>NC_133622.1:164541584-165252418 GCF_048593235.1 Sminthopsis crassicaudata | reverse complement strand
CTTTTGCTCCTCACCTCTGCCAACTGTTTTCCATTATGACTCACTCAAGCCTCCCCTTCTGCAGGAGGCCATTAGAATTATTTGCCTATTGTCTCCTTCTTCTGGATATATGCTTCTGGAGGACAGTACATGCTTTTGTTTTTCCTTGTAGTCCTAGTGCTTGGCACAGTACTTGGCACATTGTAAGGACATTATAAATGCTTATCGGGATATCTGACTGAGTGAATGACTCAAATATTTGCTGATTGATTAATTGATGAATGAATGGAATAGTTGTTTTCTTTATTCCTTCACTACTTGTTTCCTTCTGGCTAACACACCCAGATACTATCTCTGCTTTTTTGTTGGAAATGCTACTATAAAATCAGCAAGCTTTGGTAGCATTCTCATTTTCTTATGCTAAAGTTGTAAATTAATAATTTCAAGAAGTCATCATTTTCCACCCAGTGGCCAGCTCTGGTTATGTATCTCAAGTATATAAATCCTTGGGGATATGAAGCAAATAGAGGCAAAATATTGAGGGAAAAGAACAAGCTGGTAATGCATTATGTGATTAGTTTTCATCATATTTCAGTAAATACTTTATACAGCTGTATTTTATAGGAAATTAATTTAATAATTACTCAGTATCATTAAAGTAGAGACTTCAAAAAGATTCAGTTAGAAAAAAATGAACAGTATTATTATGGTTTTTCTTTGTCTTAAAGCTATTTTTAATCATAATAATTTTGCCCAACAAATTTTTTTTTGCATGTCAAATACCACTGGCTGTCACTGTGAACTGAAGAAACACAAGTTGTTCTTCAGAAGAGAAGATTATATCTATTTCCATTGAGTTGTAATAAATCTTTTAGTTTAAAAAACAGCTTAATATTATCTGTAGGGTTATGCTTAAAACAGAAGTTCTTAAGCTATGAACCATAGGCCCTCATTGAGTGTCCATAAATAAATGTCAAGGAATCCATGATTATTTTTTCTATTCTCTAATTGCAATTTTGCATTGCCTTTATGGTTTTTTAAAAGTGATGTTGAGAAGAAATATATAAACTTCAAGAGACTTCCCAAATGATCCATGACATGAAAAGTTGGTTACGAAGGAGCTTTGGCTAGTATGAATTGACTGCCCTAGTTCACCCAGCCACATCTGACCTACGTATGATACAGATATTAGCAACAGTTTTGAGTTCAGGTCTATGAGTTATGAGCTTTTGGGAGAACTTCTGGATCTTTGTTTACTTTTTCTTAAATGAAAGAACATCCTTTCTCCTCTCTCCATCTCCAGGAAATGTTGTGTCAACTCGTCAGAAGAATATAGGCCTTGAGTACACGAATAAAAAGCTCTTGTCCACATTTAGAATTTCTTATTTGAAAACATTCCTCTTAGTAACATGGGCTGTTGACTGAATGCAGTCATTTTTTTTCCACCTGCAGATAGAATAATATCAAAGGATATTTCGCCATGAATGTAATCATTCCAAAAGCTGTTCCCTCCAGGGCAAATTGTGCTCACATGGAGTTAAAGAAAGGCAGTCAATTAATCACAAGAGAGTTGTGATCCTATATCTAATTTGGAAAGCCTAGGACTACTTGAAAATGATTAAGAAGAGAAGGCTGAGGTGCCGAGCGAGACAAAAACATTACGGTATTAAAAGCAGCATGTTTTCAGCAAGCATTTGTTTCGGCACCGAGTCAAGCTGAGCTGGCTGGCTCGCTGTTCGCCTCGGTATCGGATCCATTTATCCACTTCACTGAACAGCTTTGTAATGATGTCAGAATGCCAGAGTACTTGGCTTTCGTTGGCCCTCGCTCTGCTTCGTTATTTCTCGCAGTATTACTGCAGGGAGCTCTTGAACAAACTGGGTTCGTAGCGGTCCTGACTTTTCCAAGGTCAATTCCAGAACCATTAGCAGAATCAGGAAATAGAATTTGTGAGCTCCTCCCTTGACATCTAATTTCTCTTCACTAGACTGAGGCAAGTCTCCAAAGGAAATAGGCTCAGGGTTGGGGTGAATTAAGGGTGGGTGATGAGAACTGCATTGATGAAATTAGAGAAAAACCCAAATGATTTGATGAAATGATTTGAGTACTATGCAAATAGAGCTCAAATTGTCTTTGCTTTCAGAGGTACCACCATTTCCACTCTAAATGAGTTCTGTATTACCTCATTCTGCTCTAATGTGATAGTGAGGTCATACCTGATTTCCTTGTCCACAGTCATTCCCTCCACCAGCCAATCTGAACACCATTGCCAGATTTACTTTCCTAAAACACTACTCTGATACTGCCATTATCCCATGTAGAGACCTTCCTCAGTGGCCTCCTATATCTTCTGAATCCAGTGCCAGAGTTTTAGCTCATGTTCCTGATTCCTCTGTGATTACATCTCAAATACCCTTTCCAGCCTTATTCTCTTACTGAGCTTTCCCATTTGCCCTGTGTTATAGCCAGAACAGTTTTAGTTTTAGTCTTGATCATTTGCACATGGCTGAAATTCCCTGGCCCCTATAGCTGACTACCAAAAATCTATCCATCATTCAAGATAGCCGCTTCTTCCATGCTCTTGCACTTTTTCCTGAATGCTTTACTCCTTACTTCCCTTTCTCTCTTTCCCTTCAATCTCCCATGAAATCTCTCCATTTCTCTCTAATGACACTTATTATATACTGCCTTTTGCAGTAGCTTTTGGACCTCTGAGATTTCACTGGTGTGGGTACTTAATCATTATAATTCAACTTCATTGAAATTTAGTCTAACAATGACTTTGTACAGTGTATGGCATTCAATACAGAAGGACACAAAGATAGATGATGACTGATTTTCACAGATCATACAGTATGGCAGTGGGAAAAACAGATATACTAAGTTAAGCAAACAATCAACTAACATTTATTAAGCACTTTCTGCGTACTAGGAATATAGAGAATATAGAGGCCTGTTTCTGAGGTAGAGAGGCCTCCACTTGTTCTTTTGAATACTTCATGAGGGAGAATGGGGAAAGGAATGAGCATTTAATAAGAACCTTAGTAAAAGTCAGATAGTATGCTAAGCTTTTTTGAAATACCACATTTATCTTGCTACAACCCTTTGAGGTAAGTGCTATTATCTGATCACCCAGGATCATACAGTTAGGATTAGGGCCAGGTCTGAACTTGGGTCTTACCAACTCCAACCCCAGCACTCTGTGCCCTGTGTGCACTTTGCTTCCTCTGAGTACCTTTGGGTACCAGGACAACACCTAAATCATCCATCATTCTCTCTGTGGATTCATGATTAGTCTGGACACCTCCTTTCCTGCATTCCTTTCCACTGCCTTTCACATCACATCTTGTACACAAGGCTTACAACACACAGGGTGCTTACTACAGTCTGCCAATCCCACTACGTGTCTTTCCATTGACTTTTGGAGCTTTCATAGTTTTGATTTGTTTTTGATATTATGAGTATCTACAGATATCAGTTCAATCCTCATCAAAAGTCATATTCTGCTATTGCATCATCCAGGCTTTGAATGGTAACAGGGCAGAAATATGCTGGAGCCAACTCCTACGGGTTGGCAAGACTAGGTTGTTAAATTTTCAGTATGAGTATTCACACCTTGGAAATTGGCAAATGCTGCAAATTAGGACTTGATTTATTGTTTTGTTGATTTTTTTAGACTAAGAAAGTGATGGAGAAAACATTAATAATGCAAGTTAAACTTAAAAATGTGTCTTCCAGAGAGCTGGTTGTTAACCCTATTATCAACACACCTTCAGAAAAGAGGCAGGACTGAGTTTAATAGAGCAAAGGAGGAAAAGTCTCTGATTTTTTTATTCCAGTACCAGAAACTAGTTTTGGAAGAAAAAGTCTTGCCTATCTTTATCCCTTGTAGCATCTAGCCCAAATGGATGCCTATGTGATATAGGAAAACTTCCTTTATAGGAGTAGATGGGTCCTTAGCTGAGGTCCCTTCAAATCCTAAAATAATGTGATTTTGTGGCAGAAGGGGCTCAATAAATACTTGCTGAGTGAGTTAAAGAGCATTATTTGTGTTAATACCTATTTCCATTTGGCTTCACAAATCCTGGAAGATCAATAGTGAGTGCCATTGGTGATGAGTGGAAAACATCAATGATATATCTTTCAATGAGAATTTCTACTTGGCTTCCTTGCTACCTAGAAGATCCTAGATACCCATTTTAGACCGCCTTTTATTTTTACAGAACCCGCAAATGCTTTATTTTTGTTATGTAAATGAACTAAGCTCCCCCCCCCCCAAAAAAAAAAAAAAAAAGAATCAGATGAAGAGAGGGAAAAGAGCAGGAGAATGGTGGAGAGCATGGACTTTGCTGGATGATTTAGGAATTAATAATGTCTAGATGAGTTTGACCTGAGCAGGGGAAGTTTGGAGTGATGGGAAATACATTAGAGTAGGAAATTTTAGGTCCTGTTTCTATTTATCTACCAATTAAACACTTGATTTTGGAATCTGTGCCATGACCTGCATATGGAGCCTCACAGTTGGGAAGGAAAAAACAGATTTGCTCCTCATCTTTGGAGAGAACAATCATAGACCCACTGGAATCCCTTACAGAATGAAAGAATTTTGGCTTTGGGATCAGAGGACCTGAGTTCAAATTCTACCTTTGATATTTCCAACCAAAGTGACCCAGGAAAGTCACCTAAATTTCCTTGCTTCAAAAAATTTATATATATATGTGTGTGTATGTATACAATACATACATACACACATTTTATATATATATATATATATACACACATATGTACACATACACACATACTCATATATAGATTATATATATATAGTATATACTATTATACTATAGCATATATAGCCCATATAATATAGTCACACATACATACATACATATATATACACATACATATATATATGTGTATATATTATATATATATATATATATATATATATATATATATATATATATATATATATATATATATATATATATATATATATATATATATATATATATATATATATATATATATATATATATATATATATATATATATATATATATATGTATATATGCATTTATCTCAGGATTTTCCAGATGGCGTATAGTTCCTTCTAGTTCTGAATCCAACATCCTAAATTTTCGGAATGATACACACATAATCAAAAGTGCCTTTTAATTGAATGCAGAAATGGCCTTTCATACATCAGCAAGCAAACATTCAGCTTCTTAGGGTACATATTTTGTATTTACTTACATGTGTTATATTGTTTCCCTAGCAGAGTACTTTGCTTACACTATGTCCCAAACCAATGGTTGTTGAATTGAATGTCATCACTTTGGAAATAGCAATAGTTTCCCTGAAATAACAGTTTGGAGAATTCATGGTTATAGGGTCAGGAGACCATGGAAGTTTTAGAATTGCTTGCAAATCTAAATCTAGCAAAGTCATGTCACTGTTCTTATTACTTTTGACTGATTTAGCAAACACAAGAGCAAGGATGGTTAGAAAGGGAGAAGGAGGAGGAGAAGTCCTTCTTATAGTTGACATAAAGGACAGTTCTGATGTCTCCCTATCCAGGATTCCCTTTGTCACTGAGCCTATTTTCAGCTTAATATTTTAGTACACTCTCTTTTACATACAAATAAGCAATCAGGAGGGCCAAGAGAACCACTGACTTATTGATGGAATCAACCTTGTCATAAATCAACTAGTCCAACCACTCTTTCCAACTTGATATGTCCCCTAGAGAAAGAACTAGGATCCTTCCGACCCAATGATAATTCAGCAAGCTTTTAAGTGCTCAGTAGGTGCTCTGCTAACCATTAGGAATTCAGAGATAACCGTGAAGCATTTGAAACGTAAGTCAGAATTCATGTTTAGTCATTTTCACTCTTGGCTGAGACTAGAGTGGTTTGCTCTTTCCTTCCTCAGCTTATTTTACAGATGAGGAAACTGGAGCAATCAATATTCAATGACTTGCTCAGGATCACATAGCTAGTAAGTGTCTGAGGCTGGATTTGAATTCAGATTTTCTTGACTTCAGGCCTGGCATTCTATCCACTGAGTCACATCTGTCCTTCCTGATGAATAATAAATAAATAAATAAATAAATTTATGTTGATTTGATTTAACCTTGTTAGAACTCAGTTTCCTTATCATTAGAGGGAAAGATTGGGATTAGATGTTCTCTAAGATTCCTTCTACCTCTGAATCTGGATCTTCAATCATGGAGGCTCCCTGGGCCTCGGTTTTCCCAATTGCAGTTGGATGAGATAGTCTCTGAATCTATAATCCTAAATAATTTAAATTGCCTGGGCCTTGGTTTTCTTATATACAGAAAGAGAGAATTATATCAAATGACCCCTAAAGTCCCTTCTATTTCTAAGTCCATGATCCTCAATTATTTAGGCTTCTTGGGCCTCAGTTTCCACATATATAGAATAAAAAATTCATACCAAATGACTTCTAAGCTCTTTTCTAGTTCTAAGTCTGTAATCCATTGGTCTTGTAAATCATTATATTTATCAGTCAGGCAGAAATTGCACATGTTGTTTGGCCCAAAGCAAGAGTGAAAGAAACCCCCAGTGGGACAGATCCTTGCAGCCAAAGTAACTAGACCCTGAGGGACTCTTGGATATTACATGGTTCCCTATTGCCTTACTCCAACAAAACCAATGAGTGTCTTGGAACAGAAGACTTTCCAAAAAAAAAAAAACAAACTAGACTGTCTTTCTATAGCTGACTCTCTCTCTAGCCCATTTATCTCCCCTCCAGCCTGTGGTTCTTGGGTGAACATGAACTAAGTTCACCTCTACCTTTCTGCTAGGAGCCCAGAGTTCTTTTGCCAGACTTTCCTTCCTCCACTTCAGAGTAGCTCTACTTCTCCATAAGAACATACTGTGGACATGTGGTCAGCCAGCACCCTGTGTGTGAACAATGGGCGAAGTCCTGGTGTCCCAGCAGAAGGAGAGCTGTGTTCTACTTGGCTGTAACCAAATCTCCAGGATCAACGTTATTTGGTTTCCAGTGTAAACCATCATCTCCCTGTCTTGGAGCCAGCCCTCCCACTCCCTTTCTCAGGCCCTGCTATTCTGCTATTGCATTTATCCCTTCCATGCTGTGTGCATCGGCTGTTCCCTTTTCATAGGCTTCATAGGGGGATTCAGTATCTGATTTCTTCATAAATAAAGTAAAGAGATGGAACCAGCAAAATAACACTTCGTAAGAGTTTAAAATATTTATTTAAGGAGTAAAAAAAAACTAGACATTGTATTAGATTGTCTGCTTTTCCAGTCTGAAAGTGTTTTTTTGACCATGGAAAGATATTGTTTAAGCTAGTTATATTTCTGATTCAGGGGTGATGAATTATTTTGATGACTTGTCTTCAGTCCAGTTGAAATTATTTTCCAATGTGAGAAGCAGTTTTGCTTATTCAGCAGTAATTTAGCACTCTCAGATAGAGGATGCTCTGATGTAGTTCTGCAAGCATTTTTATTAACTACCTGCTGTGTGATAGCTATGGTACTTGGGCTACAGAGACAAAATGAAATAGATGTTGGCTTTAAAGACATCAGTCTTTATTGAGGGGAACAAGATAGACTCATACAAACAGATAATCTATAGAGATATTGATGTAGAGATATAAAAGTAAGTCTCTTATGAGGGATAGTTTATTAATATAATGGAAGGTCCAAGGAGCACAATGGAAGGGTAAGGAGAAATGAGATAAAGAGATTATTAATATTATATTAAATATATCATATATTATTAATAATTAGCAATTGCAAAGAGTTTTAAGCTTTAAAATCACTTTAGATGTATTATCTTATTTGATATCTTTGTTATTCCCATTTTACAGAAGAGGATAATGAGACAAAAAAGAGATTTAAGTGATAGTTCACAAGTATCTGAGAGAGGATTTGAACTCAGGTGTAGCTAACCCCAAATTTATCTCTCTCTAGCCCTTGATGGGAATTATTTTTCTGATTTAACAATTCAGTTCAGTTCAACACCATTGAGTATTGTATTTTTATATGCAAATCAATAAACAATTATTAGCACCTCCCATATGCCAGGCACAGTGCTAAACCCTGGAGATAGAAAGAGAAGTAAAAGATAGTCCCTGCCTTTAAGGAGCTTACAGTCTAATGGGGAAGCTATGCAAAGGGATGTGCTATTAACTTGAACATATAGCTTGAACCTATATAGACAAGAGCAGAAACACTCTTAATACAATTTTTGGGGACTGCAGAAGAGAGATGAATAAATAAGTCCTAAAAAATATTCATTGCTTTTGTGTGATATACAGGATCTTGATCTGAGTAGTGCAGAATTTGCTTCCAGACTCACATGCTCAGAGCCTTTACAGCTGAAAGGAATCTTAGAGGTCTTCATTTAGTCTAAACTTCTCATTGTACCAAGGAGTAAACTGAGTGGCAGAACCAAGGCTTAAACCTAATTTTTCTGGCTCCACTTTGAATTTTCCTTCTCTCCCATATGGTGCTGGATTTCCTACCACCAATCAAGTTCTGTCTTCTACAAAAATTTCTTCACTCTGTGTTTAAGACACGTGGTGACCGTGTTAGGACCTGGATGCCTTAGAATCAGCCGGAGTCAGGATAAGCAAAAGTCTTTATTCTAGGTCTTTAGCGGTAGAAATTAAGAGAGCAGATTGTAGGATTTCTTTGACCTCACCTCATCGTCTGCCTCGCAGAAGTGACCCTGGCTAGTCTCACTGCACTTCTTAGTCCCTCCCACAATCCTCTATATGTACCAAACAATTCGGCCAGCACAGGATAGTGGGAAAGACCATTTTCCAAGCATATTCTTATAGAGCATTGTCAGATCCATAATTAGCCTCAAGTGGTCGATTTATCCCAGTGCATTGACTTAAGAGTTTCAGCCCTTCACATCTCTCAATGATTCCTGAGGGTTTTCAAGTCCTACAACAGTCTTATCATGTCTCAGAGAATCCAATGATTCCTGAGAGTTTTCAAGTCCTACAATTGCCTTATCATGTCTCAGAGAATCCAATGATTCCTGAGGGTTTAGAAGTCCTTCAACAATCTTTTCATGTCTCAGGGATTCCAATGATTCTTGAGGGTTTAGAAGTCCTGCAACAGTCTTATCATGTGTCAGATAATCCAATGATTCCTGCAGATTTTGAAGGACTGCAACAGTTTCATAATTTCTCAGAAAATCCAACGATTCCTGAGGGTTTTCAAATCCTACAACAGTCTTATCATGTCTCAGAGAATCCAATGATTCCTGAGGGTTTTCAAGTCCTACAACTGTCTTATCATGTCTCAGAGAATCCAATGATTCCTGAGGGTTTTCAAGTCCTACAACAATCTTTTCATGTTTCAGAGAATCCAATGATTCCTGAGGATTTTGAAGTTCAACAATTTTTTGATGTCCATGAGTCAAATACCATAATTGCCAGGCTCTTTTAGTGGTAGACACAATCAGCAACGGAACTACCCGATGTTTCTTGGGTCTTCTCCTTTGTTTCAAGGGTCTGCTCCATCTCTCTCTGATGGACAAGGCGAATATGGCTTGTTGGCACCCGTCTGATTCCTTCTCCATCTGTGAAGATACAAGCAAACCCTCTCCCCCAAGCAGTTAACCTATCTGGTCCCTTCCATTCATCACTTTCTGGGTCTCTCCATATCACCTGGCGATTATCTAAACATAGTGGAGCTGCTTGCCCTAGACACTGTCCTTCTGGTGGGTTATAAAACCTGTCTGCTGGAGCCAGTGCATCTTTGTCAAAAATCAAGAAGTTAATAGTATAAAGAGCTAAAAGTTCTAGCTCTTTATACTATATATCAAGAAGTTCTACCTGTGGCTTCTCCTTTCTTTTGTTTTTGGAGGAGTATCTTAATGTCTCTGTTTCTCCTCTCTATTATTGCCTATCCTTGAGGATTAAAAGGTATGTTAGTGGTGTATAAAATCTTATACTGTGCACAAAAGTGTGCACAGTATATGCAGGCCCATTGTCTGTTTTTGTTGCTTGTGGCACACCCATAATTACAAATGCTTGTATAAGGATTTAAGTGACCACTCGGGCTATCTCTTTTGCTGCTTTTATGGCAAAAGTGAATCTTAAAGAAGTGTCTACCACAACATGGATAAAAGACAGATGACCAAAAGATTTATAATGGGTCACATCCATTTGCCAAATTTCTTTTTTTTAATTTTTTAAATTAATTTTATAATTATAACATTTTTTGACAGTACATATACATAGGTAATTTTTTACAACATTATCCCTTGTATTCCCTTCTGTTCCGAATTTTCCCCTCCTTCCCTCCACCCCTTCCCCTAGATGGCAGGCATTCCTGTACATATTAAGTATGTTATAGTATATCCTAGATACAATATATATATATATATATATATATATATATATATATATATATATATATATATATATATATATATATATATGCAGAACTGAATTTTGTTGTTGTTGCTGTTGTTGCAAAAGAAGAATTGGATTTGGAAGGTAAAAATAACCTGGGAAGAAAAACAAAAAGTGCAAACAATTTACACTCATTTCCCAGTGTTCCTTCTCTGGGTGTAGCTGATTCTGTCCATCATTGATCAATTGGAACTGGATTAGATCTTCTCTATGTTGAAGATTTCCACTTCCATTAGAATACATCCTCATACAGTATTGTTGAAGTGTATAATGATCTCCTAGTTCTGCTCATTTCACTCAGCATCAGTTCATGTATGTCTCTCCAAGCCTCTCCGTATTCATCCTGCTGGTCATTTCTTACAGAACAATAATATTCCATAACATTCATATACCATAATTTACCCAACCATTCTCCAACTGATGAGCACCCCATTCAATTTCCAGTTTCTAGCCACTACAAAAAGGGCTGCCACAAACATTTTGGCATATCCAGGTCCCTTTCCCTTCTTTAGTATTTCCTTGGGATATAAGCCCACTAATAGCACTGCTGGATCAAAGGGTATGCACAGTTTGATAACTTTTTGCATTTACCAAATTTCATCATGTCTCAAACCACAAGGGTTCTTCCCTGGAGGGAGTGTAGGAGCGTGGAAAGGAATGCAAGTTGTACAGACTTTTACTATGCTCCTAGTTTCCTCTCTTGTTATTCCAAAATGTAAACATAAAGCTCGAGCAGCCTGATGATATTTAAAATGAGATTCTTGGGCTTCTTGAAACAAAGATGTATTGGCCAACATGGTTAGAAGGCTATCTGCCTTTGAATTACCATCAAAAACAGGACCTGGAAGTCCACTATGAGAGTGGACATGTGCGATGATCTGGTCTAGTCCTCTGAAGAGCTCAGAATAAGTGCTTGTCAGGATAAGCAAAAGTCCTTGCCCCACGTTGTGGACGCCAATATGTAATGTGCTGTTGTCTCCAGAGACTGCTGATTGCTCTCTGGGAGGAGATCTGCTGTGTCATTAACTGCCGCCAATTCTGACCTGGTGTAGAGACTCTTTCTTTCCCTCTAGAGAGCAGCTTCAAGTCTGGCCCAGGCAAGAGACTCTCTTTTTCTCAAGTGCTGCCCTCTTTTATCCTCCCAGAGAATGGGCGTGGGATAGTACAAGGGCTTCTGGGAAAAATTACTTCAACCAATGAACTTGCTCCTCCTAAGCATGCAAGCTCCTCCCCAGGAGTTCACAGGTATTAAATTCCCAGTAAAGGCTGGAACTAGAGAATTGTTAAGTACTGACTTAGCACTTAGTAAGAACCTAATATCTCATTATCTCATTAGCACTTAGTAAGAACCTAACAGACATGCAAGATATAAATCTTAACTGGATCCTTTCTCACTTGCTCTTGAAGTTCCTTAAAGAGCTGATATATATTAGAGGCTACAAATTTTATTTGGGCTGTGGCAATTCTTTATACCACAACTACTGAATAGGCCGAATCAGATATTATATTTATGTCTCCTGGATAATAAGTAAGAGCTAGCATGATTGCATACAATTCATTCTGCTGAGTGGACTGAAAAGGAGTTCTGATTACTCTATAGTTAAGTCATAAGAGTATACAGTGCAAATATGTTTGGATGCATCTGTAAAGATAGTTGGTTCTTTAAAAGGAACTTTAGAAACATTTTCTTCTAGAATCCATCGCCAATTATGTAACAGTCTGGTTATCTTTAATGGAGACCTGTGTGTAAAATTTGGGGCCGTGGCTAATAAAATTTGCCACTCTGGGATGGTTTCATAGCATTCATTAATTTGTGCATTAGTATAAAAAGTGTATATCTTGTCTGGTCTTATCCCAGATAATTGTACTGCTCGCTGAGTGGCCTTTAATAAAATTCTAGCCACAAGCACTGGGTAAGGAG
Source organism: Sminthopsis crassicaudata (assembly GCF_048593235.1). Classification (NCBI taxonomy): domain Eukaryota; kingdom Metazoa; phylum Chordata; class Mammalia; order Dasyuromorphia; family Dasyuridae; genus Sminthopsis; species Sminthopsis crassicaudata. Next base: position 165,240,092 of record NC_133622.1, on the reverse strand, counting down.
TAAGGCTTTGTTCTGGTTGTGCTGGGAGGTTCACCCACTCTATCACACTGTCTCCTTGATGAAGGACTGCTGTGGGTGCCTCTTTTGTAGCAAAAACTGATATTTCCAAGGGTTTTTGAGTGACTCTTTCAACCACATTGGATAAAGCCAGTTCAACTTCTCTTAAAGCTTCTTGAGCTTCTTTTTAAGCTGGCGTGGTGATTTTAAAGCACTGTCTCCCCTTAAAATGCTATATAATGGTTGTAATTGATAGGTAGTCAAGCCTAACACTGGACACATCCATTGGATATCTCCTATCATTTTCTGAAGGTCATTTAAGGTGTTTAGCTTCTCTGTTCTTAAGGAAAGTTTTTATACTTTAAGCACCTTAAGGTATACTTCATATTCTAAATATTGAAAAGGAACATGTCTTTGAATTTTTTCTGGAGCTATGTGCAATTTATAATTTCTTAGTGTTTCTATGGGTTTTTGTAGACATGCTTCTAACATTTGCTCCTTAGGTGCACATCCCAATATATCATCCATATAATGTAATAACATTACTTTTGGAAATGCTTTTTTTACTGGAGTAAGAGCAGCAGGCACATAGTAGGGCTATTTTTCATTCCCTGTGGCAAAACTGTCCATTCATATCTTTTATTATTTATTTATTTATTTATTTATTTTTTGAGACTGGTGTTAAGTGACTTGCCCAGAGTCACACAGCTAGGAAGTGTTCAGTGTCTGAGACCAGATTTGAACTCGGGTCCTCCTGAATTCAAGGCTAGTGCTCTATCCACTGTGCCACCTAGCTGCCCCCATTCATATCTTTTATAAGGCTCAGCTAAGTTAATGCTGGCACTGAAAAGGCAAATCTTTTCATATCCTCCTTATCTAGAGGGATAGAATAGAAAACAATCCTTAATGTCTATAACCCAAAGAAGCCATTCTCTAGGCAATTGAGTAGGAGATGGAAGTCTAGGTTGAAGAGTTCCCATAGTTTCCATCTGTCCATTTACCTTTCTTAAATCAGTCAACATCCTCCATTTTCCAGATTTCTTTTTTACAATGACTACAGGGGAATTCCAAGGACTTAGAGAAGGTTGTAAGTGTCCTTGGTCAAGTTGTTCCTGTACTATATCTAATAAGGCCTGAATTTTATCACCAACATTGAAAGCATTGATGAGTCTCTCTAGAAGTCCCTTGCCAAAAGGGACCCTGTCTTCCCATGTTGGGATTTTGGAAAGTCTGCATCATAGCCTGGCTATAAAAGGTATTTGTGCTCACTGTGGCACAATTTCTTATGATCTCCTATAAAGGAATATCCTTGCGTAGTCCTAGTATAATCATTCTACAAACCTCATTAGCATTTTCTTTGGCAAGTTGCCTTATCATAATGTCTGTTACTGAATTTTCACCATTAGTTAGATGACAGCTGTCTGCAAATGTCCCACAAAATCAGCAAAGGGTTCATTTGGCCCTTGTGCAATTTTTTTTGAAGGCCTCACCCTTGTCGTTTTTACTAGGGAGAAAAGCCCATGCTTTGATAACAGCTGCAGCAATTTGCTTATATGCTGCTATGGGGTAATTAATCTGTATTGTAATGTCTGCATAAGAATCTACACCTGTTCGTTGGTCATAGGTGATTGGAGGATTAACTCCACTATGACTATTTTGTTGGGCTTGAATCCTACAGAGCTCACTATATTCAGAAAGCCACAAGTTTTGTCCAGGTTCTAAGCACACCCTTGCTATGAATTTCCAGTCATTAGGGGTTAAGACTTCATAAGCCAAATTCTGTAATAACATCTTGACATAAGCTGATATAGTTCCATAAAGAGAGCAAGCCTTTTTCAGGTCTTTGAGGATTTCTGTATCAAAAGGAGTGTATCTTCTACTTTCTTGACCTGAAGAGTTAAACTGTTGAATTAATTATGGGATATATTTGGAGCTTCAGCTCACCTATATCCTTCCCTTCTTCTATGGCTTTAAGTAGTGCCTTTTGCAATCTAGTCATAGGAGGGGGTGATTGCTGGGGGGGAGGTACTGGTGATATCACCACCCCTCCCACTACTCCTCCTCCCTCCATCCCGGAAGGTGAAGTTGATCACTGGGGTTGAAGCTACCTGGTCAGAGGGAGAATCAACCACTCTTCATCAGGCTTTTCATCCTCACTTAACTCCACATGCCTTCTAGTGATATTTCTACTAATCCATTCATTGTCTTCCTATTTTTTCCTCATACTTCCTCATCTGGCTGTTCTGAAAATTTTTCTTTTTTCTATAACTTGAAGGATTCTTTAAGGCCAATTGTATTATGTTGTAAATATAGAATGTTTCCTTGGAAATTGCATGAGGATCTTTATCACTATAGTATTCACATAGTTGTTCTCCTACCAGCTTCCAATTATCTAGCCCTATTTCTTCTTCTTTTAAGAACCAAGGGGACGTGCATTCTAATGTACCCAAGGGTTTAGTGATGTGCAACCAAGTTATAATTAAACGTTGTCTCTTGATCATCTTAAGCATGTTTTCTCTAGTGTCCCCTCAGAGTGGGGGCGGGTCTGGGGCTGGGGGTGGGAATGGGGATGGGGATGGGGATGAGGAGAGAATCTTTTCCTAACATCTGCCCCATTTCAGCTAGAAAAGGTTACTAGTTTAACCCTTAACAAAGTAAATTCCCTGTTTGTCTATTAAAATACTCACCCTATTTCCTGGTCCCCAAAGGCTTCTTCAGTGAAATTATGGTCCTTGGACCCACTTTGGGCACCAAATGTGGTGACTGTGTTAGCACCCTTGGTACCTTAGAATCAGCTGGAGTCAGGATTAACAAAAGTCTTTATTCTTGGTCTTTAGCAGTAGAAGTGAAGAGATTGGACGTGTAGGATCTCTGCCACCTCACCTCATAGTCTCCCTTGCAGAAGTGCCCCTGGCTAGTCTTACTGGACCTCATAGATCCTCCCATAATTCTTTGTATACACCAAACGATTGGGCCAGCACAGGACAGTGGGAAGGGCCATTTTCCAAGCATATTTTTATAGAGTATTGTCCAATCAGTAATTAGCCTCAAGTGCTTGATTGTCCGACCCCAGTGTATTGACTCAAGAGTTTCAGCCCTTTACAAAGACACTTAGCTAGGTATCAGGAATTCAAAAGCAAAGTTAAAATAGCTATTACTTTCCTTGTTTCTCCAGCAAAAGATGCAATAAGTCAAGGCAAAAAGAGAAAAGAAAAAGCACTAACTCCTGAGGAGATTAGGGAAAGCTTCAAGAAGGAGGTGGCACTTGATTGTGACCTTGCCTTTGAAGGAAGATAATTCTAAGAAGCAGAGATGGGAGTGGGACAGATTATTCTCAGCTTGTGGGAGAACATGGGGGAGGATGAAGACAGGGGTTATAATGGAGAGTATGCAGTGAACAGAAGCCTGATTCAGTATCAGTCTTCTAAACTCACGATTGACTATTGCACTGATCAGAATCCTGATGTCTTTCCCAACAGCTTGCTTTACATTATTGTGATTACCATGTAAACTGTTTTCCTTAGTGCCTGTAAGCCTAATCCAGTTTCTCTTAATTCTTCATAATCATATATTTTGTTCCTTTCCCTCCCACCCCATTCCTATTTACCCTTTCTTCTTCAGGTAGCCGTATTTCCCCAATATGAATTGGTTCTCATCATAGCTTTGTTTCTCCTCTCTACAGAAGGGAGCTGGTTACCACCTGGATCTCTTCTGGGTGGCCATTCTTATGATTGTATGTTCTTTCATGGCTCTCCCATGGTATGTGGCTGCTACTGTCATCTCCATCGCTCACATTGACAGTTTGAAGATGGAGACGGAGACGTCTGCACCTGGAGAACAACCCAAGTTTTTAGGAGTCAGGTATGAATTCCTAATATGTAGATCCTAGGCCTCATAACAGATGTTCTATGCATATAATTATTCATTTTGGACAAATGAGATTGAAGCCAGATAAGGACTAATTTAGATTAGACCATTCTTACAAAGTATATTCTACGAAGGACTTAGTTTTTGGCCACAGTATAATTGTTGATGATTTTTTTGTGAGTTCACCCAAGTTTAGGATATCTTTTTTTCTGATTTTCTTTTTATAGAGAAAGGTGAATAATATGATTTTTCTAGAAGATATTTCAGAAGTATAATATTTATCTGGAATAAAATAGAATTAGAAAGACCATTTTTTAGCTTTATTGGGATCTCAGCAAATGTCTTCCCACGAATCATAATCTTGATAAGGATCTTTATGATGAAATCTACCACTGAATAGTTCTGATGTAGAGCAGTTGAATTAAAGAGACTCTAAAGGTATGGAAGCAGCCCCTGTGTCATGCCTGGTATATACTTTCTAGAGGCCCTTTCTTGCTTCTGTGTAGAGAATGGAGCCATTTTTGTTAAAATGGACCAGTTTTGGGGAAGGTAGTTCTGGAGGTGAATGAAACATTTTTTTAAAGTATCACTAATTTGGAAAGGAACCTGATTGGATTTATTACTCTCCCACTGGTTATTTGTCAGACAGCATATAAGATAATATGATTGCTATTTCTTGGAAAAGAAAAAAAAAAATCATTCTATAGATGGTTAAAGTGCCTTAAAAATTACAAATATGAGGAAGCTAGTAACTGACAAGCAAAGAATTTTCTTTCCTATCTCTTATATGTAAACATGTCAATTATGAGCAAAGATTTTAGCAGGAAGATTTTTCACTAATATCAGCCATTCAAATCCATGACCCAATTGATCAGTATTTTTGTGTGGAGGGAGAGGTTGTGGGTATGGGTGTGGGTGTATTGAGTTTGTGCATTGCCCCAGAAGTATTAATAACATTATATTTGACCTACATTCAACATTGGCTTGGATAATTCATGTAATTTGGGGGAACTAAAGAGCTAGGAACATGTGTATAAAAACAGGAGGTAACTTTTTGGTTTGATTTCAGGGAACAAAGAGTCACCGGAACTCTTGTGTTTATTCTGACTGGTCTATCAGTCTTTATGGCTCCCATCTTGAAGGTAAATATTCCAGATATCTCCTCTTCTTTCTTCTTTTTTAGAAAACTGATAAAGAGACACTTGAATAGTATTAGAATAGTGATAAAAGTTATTTTTTAAAAAAGAATCCTTTTTGGAGAATCCTTTTCAGATATTTGGAAGATCATGATGAATGCTTAGGGAAACTTTGAAGTATGTGGCTAGCTGGGAGGGAGGTTTCAGTCCTTCATTTTGGTTGCTGTTCCTTAACTCCATTCATTTCCCTCACCCATTATGATGTTCTCATTATTCTCCTTCATTCCTGCCCCCTGTCTTCTTTTATTACTGTCTATTATCCCAACCCCCTTACCTGTCATCCCTATCCATTCCTATATTTCCAGGAAGCTGGGGTAAGTCAAGGTCAATATGGAGCACCTCTTTTTATTCTATTTACTGTTCTTGCTGACAGTGCTTCTATTGTCTTTGGCTCCAAAGACAGTTGCACAAAGAAAGATTAGAGAAAATGACTGGCCTATAATTAGAAAGCTTAAGAAATAAACTTCTAGCAAAGAAAAATTACAGGGTAGATTGAGAAATTTAGTGTAAGTCATTGTGAAAGTTTGCAGGATGGCATGAATAAATACCTGCATAGATAATATAGAAACTAGGGGGAAAGTCTCTAAGGAAGAGTGTGGGTCTATTTGGCGATATAATCATCTTCCTCTTCCCTTTCAAGTTCACCAAGTTTTAAATTAAGGAAAAATTGGATGTAACTGGGGGAATTGATTGCCACTTTCAGCCTAATCCCCTAACCCCCTTCTTACCTCTTATCTAGAGCCAGCTTGTCTTTCCTTGTTTTTTCATGTTATCAAAGCCATTAATTGAAAAGTGCAAAATTCAATCAGCTTGTTGCTTCTTCTCCAAAAGCCAAATTACTGGCTTTTAACTGATATTTTTGAGTTGAGAGAATCATAGCTTTGCCCGCAACAACTAGGAATCTGATTAGAAGTGATATATTTTGGTCACGTAACTCCCTCCTTTTATGAATAAATAAATTGAGGCCTAGAAAATTTAAGGGTCTTGCCCTGGGTCACATAGTTAATGGAACTCAGAGCAGAGCCACATTCTTCTCCCTAATACTCTAGAATGCCACCAAAAAGAGACTTTAGTGGAGAGAGATCTGCTACCAGGTGAATGTAGAAATGATCAATTCACCAATAGCTGGTGTTCTATTAGGCATATTGGATCTATTCTAAACATTTATCTATTATTTTCTGGGATTGAATAGGCTTTTTCATAAATAATGCTATGAAGCCCAAGCCCAAGGTTCCAATAGTCAGGATACCTCCAAGCAATATTCTTTGTTTCAATGTTGTTTCCAATGCTTTGCCTTCCATCCCAGAGAATCTGTTAGATGACTAATCACAGATGATTCCAAAGGGACACAAAGAACAGATATTGTGTGAATTGCTATTTTTAGGAAGAGGTGACACATCACATTTTCACCAGTGCTGCCTTCAAATCCCTACTTCAAGAAACTTATTTTCTCATCTTGCCACTGGTATGGCCCTTGACCTCTGGAGATTGAAAGACATTCTCATTGTTTTTCTAGCTGTTCTCTTCTCCCTCCCCTTCCCTCTTTCCCTTCCTTTCTCCCCTTCTTTCCATATCCTTTCATTCTCTCCCCTCTCTTTCCTTTCTCCCTCTTTTTCTCCCTTCCCTTTTTCCCTCCCATTCTCTCATTCTTCTCTTTTTCCCTCTCTCTCCTCTTCTCACTTTACCCTCTCTTTTCTCCTTTCCGCCTTCCCTTTCCCCTTTCCTTCTCCCTCTTTGTCTCTGTCTCTCTTTCATATCCATGATTTTTTTAGCCTTATTTTCAAACCATTGTGGTTCCATGGGGAATCCATGAGGGATAAGAGGGAGAAGAGATATTTATGTGGTAGGAGATGGAGTTAGGTAGGAAGGAGAAAGAGATGGAGAAAAAGACACAAAGGGAGAGAAAACGAGAATGTCAATCAGCAAAGGCTCAGCATATAAAAAGCCCTCAACATTCTCTTAGGACAGATAATATGTAACATATCTTCTCTATACAATGTCAAGTGGATTTGAAATAATGTGTGGTGTCCCTCCGGCCTCTTAAGTTAGGATTGCTCAGTGCACAGTCCCTTTGAGGTCATTTTTAAAAATGTATTTTATTTGTTTTAATAAGCCACGATGCCCTTGTACCCTTCTCTCAATTCCCCTGCTCTATTGAGAACCAAGACTTTTGAGTTCATTTATATAAACCAGATGCTAAAATGCTTGGAAGAAATGGGCAAAGATCAAGGTCAACATCTCATCTCTGTCAATGGAGCTTGGTTGCCTATTCGCTTTCAGTGATTACCCTTGAGTGAAGAAGCAGACTCCCAGTTATTGTACTCTCTACTAGGCAAGGGATGGATTTTAAACCAATACCCTCTGGCTGTTTAGTGATGATACATATCTTCACATTAGAGCTAGAATGAGCCTCAGAGGCCCTCTGAATGGATCCATCTCAATTTAAAGGTGAAAAGAATTGAAGTGACTTGTCTAGCCAGGTCACATAAGAGAGAGCCAGAATTTAAACCCAGACTCTCTTACTTTAACCTAACATTCTTCCCCTAGTCCCTTGCTGCCTCATGGGTGGTTAGTAGGAAAGGACCACTAGGAAAGACAAAATTTTAAATTAGGGATTTTTAACTTAACTAGCATGGATCCCCTTAGAAATTTGGGAAAGACTATGATAGACTTCTTGAAAATAGTGTTTTCAAAGGTATAAAATATGTAAAATTCTAAAAGAAATCAATTTTTAAAAAAGCATATATATATATATATATGTATATGCACATATATATGTGTGTGTATGTGTGTGTGTGTGTGTGTGTGTGTGTGCACATATAACCCACAGTTAAGAATCTCTATCTTAAATGTTGGCAAACCCATATTTCATTCAGCAAACAAGGTAGAAAGTTCCATTCCTTCTCAAATGTGGTGACCCTCGAGGATTCTATTAATGTTTTCCTATGCATTAAATAGCTTGAGTAACTGTTTTACCATATCCCTATACATATGAAAAGAAACGTGTGTTCATGACTTTCTTGATTGAAACTTGACTTTTTCAGAACAAGAATGTGTGGAATTAGGAGAGTTCACAGAGTCTTTGCTCTTAAGCAGTTTTCTTCTTGATTTGAATCATGGTCAAGGACGCGGTCAGAGAAGCACTGGGAGATCAAGAAGGGGACCAAGAATGACTGAATTTCTAAGCTTAAGAATTGATTGATTGTGTGTGTGTGTGTGTGTGTGTGTGTGTGTGTGTGTGTGTGTGTGTGTATACTATATGCAAAGTGTTCCTATGGTGATTTTGAGAGAGGGGTACTAGTAGCTGGGGGGGACTAGAGAATGCAAAGGAAATAGTGTTGGGTCTAGGTTTTGAAGGAAGGTAATAGTGGCAGTGAAGTGGTGGAAACGAGGGAAGCCTGAATTTAAGGGAAGGAATGTGCAAAGTCACAGCAAGATGGCAAGACCAGTTTGGCTGAACGACAGTGTGTAAAGGACAGTACTGTGTAATTAGTTTAGAAAATATAGGGGCTGGAGCAGAAGTGTACAAAATGTAGTCTGTAACATAGCCAAGTGTGGCCAAAACACAAAAGAAATAAGAATACAATAGCCATAAATGATAATATTTGGTTTTCTAAGTGAATATGCCCTGATTGGGATGGTTAAATATTCTACAGATGCTTATTTCTTTTTGAGGTTGACATCACTACCTGGCGGGGGCTAGCATTAAATTTTGTCCCTAATCTCTCCATATTTGTTTTTCAGACTCTTTAACCCAAATCCAAAATTCTACTCGTATCCTGAGAAAAAAATAGTATATATTTATAGCTTCTATAATACCTATTTTGGAAGTTTCCATTGCAATATGTAAGGAGCGGGCAGAATTTAAACTATAGAGAAACAATTAAATCAACTTCTGGGCTGCTTTTGGCATTTTCCCATGTACTTTGAAAAGAGATCCTGCATTCTTTTTTAACTATATCATAGCTAAAGCCCCTAATTGAGATGTTGGAGATATATTATTCCTGAGTTATTCCCTGGAATATTGATAAAACATAATTGCTCTATCTATGCTACGGCTGAAACCAGATTATAATAGGGTCTTGGGACTTGCCCCTGCAGGCATTCATTGTACTAGCATGCTTCTGTTTCCTCTTGTAGGATAGAGTGAAAGCTGTGCTATGAGATATGATTTCAAGCTCACAGCGAAGGCTCCTAAGGCCTTTGTTTTAGAGCTTTTTTCTTTAAACTTTCAGAAGTCTAGTTTTTCTCTAAATCCTTTCAGTATAGGCTCTCGGAGTTTTATGTTTGATTCCAGTATATATGCAATAACTCTCTCTCTCTCTCTCTCTCTCTCTCTCTCTCTCTCTCTCTCTCTCTCTCTCCATATGTGTGTGTGTGTATGTATAGGCGTCTCTCTCTAGATATATATCTTTTTCTCTCACACATATCTATCCATCTATCTCCTTGCATGTCTAGCTACCCATCATTTATCTCCTATTTATATCTATCAATCATTCATCTAAATACACATAAGCACCCACATATTTTATATAAATATATACACATATGTTTCTACATTATATATTTATCTATTCTGCATATTAAGTATATAATTGCATATACATATAGATGCTTTTAAATGAGATTTTCTTATAACTATTTACTTGTAGAAAATATTACATAAGGAACAAAAATTGGTTATTTTAAAAATGTTTTTCTTGTTTTCAGTACTACTTTTTGCTTATGGGGGTTTGTGGTTTAGTTACTTAAACTTTTAAATTACATTTTAACTGAGAGATTAGAAGTGTGATTTCTTGGTCTAGGTGGCTCCCAGATAATGAAACACTTTCTACTGTTGCAGATTGGAACCTTCTCTGCAACTCAGAGTCTTAGAGTCACCCTCATCTTTTTGTGTGAATTTTGAATACTTTTGATAGTCTGAGAGATGGATCCATTTTCAGAACAATACTTATAAATGTCTAAAGTGAAATACATGGAATTTCAAAGGAAGCTAATTATATCAAAATATACTTGTCAATCTACATGTGTATGTTTGTATGTATTTCTCTGTTAATTCATCTCCATCATCTATCTACCTGTCTGTCTGTCTGTCTACCTATCTATCATCTTATTTTGGGGGACAAAGTGAGGCTGGTGACTTTGTACAACCTTCCCTCACTTAAATTCAATTCACTAGCATGTTAAATTATCATTTCCCTGATATTATAGTCCTCTTCCAGAACAAAGGACAAAAAACAACCTCAACCTCTGTGAGTAGTATGTCCCACTGGAAACCCACTTAGAACTGGCCAGTTGAGCAACACAGCTTTTTCTTTTTTTTTTTTTTCTTTCTCTTCTTCCTTCTTTTCTCTTCCTCATCTTCTCTGTTCCTTCTTCCCCTTCCCTTCCATTCTCTCTGTCCATCTAGCATGTCATATCCTTACTTGTAAGTGCTCTTCAAAGGAATATAAATTTTGGTTGCTGAAACTCATAAGATATCTTGGGGATTTAAAGGCTAGCCTTCTTAACATTCATTCCTTTCCAGGCCAAAGCCCTACTTGGGTCATTGCTTTGGCCCTGATTGGCCAAGAGATAATGTAAATAGCCATTGTTTCTATTTTGACTAGAAAACTCAAGAGGTTTTTTTTTTTTTTTTATCCAAGATATTATTTTTGACTTGGTAAAAGAAGCCATTCTCTGATTCATTTTTTACCTAGCCTTAATCACTGAATGGGCATTGATTGCCTCAGTCAAATGGAGACCTGTTAAAGAAATTATTTTAATTTAAAATTTAATTTAAAAAGACCAAAGTCTCCTACTGCATTCCTGGCCATCTCCAGGCCTCCTGATCTATATCTTGCTACTGGATCCAGATGACTCCAAAGGAGAGTGAGACAGGTTACACAATCCTCCCTCACTTAAATCCAATTCATTTACATGTTATGACATCACTTCCCTTATGTTATTGGTCCTCTATCTATCTATCTATCTATCTATCTCTATCTCTATCTATCTACTGACCTACCATTTCTCTCTCTCTCTTCTTTCTCTCTCTTTCTCTGTCTCTTTCTATTTCTCTTTATTTCTCTGGCTCTGTCTGTCTGTCTGTCAGTCTCACATTCTAAGAAATCTTGAGGAGAGCTGCCCAAAGTAATGAAAGATTAACTTACTTGCTGGGTCACATATCCAAAGTATATATGAAGCAAGATTTGAACCCCAGTTCTCTCTTGGTTCCCAGAAGCTTTCTATCCATTAATTTAGTTTTTTAACTTAATTTTATACAGTAAATAAAGCAGTGAAATGTTATTATAAATTTTCTGGGTATTTGTTCTTTGTCCTGGGCAAGAAATTTTTATTTTTCTACATCATTAACTCCTTGACTAATTAAGACTTTTCTAAATGCCAACTGACCTTGTAAATTATAACAACTTTTACTCTGTTTTAATATTTTAGCCTAATTTATATTTCCATGTTTTAATTTTTTATATTGGTTTATATGTGTTTAAAGCTCTTTATTTTCTATATTTTAGTTTATAGTAGGGCCTTGTCTTTATTTAAGAACAAACAAGCAAATAATTCTTTTGCCTTCCCTTGATTATTTTCTTTTGTTTTAAAAGTAGATTAGTAAGATAACTGGAAAAAGGGACACATGATCAGCTGCCCCCAATTGACTGAATACCATGAAACCTAATTGGATAGGACAAATCTATACCCCAGGATTGGAAAAAAATCATTAATGTTTCATAACTTTGAGATTAGATCTTTGTAAAGTGTTATACTTTGCTAAAAACTCCCAGTTTCCTAAGAAATCTGTATCCTGGATGGGATAGCAGTCACCATTCGGAGAAACTATGGGGTTTCTGATTTTATTTTGTGTTGAACATAAAGGGAGCCAGCACTTGTTTTAAAAACCAAATATACAAAAATTTTAACAATAGTAAATCATTCTAATTGCAGAGGCTTAAGTTTAGCTTTTCAGAGAGAAAATGTACACCATGATCCACATCATCTTAAGTTTCTTCTTAAAACAAGTACATGGATATAACTTTTACCCAAACTTCTAAATTCTGTGGAGGTTAGGAATCAGTGTGTTCTATTTTTGTACTCATAAAACAGAAAATGAGACATATAAAGTGATTCCAGAATTTCATTTTTTAAAAAAAGAGTTCATAGTAGATTTTAAGGGGGAAAATGTGATGAAGACACCCTTAAAGTTTCTAGTGACTTTGGATGTATTATGTCTGCCCCTTTGTGGTGGTGGCTGGATACTACAATACATTTTTTCCCCCATCACAAAGAGCCAGGTACTCTATATAATCACTTTTCTGTGCTTAAGGTCAAATTAACTGCAGTATGGTTTTCAGCCAGTTCTTTTTTAGTGAAGCATCCAAGCACTTTTCATATAATTTTAATCATTTTGATTGCTAATCTTTTAAAATTAGAGGCAATCACAATAATGGTATTTATAAGTGCTTACTTCTACCAAGATGCCTCAGATTCTCAGATACAGGATTGTCTTTAGATAGTCCCAGGAGAGAAAGCTAGGAAATGGGATTTCATCCATTATATTGCAGAAGAACAATACTGCTTTAAGAAAACACCAATGGAAAATATGGAAATTTATTTTAATTGAGACGTTTTCATTTCATTTCATCTTTTTTTTTTTAACATTATATTCATATTAGACTTGGTGTGAACTGAGTCTTGATTTATCATTATATGTCTCCTGTTTGTGAGAGTAAATTATATGATTGGGACAGTTTAGAGCCCAAAGGTGAAGATTACACACACACATATGTTTATGTGTATATATAGAAAATGCATTAAATATCTTTGGGAATACATACATACATATGTATGTTTATAGACTCATATATACATGTAATATGCATACATGTATTGATATATTTATCACAAGACTGTGTGTGTATATAAACATAAACATACACATACATAACATGTTCTTTCCAGACTGTAAGATTTTTTTGCGGAAATAGATTTCCTCTGAATGTCAGCTGTCTTAATTATGGAATACCTCACACTATAGTGAGTGAGCCAAAATAAACAAAGAAGTACCTAGGCTAATTTGTATTGAACATTCAAAGTGCTGGGCCTGGAGTCAGGAAACCCTAAGTCCAAATTTTCCCTAAATGCTTAAAGTAAGCTCTGTAACCCTGGGCAGGTCACTTCACCAATATCTACCTGTTTCTTTATCTATAAAAAAAAAAATCTTATATATATATATATATATATATATATATATATATATATATATATATACATATATATATATATACATATCATAATAACAGTATTATCTTAAAGTCTTCTTGTAATATCTCAAATCTTATTACCAAATATATTATCTCCAGAGAGATAATATATATTTTCAATTCTATATAAATATTAGCTATCATTAGTAGTAATAACAATTTACATATTTGTTCCTTTTTGTACTTTGTGGCTTGGATAAGAGTGCTAATGAGAGAATTACTATTACTTTGACACTATTGTACCTCTTTACCATCTTTATATCAGGAGTCTTACCCTTCTGGGTTAAAAAACAAATAAATAAAAAGTCCCTCTTTAAGAGCAAAACTAAATTTGGAGGGGGGGAACAAATTTTTGCTGAAGTAACTCTTTTGCTTCTTTGATACTATTTTAGAGTTTCATTTATTGGATAATTGGTATGATAATTGTAGAAATAAATAATTATCTTTTTATAGTTGTTTTATGCTGGAATTATATTTAAAATTTAATGCATCAATTTTGAGAAACATAGCTGTTGACTGGATAGAGCTGAACTTGGAGTTAGGAAGCTCTGTGTTCAGATTCAGCCTCTACCCCAGGCTGAGTGACCCTAAATGGGTCATTCATTCCTCTACAGTAGGTGATTCCAGGTGCAGAGAAGCTGCTGATTCGCACCGAGAAGTTTTCCATACTCATGAAATCATCTATCAAGTCTAAAAAAACCCATAAAGTTGTTTTTTGTTTTGTTTTGTTTTGTTTTTTTACAAAGTTGTTCTTCATGACTGAGTCCCGTTTTCTTCTTTCTCCCTAGTTTATTCCTATGCCTGTTCTCTATGGTGTGTTCCTGTACATGGGGGTCGCATCGCTTAATGGGGTGCAGGTAAGTTTGCCATAGCAACGTGGTGCCCTTCTGATAATGAGTATTCCAGTAAAGAACCTTTGATGGAAATGGTAATCATTAACAGCCAGGTTTTCCTCATCTCGCTTCTTTTTTTCATTTTCAAGTTTAGCCCTTGTTTACAGAGCCTATCACATATCCACACGTTCTTGGAGATGAAGTTCATAAAGGTCAGTGGACTAGGAAGGCAAACTAAGATGTAATTCTTATATCACCCCAAAGAAACACATCCCCTTCATTATGCCCTCCAATAGGGAATCTTGAACCACTGACATCCAAGTGCTGATGGACAGCCCTTAATAGGAATAGGGAGTACTTATTGGCTACCAGTTTGCTCCTTCTGTGGCCTCTGATCAATGATCAAATTTTTGCACAAATAAAACAAGTGATCTAATATTTTTATGTGTGTTTTTTTTTTAATCTAAGACATCGGCTAAGGGAACACTAGTCTTCATAATCTGGCAAAACTGACTCTCCATCCTCTTCCTCCTCTCCACTCAACATCTTAAAAAATCACTGGGGAGAAATTATATAAGGGACATTTTTCTTACTGAGGGGATAATTTAATTGGCAGCAGGAAATTGGAAGTGTTTCTATTGCTTTCTGGCACCTTGTTAATTGTAGCCTTATTTAGCACTTAGTAGTGTTTTAATGACAAAACACTGCATGTTACCCGAACACCACAGGAATTTATTTGGGCCCCTTAAAATGGTTCTTGCTTTCTTCAGTCATTGGATTTATATGAGTTTGGTTTGGGAGTCAGATTGAGCTGGGCAAAGGGCCAGGTCACCAAGAGAGAAATCCATTGTAGTATTTTTTTCCTTTTTTTGTATTCTGCTCCGGAATGGAGTTGTTCACATGCTCTGCATAGGTGGTCAGAATGCCAAAGGATCTGGCCTTTTCCTTTATTGTGGGGAGCCTTTGTATTAGAAGCAGCCTGTTCCTTGAGTTTCAGTGACAAGCTGGCCTTCTACAAACCCAAATGTGCTTTTGGTCTCTATGGCATCCAGAAAAGTTTGGGAAGTTATGAATGACCAGAGCTTTGAATATAGAATTTGATTCAACAAAATACATTTTATTCTTGTGAAGGGACTAATACAGTACAAATTAATCATTTGTCTCTGCTATTGGACCTCAAGGTATAGATGAATGATTTCTCTTCTAAAGCAAAGCTCAAGTTGTATTTGTTCTAATTTTTTATCTGAGTGTCAATACATGATATTCTTAAAGAACTAACCTTCTTCTGACTGATTCCATGAGTCAACAAAGAAGGGCTGAGACAGATGAAATGCTTTGTTAAGATTGCATTTTCTCAGAAACTTGTTTATTCTCCTGCTGACAAATTGAAAACGACAGTTCCCTCATCTATAAAACTGGTATAAATATATCTATGTAATTCACAGAGTTGCCAAAAAGTCCAAATGAGAGAATGCATATAAAATACGTTGCAAAAATTAAATATATAAATGCCCCTCAATATCAAACAGACTTTCTGACTTGACTCAATGCCCTCTGAAGACCAATACTTGATTTGTTTGCATTCTTTTGAATTCCTCCTGGATTCTCTAAAGGAAAATGTCATGTGTTCCTCCCAGATTCTACAAAGGAAAATGCCAAAGTACTACAACCTGAGCTAATAGAAATACCATATATATGTGAATATATTGATTTTCTGGTGGGTTGAGAGGATGTTTTGATCCATTTTAGTAGCGGCCTAAATTACAAAGGTTATACATAGGCAATCATGTAAAACATTTCCATATTAGTTGTTTTGTCTAAGAAAACTTGAGCAAAAAGAAAGAAGGAAAGAAAATGGAAAGAAGAAAGGAAGGAAGAAAGAGAGGTAGGAGGGAAGAAAGGTAGGAAGGAAGGGAGGGAGGGAGGTAGAAATGAAGGAAGGAAGGAAGAAAGGAAAGGAAGGAAGGAAAGGAGGGAAAGAAAGAAAGAAGCAAAAAAGAAGAAAAGGAGGGAGGGAGGAAGAAAAGAAAAAGTGAAAAATAATATGCTTCAGTCTATATTATGGAATGAAAAACTGACCAATCATACAAAGGTTTGGAAATGAGAGATGTGTAACTAAGGGACAAAAATGTTGTCTAATCTAGTGTTACTTTCTAGATCCCTTGAATTCTATTCTAGTAGATTCTCCACCCCACCCTTGAACTACATTATCTATCTTTTCTGGGTACTTACATTACAGGGTACTTGTGAATATTATAGTCGAGCAAATGAAAGCATGTATACAAAGCAATCTCCAAAATGATACGTTGACTTAGTTGTATTCAATGATTGTTATCATTTCACTGAATTAATGAAATAGAGAGGACAAGCTTCAGAGAGACTTTTTTCCTCTCCGAGAGAACATGGTGCACGCAGAATTCTTAAACTTACCTGTTTGGCTCTTAAAGCTAAACAGGCTGGCCCCAGTCTGTATTTGCAGCCTTTTGGCTTCCTTCACTGTGCAATGCAGCCATACTGGCCTCCTCCTCGCCCCTCACTCTTTCTCTTACTCCCAGATTTTATTCTGGCCCAACCTGGAAGGCACATCCTTATTACTTTTGCCTCAGAGTCCCATTTTTCTTTATAATGTCCTTATTGATCCCCAATTGCTAGTGTCTTTCCTCTCAAACTACCTGATATATAACCACTTATTATTTATTCAATTTATATAATATACATACACTCATAAATGTAATATTTGCATATGCACTTATCTCTTCCATTAGAATGTAAACTCTGGCAAGAAGGGATCATCCCATTCATATATTTGTGTTCCCAGTTTCTAGCACAGAACCTGGTAAACAGTAGGTGCTTAATAAATGCTTGTGGATAGTTGATTGGTCAAGGTAGTTTCCATGAGCATTGAGTGACATTGCCCTTTGTGAGCTAAAGTCCCATCCTTCTCCCTTTCCTTGCAGTTCATGGATCGTCTAAAGCTGCTTCTGATGCCCCTCAAGCACCAGCCTGACTTCATCTACCTTCGCCACGTCCCTCTGCGGCGAGTCCATCTCTTCACTTTTCTCCAGGTGCTGTGCCTGGCCCTGCTCTGGATCCTCAAGTCCACAGTGGCCGCCATTATCTTTCCAGTCATGGTGAGAATTTCTGTGCCCTTGAAATGCCTTCTAACATTCTAACATTGGGTGGTTTTTGTGTTGGGAGGAGACACACCTCTCTCTTCCTGGGTGGGCCTGAGATCTGTGAGCATCATCTGAAAGCATATTCTGTACAGTGTGTGTGGTTATATATACTGGTACCGCTTTGCCTGAGGTCATCAGATGAGTTATGGGAACTTCAGTTGAGCTTCTTGCTACCTTTATCCCATTTTCTCAGTCCCTGTTCCAGATGAAACCTGGGAACTCTAAGTATATATTTCTGCCACAATATGAAAGAAACCAAATAATTAAGCCTCTTTGATGAGCCCCAAATGATGGAAGAGGAAATCAGTCCCTAAAACTTCTTCTGTGACTTCCCCATTTTCCCTTGGCTCCCCATTCTTGGCAAGAAACCGGCACCATGCATCCAGCACAAGGTCAAGTTCAGATCTACCTCCCACACCCTCCTGGCTGCTGAACTGCTGAGCTGTCTCCTTCACTTGTGTTTGATTGAAAAACAAACAACCAACACAATAAAAATCATTTGTACGATTGTGAATATGCTTGTGGGTGTGGATAAAAGAGACAGGGAAAAGTAAAGAGAGCAATTATCGTTAAAGTCTTTTTTTCCTCAAAGAATAAGATCTGTCATTGTATGGCAGTGCTAAGGTTGAGCGACCCAGTTAGTACGTGAGCCAGGTCTTCCATCTATCCCAACCTGCTGACCTCTCAGCAGCGTCACTACCTGTTGATAATTACACCAATTATAGTCTTTGTTCAATGGCCTTCTCTCTGTTGTTCCAGATCCTGGCTCTTGTAGCTGTCAGAAAAGGAATGGACTACCTCTTTTCCCAGCATGACCTCAGTTTCCTTGATGATGTCATTCCAGAAAAGGACAAGAAAAAGAAAGAAGATGAGAAGAAAAAGAAAAAGAAGAAAGGCAGTCTGGATAGTGACAATGATGATGTAAGAAGTTTTCCAGCCTTTCAGAGGAAAGCTAGTCAAGGCACCAATGGGGAAAATGGTATTTTCTCCATCTTGAGAGAGGGCAACATGTTTCCAAGAATACACAAACCTTACCTAAGTCTGTCAAATGGTTTTCTTCTTGTCCTAGAACTGGATACTCTCAATTCCCCTTCCTTGTCTCACTATTTTCTTCTTTTCTCTCTTTTCCCTCTTTCTTTCTCCTTCCTTCCATCCTTCCCTCCTTTTCCCCTCCCTCTCCTATCTCTCTCTCTCATATTTATTTTGGGTCTTTAGAATTTACACCCCTTCAGCAATGATACACTCATAGGGACTTATTTTAGCACCATATTGATAATGGACTCTGGGTTCAATACATATAAAGCACAAAATAAGATTTGCTTGGTTACATAAGCTTTTACACTTTAAAAAAATTGCATTCTTTTTCAAATATCTCCCTCCTGAAAATATGTAAAAAGGATCTTGAGAACATGATATTCTATCTCTTATCTTTGTCATAGTTAGTTTTAGATGAGTCTAAGCCATGAACTATCATTTTAGAAAAAGAGGGAAAAAAAGTGATTGGGAAAAATTAATCTTCCTATCAGCCTTGTCTGACAGTGTATATATATGCACACACATATATGTATATACACACAAACACACATATATGTATATAATTCACATATACCTGCAAATACCTATACTTATGTACACATGCATGCATGTATAAATATACATGTATATGACACACACCATAGGTACTCACCTATTCAAAGAAGGGAAGAAGATACATTTGCTCATTTCTTTCTTGAAGATTAGTTTGGTCCTTATAATTACCCAACATTCAGTTTCTTTTCTTTTCCTTTTTGTCATTGTTATTCTTTATTTGATATCATTCTAAAGGCATTTGATTTATTATTAATTTAGTCTTTTAAGTTCCTCATATGTAGTATGCCTTTAATGAGTTATTTGTTGCTAATGATTAACTAAAGGGTGGGCTTTTAGGAGTTGTGATCTCTGGCTATAATGACATTAATATAATGAAATGTGAAAGGTAGCTTGGAATAGTGAGTTTCAACTCTGTCTCTAACAGCTATTGGGTAATGTGATTCTGTCCAAATTACTTAGCCTCCTTTAAGTTGTAATTTGTTAATCTGCAGTGGTGGAAAGGGGATTTCTTCAGACACTATTGAAATCAGAGATACATACACATATCTACATATATATATACATATATACATATATATGTGTATATATATGTGTGTGTGTGTGTGTGTGTGTGTGTACAAATAGTTTGTGTATATGCCCATATTAATTAATTAACTAATATAGATTTAACTCCTAATAGGTACTATTAGGATACAAAAAGAGGCAAAAAAAACAGTCCAAGCCCTCAAGGGGCTTATAATCTAATGGGGAAGACAACTTTGTAAATAAATATGTGCAAAATAGGTGATAAATAGGATAATAAATAGAAAATAATTAACAGAGGGAAGATATCAGAATTAAAAGAGATTGGGGAAGATTTCCAGTAAATGATAAGATTTTTGTTAGGACTTAATGGAAACCAGGGAGGGCAATAGTCAAAGTAGATAATGGCATATGATCCATACCTACACATGTGCCTTTTAATTCTGCGTACTCATCTATATACATGCACATACATGTGCACATATATATGTGGAAATGGAAATAATTAACAGAAGGAAAAGACTAGAACAAAGAAGGCTTTGTTAAAAGATGAGATTTTAGTTGGGACTTCAAAGCAAGCCTGGCACTTCTTGCTGCTCAATGACTGAAATGATTTCATTTGTAATCTTGGCCGTAAGATCATATAAAGAATATGGTTTCAATGAATTTGTGACAATTTTGACATAACTCTCACAAGAACATTTAATAAAGATAGCACAAGTGACCAAGGGGATGTCCACTATTAATATGTTGGACTGAGAAAGTTTATCTAGAAACTATTGCTCACACAAAGCTTAACAACAAGGTGGCCCATCTTGTTAAAATGAAAATTTCATTTTACAAGATTTGCAAAACCAAGTAAGGGTATAAGAAATTTAAATAATTTTACTTTCAAACAATAATGTTAAAAGTTTGTTGTACGTATGTTTCAGAAATTTTTAAGGCTTAAAACTGCACCAATATTTTTGGAATATCCTATATATTGTAGTTATTAAGCACAGTTAATGACTTTTATCTGTTCATATATTTGAATGGCCTTTCCTTCAAAATTCACTTGGGAATGATTTCTCTTGTAGTTTATGACCTACTGGGGCCAACTGAGTTGAGATTTTGTTACCATTTAATGAAGAATAAAGAGCATTTGAACCTGTATTTTCTTAAAAAATAGATGCAGAGATCAGCGGTATAGACCAAACTATTCTGTCCCTTGCTATCTTTTGTAACATTTTTTTTGCTACTGGAGGAGACCATCTCAGAGAGCTGCCAATGCTCCATAAGGAATGTTTAGTCACTGCAATTAGGCAGTCTGGAACTAGGCTTTGTTTAAGAAACACTCAAAAGAAAAACATGCAGTTTATCCTAACAGCTCCTCAAAATGTTTGGGAAAGAAATGATTGGTTTTTTTTTTTTTTTTTTTTTTCGTCTAGGAATGAATTGATTTATCTATCATAAATAAATGTGCCAAGTCAAATCAAGTCAACAAGCATTTATTAAGCCCTTGTTGTGTGCCAGGTAGTCTGTTAAGTGCAGAGGAAACAAAGAAAGACAAAGCCTGTATCTGCCCTCGGGGAATTCACAGTTTAATGGGGGAGAAACATGTAAATAACTAAGTATAACAAGATATTGACAGAAGAGAGACAGAAGATTTAGGAAGACTAAGAAAGAGTTCTTTTAGATAATGGGACTTTAGTGAGAGTAGAAGAGGATCAGAGAAGCCAGGTTATATTGGTATACTAATAATCTCTGCCAGTCACAGAGAGACTGTTCTTGGATTCTTTTGCTTTCCTTTTATTTAAAGTTGAATTTTTTTTTTTTTAATTAAAAACAACAACAACAACATTTTCTTTCCCACTCACCACTCATTTTTGAAAAAAAAAAAGGAAAAATAAAACTTTTATAACAAATAGTCATAAACTGGACATTGGCGATGTCCAAAAATAAATGTCTCATTCTACATTTTAAGGCCATTGCCCTTCTGTCAAGAGAAGGTATCCAGTTCATCATGAGTTGTTCTTACATTTTGCCGTCACCATCTAGATAATCCCAATTCACAGTCATTTTAGAAGTGCCATTTCTGTCTCTTTTTCTGCCTCTCTGTCTGTCTCTGTCTCTCTCTTATTGTCTTTCTTATTCTCTTGTCTCCATCTCTGCCTTTGTTCTCTCTCTCTCTCTCTCTCTCTCTCTCTCTCTCTCTCTCTCTCTCTCTCTCTCTCACACACACACACACACACACACACACACACACACACACACACACACACACATGCTGTCTCATTCTGTCTCATTGTGTCTCCCTTTGTTCTTTCTGTTTCTAACTTCCTTGCTGTCTCTGTCTCTCTCACTGTCTTTCTTACAATCTCTCTTTCCTTTGTCTCTCTCATGCTGTCTTAGTCTCTGTATCTCTGTTAATTCTTTCTGTCTCTGTCTCTCTCTCTGATTGTCTTTCTTACAATCTCTCTTTTCTTTTGTCTCTCTCATGCTGTCTTATTCTCTGTATGTCTCTGTTAATTCTTTGTGTCTCTGATTCTCTCTCTTGCTGTCTCTCTCTGTTTCTGTCTGTCTGCCTCTATCTATGTATATGTGAGTATATGTACACACACATACACATATGAATTTGTTACAAAAGAAATCATCAAGTTTCTGCTCACTTTGCCCATGGAATAAGAAGGAATGACTTTATTTAGTTCTAATGGACTGTTAATGAGTACAGGATGAGGTAGGATTGATCTTATGTAAACTTAGTTAAAAACAAATCTCTGGTTGTAGTAGTCTTGTGTATATTCTTCAAGATTATAATGCTGGACCTTAAACTGGAAATACAATTTATGTTGTACTGTGGGATATCAAGAGAAGCTAAGTTAGCAAGCACTTATTCAGCACCTACAATGTGCCAGGCACTGTATTAAACTGTAAGAGATATAATAAGGAAAGGCAGAAATAGTGACTGTTTTCATGGCACTTATAGTCTAATGGAGGAAATAATAACCTGACAACTCCATTTACAAGATACATACTTGGTAAATGGGACACAATCTCAGAGGGAACGTGCTAGCATTAAGAAGGACCAGAAAAGGCTTCTCAGAGAAGATAGGATTTCTTTTTTTGAGGCAGTCAGAATTGAATGAGTCACATAGCTAATAAGTATCATAGACTGAATTTGAATTAAGGCTCTCTTGACTCCAGGGCTGAAGCTCTATCCATGGTACCATTTAGTTTCCCCAAGAAGATAGGATTTTTCTGGGACAACCAGAAAACGGAGCTGAGTAGGGAGAACCTTTGGAGTTTATGAATGGAAGAATGACAGTCCTGTGCTCTGGAAAGATCCCTGACAACTGAGCAGAGGATGGAAGGGAATAGGGAAAGATCTGAGGCAGGGAGACCAAATAGCAGGTTGTTGGTAGTCCATGTATAGGACAACAAGGGTCTACCCCAGAATGGTAGCCAGTGTAAAAAGAAGAAAAAAAGAGCAGAAACTGATTCTGGAAAAGTACAGTCTAATCCAGCAAAAAGTTATGTGCTAGGCACTGTGTTTATTACTAGGGATATAATAAATAACAAGAAAAATGGAATTTACGATCTAAAAGAAACACATAAAAAGAAGGAGGAAAATAAGGATAAGGTGGGATGAGGAGAATACCAGAGGGTATCTAAGGTGGAAGTAACTTGTTCCTTGGAGTTGAAACTGCAGAATAGCAGATGCAAAGTGGAGTGAGCTGAAAATCCATTTTCTTCCCACTATAAAGATAAAATCTGTAGGATTTTGTAACAGATGAATTCTATGGGGATGATATGAGTGACAGCTAAATTGCAAGCCTGAATAACTAAGAGGATGGTGGTATCCTTGTTAATAGGGGAGCTAGGAAGAGGGGTGGGTTTTGGGTGAAATACAGTGTTTTCTGTGCACTCATGATAAATTTAGATATCTAGATACAATATCTAGACTAAAATACCGAATGCAATAGAGATTTGGAGATTCTGGATATAGATCTGAGGATTATCTATATAGAAATGATAATTGACTCCATCAATTAAATAGTATATATATATATATAGAAAGAAGAGAAACAGATCCAGGTCAGAAACTCAAGAGATATTCACTTTCTATGAGTATGTGTTTTATGAAGATTCAGTAAAGGAGAATAAGAAAATGAGGTCAGACAAAGAGGAAAAGAGTCATGATATTTTCTCATGTCATGAAAACCCTTGGAAAAGAGTATCCAGAAGTGAAGAGTCAACAATGACAAAGATCAAGAATGAAGAGGATAAAGAAAAGATCATTAGATTTGGCAATCAGGAGAATAATGATAACTTTGAACAGAGCAGTTTCAGTTGAATGAGGTCTGAAGTCTGATTGCAGAGAATTAGGAAGAAAGTGACAGAAAAGGAAGACTGCTATTGCAAGCACTATTCTCAAGGAGTCTAGCCATTAAAAAAAAGAAAGGTAGGGCTGATAGCTAATAAGGATTGATGAATCAGGATGTTTTGGGGTTTTTTTTGTGTGTGTTGTTTTGGTTTTTTTTGGAGACTTTGGAGACATAGGTATGTTTGTAGGCAGCTTGTAAGAAAGTAGCAAGTAGATAGGGAAAGATTGAAAACTAATGAGAAATTTGAGATTGTAGAGGAGGAAATCTGCTGGAGAAAATGTGATAGATAGTGAGGTTGACCTTGGCAAGAAGGGGGCACCTCTCCATGAGATACTAGAGTAAAAGAGGAAATAGTAAGGAAAAAAAAAACCATGGAAGTGTATGAAATAAGGAGGAATGGAGAGGGAGCTCTTGAGGAAGGGTCTCCATTTTTTCAGTAAAATAGGAATCCAAGTTCTCAGCTGAGAGAATGAAGGAAGGAGGAGCCATGGGAGATTTATGGAGAAATGAAAAGGTTTGGAGGAAATGCCATGGTGAGAGGGTAATGAATCAGTTAGGGAAATATAAAAGGATTATCTTGCAGCAGTGAAGCCCCAGTTGAAATGATGTTCACATAAATCGGTAGTGGATGGAGTCAGCATAGCGTCATGGTTTGCTTCAACATCATGAACATTTAGAACCTGACACTTTAAAGCATCATGGGATGCTCTAAGCCTAAAATAAGTATATTATTATGTCAGAATGTGGCTAGTGGGTAACTCTCCCTATGTTTAGCTACTTGTGTGCTGACATGAACTCCTGGCAAGTATGCCACAATTGGGGAACGGATCCAATTCTGTTATTTTGGGGCACTATTAGTGGAAGCCACAACTTCCTTGAATTTGGGGCTGCTGCCATTATCCTTTTCAGTTTCCTATTTGCTCACTCCTAGCTGTGTGCTGGTAAATGTTTAACAACCAGCTCTGAGAGTGAGGGGAGAAGAAATGTATGCACAACACACTTTTGTATTTAATCTGCATCATTAATATTTTCTGCATAATTTCTTTAAGTCTAGACGATAAACCAAGCCCTCATTTGTAGCATTTGCCAATTTCTAAAATGTAGACGCACTGAAATTTACTGAATGGAAGAAAGGTCTAGAAGTTTAATAATCAATACTCATAAAGCAGTATGAGCTGACTCCAGTATACCTTTGCTCACTTCTTTATTTAGAGTGAGCCATAGCCCTTATGTCAAGATATATTATTTCTTTCTTTGTTTACCTTGGTCCAAATTTCCTCTGACATAAAAGACAAATATTACTGCTTTGGTAGCTCAGAGAGTGGGTGAGTTGTATTTTTTTCATCTTAGACCTATTTTCAAATTCACATTTACTCTGGCATTCAAGGCCTGGCCTTTAAGATTGACTCCCACCTTTTCATTCCTTTTTCATATTAGTACCTTTTATGCAAGATACATTCCATTCAAACTGTATTGGAGCAGCACTCTGAATTTAAATGCTCTCTTTCAGCTCCCTACATTTCCCTAGGTTATTGTCCTTTGTGCCAGTGAGATTCTAAAGTAGCCTGCTAGTAATAATAATATATGCATATTATTTCCTTTGATCGATCCTCCATTTTAGAGATGAAGAAACTGAGATTGAGAGAGGTATACAGTTAGAGCACACAATAAGAGCATGCATTTAGAATGTCTGAAACAGGATTTGAATTCAAGTCTTCTTGCCTCCTAGTCCAGCAGTGAGGATATTATCCCTCCTAGTTGGCTCTATATGGCTTCTTTATCATTACATTTCATTTATTGTTTTCAAGGTTCAGGTCAGCCTCCACCTCCTTTGTGGACTTTCTGTCTGTCTGATCTCAAATTTTCCTGAACATTTTGTGTGAAAACCTAATTATCCTCCCCAATTTTGACTTTCTGTGGATTGCATGTGATTGTATATATAACATAAGGTTCTTGAAGTCAAGAATTGTGTCACTTCTTGATCCCCATAGTTACTCCTGTTTTCTGCATTATAGTGGCATTTCCTAAGAAGACATTTCTATTTATTTATCTATTCATTTATTCATTTGTTTGTTTATTCATTCATGTATGTATGTATGTAACCTGGTACAATGCTATGGATTGATTAGCTGGGGGGGAACATACCTTCCTTTGAAACTCCCATATAGTTTAGGTGACAATAGAATCAATTGGATATGTTGGGGAGTTTTTTTTTTTTTCCCTTTATATACAAATGTGGGTTAATGAAGGAAAAAAACTTTCAAAACTGATTTGACTTTGGTCCCTCTGGCCCAAAGGATGGAGAAAACATCTTTTGAGAGAAAATGGTAATATTCATTATTTTCTTGGTGACTCCACATATACAGCAGATAGATTCCTGTGGGGGGACAATGCACTTAGAGCATTCTAAGACCTCTCCCACATTTCATCCACAGTCTGACTGCCCTTACTCCGAAAAAGTTCCAAGTATTAAAATTCCAATGGACATCATGGAACAACAGCCTTTCCTAAGTGACAGCAAACCCGCTGACAGTGAGTAGAACTAACTTAGTTCTTAGTAACTTAATTTAGTTCATGCCTGCTTGAAACTAATACTACCATGGGGGGAGGGGGTGAAATTAAATGCAAAGCAGCTCTTCTTTTCCTTCTTTTTTTTTTTTTTTTTTTGCCCTATTTTATCCATTTTTAAAAGCATATTTACAACTATGAGGACCTTGTTTTTTTATTCCCCTTGCTGCTTCCTTAAATGCAAAGCAGCTTTTCTTTCCCTTCTTTTTTTTTTTTTTTGCCCTATTTTATCCATTTTTAAAAGCATATTTACAACTATGAGGACCTTGTTTTTTTACTCCCCTTGCTGCCCCCTTAAATGCAAAGTAGCTCTTCTTTCCTTTCCTTTTTTTTTGCCCTATTTTATCCATTTTAAAAAGGATATTTACAACTATGAGGACCTTGTTTTTTTTACTCCTCTTGCTGCTCCCTTAACAGCCTTTCCCCAGCAACTAAAAACTTGTTTTTTGCTTGCTAGTGTTCTCTTGGACTCTTCAAACATCCCTCATTTCTATCTGCTGCTAACCATGGTACAATTTCTACCATTTATTGTTAAAATAGTTGCTTATGCTGCAACATCACTGTTACTGTTTGTTTTCCTTAGGTCCAATTGGTTGCCCAATTGATTCTAAAATTCTATGTCATGGGTCTTTTTATTACTATTAACTAATTGCTTAGATGATTAATTTTAATCACCAATTAAAATGAGAATGATGAAACATTTGCACACTTTACTTTTAATCAAAGTTACAGGCATTTGTCTCGATTTAAAAAATTCTTCTGCTGAAAACCATCTCTTTTTAGAACTGCTCTGTAACTTTTGATTGAGAAGAAACCTTATATGGAAATGGATCAGTCATCACAGATGATCTTTGACCTTTCTTAGCCAACTGCTGCTACTAGAAAATACCCTAAATCAAGGATTACTAACTTCTTGTCCATGAATATAAATGGGAGAGATCTTTATTTCAATATGATTATTTCTTTTGTAATTTTACAAATTTTATTTGGAGAAGTATTCTGAGAAAGGGTTTATAGGATTCAACAGACTAACAAAATGATTCATGAAATCAAAAACGTTAAAGATCCTTTCCCTAGATCTTCATCACTCAGCTATGATTATTCATCACTTCCAAGCTGATATATTCCTCTCCCATTGATGTCACAACTTGATGGCTAGGATTTGATATTTCATAGCATGTTATGGAACAGTTACAGCAGAAGCAATAGATTGAAAGAGAAGAAATCTCAACATATACCCTGAACATTTTTTCATATTTTTTTATCAAAATCTTCCTTGTTTCTTTTTTCTTTGCTTAAATTTTCTATGGTAGGGAATTTATTCTTTAAAATCAATCAATGTACTTGAATATTTTTTTTTATAGTTCATAGAGAAAACAGGACAGACACTTGTATTGTGTATGTGGCAATGATTTTTTTTTTTGATTTAGTAAGAAATTACCAAGAAAGATTGAAAGTTAATGTTCAATATTGAATCTATTGAGTCCAAAAGCTATCTCATCCCCCATTCAGACCCCCATTCAGAAGCTAAATAATATCAAGCATTAACTGTTTGAGTTTTGGTTGATGGAAAGGATCTAATTTTTATTTTTATTTTTTTAGTGTTTATACTTATAACTCTTAGAGGTTTATTTCATAGGTCAGATGAGATGATTCCTTTAAAGTTCTAAAAAATAGAATATACTATTTTATTTTATTTTTTATTATAGCTTTTTATTTATAAGATATATGCATGGGTAATTTTTCAGCATTGACAATCGCAAAACCTTTTGTTCCAACTTTTCCCCTTCTCCTCCCCACCCCTTCTCCCAGATGGCAGGTCGACCAATACATATTAAATATGTTAAAGTATAAATTAAATAATATATATATATATATATATATACACAGACATGAAGGATCTAATTTTTAGTACTCTTATGTCTTATTTAATGTTTGTTACTTTTGTGAGTTGTTGAGACCAAATGAAAATTAGATCCTGGTTGCTGATTAATTTATTATTTGATGTGATTATTATTATTTACATTTCATTTATTTTCTGATAAAGATCAATGAATATCTTTAAACATTTCTACCATTCCAAAAATCAGTATATTAAAACAGAGGGAGAACACAAGTTATTGCAAAGGAATGGCTAGGAAATTAATATGTGATGTTTCATTCTGGTGCGTTATATTTGTTCTTCTGACATTTGGCCTTAAACTTTATCTGAGTCTCATGAACAAAATTCTTACAATTTACTTATAAGGTAAATTGGTTGTATTTTCAAATCCTTTATTTAGATTATATTAAGACAATTAAATGGAAGTTTTAATTTCACAAATTCATCTTAATCACCCTCCTTTTTGTAAAGGGAGTCATCAGTGAAAAACCAAAATGAATTGCTGTCAACTTTTGGCGCTAGAGAGGCAGATTTCATGTTTATTCCGTGGCTAATATTTTCATTTTCATTAAAATAATATGCTTTTCTCCAAAGACTGTTACTTATGACTTTTGTTTAATCTTTCCAGGAGAAAAATCACCAACATTCCTTGAACGCCACACATCATGCTGATAAAATTCCTTTCCTCGAGTCGCTTGGGATACCAAGGTAAAAAGCAGCATGTATTTTTTTTTTCCCTTTTTGGCAGTGCCATAGGATGTCTGCCCCAAGAAATGTGATAAGAGCACAGGTTATTGGGCAGAACTTCTTGTTCTAAATCTTTTTCAGATAATAAATAAGTAATCCAAGAATCAGTATATGCTCAGCTTCTGTTGGTGGAGAATACTGATTCTGAACATGCTCCTTTTGGATCTCCCAGCTCCATGACTTCAGAGTCTTGCATCAGTGTTCAGTCTTGTGTTATCAGGGTTGTCATCCATCACTTTAAAGAGCACACTCAAAAGCAAGCTATGGATTAGAGTTTCACGATTGCAACTTCTATACTCATAATGGATGATACCTTTCCATTTCTTTCTCTCCCCACTCCCTTTCAGATTCCTCTTATATGTAATCTTCCCCCATTGGAAAGCCAGCTCTTTAAAATGATCTCTCTGTATTTCCAATCCTTAACCTAGTGCCTGATACTTGTTAGGTTTTTAATAAATGACTTGGATGTGACATTTGGTCTCAGAACACTTCTGAGTGTCTATTTAGACACTATCTAGAAAGATAGTTTAAAAGATGAAAATTTATGTTAAAAGATTCCAGTAGAAGCTACATTTCTGCTGGGTTTTCCCCTTTATTCTCTGTGGCATTTTTCAAGATTTTCCCCTAAGTTCCCTGTTATCCACTCAAGCTTCAGCCCTGAGAAATTAATAATTACTCCAAAGGGATTCAAAAGAAGGGAAAGATATGAAATTGGAGACAGCAGATACTGTTTTTTCTTGAATGATCAATCTATGTATAGAAGATGATGGGTGACTTGTAATCACTTGTCTGTTGTTTTTTTTTTGTTTTTTTTTTTTCCATTTAGCCCTCCTAGAACTCCAGTCAAAGTTGTGCCTCAAATTCTAATAGAACTTGAACCTGAAGACGATGGTTATTTCTGGAGGAGCAAGGGAACAGAAACTACGTTGTAACCTGTTTGTCTCTTAACACTGAATTGTTTTCTTGGTGTGGAAGATGATGTTTTCTTCAGTTCGTTTTCGTTTTTTTTGTCACTAGCCAAATATCCCAGTGCCCTCTGCTTCTATCCTGTGTAGGGAAAATTGAGACAAGAGCGCATTTTTAGACAATGAATTTTCCTGGAAGAATTTTCCTGTTCTCTTTCCTATATTTTTGGTAATTTACCCCCACCTACCCAATTCACAAATACATGCACACACACACACACACACACACACACACACACACACACACACATACACACACAATCTCCCACCACTATCACTACCATCATTCTTCTCCTTTTTTTCCAGGGGCTGCAAATGATTTTTTTAAAGGATTTTGTAACAATTTCTACTAAAGCATCAAGATGACTGACAACTTTAATTGAAGAGCTATGTTTGCTTGTTTGTTGTTCTGATTAATTGAACCAAGCCTCAATGACCTTCAGATGAGTTCAGTATCTTTGCTGATATAGATTTGACATAGATTTTCACACCTAAAAAATGCTGCTACCCTCACTATCCCATGCTCTTGAACTCTTCCTTAGTAGTCTGAAGAGAAGGCAAGCTAAAGGTACTAATTTCACTCCCTGCACAGAGATACTCTGGCCAATATTGTAGCACGTTTTGGAAGTCCCATTTCCTATGCAACCTTTTTTTTTTTTAACCCTCTAATGGGCTTATCTGTTGACTCTTTTGAAGAATATTTTTCTTCCTAGATTTTGTTGTTTAAATTATGGGGGCCTAACCTGCAACTTATTTTGTTTGTCAATTTTTTAAACTTTTTTTTAAAAAATTACTGTAAAGAAAATGAATTTTTTCCTGCAGCAGGAAACATAGTTTTGAGTAGTTCTACCTCTTATCTGTAGCTGCCAGGCTTTCTGTAAAAACAATGTATTGTAAATAATGTGATTTTTGTACACATAAACACACACATGCACACAATCTCCAGGACAAGTCATGGGGCTGGATTTGATAATAAGCACCCTGTTTCTAAAACATTAATTTTTCTTTTCATCTCTTTCTTCCTTTTTTTTGGTTGTTGTTTAAAGTTCTATGAAGGAGATGGGAGATGGGGGGCAGTTAACTACTTTGTGGTTTTAGAATATAGTAAATGTAATGGCAATTAATAATGTATTGACTGGTAATAGTTCACAGATGTGATTGTATTTTCATGTTGATATCCTATGCAGTATTTTTTTAGAATTCTTTCACATAAAAACTCTTGTGTTTTTATGTATGTTCATGGATGTATTCTGCATGTAGCCAAACCTGCATGCAAAGATAGAAAGAGAAGGAATGTTGGCAAGTGAATGAGTGAATTATTGAGCCTTACCTATCGGTTTCCATAAAATGTGGGTCTGACTCATAATTGACAAAATTATTCAAGAGTTGGAGCGAGGGGCCTCTCTTTGGCCAATGTGGACAGATACATGTTATTTCCCAGTTACCTGTCACCATTACTGATGAAATATTTCACAAGGCTCATGAAAAGTCCACAGGAATATAATGGTCACCATGCCCATGTGAGCTGATCTGCAAGAATACAAGTGTAGCTACCATACACTGTACATATACACTGTTTTGGATTTTTTTTCAAGGAGCAAGATGAATATCATTTGTGATTGGGATCTTTTTAAAGTTGGGTTTTGTATATATGTTTCTAAATGAACGTAACATAATGGAAATTGGGCATTTAGTCACCAAATTTAGCATGGCATTTTAAGCATATCATTTTAATAAGTTGCATTATATATTGTGAATGTGCATTAGACATAACATTTTTAAATGTCTACAATCTAAGAGTCATATAACCACATTTGTGATGCATACACACTGTAATAAACAGGGAGGGGGGGACTGGGACCAGAAGGAAACCATTGGCTTTAAAGTTCTGTGATACCTGTTGCATTGTGGGTCCCATTCCAATACCACAAACTTAACTAGGAAGACTGTCCCAATGGAAATATCTTTTGAAAAACACAGCTTGTGAAAAGACCACATTTAAAACAGCTCTCACCCTGAAATATTTGCTACCTTTCTAATACCAAATAGCTTTAACAGTGAAATCCAGTGGAAAATATGGATTTAGTTATGACCTCTAAGAGTTTTTTATTTTTGAAAATTAATGGAGAAAGTACCTTTTTATGGTGCTGAGACCTTACATGTTGAATTTTGGCTACACATTTAAAATGATCACTACCTTTACAACCACTAATTAAACATATTTAAGTTCCCCTCTTCCCTACCCCAGCCCAACATCTGTGAATGCTTTCTTCCCTGCATCATCGAAGGAAACATTCAGTTAAATGTTTAAAATAAATCATTCATAAGAAATTTTTGATATATTAAAGATCCTTGCTATTTAAGCAATCTGGGTTATACGAATGTGGCCTTCTTTGACCATCAGTTCAAGTTGACAAATACCCTGTAGTGACCAGGACTTTAGGTTCGGTCCTGGGAAGATTAGATCCCTGCTGTCCTGGAGCCTATGTGTAGTCTTCTAAACTGGAAGCCATCCTTACTTCTTTCAGAGAATTCCCAAATGATGGAAAGACACCATGAAATTCTAGCCATTGAAATAGATTTACATGTCACTTCTGCATCTTTAATGGCAAAGACTGTTTGTACTATCTGCCTATAATTAGATACTAAAAATGATTTTTAATAAGAAAAAAGTTTGGCGTAGATGATATAAAAAGAGAATAAATACTCTGCTTTTATTTCTTAGGGGAAAGATTCAAAATCCAACCATCTTGATATCCCTTAAAAGAAATTTTCAAAGAAGAGGTCACTATTTTGAGAGAGGCTATGTCTATCTATACATGCAGAGCTGCTGGACTGTTTGTGCTTTTCCTGAATAATTTGTTTTAGTAAATGTAAGAAATTGCTGGGCTGTCATGTTATTGGTTAGATACAGCCTTAGTGAGTTTACATGATGAAACCCAGTAATTCTCACAATGTCTAGCACCATTGGAAGTAAATAAGTGAGCACCAGATGATTTAAGTTGCTAGAAGCAAATACCAGACAGTGAATGGATTAAAAGTGTTTATTAGGGAGATGCCAGATAAATGTAGATAAACCAAGTCCCTTTGTGATAGATGCATTGTTGTATTGTAGAGAGAAAGGCAGTCACACCTGACACATCTGGCTTTCTACCAGTTTCTTAACAAAACTCATTGCTTGAAAATCAGATTTGCTGTAAAGTATCTTCCAAATCCTGGTATTCTGTTGGTCTTCCCCTACTCTCTTCTCATTTTAAACAACTGCAGGGAGGAGAACGGGAGGGTGGGCAAACACTCATGTCATTTATTTGTGAAGAAAGGAATGAAAACAATTTTATTGGGGTTGAGGGAAGAGGAAGGAAACCCAACAGCCTGACTTTGATGCATTGGATATTAAATATAGGTCTAGGAGTATACATGTTTATACATGTGTGTACAACATACATATATACATGCATATGTCCATGCAATACACCGACACTTAGAGCATAAGTATTTTATTGGCAGTTAGCTTGTGATCAATATCCAGAAAAACCTAGTCTTCCGGGGAGTTTGAACCATGTTTAAGTACTTGAAATGTATTGACTGCTGAATTCTATGTTTAAAAAGAGAAATATTTGCTCTCTTATGCAGAAGTTGGCATTGTTTGGGGATGGGACAAAGATTTCTGGATTTCTCTTCAAACAACTCAATTTCTTTGTTGCTGGAGCCTGGGATTTTTCTTGCATTATCAGATATTTTTGGCATTAGCTCATTATAGCATGAATGGAAAACCTGGTGCCTTCAGGTTATTGGAAAACACCCAGTGGTCTCTTATGTGGTTTTTGACTACCAGGAGAACCCTGGGATTTTTCACATGTAGAAATTCATTGTACTTTGTTTCAGCCTTGACATTAGTGGGGGAGGGGGGAACCATCAACTTAAGCAAAATATCCTAACCAGTCCAAATATGCTTGGACCAGAAATTTGGGGTATGGTTTATTTCTCAGCTCATTACTTTGTCCTCCTTGGGAGCATACCAAAATGCAAGCTTCTGATACTTACTTCCTTGGCAAATATTGCAAAGAGATACAAACTCAGGGCTAAAGTCATCCAGTCAAACTTTCAGAGCCAGAAGTAACTTTGTCCCAGACCTACAATGTGAAAAGGGTGAATGAATACTTGCCACTTTTTTTCACCTTCTAGCCATTTTCTTGGCTAATGCATCTCCATACACATGACTTTGGAATCGATACGCACTTTCAGATACTCTTATTTTTATTCTCTTAAAAGTCTTTATTAGCTTTGGAGAAATGATGCTTCTTTTTATTTTAAATGAAGTAGATCAACGTGCTGGAACAAATTGAAAAAAAAAGAGCAGAAAACATTTCAATATACTAATGATAATTTTTTCCAATATAAAACATGAAATTCCTATAACATTATAGTATTTTACAGTTTTATGATGCTTTCTATTTGTGACTTTTATGGAATCAAGAGATGAAGAAGATGAGATATTTTAGCATTTATATTTTTCAAAATTAAATGTATACTTAAATAAATAACTTTATGCATTTAAAGGTGTCTAATGTCTTTCTTGTTACAATCTGGTTTTTTTGTAAATAAGAAAAAAAAATAAGAGGATGCAGTTTGCTGGAATTACTCAGAGGATAAGAGGATGCAGTTTGCTGGAATTACACTTACTCAGGGCCTACTTTTAAAAATAAATCAAAATATATAATAAACACTTTAAAAAACAAAATAGTGCATCTGATCATAAGCAATGACCAAAATAACTGGTCCTTGAATCCTTGAACTTGACCCCAAATGAGAGGAGATAGAACCACCTTTTCCCTACTTGGCTTCATCATTCACACAACACTGAGAATTGGTTTTCTGACTTCCTCTACCAAGGTTTTGTTATAAATTAGCAGTTCCCAAAATGTGCTCTGAGATCCCTGAAAGTCCCTCAGGTGCTTGTCAGTGAGTTCAAAACTTTTTTTTTCATAATAATACTAAGACATTTTCATTTTAATATAGCAAAATTCAATAAATAAAACTCATATAAATACAAGTTCTTGAGAGTGGGAGTCTTCAATAATTTATTTAAGAGTGTAAAGGAGTCCTAGTACCAAAAAGGTTGAGAATTTCTGCTCTAGGTCAGACATCAGGGACTCATCTGAGGTAGAAAAGAGCACAGAAGACACAAGAGACCTGGGAGCAACAAAGAAAAGCCATAGACTACAGAAACAGACTACATTAGGAAACATCCCAGAAATCAGCACTCACATCATAGCATAGCATGAGTGTCTTTTGTCTCAAGAGAAAACAGCTCTAAATATGTAGCCATCATTGAAAGGGGAAGGGAAGGTAGTTGAAAAATCCCATAAAATAGATCAGGGGTCTTACCCTGCGTTTTGAGGTAGATCCCTCTGTGAAGCTTGTAAGCCCTTTTTCAGAATAAATTATAGGAAGGAATGCCTGCAATTTAATTCCTCATGTTTACCAAAGCCAGATTTGCCAGTAGTTTGCTATCATAGAAAATGTCATACAGAAAAAAAATACATCAATTTTTCATTGAGTGTTGTGCATTCAAAACCCCTATCATGAAAACTACTGATTTTTTTTTTGTTTGTTGGACTTAGTTGTAATCAGAACTTAACAATAAATAAAATGGCCGTTTGTATTTATATAGTAGAATGTAGGCAAAGAAGATTGTATATGAGAGTATTGTTTTGAATAATGATGATGATGATAATGGTGGCTAGCATTTATATATTAACTATTATGTACTAGGCACTATACTAAACACTTTATAAATATAATTTGGTCCTCACAATGACCAAAGTATTATTGTCATCCCCATTTTACCGTGGAAAAAACTGAGGGAGACTGAGTTATCTCTTCTGCAATTAAAAAAAAGACATCTCAAGTGAAATCAAGTCAACAAGCAAGTCCCTCCTATATTCTAGGCACTGGGATCACTAAGAAAGGCAAAAGGTCTTCCCTGTCCTCACAGCCTAATTAGAGAAATGACATAAAAAGAAACTATCTACAGGATAAATTGGAAATCATCAACAGAGGAAAAGCAAAAGAATTAAAAGGGATCAGAAACAACAGAAAACAGAAGATGGGATTGAAGCTGGAACTTGAAAGAAGCCAGGGAACCAAGAAGATGGAGATAAGGATGAAAAAAATTCCAGACATGGAGAAAAAAAAACAGTGAAAATGTCCAGACTTAAGATTCTGTCAAGTGATAAAAATTATTTTAAAAAATCCAAATGAAAGTGGTGGATGAAAAAGTTGAAAAGGGAATAAGCACGATAGAAAAAAAGATATAAAAAGTTAATACCTTGGAACAAGAGGTACAAACCTTACCCAAAAAAGGAACTACCCCCAAGTTAGAATTGATTAAACAGAAGCTAATGACTCCATGAAACACCAAGAAATATTATCATAAAGTCAAAAAGCTAAAAAAATTAGAAGAAAAAGTGAGCAATAGCTTAGCAAAGACAATAGATCTGGAGGAAATACTGAGGAGATATAACAAAAATCACTGGTCTGATTCCTTAAAACCAGAGGTCAATTTAGAAAATGAAAGCACTCAGTGGTTACTTCCTGAAAAATTCAAAAATGAAGACATTTAGGAATATTTTAGTTAAATATATATATATATATATATATATATATATATATATGTATATCCAGGATGCAGAAAAATTCAAGACTAAAAAGTCCCAGTCAGGATACCATATGAGGCAATGGCTACTACACAGGGCCTAGAATCAGGAAGTTTAAATCTGATCTCAGACATTTGCCTCAGTTTTCTCAATTAAAAAAAAAAGGAATAGTAATAGTATCTATTTCCCAGGGTTGTTGTGAGGATTAAATAAGATAATAATTGGAAAGCACTTAGTACAGTACCTGGCACATAATAAGTGCTATATAAATATTACTTATTGCTACTTAGGAGCCACTCTAATGAAGCAGAGATATTCCAGAAGGCAAAAACCTCTAGATTTACAACACAAGAATAATTTATTTGGAAAAACTAAATATAATCCTACAGAAGAAAAAAAATGAGTCTTTTAAGAATACCAAGAACAAATCTTAGAAACAATAATTTTATTAAAAACATTGACAAAGATCATACACTATGATTAGCTGGATTTATATCAGGGATATGGGACTGGTTTAATGTTAGGAAGACATAACACAAATGACCATATTAATAATAAAACCAACAAAAGTCATATGATTATATCAATAGATGCAGAAAAATCTTTTGACAAGATTCAATATCGTTTCCTGTAAACACTAGAAACCTCAGTAATTAATGGAGCTTTCCTTAAAATGATAAATAATATTTACCTAAAACTAAGAATCAGCATTATCTGAAAGGAGGATTAGCTAGAAAGGACTTTTCAATAAGATCAGAGGTAGAGCACCTGTTCCTATTATCACCATTACTATTCAATATCATACAAAAATAAATGCTAGCCATAGTAATAAAACAAGAAAAAAAGAAATTGAAGGAATAAAGCATGAGTGAAGAAGAAATAAAAGTATGCTACTGAATTGTAAGAAATCACAAAGGGTGTGTTTTCAGAGAAACATAGAAACAAATATATGAGCTAACTGAGAGTGAATTTAATAGAATGGGAACAATTTATACAACAGCAATATTTTAAAAATCTAAAATCTCACATCATAGAGAAACTAAGAAAAAAAGGAATAAATAATACTCATACCTCTGGATTCAGGACCATTCATAATCAAAAAAGGGATTTATCTTATATATAGATAGATAGATAGATAAATAGATAGATATAGATAGATATATTCTATATCTATAGATATAGAAGATAAAATTGAAAGTATTAGGAGAGTTACACTAAAAGTGAAAAGTCTTGTATAAATAAAATCAATGCAATGAAGATTAGAAGAAAAATAGTTAACTTGGAGGGAGATCTATGAATTAAGTCTATAGCAATAGCCCAACATCTAAGATACATAAGGAATGAGTCCACATGTATGAGAATGGCAGTCACTATCCAATAGATAAAGAGTGAAAGAATATTAACAGCTACTTTTCAAAAAAGAAAAAGAAAGCCAAATTATAAACTGCCAAATGTAAAGAAAATGTTCCTAATCATCAATAATTAGATAAATTTAAGTTTAAAAAATTCAGAGATATATTGCTTTATGGCAAAGCTGATAAAGGAAGTTAGATTATGGGAAGACAGGTACAATGATGCATTCATTGATGATGGATGTATGAATTGGTTCAGCCATTCCAGAAAGCCAATTTGGAACTATGCTCAAGTTGTCACTAAATTGCACGTATCCTTTGAACTAGGAATATCAGTGCAAGCCTATATTCCTAAGAGATCTATGAAAGAAGAAAAAAGGTACTGATGGACCAAAGTATTTCCATTAGTTCTAGTATTTTGTGTTGTCTGTGAGCAGGTGGATGGTGTAGGATGGAGAATACTGAACCTGGAGTTGGGAAGAACTGAGTTCAAGTCCAATCTTGGACACTAATTGTGATTCTAGGCAAATTATTTAACCTCTGTCTGTCTCAGTTTCCTCATTTGCAAATGGGGTTAATAATAAGACCACTTTTTCCAATATTATTGTGAAGATGAAATGATTTTATATTTGTAAGGTACTGTGCAAATCCTAAAAATCTATGTTAATATTCATTATTATCAACAAATCTATCTCTCTGTGTGTATATATATATATGTGTGTGTGTGTGTGTGTGTGTGTGTGTGTGTGTGTGTATGTACATACACACATATACATATTTGTACTGGAAAGGAAGGGAATGCTTATCAACTTGGGAATGGTTAAGGAAGTTAGAATAAATGGATGTAATAGAATACTATGGTTCTATAAGAAACAATGAAAAAGATGGTGTCAGAGATGCCTGGGAAGATTTGTTTAAACTGATGTAGATTAAAGTGATAAGCAAGAGAACAGATATACAGTAACAACACGATAAAGGAAAACTACAGGACAGGCTCTGCACTCTACGGTAATGACAGGTAAAGACGAGTCCACCCTTTTCTTTTTAATGGAATGGAGGATGTTCATCTACAAAGGATAAGGAAACATGAATGGATTGTGATTTACGTTGCAATTGTCATGCCAGTATTTTTTCCCAAAAACCTATTCCTCTTCTGAAATTCCTTCTTTTTGCTGAAGGAACCCCCATTCTTTTAGGCACCCAGTTTTTTTTAACTTACTCATTTATCCTATTCCATTGTGATTGATCCATTTTGTAAGGTATCTTTTTCTACTATGATTGTCATTAATGTATCAAAATAAGCTGAACTTGTAACCTGAACTTCAAATTTATGTTACAAATTTTTGAAATACATTTTTAAAATTTTTAAAATTATGTAGCATAATTAATAAACTAGTGAGCAAAAAGCTACTTCGTATCTTTAATAAATAAAATACTCTTTTCAAAATATTTTTATCTTATTCTTCTAACGTACTGTTTTTGTGTAGGCATCAATAGTGTAAGCAGCTATGTATATAATTTATTTTAAAAGTTAATATACATATTGGGACCATGAGCTTAAAAATTCCTTGTGGATAGATGAATGATCAAAAAGGTTTGGAGAGCACTGACTTAGTTTGTTAATTATCCTTCTCAGTTTTGTATTATTTGCAGATGAGATAAGCATTCCATCTATACCTTTACTCAGTTACTGATAGAAAAAATTATCAGGCAGCTTTGGACCAAGCACAGATCTCTAAGACATTCTCCGGTAGAAGGTTTACATTGAAAGAATAATGACCTAGTTTTGTATGGAGTAAGGACTTCACATTCATGTATACTCTTTGAGTTTGATCATTCAAATTCCAAATCCACCCAAAGGCGGTATTGTCTAACCCCCATCTCTCCATCTTTTCCACAAGAATAGCAAGAATAACTTTGTCAGATGTTATGCCAAAATCTAAGTAAATTCCTTCTACAACAGTAGATGTAACAATAACCTGTCAAAAATGGAATGAGATAAGGAGGTAAAGAGGTTATTTATCTATGTGTGTATGTATGTATATATATGCATATTTATATGTGTATGCATTATGCATATATCTACAGAGAGAAATATGTAGGAAGGAAGGAAAGAAGAAAGGAAGGAAGGAAGGAAGGAAGGAAGGAAGGAAGGAAGGAAGGAAGGAAGGAAGGAAGGAAGGAAGGAAGGAAGGAAGGAAGGAAGGAAAGGAAGGAAGGAAGGAAGGAAGGAAAGGAAGGAAGGAAGGAAGGAAGGAAGGAAGGAAGGAAGGAAGGAAGGAAGGAAGGAAAGGAAGGAAGGAAGGAAGGAAGGAAGGAAGGAAGGAAAGGAAGGAAGGAAGGAAGGAAGGAAGGAAGGAAGGAAGGAAGGAAGGAAGGAAGGAAGGAAGGAAGGAAGGAAGGAAGGAAGGAAGGAAGGAAGGAAGGAAGGAAAGGAAGGAAGGAAGGAAGGAAAGGAAGGAAGGAAGGAAGGAAGGAAGGAAGGAATGAATAAAAAGGAAGAAAAGAAGAGATAGATGGATAGATAGTTAAACAGATGATGAAATATTTTTTAGTGCCAGACACTGTGTTAAATACTGAAAATACAAAGACAGTTGTGGGGATACATGACAATCCCTGCTCTTAAATTGCTTACATAATTTATCTGTCATGGACATCTTTTTGTAGAGCCATTTGAGATGCCTGATTCCTTTAATTTTCACCAACTTTCTCTTTGAGGAAGCAAAATGATTAAGTGAACAGAGTGCTGAGCCTGGAGTCAAGAAGATTCATCTTCATGAGTCTGATCTCAGACACTAGATGTGTAGCCCTGGGCAAGGTACTTAACTCTGTTTGACTCAGTTTCCTCACCTGTAAAATGAGCTGGGATAGGAAATGACAAATCACTCAAGTATCTTTGCCAAGAAAACCCCAAATGAGGTCATATAGAGTTGAACACAACTGAACAGCAATTGAAAACATTATTTCATTAAGAATCAAATTAAAGCGTATCAGACCATGGCCCCTTCTCTTGCTGGGTTTTTTTGGAGGGTGGAGGGGGAGAGTTTGGAGATTTGTCCTTTTCCAGCTCTGTACTACTCTTTCTTTGCTCCCTAACTTTCAGAAATCATTAGCAGGGGCGCAGCAATCACATCTGTCAAGCTCTTTCAGTACCTCAAAATGCATTTCATCTTCTGATACTGAATACATTCATTCATTAAAGCAATGAAATACATTTATTCATTAAAACAGGCCTCCTGAATATCTCTACTAGGTAATATAGATACAGTATGTAATTTAAAGGAATGATTTCTTTTTAAAATTCTGAATTTCTGTACTTTTGAATTTTTAGATGGCCCTCCCCCCATCATCATTTATCTAAATCAGTGAGGTTTTTTTTTTTTTTTTTTTTTTTACAGTATTACTTAAGGATTCTGGGATCATGTAGACATGTGATATTGTGTACATTGATTTGAAGAGAATGAATCATCACCATATGATACATGAGAGAATGTATCATCACTACAAAGGTAGTGGCCAAAATGGCAGAATTTTCCAGCAAAGATGTGGACTTCAAGTGGCTTGGTAAGGAAAGCATCCAGGAGAAGAACGCGCTGCAAGTGGGAAGCTTGATAAAACTGTGTACGTTGAGCAGCATAAGCCTTTTGATTTCTCGGTGATATCATAAGGCTGGCTTTTGGTTTTCTTGTCTAAAACAGATACCCCCTTGGATCCCGTAATCTCATAAAGCAGGTTTTCCCATTATCTCTTAGACAATGCTCTTGTAGGGGCTCCTGCTCCCAAATCCAAATAAATGGCCGCTCAGATAAACTTCCCCGATTTCTGCTTGTGCTAGCCTCGATGATGTCATGAGAAAATGAGAAAGCAAGCTTTACCTGAAGCTCCCTCAAGTACCACCCAGTCCCAGTTATCCCTAAAGGAGACAGAAGAACCAGCGGGAGAATCGTTTGTTAGAACATATGGATATGAAACTTGCACTTTAAAGTTGAAAATAACACAAGAACTATTTTTTCAAATTTTTCAACCTTTTAAAATGATTGTTTTCTTTTTTTAACACTCATTTTTTAAAAAGTTGTGTTCCAAATTCTTCCTCCAGCCCCTCCTTCCTCCACTGGGAAGGCAAGCAATATGATACCCATTATCCCTGTGAAATCGGGCAAAACACAGGGACTATTTTTAAAGATAAGCATTTGGTGTAGGCTAGTTGGTGTCTGCCTCCCTGTCATGATGGGCTTGACATCTGCCACCTAGATACAGATCTTGGGAATCCTTAGTTCCATTAATCCTCTATAAGTGCAAAGGGAGAAGAGCCTCTGAAAAGGAAACATATGGCACAATGGAAACAGTCCCGAGAAGCACAGCCTGGCTTGGCTGCTTTCTCCCTGGATGACTGTGGGGTAGATATTTTACCTCTCTTGGTCAAAGTTTCTTCACCTGAAAACTGCGGAGATGGAAAACAATCACCTTTAATATTCCTTTCAATTTCAGTATTCCATGATTATTGGCGACGGAACGATCGACCCAGGAGTTGGAGAATTGAGCTGATATTTATAAATGCACTGTACCAGAGTCTTACAGAACACAATCTGCTAGTGTATAGTCTGTTTTTAATAAATGTGTTTTGATTTAGCATTGTACTTATCATCTCTGCAAAATAACAGCTCTATAATTTCTCACATATTCCAGTAACACCTCGAACAGAGTAGCCTGAAGCATTTTACTGACATCTCATGAAGTGGCAGGACTGTTAATCACTCCTCAGAATCCTCCTCCCAGGCTGATTTCATTCCATGAAGATAATTTTTCACCTTCTTCTTGAAGGTTTCTAGATCAGTTAGATTTTGTAGAAAGTCAAGAGTTATCATGAAAACAGTAATTTATATAATAGTGTTTTATGTTCTGCAAAGTGTTATATAATAGTGTCTGACTTCATATCATTTGGAGTTTTCTTGTTGAAGATACTGACACAGTTCGGCATTTCCTTCTCTGGCTCATTTTACAGATGGAGAAAGTGAGGCACATAGTATTTAAGAGAGGCTGGATTTGAACTCAGGTCTTTCTGACTCCAAACCTGATGCTTTGTTCACTGCACCATCTAGTTGCCCCTCCCATTAATATAACTTATTATTCCAGTACATCAATATAGGTAATTTCATTAAATTCTCAAAATAAACCTATATGGTATAAATCCCCCCTTTCCAGATGAAGACCTATTAGAACAACCCATTAATTTTGTCTAAGATCAGTTAGTTAATGGAAAAAAGCCAATTCTAAATGTTTTCTTCATTTTAAACTCTTTCTTTTCTTTTAATGGAAGACAGGTCTTTTATGGCTGATGATTCTAATAAGAAATTCAGGCAAAAATTATAAATTAATGGACCAAAGGAATTTGTTGAGCATGTGCTATGCAGTCACCACTAGTCCAGGTCCTGTGAACCAACATAGAAACTGAATGAGGCATGAGCTCTGCCCTTAAGGCACTCACTATCTAGTGGAAAATTCAGCAATTTATTTAAACAAATGTTTATTAAGCACTTACTGGTGCAAAGCTCTGTGGCTAGAGCTATCATAATCTAAAAATAATGTATACAATCTTTTAAGATTAAAAAAGCATTTTACATGTATTATCTCATTAGACAACCTTGGAATGTAGGTGCTATGATTATTCTCATTAAAAAATAATGACTAACATATACACATACACACTAACACACACATAGATAAATAGATATTGTCTGCTATATGCCAGGCACTTACTATATGCTTTATAATGATTATCTCATTTAATCCTCACACCAACCCTGTGAGATGGGGGCTGTTATATTCCCTTTTTTATAGATGAAGAAACTGAGTCCAAAAAAAAAAAAAAAAAAAAAAAAAAAAAAGGTAAAAAGACTTGCAGTGGATCACACGTGAACTTAGATTTCTCTGGCTTTGGGACAGTGGTTAAAAGGTAAGAGTCTGAAGCAGGAGTATCTGAGTTCAAATCTGACCTGGGATAATCTAAGACTTTTAGCCTTGAGTCATATGGTAAGAAATAGATCCCAAATCTTCTATGGGAACCAGGTATGACAACTCTGAACTTGTTGCAGGAGATGACATCTAAAGATTAATTTAATTAGCCCCAGTACCCTTCCCTCCCCAAATTCATTATAGATAAATTACATTTATACCTGAGATGTAAAGATGGCTCAACATTAGGAAGACAATTAGTATGATAAAATCAAGTCAATAGTTCTTCTTCTTCTTCTTTCTTCTTCTTCTTCTTCTTCTTCTTCTTCTTCTTCTTCTTCTTCTTCTTCTTCTTCTTCTTCTTCTTCTTCTTCTTCTTCTTCTTCCTTCCTTCCTTCCTTCCTTCCTTCCTTCCTTCCTTCCTTCCTTCCTTCCTTCCTTCCTTCCTTCCTTCCTTCCTTCCTTCCTTCCTTCCTTCCTTCCTTCCTCCTCCTCCTTCTCTTCATTATTGTTTTATGAGTTATATGCAACAAATATGAAAAGGGAAACAGACTAGCAAGGGGGGAATGAGAAAGGCCCCTTAGAAAAGATGATATTTGAGCTGAATTTAAAGATATAAGGGAAATTAAGAGGCAGAGGTAAGAGGGCTTAATATTCTAGAGCAGCCAGTACAAAAGCAACAAAAATTACATAGTCATCTCAATATAGACTGAAAAACTGCTAAAGCACTCATTTATATTTATATTATATATTCATTTATTTTTAATATTTTATGATTTATATTCATCTATATTTCAATGATTTATAATTTAGCAGAACACAAAAAAAGATCA
This sequence comes from Sminthopsis crassicaudata, assembly GCF_048593235.1. Classification (NCBI taxonomy): domain Eukaryota; kingdom Metazoa; phylum Chordata; class Mammalia; order Dasyuromorphia; family Dasyuridae; genus Sminthopsis; species Sminthopsis crassicaudata. Next base: position 165,195,334 of record NC_133622.1, on the reverse strand, counting down.
GGAAAGAAAAAGAGCTTCTTATAGTCAAATATATTATCTAACCAAAAGCTGGACTTACCTGTTTCAGAGATGTTCTGGAAGTTTTTCTAGTAAGATCTTAGGGGGATCAAGGAAGCCCACTATCACTATTATTACTTTTTTTGCTTTGTGCCATCTAGCAGACTATTATTTTATAGAAATACTACCTATAGTCGTGAAACAATAAAAATAAGTTAATGGAATTATCTTTGCAGTTCTTTAAAAAATCATTTTATTAATATTTTTTTATTTTTGCAAGAATTTCTCTCAGTATCATTTCCCCTCTCTCTCTCCTGTAGAGTTATTCAATGTAACAAGTAATATTTTTGAAATATAAAGAAGGAAAAGAGACAAAAATTCAACATTTAGTGATCAATCTGCTGACAAAAAAGTATGAAAATATAGGCAATGAACCATATTTTGTATGCCCCACCTTTTCAAAGAAGCAGAGAGAGGATATCTTTTATTTCTTTATTTGGAGTCATACTCATTCTTGGGATTATTGCAAGTCACTTTTGATTGTTTTATGGTTGTTCTTCCCACGTAAATTCTGGGTTTATATATTATTTTTCTTGGTTCTACTTGCTTGACTCTGAATGAGTTTATATAGATATTTCCATGATTCTCTATATTTATCACATTTTTTTTCATTTCTTAAAGTACAGTAATATTTTATTACATCCATGTCTCAAAAATTGTTTACCCATTCAACAATCAATGAACACTTACTTTCTTTCTAATTCTCTGCTACCACCATATGCCTGTTTCCTTTCTGGAAGTATGTGTGGATTCTTTTGATTGGCATTTGTTTTCTATGTTCATAATTTCTATGCAGTTTTGTTTCTTGCATTATGGTTGCTGTATTTAAAAAATAATTTCTATATTTTTCTGGGTAATCTATGACCCTTAAGTTGTCTCTACCAATTCTATCTTCAAAGTTAATATGCTTTTCTTGGATGGAGATTATTTTATTTAAATGTTATTGATTTTTGCTTTTCTTCTTCCAGATTATCCTTCACTTTTATGTATTTGCATTCCCAATCAATTGTTTCTATTTTTATTCTTTTGTGAAACAAGCCACCAGTGATTCTAATTTTTCTATTCTGCCAATTATTTTGGTTGAACAAGAAAGCTAAAAATCTGTGTTTCCAATATTTGTTCTCTGTTAAGCCATTTTGGTATATCCTGCTGCCATTTTATGGTATTTTGGAAATCCACAGGGTCCTCTGTCTCATCAGATATTGATTCATTCCCCTTTTTTCTTGCAATATTTATTCAGAAATGCTAGGACTCATTTAGCTGTCCCAGAAGCCATTTTCTCTTCTGTTATTAATATGTTCATTATTGATTTTTCTGCTTATATTCAAGGTTTTTTAACTGAGATTATTCTGAGATCTTTTGGAAATTTTAGGTTTTTTTTCTCTTATATTCATTCCCCTTTCACCCACACATTGACTTATTCTTTCTTCCCCTTTGATGGCAGATTCCCCACTTGCTAGACCTGAAAGCTATCTCAATGGCTTCCCATTGTGGATTACTTACCTTTCATTGGCTTTGGTCATTGCCCCACGTGACTTTCAGAAAACTAAAATTGGACACAGTTAGATGCCACTAATTTTTCCTTAAGATCTTGTAGAACCCCTCTAGTATGCTTGAGCCCTACTTAATTCCCTCTGTTATATTGAGCATAAAAGCTTCTTTTTCAAAATAATACCCATATTTTTTAATATCAATATTTTTCTAAGGATGCTATGTCATTAAGAAGTGATCACCTAAAATGAATCATCAGTGGTAAGCTCCATCCTTCTCACATATTTCTTTATGTTTTATTTTTGTTTATGGAAACTGTGGACTCCTCACTCCTTGTTGACTGTCTACTTATTTGTCTGCTTACTTGTCATATGATGGAATATAAATCATAAATAAGAGTGAGGGATTAAGCATGATACCAGCATTGTGATTCCGGATGGCTAGAAGAATGATTATATCCCATATAAGAATAAGTAACTTTGGAAGAGGATTGAGTTTTGAATGAAAGATAATGAATTATGTTTTGGATGTTTTGAGTTTGAAATGTCTCAGGAACACATATTTTAAAATATCCAATTGGCAGTTGGAGATGAAGGATGAAAGCTCAGGAGCAAGGCCTGGAGAAGGGTCATTTGTCTTATTGAGATAAGAGTGAAAAGATGGTATCAAATTGTGAGAAAAGGAAAGATATTCTTGGATAAATGGGAGAGGAGAATAGGTGTCCTTAATAAATAGCATCAAAATCTGGACTAAAATATGAGGGAGTACCTCTGCTGAGAAGATGGCAGAAAAGAGTGTAGTTGTAGGTGATAAATTTTGAAACAATAACTTTGGAAAATGGAATAGAGAATGAATTTAAAGTCAAAGAATTCCCTCAATATAGTGAATGCCTACTTTAGATTGAGTAACATAAATTCATAGTAGATTCAGTCATTATGTACAGGAATATTGGTTGGTTTTTTTAAGCTACCTTAAGCTACATGTGAATGTGAGTTTAGGAAGCGGATAATGGGAATACTCCAGGTTTAGGATCATTTAAAACAACTTTATGGTTTCACCTTATCTCTAACAAATTGGCAAAGATTACAAAAGAATGCAAAAATTCAATTATGGAATAAATATAGGAAAGTAGGCATGCTTTTTATTGCTAGGAAAACAGTGAATGGCTTAGATCATTTTGCAAATCAACTTAAAATGATGCAAAAATGCAAAAAAATTCTAGAATTATTCATACCCTTTTACACAGAGATCTTACCAATGGTTTTATCCTTCAAGAATGTTGACAGAAAGAAATGTTATAGATATCTCAAATATTCATAGTCACATTGTTTTTAGTAGCAAAAAGTTGGACACATATATGCTTTTTATTTACAAGATATATTCATGGGTAATTTTTTACAGCATTGACAATTGCCAAGCCTTTTATTCCAATTTTTCCCCTCCTTCCCCCCACCCCCTCTCCAAGATGGCAGGTTGACCAATACATGTTACACATATTAAAGTATAAATTAAATATTTATGTATACATGTCCAAACAGTTATTTTGCTGTACAAAAACAATCAGACTTTGAAATAATGTACAATTAACCTGTGAAGGAAATAAAAAATGCAGGCAGACAAAAATAGAGGGATTGAGGTTTCTATGATGACTGTGGTTATTCATGATGCCTTAAAGAAATAGATTGTGTTCCTCTCATCTTCAAGGATTAAAAGCAGGTAAGCTACATGAAGAAAGAAAAGTAATGGAGGACTGGACAGAATTCCTTTGCAGTAGTGTAAGCATTCAGTTTTACTCTGGTGTTGAGATTTGGGAGGTGGAATAGAATCTGCAGCAAGAGACAAAAAAACTTGGAGTGATCATTAAGGGTGGCAACTGCTGCTTCTTCTCCTCATGGACAATGGGGTAGCCTACCTAAAAGAGCCTGCAATGGAGAAGCACTCTTGAACCATCCTTTTGAGAGACATGGCTGAGATCATCAGGATTTTACCTCTTCTGCATGGACCCACACTTAACACCACATACTAAGGTAAGATCAAAATGGGTCCATGATTTAGACATAAAGAACGAGATCATAAATAAATCAGAGGAACATAGGATAGTTTATCTCTCAGACTTGTGGAGGAGGAAGGAAATTGTGACAAAAGGAGAACTAGAGATCATTATTGATCACAAAATAGAAAATTTTGATTACGTCAAATTAAAAAACTTTTGTACAAACAAAACTAATGCAAACAAGATTAGAAGGGAAGTAACAAATTGGGAAAACATTTTTACAGTTAAAGGTTCTGATAAAGGCTCATCTCCAAAATATACAGAGAATTGACTCTAATTTATAAGAAATCAAGCCATTCTCCAATTGATAACTGGTCAAAGGATATGAACAGACAATTTTCAGAGGATGAAATTGAAACTATTTCCACTCATATGAAAGAGTGTTCCAAATCACTATTGATCAGAGAAATGCAAATTAAGACAACTCTGAGATACCACTACACACCTGTCAGATTGGCTAAGATGACAGGAACAAATAATGATGAATGTTGGAGGAGATGTGGGAAAACTGGGACACTGATACATTGTTGGTGGAGTTGTGAAAGAATCCAACCATTCTGGAGAGCAATCTGGAATTATGCCCCAAAAGTTATCAAACTGTACATACCCTTTGATCCAGCATTGCTGTTATTGGGATTATATCCCAAAGAAATATTAAAGAAGGAAAAGGGACCTGTATGTGCCAAAATGTTTGTGGCAGCTCTTTTTGTAGTGGCTAGAAACTGGAAAATGAATGGATGCCCATCAATTGGAGAATGGTTGGGTAAATTATGGTATATGAATGTTATGGAATATTATTGCTCTGTAAGAAATGACCAGCAGGATGAATACAGAGAGGCTTGGAAAGACTTACACCAACTGATCTGAGTGAAATGAGCAGAACTTCAACAACAATACTATATGAGGATGGATTCTGATGGAAGTGGTTATCTTCAACATAGAGAAGATCCAACTCACTTCCAGCTGATCAATGATGGACAGAATCAGCTACACCTAGAAAAGGAACACTGGGAAATGAGTGTAAAATGTTTGCATTTTTTGTTTTTCTTCCCAGGTTATTTTTACCTTCTGATCCAATTCTTCCTTCTCGACAACAACAACAACAACAAAATTCGGTACTGCACATATATATTGTATCTAGGATATACTATAACATACTAATATGTATGGGAATGCCTTCCATCTAGGGGAGGGGGTGGAGGGAAGAAGGGGAAAATTTGGAACAGAAGGGAATGCAAGGGATAATGTTGTGAAAAATTACCTAGGCATATGTACTGTCAAAAATGTTATAATTATAAAATTAATTTAAAAAAAAAGGATTTTACCTCTTCTTCCATGGCACAAACTATTGTGGAGGGATTATATTAAATGTAAAGCTTGTTTATTAAAGTTGGTTTATACTTCTGTTTATTTAATACTAATGTTAACTTAGATAAAATTTAATTGTTCACAGCTGCTTTTAATCTGTTTACTTCATTATTTTGGAAAGGATGCAAAAAGAAGGGGACATTAGCTGGGAAAGGTCTATAGAAGTGAGGAAAGGGGAGAGATAATGTGGCCTCTATCTTCATTGTCAGGAAAAAAAGTAATTGTTCTAGGCTGGAGGTTCCCAAGTTGGATATGGGAGACAACCTTTTTTATTGTTATATTTGGTGAACTTTACAAATCAGGGGAAATTTTAATAAATAAATAATAAAATTAATAAATTAATAAAAATTTCCCTTCATACTTAAATAATATGACTTGCAGGTGGGAATAGGGTTTTGCTGTGATAGTCATTCCATTGTTCAGATGTCTTGATCCACTTCTCAGAAAAGGTAAAATGAAGGGTAGTGACTTCAGAATAGTTCAAACCTACTGGGAGAAGAACATGCCCACATACCAAGGTGGAGGCAAGGAAGAGCAGATACACTTATTACCCAAAGAAATTTGGAAACACTGACATATAATAAACTAGCATCCATTTATTAAGATTAAAATGTATATCCTACCTTCCTTTTAGCAAACAGCATAGCACAAATGTGTAAGTACACATGTCTAACAAGACATAATACCCTTTTATGTTGCTTTGCTTAATTATTTAAAGGAAATGTCTTTGTAAATTTGGTGTCACTTGTATTAAAACAAAACACATAGATTGAAAAAACAACAATAAGTAATCTGAGGCATCAGAAGAGATCTTTAGCAAAATATATTGTGGTGATAGCCAACTGATTATTAAAAGTAGTCTGCTCTGTTTTAGAATTCTTGTCATCTGGGTAAACATATACATAGCCCCTGGTACATTCAAGCTACTGTATTTGGTGCCAGGAGATACAAGACAACGGTACATGCCCTTAATAAACTTAAATTCCTCTGGCAAAGGTGGGGAAAGGGAATGGGACAACATTCATACGTATGATACAGTTGGCAGAGGGAAGGAGAGAAAGGGGGGACCAGGAAAAGTCAAGTGTTGGAAGATGGTACTTAGCTTGAGCCCTGAAGGAAACTAGGAATTCTATAAGGTGGAAATGAGGAAGCATGAAATGAAAACATGGGGGGACCAACTGCACAAGGGCATGAATGGAGAAAATAAAAATATTGTTGCTGGGGAGACAATAATTAGAATGATGATGATGATGTGAATGGAGAGTAATATAAAATAAGACTAGAAAGAAAGGTGATAGTTATATTGTGGAACCTTTAAATACCAGGTTGAAAGCTCCTTAAATGAAAGCATCAGAGAAGTACTCTAGGAAGGAGGGAAACAAGCATTTATTTTGCAAGTATCTGAGATAGAATTTGAATCCAGATCTTCTTGACTGCAGGTCCAGTACTCTATCTACTCTGCAACTTAACTTTCTCTGAATGATTGGAATTCTAATGCCAATAACTCATTTTAAATGCTACTTCAGTACAATTGGTTCTAGAATAGAATATAGGATTTCAATATATTAAACAAGACTGAACAGTTAAGCAACAAAGCACCAAAGTAAAATTTGCTAATTCCTTTGAATATAAGAAATAAATTGTCCAAGGCTTTGGCTCTTGGGGAACTATATACAAGGAAACTATGGCAACTGGAGCTAATGGGATGAAAAGCACAGGTTTAATAACCCTTGTTACCCTGACATTTTTTGGTAATTGTAAACCATGTACCATGGGAACAATCCCCAGACTAATCATTAAAGAAATTAAGACTTGCAAAAGCAGATCCTACCATAATGCTTAATTGGCCAGAGATAAAGAAAATAGCTCAAATGAGTAAACTCTTTTGGGGGAGGGAGCACGAGGGAAAGGAGTTTAGAAGTCTTTTATTCTTTCTGATTTTTTTTCCTATTTGATTATCTGAAATTATTAAAATCCCCTAATCTTTATGGCCTGAAAATCAACCTGCTAAGTTCCACTCAATTCAAATTTTGCTGTTTTCATACTTAATAGCATCAGTGCATCTAATAGAAATGAGCACAGCCTTTTTCTTTCACTGTGGAACGTATCAGCTGTCCCTGGCGACTGATAGTTATTAACCAAATGTGGAGATTATGGAGATCTGATTCTTTTTGTTCTCAGTTCCTAAATTTACCAACTGTATTTTTGATGCTAAAGTGCATCTGTGTGAAAGTCAAATTTGTGTTCAAGAGCAGCAAGCATTCTTCGCTTTTTTTTTTTTTTTTTTTTTTTTTTTTTTGTCTTGGGTCAATTTCCATGGTTTCCTTCTTAGAATAATGATGTCACTTGTATTATTGTTTTGTGTTATTGCATTATATTTGGGGATTATTTTTGCTTTTAAATTTGGAAGCGTATTCTGTTTAATCCACAAGCTTTATATAGCTTCATTAAAATTATTGAATTGTTTGAATTATTGAATTAATTGCATTATTAAAAAATCTTGAAGGAAAGGCTAGATTTTAATTATTTGTTAATGAAAATAAGCATGTGTTCTTTTCCTATCCAAGTTCACAGATTCCCTGAACTTAATCAATAAGCCTCAAAGGGTCCTAAGGTTAATAACCCATATCTTTGAAGGATGAGATTCTTTTCAAATTGCATGCAAAAAACTTAAGCACTAGAATCCCCTGCAATGATTTTCCAACTCTGGTTTCAGTATCCCATCCCTATCCCTAATAACATTACTGTGGATCTCAAGCAGGTGCCTTAATACCTCCACAGAATCAGAAAATGAGTCATGAAGCTGTCCTTAGGGAACCAAAGGAGTCCCACTAAGTTAGGTAAGAATGAAATAGATAAAGAGAGAGGAATGATTGAGCACAAGGAATTTGTCATCTTGACAGTTCTCAAAAATATTTTCTATTATAAAACTAGCCTGCCTTCACCTCTAAGTATTTCTTTTTCTACATGAAACTTTGGTGGGAAATCCACATTTGAGAGCAAGATGGAAACGAACATAAAAGTCATCTAGCCCGACACCATCATTTTATAGATGAGATTAAATGACTTGTCATTTAAATTTTATGTTCTGCTAGTTCCCTTTCTCACTGCCACACTTTCTTCTTAATCTCTCCTTTTCTGTTGATGGTTTCTGATATTAAAAAAATATGTTCAGATCTTCCCTATTCCAAAACTGAACCCAACCCTTCTTTTGTTTCTGCTATCCCCTGAAATAATAATATTTTACCTCCCTTCATTTTCAAATATCAGAAATTTTTGTTATTCACCATTTGACTAAAATTGGTCTTTTGAATCATCAAATCCCAAGACCTTTTCTCTGTCTTCATCCTTCTTACTCACTATGCAGTAAATCTAACCCTACTGATTCCCTTGATTTCAGAGACACTTCATTCTCTTCCTGTCTTTTTGGTATCTCCTTTTCACATTTTTTTCTTTTTCATATTGCAAGAGTTAAATATAGATTTATCCTAAGGCCCTTGTATTTCTCTTTTCTCTCTTATTCTATGTGCTCTCCCTTTGAAGTATCATCTAATTTCATGACTTTACTTACCTACTCATGCAGATCTCTCTCTGTAGTCCTGTCTTTTTTTTTATAAACTCTAAATCTAAATTTCCATTTATCAGATATATATCTATATATATGCATATATATACACACACATATATATATATACACATATATCTTTAACTATATATCTTCCATTGTAATCTGTAATCATCTCAATTTCATTATGACCAAAACTAAATTCATTATTATTGTTATGTAGTTATGAATCCTCATATTTATCATTCCTTTACTCACAGTAATATTCCATTGCATTTTTATACTCCAAATCATTCAGCCATCCCCTAATTATTGAGTATATTTTTCATTTTGTAATCACCCGTAAGCATTTTTTTGCACATAGGTAAAGGAGAGTTCTTTCAATCTATATGTATATTGTAATGTCTTCTCTTTTATGTATATCCAAATAATTACAATTATAATGATAATATAATAATAAGATATAATAATGATCATAACAATAATATTATTGAATGATCCACAAATTATGGCATAAAGAAGGCATGGTTTCACTTGAGTCTCAAAACAAATTGTTTAGTAAGTTCTGCAAGTATTTGTACCCCCACTTTACAATTAAAAAGTGTGAAGTGTAAAAGCAGAATTTGAACTGAAATCTTCCTCATGTCAAGTTTCTTATATTAATGATAATTGTATTGCTTCTCTTTGTCCTTTTGAATTGTGAGATAAGCAAACGAGAGCTGGTATTTCAATATGTTGTGACACATTGAGTCTATTTTGTTCTGGAAAATGTCTAAGATTCTCTGTATTACATAAAAGGCAAGACAACCTATTATTTTTGGCTATTTTAAGAACGAAACCTTTTTTGGGATGAGCCCATGATAGACCCTTCTCATTTTGTATTCTACCATATTCTGAATAATATTTAATGAGATTATAGAGAAGTCCTGAAAAGTTTTCAGAGAACCAATGGTTTGATTCTACCTTCTGTGTCCAGGAAGATGGACACATCTTCCTCCTTTGGAAAATAGTATTGTTATTTCCCTCCCAATTATTTTTTGCAATAAAGAACTGCCACATGCATTTCTTTTCATCGTTTGCCTGTTTACTGATTCTAGACAAGACACATGGTGCTTTTATGCTGAGCCTCCCACACATGAATAAAAACAAAACCAAGATGGCATCATCAAACATTTGTCCCTTTTTACCCTCCTCCCCCCAAAGCAACATGGAAGCTGGCTGATTCCCCCTTGTTTAGTCTACATGGCAGATGTCGAGAGATAATGTTTTCTTTAGCAAAGAGGACCAGAAACAAGCTGAACTATCACAAAGACCAAAAGAACATCTAATGTAGAATATGTATGTGTTATATTTTGTAACTTGTAGTTAGATAATGCATACATATCATCAATAAAAACTCTTTTTTTTCCTTTTAATGTTTTTTTTTTTATTATATATATATATATATATTTTATAATATTATCCCTTGTATTCATTTTTCCAAATTATCCCCCCTCCCTCTATTCCCTCCCCCCGACGACAGGCAATACCATACATTTTACATGTGTTACAATATAGTCTAGGTACAATACATGTGTGCGAATATCATTTTCTTGTTGCACAATAAACATTAGAATCCGAAGGAATATTACCTAATGTTAACTGAGTAATGTTGTATAGTGAATAAAGAGCAAGAGTGGGCTGGGGTCAGCTTGAACTGGCTCAGGAGAGTAATGAGCATTTACACCTTGGGAACTGGCAAATGTTATAAACCAGGGTTTAATTTATTCATTTATTTTTAGTTATCTATTCTTTTAAAATGATGAAGAAAATGTTAATAGTGCAGGTTAGGTTAGGAGAAACAATTGTTAAATATTTACCATCAGCATATCAATGAGAAAGATCTGATTTTAGAATCCAAAAAGACCAAAGTTACTTAATTTCCAGGTGTTCTAGGTAACTCTTTAAAACAGAATAATTATGGACCTACAATAGTAGAGGGAAATTATTCATAATGGAGCTCCTATAGCAATGAAATAATTTGTTGCTGTTGTTGACCAGTTCTGTCTCACTCTGTGACTCCTTTTGGGATTTTTCTTGGCAAAGATAACGGAGGGGTTTGCCATTTCCTTTTCCAGTTCATTTTACAGATGAGGAAACTGAGACAAACCTGTGCAGGGTCACACAGCAAGTGTCTGAGGCCAGCTGACTTTAGGCCTGGGTCTCTATCCACTGAGCAACCTAGTTAACTAAGGTCCCATTAAAGAAAAGACCAAGAAGCTTATCGCCCACATTGCAATTTGAGTTGAAATCAAGTGGTCAGAAGGAATCTATTCTGAAGCTGGAGACTAGCTTGGAAGATCATTAGTAATCTATTACTATTTTTAAAAATCTGTTGGTTGTGTATAGATCCTATTTTTTTAAAAGAAATCTTTAAGGAGAAGATGGGTCAATGCGTGAGATAAAAGCTGAAATGTTAACCAAACTGCTAAGGTAGATAATTCTTTTCAAGCTTCGGTACCAAAAGTAGAACATTTTCTCATTCTTCTTAACGAGACATGACTGGACTCTTATTTTGACAATTGCCTCTGTGCCCTAGGAGAGAATATATTGAGAACAGGATGTTGTCAGTAAGAATTAGAAATATGATACGCACCTGAACTAACTAAACAGAGAACAATAATTTTTCATGATAAAAAATGAAAAAATACACCGGTGAAACATCTTAAGGAAGGAGAAATCAGAGACAATGAATTTCTTGATGTCATTTAAGGAATCAATTCTTGTGAAGCTATTACTTCGTAAATCCTTCTGCATGAATGGCAGTCCCCTTCCTTTCCTCAGCAAATGCAACTACTGAAAACCTAGAAAAGAAAGTTCTTGCCACCAAAGTTACTGGCATGGTCAATGGTTCTATATTCAAAAATGGCATGATCTTATAGATGGAAATGTCATTAAAGAAGATTGATTACTATCTGCTTTGCCATTCCACGTTAAGTACTATGGAGGTTTTCTATCTTGGGGCTGAAACCTCCTAAATATGCTGTCTTCCCTTATTAAAATATGAGCTTCTTGGAAGCAGGAACTATCGTCCTTTCTATTAGTACTCTATCTCCAGTGCTTTGCACAGTGATTTGCATGTAGAAAGAAAAATGTTTTTTGAATTTACTTAATCATTAAATAATCAATAAAATCAATAACATTGACTTTGGGAGGAAGAACCCCTTATTTGACAATAGCTTCTTAGAGAATTAGAAAGAAATTTTATAGAAATTAAGGTTAGACCAACATCTTACATGACAGATGTAGGATCTGATTAAGAGAATGATCATATAATCACAGATGTACAGTTGGAAATGACTTCAGAGGTCTTCTAGTCCACTTTCTGACTTTTGCATATTTGGAAACTGAAGTCAAAGAAGAACTTTATGATTTGCTTCAAATCACAAAGGTAGTCAATACCAAAGATGGAATGTAAATCATCTTTTACTCCAAAGTCAGCAGACTCTTTTCACCGTGCCATGGCTTTTTAAATTCCTTTTACAACTCTTAATTGGGGAAATCATTCTTAATGAAGAATGGATAAAGGAGATCATATATGTTTATCTGTTTGCACATTTCAATTACATGAATCTTAAAAGATTTCGAACCAATAAAATAAATGCAGCTATGGTAAGAAGGAGCATTGCCAACTGGAAAGAAAAATATTTTTAACAAATATTTCTGAAAAAAAGATCCATCATATATAAGGAATTAACACATGTAAACACACAAGATCAAGGGTCATTCCCTCAGTATATTATAGGAAATAAAAATTTTAAAGGAGGATTGTAGATTATTACCAAAAAGAGAGAATAATATCAAATAAAATTAAATACTCTGAACCTTCATTTTCTACCCAGAAAATTGTAAAAGATCACATATAATAGAAATAGTAAATGTTTGAAGTATTGTGGCAGAAAAGTACATTTTTTGGTGGAACTATGAATTGGCCCAACCATTCTGGAAAGGAATTTTGAATTATGGTCTTTTTAAAATGTGACTATTACTTCCATATCCTTTGATGCAGGCTTATACTTCACAAGTACCAAAGGCAAATACCAATAATCATTTATTAAACACTTACTGTGTGCTAAGTGCTTGAGATAGAAAAGAAGGGGGGAAAGACAGAAAGAAAGGTACATATATCTTTAAAACATTCATAGTAGTATTTTTTGTGCAGCAAAAGATCAAAGTACATGCCCATCAATTGGAGAATGACTAAATAAATTTTGATACGTAAATGTAATAGTTAATTTTATAGAATTGCTTTTTAGTTTGTTACAAGTGATGCTGTTCATTTCTATATATTACTGCAAAACCCAGCAACAAGATATAGAAAGGGAAATTGCATCTAAAATAACTACACACGAAATAAAATATTTGGATGTCTACTTGCCAAGAGAGACCCAGGAACTATATAAACACAATTATAAAACACTTCTCACACAAATAAAATCATATCCAAATGATTGGAAAAATTAATCATGGATAGGCCAAGATAATATAATAAAAATGACAATTCTAACTAAATTGGTCTACTTGTTCAGTGCCATATCAAACTGCTGAAAAATATTTTATAGAGCTAGAAAAATAAGAAGAAAATTCATCTGCAAGAACAAAAGTGCAAGAAAAATCAAGAGAATTAATGAAAAAAATATAGAGGATAGTGGCCTACCAGTACCAGACCTAAAACTATATTATAAAACAGCAGTCATCAAAACCATTTGGTACTTGCTAAGAAATAAGAGTGGTGGATCAGTAGAATACATTAGATACACATGACACAATAATCAATTAACATAGTCATCTAGTATTTGATAAACCCCAAAACTTCAGCTTCTGGGATAAGAAATCACTATTTGACAAAAATTGCTGGGAAAACTTAAAAATAATCTGTCAGAAACTCGGCATAGATCCACATCTCATACCCTATACCAAAATAAGGTCAAAATGTGTAAATGATTGGTCCATAAAGGGTGATACCATAAGCAAATTAGGAGAGCAAGGGATAAATTGCCTGTCAGATCTTTGGAGAGGGGATGAATTTATGATCAAAGAAAAACTAGAGAACATTATGAAATGCAAAATGGACAACTTTGATTACATTAAATTAAAATGTTTCTATACAAACAAAACCAACACAAACAAGATTAAAAGGGAAGTAAAAAGCTAGGAATTTTTTTTTCAAAGCCAATGCTTCTGATAAATACTTTATTTTTAAATATATAAAGAATTGTGTCAATTTACAAGAATACAAATAATTCCCAGTTGATAAATATATGAACAGACAATTTTCAGAGATGAAATTAAAACTTTATATCATATGAAAAAATATCCTAAATCAATATTGATTAGAGAAATGCAAATTAAAACACCTCTCATATTGGCTAAGATGACAGGAAAAGATAATGACAAATGTTAGAGGGGATGTGGGAAAACTGGGACAATAAACCACTGTTGAAGAAGTTGTGAAATGATCCTACCATTCTGGAGAGCAATTTGGAACTATGCCACAAGAATTATAAAACTGCATAGCCTTTGATCCAACAGTCCATATCCTAAGGAAATCATAAAGCAGGGAAAAGGACATACATGTACAAAAATGTTTGTAGTAGCTAAAATTTTGTGGCGGCAAAAAATTAGAAAAGGAGTAGATGCCCTCGATTGGGGAATGGCTAAGTTATGGTATATGAAAATAAAGGAATATTCTTCTAAAGCTGACTTTAGAAAGGCCTGGAAAGATTTACACAAACAAGAAATACATTGTACCTAATAATAGCAAGATTGTGTGATGATAAATTATGAAAGACCTACCTGGTTCTTCTCAGCAGTTCAACAATTCAAGGCAATTCCAACAAACTTTGGATAGAAAACATCATCTGCATCCTGAGAGAGAACTATGGAGACTGAATTTAAATCAACACATGCTATGTTCACTATCCCCCTTCCTTTTTCTTCTGTTTTTTTCTCTTGTAGTTTTTCCCTTTTGTTCTGATTTTTCTCTCCTAACATGATTCATAAAGAAATGTGTATTAAAAATTAATGTACATATATAGCCAGAAAAAATATAAAAAATACAAAGGAGGCTCTCACTGAAGAGGGGAGAGAAAAGGGTTAAATTAAATATATATATATATATATTATATATATATATATTATATTTATAATTAAAGGTATCAATCAAATAATAGGAAATTTTAAGAAATAAAATAGGATGATCATACATTAGAATTTCAGACATCAGATATGCTTCAGTCCAACACACTCATTTTATAGCTAAGGAAACTGAGGTGAGAAACTTTAAGGGAATGTACTCTACTTACCTTTCTCTTCTCTAATTCTTCACTTCATATTTATACTTTCTTCATAATTTTATTAGGGCAACTAGGTAGTATAGTGGATAAGCACTGGGTTTGGAAGATTTCTCTTAGAGATTTTACAATCCTACCTCAGACACTTAGCTTGTGTGATCCTAGGCAAATCTCAAATCTTTTAACACCTCTCAGTCTCAGTTTCCTCATTTCTAAGATGGGGGTGATAAGGGCATCTATCTTCTAGGATTTTTATGAGGATCAAATGAAATAACATAGGTAGTTGCTGTTTGGTCATTTTTCAATTTTTTTCCAACTTCATGACCCCATTTGAGGATTTCTTGGCAGAAATACTGGAGTGGATTGCCATTTTCTTCTCCAGCTTATTTGACAGATGAGGAAATTGAGGGAAACAAGGTTAAGTGACTTGTTTAGTCACAGAGTAATAAATATCTGAAGCTGGATTTGAACACAGGAAGATGAATCATCCTGATTCCAAGTTCAGCACTCTTATCTATTTCCCCACCTAGCTATTCCAACAGAGGTAAACATTATGCAAATCTTGAAATAAGTATATTAAACACATTTTAAAATAAAAATAAAATATTGTTAGGATTATGAGTAACTTTTACCTAGAAGTGCAAACCCACTATAATACTACTCAGAAAATATTTCCTTGCTCATTTATTCTTCCACTAATTTAGGGTATCTGGATAGGGTATCTGAAACCTAATACATTCTGCCTGATTTTAAATTTCTCTATTAAAAAGCTCATAAAAGTTTAAAAGCTTTAAATTATTTTAACCTAAGGAGAAAAATCAGTGTAGATTGCGTAGTGAGTGTAGAATAGTGTAGAATCTATTGGTGTAGATAGGGGAAAGAATGATCCTATCATTCTTTAAAGTAGTTACACAAATCTCCATCCTACCAGAGTTATCAAAAATCTTTTATAATGAGTTTTTTTGATATTTTTTACTTGCATGTTTTAGTATAAAAATTCAAAATAACCCTTAACTAAAGATAAATATAAGCTTTTTTTATTTTCTAAGAAAAAACATGTTAAAATTAAATTATGGCATTTGAGCTGAAAATCCATATTACAAAGGTACTTTCCTAAAGACATATCAGGACTCTTATGACATTATGATTCTATTCCTTGGTATGCATTTCCATAGAATAGCAAGACCTGCTCTCTTGCCTTACAGAAAAATAAAAAAAATATATCTCCATGGATATGTTTCCTTTTTCGGGTTTTATAGGTCTTCTATAACTCTATGTCTTCTTTCTAAAGAAGACAGAGTTAAGGAGGCAATATAATTTTCAAGCATAATTCAGTGCAGAGGACAAGAAAAAGTTTTGCCTTTATTGAGCATTCATTGCATGAAAACATTCCAAACATAAATTATAAAAAAAGGTTGTTTTGATTTATTTTTATTCAAACCTTCGGTCACATAATGATTCAACTAGATGGTACAATGGATAGAGCTCTCTCTGGGCCTGAAATCAGGAAGAACAAAATTAAAATCTAGTCTCAGAAACTTCTTAGCTGTGTGACTCTGGCCAAGTCACTTTACCCTTTTTTTGCTTCAGTTTCCCCACAGTCAAATGAACTGGAAAAGAGAATGACAAACTTCTTCAGTATCTTTGCTAAGAAAACCCCAACTGGACTCATGAAGAATCAGAGAGAACTGATAAATGACTGACTGAATAACAACTTAATGTCATAATTATAGAGTTACCAAAGTAAGGAAATTCCAAATGATGGAGCTTAAAGGATCACAGAAAGGAAAGGAATATATTTGGAAATAAATATGATATACTAACAAAGGTCTCCCTAAAATAAGGGTTATGGTTTCAACATTTAAAGGAAACTTTGGAATAAGGATACTCCCTCTGCCATTGCAGAGAAGCACCTTCTCTGTACCTTATCACTACACAAGTTGCCTAGAGCACTTAAGATCATCCAGCCAGTATGAGTCAATTGGAAGACATGAACTGTTTGAACAAGTTCTCAGATGAAGGTTTTGAACTTTTCTGACACTGAATCCAACCAGATGCTTCTCTCTACTTAGATTAGATCTAAGCAATGCTTTTCTGTCAGTGAGACTTTTAAAAAATCATTTATATGAATTACTAAAGGAGATTATAGTGACCGTTATCAGTTTTTAAAAATAAGAAAGACCATAAATTGTTGTTACTGCAATCATTTTTTTAACTATAATTTTGTGTAGAAGCCAAGACTGACCAGATGAAATATAGAGAATTTTTAAACTCTGATTCCAAAAAAAATTTTTTTAAATGCTGTTGTATGCTACTAATATTTCAATATATTTGAGAAATCATCTGTTTAGGGATACTTTATATCATAGAAGATTGCAATACATCTATACTTTCTAATCAAGTATGACTCTTGTCCATCATCCGTGTCTTTCCACCAATCCTAAACCTAAAGTGTTGGGACCTGAGCTCAATCTGGCCTAAGACTTTTGCTTACCTGTGCAACATTGTGCAAATCAATTAACTGCCTTAATTTTCTCATTTATAAAATGGAGCTTAAAAATAGCATTTACCTCAGTAAGCATAATATGCAATAGAAATAAACTGCAACCTTTCCCAGTAAGATCAGGAGTGAAACAAGGTTGCCCACTATCACCATTACTATTCAATATAGTACTAGAAACGCTAGCCTCGGCAATAAGAACCGAGAAAGAGATTCAAGGAATTAGAGTAGGAAATGAGGAAATTAAACTATCACTTTTTGCAGATGACATGATGGTATACTTAGAGAACCCCAAAGACTCTGCTAAAAAGCTACTAGAAATAATTCAAAATTTCAGCAAAGTGGCAGGATACAAAATAAATCCACATAAATCCTCAGCATTTTTATATATCACTAACAAAATGCAACAGCAAGAGATACAAAGAGAAATTCCATTCCAAACAAATGTTGAGAGTATAAAATATTTGGGAATCCATCTACCAAAGAAAAGTCAGGAATTATATGAGAAAAATTACAAAACACTTGCCACAAAAATAAAATCAGATTTAAATAATTGGAAAGACATTCAGTGCTCTTGGATAGGCTGAGCGAATATAATAAAGATGACAATACTCCCCAAACTAATCTATTTATTTAGTGCTATACCAATCAGACTCCCAAGAAACTATTTCAATGACCTAGAAAAAATAACAACAAAATTCATATGGAAGAATAAAAGGTCGAGAATTGCAAGGGAACTAATGAAAAAAAAACTCAGAGGAAGGTGGTCTAAGTGTACCTGATCTAAAGCTATATTATATAGCAGCAGTCACCAAAACCATTTGGTATTGGCTAAGAAATAGACCGGTAGATCAGTGGAACAGATTAGATACAAAGGACAAAAAAGGGTACATCTATAGCAATCTAATCTTTGACAAACCCAAAGATTCCAACATTAGGGATAAAAATTCATTATTCGGAAAAAACTGTTGGGAAAACTGGAAATTAGTATGGCAGAAATTAGATATGGATCCACACTTAACACCATATACCAAGATAAGATCAAAATGGATCCATGATTTAGGCATAAAGAGGGAGATAATAAATAGATTAGAGGAACAGAGGATAATCTACCTCTCAGACCTGTGGAGGAGGAAGGAATTTATGACCAGAGGAGAACTAGAGATCATTATTGATCACAAAATAGAAGATTTTGATTACATCAAACTAAAAAGTTTCTGTACAAATAATACTAATGCAAACAAGATTAGAAGGGAAGTAACAAATTGGGAAAATATTTTTAAAAACAAAGGTTCTGACAAAGGTCTCATTTCCAAAATATATAGAGAACTGACCATAATTTATAAGAAACCGAACCATTCTCCAATTGATAAATGGTCAAAGGATATGAACAGACAATTCTCAGAGGGAGAAATTGAAACTATATCCACTCACATGAAAGAGTGTTCCAAATCACTATTGATCAGAGAAATGCAAATTAAGACCACTCTGAGATACCACTACACACCTGTCAGATTGGCTAAGATGACAGGAACAAATAATGATGAATGTTGGAGGGGATATGGGGAAATTGGGACACTAATACATTGCTGGTGGAGTTGCGAAAGAATCCAGCCATTCTGGAGAGCAATCTGGAATTATGCCCAAAAAGTTATCAAACTGTGCATACCCTTTCACCCAGCAGCGCTACTACTGGGATTATATCCCAAAGAAATACTAAAGAGCGGAAAGAGTCATATATGTGCCAAAATGTTTGTGGCAGCTCTTTTTGTTGTAGCTAGAAACTGGAAGATGAATGGATGTCCATCAGTTGGAGAATGGTTGGGTAAATTGTGGTATATGAAGGTTATGGAATATTATTGCTCGGTAAGAAATGACCAGCAGGAGGAATACAGAGACGCCTGGAGAGACTTAAATCAACTGATGCTGAGTGAAATGAGCAGAACCAGAAGATCACTGTACACTTCAACAACGATACTGTATGAGGATGTATTCTGATGGAAGTGGAAATCTTCAACATAAAGAAGATACAACTCACTTCCAGTTGATCAATGATGGACAGAGGTAGCTACACCCAGAGAAGAAACACTGGGAAGTGAATGTAAATTGTTAGCACTAATATCTGTCTGCCCAGGTTGCATGTACCTTCGGATTCTAATGTTTATTGTGTAACAAGAAAATGATATTCACACACATGTATTGTACTTAGACTATATTGTAACACATGTAAAATGTATGGGATTGCCTGTCATCGGGGGGAGGGAGGGGGGGTAATTTGGAAAAATGAATACAAAAATTAAAAAAAAATAGCATTTACCTCTTGGGGTTGTTGAGATGATCAAATGAGATGATATTTGTAAGATGCTTAGCACAGTGTCCAGCACATAGTAGTAGCTTAATAAATATTCATTTACTTCCCTTATCTGTTCTTGGCATTATGTGGATTATAACAAAGAAGCACAAAGGCTATTTACCTTTGTCTTGCTCTTGTTACCTGAGAAATTCCTTCTCTTCTAGCCATGAATAGGATTATTTCTATTTTGCTCCAATTTCAAGTCTTCATTGTATATCTCATGTCTATGTATAGTTTCTTTGGGAGATAGTGGGTGCAGAATTACATTAACATGGTAAAATTTGTGAGGAATACATGCAACTGGGGCAAATACAACTCAAAAACTGTGAGCATGTCAAAGGCAACAGTAGTCTGTGAACTTAACTTCATTTTTCTTGAGTTTCTTCCTCTTTTTTCAAAAGATGTTTGAGCTATCCTACGATTTAGGACTTCCTTTGGGAGTCCAGGATGAGATGCTCTTCCCTTCTCTCTCTAAATCTCATTTTCTTCATATAAGGAGGTTCACTGATTTAAGCAGGGCATTAGAAAGAATGGTTGCCTCTGGATGAGGGCTCATAGTCTTGGTTTAGCACTTCAATTGCCTAATGTCATAATTGTGTCCCCAAAGTAATCAGAAACCTATTGATAAAGATGGAAGATAAGAGTCCTGGGGATTCTGGAAGCCAGCATTGGTGACAGGTAAGTAGGAGCAACCCCTGTGATGTTCCCTCCCAGGAGTTAAAGGAAACAGGAGGTATTCTGATATTCCTGAGAGGGCAGGCCTGTGGCCTCCGAAAGCCAGCTGTTGTAGTAGTGGCGGTGATGTGTCTGACTCTTTGTCACCCCATTTTGGCTTTTCTTGGCAAAGATACTGGAGGAGTTTGCCTTTTTTTCTCCAGCTCATTTTACAGATGAAGAAACTGAGGCAGACAGGGGTAAGTGATTTGTCCAGGGTCCCATGGCTAGTAAATATTGGAGGGAATGAGTTGCCCATTCCAAAAAAAATGCAGAATTATCCATAAACAGAAACAACACTTGGTACTGAAATGCATAGTGGTTTGTTTCCTACTAGTTATGTTTCAATGGCTTGGTCCAATTAAATGCAATTAAAAATGCTATGTATACACACAACCACACACATTTAAGGCAACCAGGTTGCACAGTGGAAACACTCCAGGCTTGGAGGCAGGAAGGCTCATGTTTATGAAACGATTTTGACCTCAGTTTGCCTCAGTTTCCTCATCTATAAAATGAGCCAAGGAAAGAAATTGCAAATCACTCCAGTATCTGCCAAGAAAATCCCAAATGGGGTCATGAAGAGTCAGATATGACTGGGCAAGAACGGAAACCATAATATGTATTATTGTGTATATATTTATGCATACACATTTATTATATACACATCCATAATATACATAGGTATGTTTACCTACATATATATATGTATATATATATATATATATATTACATACATATTATTCCTTCTTCCACATTGAACTTCAGGCTGGACACACTTTTCATTTTTCTCTTTCATTCAATAGAGTTCTGGTTGTAATTTTACTCTCAGCAAAGGTGCTTCATGCAGAATTCAGTTCAGTTCAATAAACTATATTAAGTGCCTACTATATGCCAGTCACTGTGTTAAATACTGGGATGCAAATAAGGAAAAATAAAGACAGACAGATACTGCTTTAAGGTGCTTGCAGTCTATTGGGGGAAGACAATACATAAAAGGAAGCTGAAAAGGAAGTTTACCAGAGGTATTTTCAATGGTCTTGATGTTCCATGAAGTTGAAACCAAGAATTACTGAGAGAAAAAGAAGAATGACTTGGAAAGTTCATATCTGAACCTTCTATAAAGGGAGGAGTTTATTGCTCTGTTCTCCAGCTCCCCAGTTAGAAAGGAGAGGGAGTGAAGGAGATAAGAAGGTAAGATAATAATTTCAGACCATCAGTTTGTCCTAGATGAGGCTTGATGTTTCTTGTAGTGGAAACCAAAAGAAGTGTTGGACTGTCTAATCCAAGATCCTTACTTCCTGCTAGGATTTAGCTGCTTTTTGTTGTTAAAATTTCTGCTAGGGTTTCAAATATACTGATATGTCGCACTAACTTTTCATTTTTCAGACCTCTAGCTTCTTCATATCTTGCCTCCTTTTCTTTTAATGTTTCTTATAGCGACTGAGAGTCACTCCTATTCTGATGAAATACAGACTTTCTATAGCTTCATTGTCATGAGGGTGCTGGAAGCAATGGAGTTGGAGGCGGGGGAGGAGAATGTGGTGCATTTCTGCTATCGGGCCAAGTTTGAGTTCTGCCAGGTTCTGAAGCATCATCCGATGGAAGAATGATGGGGTCATTGACTGGGGGCTGAAGTGATGTCTTTCCCTCTTGGAGAAACAGGACCTGCTTCTTAAGAACAGGAACATAGTAGTGAAAATACTGATGTAACCCTGAATGAATGAGTGAGGAGAGGAGAGCTTTAGAGAGAAGACACTTTTCATTCCAGCTCCAGATTATCTTGGGGATTAGTCTGATACACTTGGAGAAACAGACAGATGGACACAGAGACAGAGACACATAGAGAGATACAGGGTCAGAGACAAAGAGAAAGATGAGAGAAACACAGACAGAGACAGAGACAAAGATCGAAGAAGGCAGACTTGGAGCAAAAACCTCCCTATGTCTCTGAATTCCAGCTTGCTTCTCTAGAGACTGATGAATTTCTCCTTGGATAAGACTGTGGCCTCTGCCTTGGTTGAGCTGAGATAGCATCCGAGAAGAAATTCCCAGAAGCCTCTAGAGAGGCAAATTGGAAATCAGGGACATATGGAGGAGTCAGCTCTCCCTTTACATCTGCCTTCCAAAGCCTTGTCTGTCTCTCTCCAGGTGTCTTGAGTCAATCCCCAAGAAGTCTGGAGCCTGGATGCCATCACTTGAAACAGCAGATATTCTCTTCTCCCAAGTCCCTGCTCAGTCTCTGACCCTCATGCAGTTACCCAGGAGGGGCGTCCCCTCCACCACTTGCTCTGTGAACAGTACCCAGCACACAGTTACCCCTTCCCCAGGCAGCCTGGTTGAGAGATGGGTCCCACATTATAAAGTTTGCTTGATGGAGTTTTGTTGTGATTGCTAATCAGGAATATGTGAATCAACATGCCAAAATACAAGGATTTTGTTATAGCTTTCCCCTTGACTTTTGACCTATGCTCGTTGCATATTTTTTAAACTGCCATGTAGAGATGAATTGTTTTTGAGGCTTTGGGTTTAAAAATAGTCCAAGAGATTTGGAAGTGGTGGAGGCTCAGAGCTCTCAGCCCTCCCTGCTCTGCCTCCCACAGAGTGGCAATGTTCCCTATCTCATTTTTAATCCTGTAGAGATCATTTTTCATTTCAAACAATAAATTTGATGAGCAGTGCTGATTTTAACTGAACTGTATCCTCATATTAAAAGCTTTAAATATCTTTAAAAATATTGAGGGTGCCATGCATAGCAAATATGAGCCTTGCCTCTAGTGACCTTCACCTTATCTCCCATCCTACCTCAAATATTCCTTCCTTTCTCCAGATTACAAGATAGGTCTCTTTCTATCTGGCAATGTTATTGATCAAATCATGGGTTCCTTTTTTCTGCTTATCTGGCCCTGGAGAGCTGGATTTTCTGAATTACACTTGGGGGAGGCCGATGACCTTCTGGGGGAAGTCATTGTTTACATAGTCCTTCAGTAAAGATTTGAGAATAGAGGTACTCAGAGCATTTGGGAGCATAGAAACAAACATAAGCTAGGAGAAACATTTTCTGTCCTCAATTAAATGAAATAAATCCGATCTCTGCAAGCAGGAAATATGGTAGTGGTACTAAGTAGAGTCATGGTTTGATTTCTGTTCTTATACTTCTCCCTCCCACTCCCTTAGATTTGAAAATAATTAAGAGGTAGCATGGTACAGTGCATAGAGGACTCTCTGAAACCTGGAGGGTCTGAGTTAAACCTTGCTTTTGACATTTTTGCAGCCCTAGCTAGTCACTTAATTTCTTGGTATTTAGGAACCATAGAATATAGTCCTATACTAACCTGGAAGCTCCCTCTCCCAGTGAAATCCTGGGTTTAATTAATCCCTATCACTTAAACAAATTTAACTGAATTATTAGGGATGATTCAAGTTTTCCTACAAAAATTTATACAAGCAGTAGGCTTTTCCCCCCTCATTTCATTCTGCTTTGTCCTGGAAATAATAATGAAATTGGCAACCGGTTACTCCATGGTTTGCATGCATTATATGCACATATGCACTACATACAAACTTTCATTCTCACATACATATGTAATAAAAATGAAGCTTATTAGTTTTCCCTTTGCTGTTGCCAGAACAAGTCATAAGTTTCCAAATAAGATATGGCTCTATTTGTTCTGGGTCATCTTATCTAATTGTGGCCTTTATCTGGACAGCAACAAGTCTGGGGGGCAGTGAGTTAACACCATATTAATTAATGTGCACATTTAAATGGAACTTTGGGCATGGACTTTTAAAAGAGAAAAGAATCCTCCAGAAGGGAGGACCTTATAGCCATCCATTTGGTCTCATTAGGCAATCACTCAAACCCAGGGATCTGTATTTGATGAATATAGCGAGTGAGAGACTCTCAAGAAGAGAGGGAAGGAACATGGGATCCAAGTGAGAGAAATGAGAGTGGACCTGAAAGAACATTCTCAGGTTATTTCCCTAAAGTGGAAGGAGACTCAGCTTGGCAAGGAACTATGTGCCCCAAGAAAAAGCTGGAATCTATTCCATGATGAGTGCTGTGAGTTATATGAACCAAACAGGATGAAGGGAAGGTGGATCCCACTAGAAGAGAAGGTTGTATGATGCTCTGTGGTGAGTTGAGGGGAGTTCACCCTGGCTGTTGAC
This sequence comes from Sminthopsis crassicaudata, assembly GCF_048593235.1. NCBI lineage: Eukaryota > Metazoa > Chordata > Mammalia > Dasyuromorphia > Dasyuridae > Sminthopsis > Sminthopsis crassicaudata. Next base: position 165,170,731 of record NC_133622.1, on the reverse strand, counting down.
TGGCGCAGAGAAGAGCCCATTTTCCATTTTTGTTTAGTTAAATGAAATCTGATCTGCATTCTGAGAAACAACTACAGAAATTGAATATTAATATTGAATTCATTTTTTTCTTTTTATCCTGTTTTTTTTTCCTTCCTTTTGTTCTTATTTTCTCTCCCAACTTGATTCATTAAGAAATATGTATTAAAAATAATGTACATGTATAATCAGAAAAAAAAAACACAATAAAAATAAATAAATAAAATGTGCTTTACATCTAAATCCTAGCTATATTCAAATACTTTTAGAGAAACTAAGATATCTTAAAGTGATGTGACCTAAATTTACTTTGGCAGTTGAGAAGATATTGAAATGGGGAGAAGTCTGAGGCAGTGAGATCATGCCTAAAGGACTATGAAACTCTTCTAGGCCTGAGGGATGAGAATCGATGGTGAACAGGGCATATACTTATGTTCCCATGCTTTTGCCCCATGGAACTTTGTATTTGCTCTATTTGCTTCATATTGCAAGAATATTACAGATTGCTTCTATCTTATTGTAAACTATAACTAAAATGTAAAAGTTTACGAACTGAAGTTCTCTAAGGACATTTTTTACACTGTAGAAAAATGTGCCCATATGCATAAATATTTGTATAAGTACTAAACTATGTGTAGGGTTCCTTCAAATACCCCCTTTTCTCTACTCAAACAACCATCTTTAGCATTTGACTATTCCTTTTGTTTTTTAATTATAGTTTTTATTTACCACATATATACATGGGTAATTTTTCAGCATTGACAATTGCCAAATCTTTTGTTCCAACTTTTCCTCCTCCTTCCCCTCCCCAGATGGCAGGTTGACCAATACATGTTAAATATGTTAAAGTATAAGTTAAATACAATATATGTATACATGAGCATTTGACTTTTCTTATAGAGTATCTCTATGCTTTAAGTTTCTTTTCACTCCAGATTATGCTCTGTTCAGCTGATGAAGTAATGTAGTAGTAGTACTACTAGTAATGGTGGTTATAGTAGTGATAGGAATAATTAGTAGTAGTGGTAGTGGTAGGAGCAGTTGTTAATAGTAGAAGAAATGATACGATAATAATAATAGCTAGTATTTATATAGTGCTTTAAGGTTTGCAAACACACACCATCTCATTTGGTCCTCACAACAATACTTGTAAATATTATAATTACCCTCATTTCATAGAAAGTGATTTTCCTGAAGTGAGGGTTAATATGTCACTCCCCATCTCAACAAATTCCAATGAATCCCTTATCTCTAGGATCAAAGATAAACTCTTCACAGCTGCACTGGCTGAACTGCCTCCCCTTACCTCCATGCTTGGAATTATCACCTTCCTTAATTTTGCTTCCTGGATTCCCTTGCTTTCTTCAAGGGTCAGCTTAAACCCCATCTACTACACAAAGTCTTTCTCCTTTCTTCTTAAGTGCTATAGTGTCTTTGCTCTGTTGATTATTTCTAATTTATTCTGTTTAAAACTTGTTAGAAAACAATTGTTTGCATGTTATTTTACGTATTAGATTATGAGCTTCTTGAAGGCAGGAAATCTTTTTGCTTTTTCTTGTATATTAAGTGCCCAGCACAATGTATGGCTTCTCTTTGAATCTTAACAGATGCTTATTGATTTGTTGACTTCATGACATGACCATTTCCTATCTTTTTTTTTTCTAGTCATCTCACAATCTAGTCCCTCCACATACTCTTAGTACACTACCTCCAGCAGTTGGTACAAGGTCACACAGCTAATAAATGTCTGAGGCAGCATTTGAACTTGGGAGGATGAATCTTCCTGACTCCAGGTTTAGTGATTTATCAAATGGCCATCTAGCTGTCCTTAATTTAGCACACACCAGACACTTAATTAGCGCTGATTAATTGATTGATTGATATGGAAGAACTAAACATACAGAATATTGCAAAATTAATCCATGACTATAGCAAGGCTTATTTAAATAGAAGAATATAACACGTTGCTTAGTCCTAAAATTTGGTCATTGATATTTAATTTACCAAGAAAGAGATTGACATATTTCTTTTCTTTATTTTTTTTGCAAAGCAAATAAAACTATATGAAATGAATAATTCAGATTTTTTACATTATATTAATATATGTGTTGCTTATGTCCACCATATGTCTTTCTATAGTTTTTTATGTATGTATTTCTAAGATAAATGTAGTATATACAATTATCTTGCTGTCTCTCCATCTATCTCTCTGTCTCTGTCTCTCTGGATATAAACACTAGAGGTTGTCTATTCAACTACCCATATTCATTCTCCATATACTGTGTGGATAGTTGGGTTCAACTTTTGACAAGGGATGCAATACATTATGATTGGAAAATAAAAAATGGTTTCCTGGTTACATTTCAAGAGTGAAGGACAATAGAATGAAGAGAAGAGGAAGGGAACATGCATTTATTAAATACTAATTATGTGCTAAGCACTCTAAGCATTTTTTCTTTAGCCATATCCATTTATTCAACAAGAAATCCTCCAAAACAATTTCATACAATACTTATCAGAGGTTAGTGTTAAGAAATTACCTCCCTCTACATACAAAAATACATATCTTACCCCTATGAAAATGATCAAAATAAGGACCATTAAAACTTGTGAAGTTGTTATATCAAAAGGAAGAGTAAAAATGTGAATGAGGGATCAAAAAAAAATCAATGAATGTAATACTTCATTATTTGAAATCAGGAAATTACCCCCCCAAAAAAAACTTCATATTGTGCCTTTTTTTAAAAAAAAAAACAAGCAAAACACATCTTTTTTTTTTTTTTTAAGAATAAGACACTTGGTTCTTACTGTTGGATCTTGCTAGCATTCTCTGAGTTCATGCATTCATGGAAAACTTATCAAAAGCAGTTATCAACAAAAAAAAAATCTAGTAACTGCCTCTCTTCCAGTTTATAAGGAGGCTATTTCCTTAATCTCTTATTCTTTCCTTAAGGTTGTCCTTGTGAGGTGGAGGTGACCCACCACAAGGTCAGATTTGCAGGTCTAAGTGGGAATTGCTAAGCACTTTATAAATACTATCTCATTTGATGCTCCTAACAATCCTAGGTAATAGGTGCTATTATTATTATATAGATGAGACTGAGAAATTGTGTAGTTTAGGAAACTGAAACAGATTAAGGGAGTTGCCTTGGGTCACACAATTAGTATCTGAGGCCAGATTTAAATCCAAGCCTTCCAGACTCCAGAACCAGCCCTCAATTCACTGCATCACCTAGAAAGTAGAAAAAAAACATATTGAGTGAACCCATTGCAACCAATTTATGGGAGGCAGGGATGGGAATAATACGAGATTTATAGGTATAAATGGGTTAAGAGTAGTATCATTGCAGTGATAACCCAAATAAATAACATCACAGATAAAGTCCTGGGGGATTCATGCTATGTAGCGTTACTAATGAACTGTTCACTCATGTAATAACTAACCAAACCCTGTCTTTTCCTGTAGAATTGTGCTCTCAGTTCTTCTTAGCTTCCTTTGGCTCTAGGCCATCAGAAAAGTCAACTCAGGGGCTTTAGTGTTGTTTCAAGAGCTTACTAAGGAATGTCAGCTCCCCTTTTTTATGTTATGAATTGAATGTGTTCTGCAGTTGATTTTCTTTGTAAATTCAAATTTCATAAAGTATTTGGCAAAATGAAATGTCTTTCTACCCTGGGTGTTGCAGCATGTTAATGTTCACCACATGACTCAAAGGGGACATACTTTTAAGTTGATTAGCATTGCAAATGTCAAAGGGAGAACAGGATGGATTATAGAGAATGAAATAATGGGACTCGTGACTTCAGGTTTCCATGCCTCCGAACACATTGATGAAGTAGTAATGATTTCAGACAAATCCTCGAGCCTGGCATTTTGAAACTTGGCCCCAGAGAAAGGAGTGTAAATATAGAGCTCTGAACTTTTTGAAGCAGATCAGCAAGATTAACTTTCTCAAGGGACCTTGAGCTCAAACACAGAATACTGTGTGGGACCCTTTTCTAGATACTGTTCCCTTTCCCAAGGGGAATGAGGATACTTAGTCTAAAATCCTTTGGATTTGCTTTGACCAAGTCACAGATAGCAGGACAATCTGGGAAAAAGAAAGGGAATCATTCAATAATTCAGAATAACAGTAAATGGCTGAGAAATAATAGCAGTGGAAAGATTGACATGGGGAGTTATCATTCAAGTAGGAATTCTGGGAAACCTCTGTCTAGGGTAAAAAAACCCTCTAATTTGGACTGTCCACATTGTCATCTATATCTCATCTGCCTTCTTACTCTGAGGGTTGTGAGGATCAAATGGGGTCATATCATTATTTATCAGTTAGGAGAACACCTTGTATGGTAGATAAAGGCATGATGGTAAAGTGTGGAGAGTTAGAAGCAGAACATCCATGGTACAGTGAATAGAGCTCTAGGACTAGAATTGGGAATACCCGAGCTCAAATCTGGCCTCAAACTCTTACTGACCATGTAAACCTAGGCAAGTCATTCAATTTGTTTGCCTGTCAATTTTCTCAACTGTCAAATAGGGATAATAGCATATTTTGCCACCATGCCCTCCTATTTTCCTTCTGTCCAATATTTTAAAATTCTCTTTAATGGCTTTTCTTGACCATTTGAATGTGTACTCCTGAAGATAGGAACTATCCTTATTTTTGTTTGCATTTCTATCTCCATAGCTTAACACACTATCTATCATATAGTGTTTAATAAATGCTTGTTGAGATAAGTAAAAAATTCCAAGTTCTGCATAGTGGTTGTAGCTCTAAGGCCATATTTGTATACATAATTTGTGTACATAAAGATGTATTTTCTAGGAAACTGCTAGTCACTTATTAGCATTCTCACCTTCTTTTTAGCACACTTTGGAGAGCTATATTATTGTTATAAACGAGGGCCAATAACATAAACTCAGTTAATAGTCACATGATGCTATAGCACTGCATGGTTTTCTTGGTTGTATACCTTGTTGTTAGTCATTTTCTGTCTTGTCTGACTCTTCATGACCCCTTTTGAGTTTTTCTTGGCAAAGATACTGGAGTACTTGTCATTTCCCTCTTCAAGTCATTTTACAAATGAGGCAAACAGGTTTAAGTGACTTGTCTAGGATTATACAAGTAAGTTTCTAAGTTCAGATTTGAATTCAGTTCTTCATGAATACACAATGGGCAATCTATTCACTGCATCACCTAGGTGCCTTTGTTGACAAGAGCACATACCTTTTTCTTGGGAAAAGTTTTATACCTTTTTGTTTAAAACTGTTAATTAATTTTCTTTTAATTTTTTTTGCAATTCTTATTTCTCTCCTTATTTTTTCATTCCTTTATCACTTGGTTTTTAAAATCGTTTTTAGTTCTTTTAAAAATATTTTAACCTTTCTAGGAATTTTAGTTAGATGTGTGTCCATCTTCCATTTTTCTTTGAGACTTAACATAGGAAGTTTTGAAGTCATTCCTTTGGACTTTTGTCTTGAGTTTTTTTTTTTTAAATCATCATAAAAACTCTTCATAGTGGGATTCTATTTTATTTGCTCTTTCTTCTAAATTACTTCTTGAATGTGGACTGTATATTAGGGGTAAACCCTATGTAACTCTCAGGTGGGAATGTCTGATTTAAGATTCTGTCTTCTGAGATAATTTTGTAAATTCAAAGAGTTCTGAGAGCTTTCAGTGCTCCCAAAGCCATGTGGCCATGGATGAGGTCTATTCACTGCTTTTTCAAACTGGACTGAGTTCTGCAAATTCCTGACCAAAATTTGAGTCTGTTGGCTTGTTCTTGGTTGGGATTCCTGCCATGGTTATTTTACTGCAGGTTTCAGCCTGGGCTGGAGCCTAGAGTTTAGTCCCTACTCTACTCCTGGTATCAAAGTCACAGAGCATCTGTTTTCTCCAAACTTGTTGCTATGTCATTTTATACTAGCCACCACTCATCTCCACTACCTCTTTGTGAAGATTCTCCCAGATAGTACCTGTTTTTGCACACTTCTCTAATTAAAGAATATCTTGATCTTTAAGAGAAACTGGCTTCCTTAGGACTCACTCTTTCTTTCCATCTGTGGAAAGTAGAATGCTCCAAAGTGGCATTTTCCTGGCCAGGCCCAATGCCAGTATCTACAGAGCTTTCTGTTTGTCTCTCTAAGCCAACCTGGGCTGGAAAAGAGATTCATTTTTTTCCTTGGGTTTCTTGGAATTCAGTTTGGTACATTTTCCCTAGATTTCTTAATCTAGTACATTTCCTAAACTCTTGTGGAAGTACTCCCTACTACTGGACCCTTTTGATTCCCAGACATGTCTTTCCCAAATATTCTATTGAATCTCTAAGCTCATTGATTTGAATGTTTCCTCTGAGGATACAGAACACAATTCATCCATATCTACCCATCCTGTGCATTTTATCTATGTATTCTTATAGGTTCACCATTAATGGTCCATCCAACCTACTAGCAATCTACCTCATTTATGCTTCATGTCATTCATCAAGATATTCTTAGGGAATACACATATCATCCTTCACCATGGCTACCATCCCACATTTTTTTTTCTGGCACAATTTTTTTGATTACATCTTTTACTCCCATGCTTCTTCAAATTTCCTCATTGCTCATATGTGATAGCTTATTCACACTCATCATGCACTTCTCCATTGTCTTCTGTGTGATATTGATTTTCTGTTCTTCAGTTATTGTTCTCCATGATAGAACATTCGTATTGAAAAGTGGAGCTTTGCTTCTAGGAGGTAAATAGGGGGTCTTTAAAGGACCTTTACAATTTCCTGATGGAAATCCAGCTTGCTCTCCTCCCTCTGTTAAATTCTGCACTCAGCTAATAGTTCACTTACGTTGTTTGTCCTAAATACATATTAATGTTCAGGCGACATATGCTGTCCATGTGACTGTATTGGTAAAACCAGAGAAATATATATTTTATCTGCTTGATCTTTCTTGAGTGCATTATCACGTCAAACTCTTTTGAGATTACAGATCTCATTCTACAATGTTCTGATATTTGATGTAATTAGCACAATGCCATCTACAAGCAGGACCTTCAAAGAGCAGTTACCACTCATTTAGAATTTCTCTTGAATTCAGTGATGATCTCCTCCTCCAAAATCATGTCAAACATCTTTGAGTGTGCACCTCTGTTTTATGCTTCCCTTTAAGGTTATGATCAGAAGGCTATTAAAGAGTTATTTCTTTTTTTTTCCAAGGGAGCTTGAATGATTTTGACACAAGAAATAAAGATATTTTGTTGGATGAGGACTTTGGGGATAGCATTTTGCACTTCCAAATCAAGCCTTTTTCATAATAAAAAAATTCAGCAAAATGAGATTTTTTTATCTGCTATATCTTTTTAGTCAATTGCCAATGATGAAGAAATTATCCATTGCAGAATATTACTGCTTATTTCCTGTTTAATTTCTTACTATTAGCAATTCTTTTATCGCTAAGGTACAGAGCAATGGGTAGACATAATCTATTTCTTTTAATTTTGGTGGGGCAGTGAATAGAGTACCTGGCCTAAAGTTAGGAAGACTCAACTCTTGCCTTAGATACTTACTAGTTGTTTGATCCAGAATAAGTCACATAATACTGTTTTGCCCCAGTTTCTTCATCTGTAAAATGAGATGGAAAAGGAAATGGCAAACTACTTCAGCATCTCTTCCAAGGAAACCACAAAATGGGGTCACAGAGAGTTGGAGATGACTGAAATGACTAAACAACAACATTTCTCTTAATTTATTATAAAATGATACTGCATTTTGTAAACCTTAATTTAAACAAAAATATTATGAGATCTGAACTCTCCCCGTTCCTTTTATGTAGAAAGGTACATTTTGCGGTTCATAATTTTGAAAGAGGTAACATTGATTGTGTAGTGATTAAAGGGCTGGCTGTGGAATTAGGAAGATATTGATTTAAATTCCTTCTCTGATTCATACTGGGTGTGTGACCATGATCAAGTCATTTAACTTTTTGGTGGGCCAGTCAATTGATTAAAATAATAAATTAGAGATGCATTGCTGACCTGCTTTGGGATGATACTCACTCTGGTGAAACCATAGGTCTGGGAAAAAAGAAATCTCTTTGGACAAATTATTTCTCAAACAATCAATAACTAAAAATCTATTAACTATCTATTATGTACCCGGCACTGTGCTAAATATTAGGGACATAAAAGATAGTTCCTGTCCCCTCAAAGCATAAAATCTAGCTGTGTGTCCCCATAAGATTTGAAATAATACATGATGCATTTTCACTTTCTACTATTGTATAGCCTGATTTTCAAAATCATATTTTCTGAAATCCATATTTTAATGGATCCTTGAAGAACATTTTACATGGAATATTTTAAAGTACTTTGAAACTATGAAACATCTAGAAACATGCATTCCAACTTATATAAACATATCATAAACATACACCTTTTCTGGCTATAACAACAATAACATTCAAGGATTTGTTTTCATTCAGGATTTCCTGTGGGTTCCTACTTTTCTGAAATTTCCCACAATGATCTTCTTGATATGAGTTGGTGTGCTTTCATGACTAGAATGCCAGACCACAGAATTCCTATGTTGTTACTTATGATCTCTGTGCCTGTGTTTAACTACTATAAGGAGACAATAATGCTCTGATGATTCAAAGAGAGTCTTGGATCTTGTGTCACTAAAGGCTTATTACCATCTCTCATTTATCTCAGTTAATATGAAAAAAATGGAATCTATAGATGATTTAAAGTATTCATTTTTGTGCAAACTTTCAAACTTTCATCCTACCAAACTTTTCACATAAATAAATGGTTTTAATGTAAGGTTTTGTTTTTCACTCAGATTAAGAGAAGAGACAAAAAAACAAAACAGGAAAGAAAAGACAGATGATAAGTATCTGAATGATCCTCAAACTAGTTTTATTTTACTCTTTTCATTATGACTGAGAATCAGAATAGACCTAAAGCACTTAAAAAATCAAATGCACATTTGTGATCTATCATTTTAGTTATGTCTGATTCTTCATGATTGCATTTGTAGTTTTCTTTGGAAAACAAATGAGAAACTGAGGCAGAGTTAAGTGACTTATCCAGGGTCACATAACTAGTAAGCTATATGTAAGCAAGAGGGTTATGGCACATGCTGGAAAAATAAAGCAATAAGTGGTTCCTTTTCTTCTTTCTCATCTGTACCAATCTGGGATTCTTTCCCCCATAGAACCCTTCCAAATGTTGAGATGCCATGAATGAACATAGTGTGGATGTTAAATTATTCATTCAAGAATGTGACAAAGGTTTGTCCATATGGTTTGGCAACCAAATTGAACTCAGTCATGAGTTACTCTATGACATGAGAATTAATCAGTCCATAATGTAAGTACTCAATCACTCAATTTATATTCATCCCATGCTTACCAGACATGTGGTAAAAAAAAGTTATATATTTGATTTTAGATCAGAATTATGCAATTTTTATTCTACTTCCACTTAGCAGGAAGATTCCATTTGTGATGTTTTGACATTGGCTAACAGATTATTTGACTTTTTGGTCAAGTTATGTGTTAGAGAAATACTTTCTCTGAACCTAGTAAAGCTATGTAAATCACATTCATTTTATAGTAGAATTCTTTGTTGCTCTGTCAATGTTCTATAGATTAAGTTGACATTTGATACTGGAAGTAGAAAGATTAATTCTTATAGAAACAAATATCTTCTGATCAGCTAATGAATTAATTGTCTTTTATTATTTTCTTCTAAAGAAACCTGAATGAGGGAAAAGTCTGGGGAAAAAACTCAAAACAAGATTTTAAAACAGCAAAGTGGAGAAGACATGAAACCCCATGGAGAATAAATGCATTAATGTCAAATGAGCCTGAGCCCAATTTTACATCATGTATCCTTTATAGATAATCAATAAACACAAAATAATCTTTGTAAAAATATTTTCTTCCACATTTTTGTTCAATTTTTCCAGTTGTTTTTGTGCAAAAAGTGAGTCCTTATCCTAGTAACTGGAGTATTTGTATTTACTAAACTCTGGGTTAAGAGATTTGTTTGCTTTTGTATATTGTGTACTTAATATATTCTGCTGATCTATCTTTAATTTTTAACCAATATAAACTTGATTTGAAAATTGCTGCTTTGTATAATAGCTTGAGATCTGGCACTTTTTCATTCCCACTTTTCTTCCATTATTTCCCTTAGTATTTTCTTTTACCTTTTTTGTCTCCATACTAATTTTATTACTTTTTTCTAGTTCTATAAATTAATCCTTTCTTACTTTAGTTGGTGTGGCATTGAAAAAGTAATTTAACTTATACCAAATCATCTCTAAATGGTTATATGACCCAGATAATATAATTCACATCATAAATAAATTAGACAAATATGGGAAAAATACTTATCAGATTTATGAACAGAAGAAAAGTTCATGACCAAATAAGAGACAAAGAATATCACAGAAGATAAAATAACATTAACTAAGAATAACTTTTTCAATAACTTTTTCTCTGATAAAAGTCTGATTTGTAAGATCTAGCTATAATGTTATATATATATATATATATATATATATATATATATATATATATATATATATATATATTAGATGTATAGGCAATTGATTCAAGTTGATAAGAATAAGAGCTATTCCCCAGATTAAAAATGATCTAAAGACATGAGAAGGCACTTGTCAAGAAAAGAAACCCAGTACCACTTCATACCTCTCAGATTGACTAAGAAGACAGGAAAAGATAAAGACAAATTTTGGAGGAAATGTGGGAAAAGTGGGACATTAATATATTGTTGTTGGAGTTGTAAATTGACCAACCATTCTGGAGAACAATTTGAAATTATTCCGAAAAGGCTATAAAACTGTGCATACCTTTTAGTTCAGCAGTGTCTATTAGGCCTGTATCCCAAAGAGATCATTAAAAAGGGAAAAAGGACCCATATGTGCAAAAATGTTTGTAGCAGCTCTTTGTGTAGTGGGAAGGAACTAGAAACTGAGTGGCTGCCCATCATTTGGGGAATGGCTGAATAAATTATGTTATATAAATGCAATGGAATATTATTGTTCTATTAAAAAAAATGAACAGGATGATTTCAGAAAAGCCTGGAAAGACTTATATGAACTGATGCTGAGTGAAATGAGCAGAACCAAGAAAACATTGTAGGCAGCAACAACAAGGTTATTTAATGATTAAATGTGATGGACTTAATGTTTTTCAACAATGAGATGATTCAAAACATTTTCAGAGACTTGCAATGGAAAGAGACATGTGCATCCAGAGAAAGAATTATGAGGACTGAATATGGGTCCAAGTATTGTATTTTCATCTTTGTTGTTGTTATTTGCTTGCTTGATTTTTTTTCTTTTTTGTGTTTTTTCCCCATTTGATCTGATTTTTACTGCACAGCATGACAAACAGGGAACTATGTTATATTGTTTGCTGTCTAGGGGAGGAGGAGGAAAGGCAGGGAACGAGAGAGAAAAATTTGGAACACAAGGTTTTGCAAAGGTTATATTAAAAAGTACCTTTTGCATGTATTTGGAAAAATGAAAAGCTACCAAAAAAAGAAAAGAAAAGCTAGGCAATTTATAATTGTATTAAAAAATTCTTCAAATAACTACTAATTAGAAAAATTCAAATGACAGTAATGTGTTGTTTTATCTCATACTCAGCTTGTCAACATGAGAGAAAAAGAAGAAAGTAAAGTAATATTAAAGTTGGAGGAGCTGTGGAAAACATTTGATAGACCCACAAATAGGTACTATTTGGATTTATACCAAGAATTATTAAACAGTGTATATCCTTTTGATTAAACTATACCACTATTAAGTTTTTACCTAAAATTAGATCCATGAAAGAGAAAAAAAAAACCTTATTTGCGGGGAGGGGATTTTGATGCAAAACCCCCCAAATGAACTGCATGCAGTATCTGGAAACTAAGGGGGTATCCATTAATTAGGAAGCTAAAATGTGATAGAGTATTATTGTGCTGTAAAAAATGAGGAACTAGACTACTTCAAAAAGACATTCAAATTGATGCAGAATGCAACAAGCAGTTCTATCCATATTATACAAATGAATAATTTTGAGGATTTTTGTAAAGGCCTGACAAAAATGAAATGAGCTATACCAAGAGAATAATTTATACAATAATTATAATAATGTAAAACAGCTTTGGAAGCTTTAAGAACTCTAATTAATGTGGTGATCATTTATGACTTGAAAATATTGATGATGAGACATGTTAGGGAGCCAGATACACCTCCTAAAAAAGACGTGATGATCTCATAATGAAGAATAAGAGATATATTTTATTTTCAAAACATATTCATGAATAATTTTTCAACATTGAGCCTTGCAAACTCTTGTGTTCCAAATTTTGCCCTCTTTCCCCCCCACTCCCTCCCCTAGATGGCGAGTAATATGTTAAACATGTGAAAAATATATGTTGACTCCAATAAGTATGTACATTTTTATACAATTATCTTGCTGCACAAGAAAAATCAGATCAAAAAGGAAAAAAAAATGAGAAAGTGCAAGCAAACAACAACAAAAAGAATAAAAATGCTATCTTGTGACCCACACTAAGTTTCCACAGGCCTCTCTCTGGAAGTAGATGTCTCTCTTCATCACAAGATCATTGGAACTGGCCTCAATCATCTGAGAGATACATTTTTGAACAAAAACAACAAGGGAATTTGTTTTGATCAGCTATGCACTTCCCTCCCCCCACCTGGTGATTTCTTTTTTTTTTTTTTTAATAGGATGGATAGCAGAAAGAAGAGAAAATAGATTCCCATTAATTTTTTTACATATCTCAATAAGAACTTTTCAATATTTTAAAGGATTTGAAAGATTAAAGAGGAGCCTATCTTTCTCCTAAACACCTCAGCAGTTATCTGAAAAAAAAAAACATGAGAAAAAGCAATATAAAGAAAACTAAAAATAAACAGAAGTAAGTTTTTCCACAGACTTCAGAGTTATGCAAAAGAAGTCCAGAAATTTAGGGGAGATAGAAGAGAGATCACATCAGAAAAGTGAATCTTCCAGTAAATGGGTCTAAAGCCTCTTTTAGCACTGGGAAAGAATTTGGGTCAGGGAAGCCAGAAAAAGTTTGTAAATGAACTTGAATCTTTTGAGCTCTTGGACGGTAGGTCATCACAAGAAAGGCAGTATCACCTCTGATAAATTGTCCTGAAGCCATCAGAAGTTTTGAATGAGGTTGCTCCAGAAAAATGTGAAGTCCACATGGTAATTGAGGGGAGAAATCATTTCCCAGATCTTGATTGTCAGGAAAAAAAACAGCCAAACAAACAACAGAGGGGATGGAGCTAGCTTTTGTAGATATCTAGTTATGGCAATCAGACTGTGAAGTTCTTGGGGGGAACTATGAGACAGAGTCAGTTCAGAACTTGACACTCATGTTAGGGAGTCTTGCAGGAGAGACCTATGTAATCTCAAAAGACAAATGGAACCTACCCTTGTCTCAACAGAGGATATAATCAATTCTTGATCTAAGTTTATTTTTTAAAAAGGCTACAGAAATGGGATGAAACTAGAACCCAAAGTGAACATGAGGAGATGGATGCAAAATTCAGAGACTGAGGTGGGGTGAGATGCAGCACCAGCTACCCCTTAGAGAAAGGCAGCAAGAACTGCATCAAGGATGGAGAGGGGAATGGGCCAAACATGAACTAACAAAGTGATCTTAGGTAGCAAAGCTTGACTTTGACACAAGATCCCAGTCCAAGACCTGAGGCTTAAAATAGAAGTAAATAAAATAAGTCATTTGTAGAACAAAATGAAGAAGTACCATGTATTTACTGAAGCTGAAGGGAGAAAATCCAGAAGAGACTCTTAAAAAAAAACATAGAAAGGACAGCAGAAGGGAAAACAAGTCTTGGCTACAGTGACTGAAAGAATAGAGAAAGACACTTTAAAATATAATTAGAATTGAAATAAGAGCTCTAGACTTTAAAAAGGAAGAATAAATAGTTTAAAAGAGAAAATGGAAAACATTACCTAAGTAAGTAAACTATTTGAAAAATAGTACAGAGCAATCAGAACTCAAGGACTCCATAAGACAACAAGAAAAAATAGAAGAAAATTGAAGGCATCTGCTACCAGAAACAACTGACCTGGAAAACAAGTATAAAAGAGATAATTTAAGAATCATTAGACTTCCTAAAAATTAGGACAAAAATCCAAACAAAATAAAACAAAGCAATATTCTGCACACTATATTTTAAGAAATTATATTGTTCATTATTACATAGTTATATTATTAATTAAAATTATTATTATAATTTAAAGGGAAAAATTAAAGTAGAAACAATATATTTTTCATGTCCTGAAATCAATGCAAATTATACTTAAGAACATCATAACCACAATTTAGGGCTTCCAACTTAAGAGAAAAGGTGTGAAAAGCAGTCAGAAAGAAATAATTCAAGTACCAAGGAACTATAGCCAGGATCATTCTAGATTAGGTTGTAGTTATGGTAATGAAGAGGAAATTTTGGAATATAACAATTTTTTTTAAAAAGGCTTAAAAGCAAGAATATTTTATTTTGAAAAAAATATATATACTCCCAGGGTGGTAAAACATATCTTCATTAAAATATATCTTGAACAGAGAGATAATAACCACAGATATGATTCTGGAACAAGGAAGACCTGAGTTGAAATCCTATTTCTGATGAATACTGATGGTGTGAGCCTGGGAAAGTAATTGAACTTTTCAGATGCAATTCTTTAGTATTATAATTCAAAGAAGATATCAACCTGTACTGATAGAGGAATGAATGATTTTCCCAGCTCTCCTTTAAATCATTATGACAGTGAATCTGTTTCTGTGAATAGCTGGTAGGTTATTTTTGTCTCAAAGTACTGTAAGCCAATACTACATCAGGATCAGCATTCTCTTCTATATTTCCCTTTACTCAATATTTAGTAAAGTTTCTTCTGTGATGATCAGTTTATTCTTTTTTATTAAAAGTTAGGCAGTGGGAAACTTTTTTCCATAGTTACATTTTAAAAAAATATAACCTTCCCTAAGGGAAAAAGGGATTAGTTCAGATTTCAATTCTTTAAGAAGATAGAATTTTATGTTTTCATTAAGCATGACTTTATTTTAAATCAAACCTCTAAATTTTGCCCAAGTTACTATCTTATTAGCTCATAAAGAAATTTTCTAAACTAAGTAAAAGTATTTTGCTTTTGTTAAATAGACTTAGCAAAAAGGAAAAGAAAAAAAATGGAAGGGCATCAAAACTAAAAATTACTTGTGTTTATAAGATTGTATATTTTTTCCATCTTTTCTTCTTTATAAAGAGAAGAGAAGGAAGAAAAAAAGAAGAAAAAGTATAAGAGAATAAGATGGAAAGAAATAGATAATTAACAATCAGAAACAATGTGAAAGATAAATTTGCCAATAAAATGTAGACATGAAGAAAAATGAATTAGAAACAAAATCTAAAACATGTTGCTTTACAAGAGACTAAAAATTGTGAAATATAACATAAAATTGAAACGAGTTCCTGGCATAGAATCATTATGCTTCAAGTGAATTTTTTTAAAAATTATGAGTAGCATTATAACTCCAAACAAAGCTAATATAAAAATAGACATGGTTAAGGCAGATTTGGTCAGAAACTATAATATATGAATGTATAGGCCACCTTTCTTTTCATTAATTCCTTTGATATTCTTGACTTTTATAAAATATATATATTTTTGGGGGCAGATTATTATTTTTATTATAGTTTTTTATTGGCAAAACATCTGCATGGGTAATTTTTCAACATTGACCCTTGCAAAAACTTTGGTTCCAACTTTTCCCCTCCTTCCCCCAAACCCCTCCCCTAAACAGCAGGAAGTTCCATAAATGTTAAATATGTTAAAGTATGTGTTAAATACAATACATGTATATATATTTATACAGTTATCTTGCTGCACAAGAAAAGTCGGATTTAGAAAGAAGGTAAAAATAACCTGAGAAGAAAAACAAAAATGCAAGCAGATAACAATAGAAAGAGTATAAATGCTATGTTGTGATCCACACTCATTTCCCAGTGTTCTTTCTCTGGGTGTAGCTGGTTCTGTTCATTACTGATCAAGTGGAACTGATCCTCTCATTGTTGAAGAGAGAATCATCCATCAGAATTGATCATCATATAGTATTGTTGTTGAAGTATATAATGATCTCCTGGTCCTGCTCATTTCACTCAGCATCAGTTCATGTAAGTCTCTCTAGGCCTCTCTGAAATCATCCCACTGGTCATTTCTTACAGAACAATAATATTCCATAACATTCATATACCACAGTTTACTCAGCCATTCTCCAATTGATGGGCATCCATTCAATTTCCAGTTTCTAGCCACTATGAAAAGGGCTGCCACAAACCAAAATATGTATATTTTAGCAACATTCTTTGTATTAGCAAAGAACTAAAAAGTACCTACTATTTGGGGAACAGCTGAAAAACTTTTGAATTATTAGTAAATGATAAGAAATGATGATAAAGAAAAATTTAGAGAAATGTTAAAGGATTTCTATGAAGTAATGCAGACTAAAGTGAACAGAATCAAGAGAAAAATTTATATAGTCACTTTTTTGTTAAGTCATTTCAGTCTTGTGCAATTCTTTGTGATCCCATTTAGGATTTTCTTGGCAAAGATACTGCAATAATTTGCCATTTCCTTTTCCAGATCATTTGACAGATAAGGAAACTGAGGCAAACAGCATTAAGTGACTTCTTTAGGGTCAAATAGCTAATAAGTATCTGAGGCCAGATTTGATGTAGGGAAAATGACTTTAGGCCCAGCACTCTACTCATACACAATTTAGCTGACCCTATTCAGTCATTGCCACATCATAAAGGAAAATAGCTGTGAAAGACTTATGAAATATGATCAATATTTCTAGATCAAATCAATATGATCAATGGCCAATTTTTTAGTTAAGTTCTTTTTTTATTTCAAAGCATATTCATAGATAATTTTCAACATTCCTCTTGCAAAACCTTGTGTTCCAAGTTTTTTTCCCTCCTTTCACCCACCCCATCCCATAGATGGCAAGTAATCCAATATATGTTAAACATGTGCAATTCTTCTATACATATTTCCCCAATTATCAAACTGCACAAGAAAAATCAGATCAAAAAGGAAAACAAAATGCAAGCAAGCAGCAATACTATATTGTGATCTATACTCAGTCCCCACAGTCCTCTCTCTGGGTACAGATGGCTTTCTTCATCACAAGACCATTGGATGGCCAATCTTATGGAATTGCTAACACTTTATCTTTTAGTAGAGAAATGGTGGACTAAAGATACAGAATAAGATATTTATATACTATAAAAAATAAGCATTAAAGAATGGATATGTAATGATATCTTACAATCAACTTTTTCTGCTGTTCTTTTAGTAAGGAAATGTTCATGCTCATTGATGAATTTAAGCTTACGGAAACAAAAATTATAAAAAAATAGACAAATATTTGACCATTATGTTTAATTATTGAAAATTTTAAATGATTATCTCCATTTTCAAGCTATTTCCATTTGTAAAAGTCACAAGCCAGCGTATTATGTTAAATGATATCATAGGCCCTTTAACTTCCATATAAAAATTGTTTAACTTTCAGCTTACATATTTCCTGTTTGAATATAGGAAGCAATGTGGTAACCACTTCATCTATGTTTCTCTATATGTCTAGGCTGATTGATAGTAGTAGAAGGTCCCTCTTTTCCTGCTACTTGGCCCCCATCACAGCAGAAGTAGATGGGAGCCATAGAGGACTGAATAACATTTATATTTGTTGACTTGTTTGTTTTGTTTCATGGCTTGCCATGATCCTTCCAAATTCATCACTCCATAACCAGCCTAATATTAGTAACTTACCATAAGCATAGATTCAATAGAAATGATACTAAATAGTTTACTTAAAAAACTAATAATTACTGACTACCTATTAGTATTTAGTTGTTCTATTTTTTTTCTGTAGTGGGGAGAGCCTTGTATTTATCCACATGTTTATCTTCTCTTCTGGGACTAATGAGACCAAATTCAAAAGATAACTGGCCCAGGATAGCAGTGTGATTAGAAATGGTTGGACTGCTAGTGGCGCCAGGACTGAAATCATGAAAATTCATCTTCCTGAGTTCAAATCTAGCCTCAGACATTTACTGGCTGTGTAATCCTGGATAAGTCACTTATACTGTTTGCCTCAGTTCCTTATTTATAAAGTGAACTGGGTAAAGTTATGTCAAATTATTCTATTTATCTTTGCCAAGAAAAGCCCAAATGGGGTCAAGAAAAGTCAGACATGAATGAGCAATAACAACAGGAATGGTAAAAGGAAATGAAACTTCCTGGCTTATACAGAAACCCTCTTGTTCTTATTGTACTTTATTGGCTTAAGTGGAGGAGTTGAAGTCATAAATACCCTTCTGATGTGGACTCCCAAGTTAATGAAGATAATAAAGTGCTTAGAAAGCAAATTAGTCAAAAGTTGTGGGTAATGAAATCCTTCTAAAAGTTGTGAGGAATCACTTTCATAAGAATGTTAACAAAATCTGCATCAAATGAACGATATGACTACCCACTGCACAAAGCATGGACAATGTTTTTATTTTCTGAATGTGAGGGCATAGAATGAAATCTAGTCTGAGAACCTAGCTGCTGATACAGTGATGCAGCTGAATAAACTAAAGCCTTTCTCAGAAATAAATTGTTCTGCCAAAATGAATTAGCTTGAAGAATCTGAAGTTTTGCTTTCAGTATAGCAGAAGTTTCTAAAAAGGGAAACCATTTTATCTTGAAGGAGTTTTTATTTAACATGAAGTAGTATATTCTCCAGAGATATCATCTTATTTTTGTAAGATTATGCTTCCTTCTCTTTTTCTTTCCTTTTTACCTTCTTTCCTTCCCTCCTCCCCTTTTTTTTCTCTTTCTCTTCCATTTCTCCTCTCCTCTCCTCTCCTCTCCTCTCCTCTCCTCTCCTCTCCTCTCCTTCCTTCCTTCCTTCCTTCCTTCCTTCCTTCCTTCCTTCCTTCCTTCCTTCCTTCCTTCCTTCCTTCCTTCCTTCCTTCCTTCCTTCCTTCCTTCTTTCCTTCTTTCCTTCCTTCTTTCCTCCATTCCTTCTTTCCTCCTGTTCCTTCTTTCCTCCCTTCTTTCCTTTTCTTCCTCTCTCATTTCAACCTTTTCTTTCTCTACCCTTTCTTCTTTCCCCGTATTATAAAGATAAAAGATAAATTAATAAAATTCAAAAAAGGAATACTTATCCAAGCATTGTCAATGATTTAGATATTTAGATATTTAGAAATAATTAGTTCTGAAGCTTTTTACAGACCTTTCCATTTGGCTGGATGAATGCCATTGACCTTATTCAGGGAAGCCCCACTATTCACCTATTCTTCCATACCCTATTGCGTTCCTTATTTTCTGTAGCATTGGTAGACAATGACTAATCTCTGTCTCTGACTGAGATACAAGGCCCTTTCCCAACCAGTGCATTGGACCAGGGCTCTGTAATTAATGAAAGCTAAAAGCTAGTCTATAATTCTAATGAACAGGAAGAAACAGGTGGGGGGACTGGTTTAGCATTTCAAATGAAGACAGCCTCTCCCCTTGTCACCCCCTGCCTTTAAACCAAATTGTGCAGTTTGTAAAAAAAATGAGGGGAAAGATCTGGAAAAGCCAAATTAATCCAGAAAAAGGTGTGTGTGTGTGTGTGTGTGTGTGTGTGTGTGTGTGTGTGTGTGTGTTTTCACAGTATAAAAATGAACTGGTAAGAAAAATTGCAACATACTCAGGCAAAGTAGAGCCACAGAAAAATGCAAAGAGGAAGAAAATGAAGCTTAACAAAATTTTGTGGGAAGCTGAGCATCTACATTTAAAAATCTGTTTGTTCCATCATTTCTGAAAGTCACCAAATGGATTGTCAGTAGCCCAGTGGAGCTAAATAATAATGTATAATAGAGGGCCAGTCCTGGAAGCATACTCAGATTTATCCTGTGCCTTCCGGATTTATATTAATTTTAGGAAGAATGGAAATCCTAAGCTTTACACTTAAAATGCTTTTCCCCCCCTACTTTGTTAAATGTAAGTTCCTTGTGAATAATCATTGTGTCACTTTTGATATCCCCTATCTTGTTGCAATGCCTGGTACATTGTAGGAGCTTAAGAAATATGTTTGACAAATTTAAGAGAGGAAATTGTAGGAAGATGACAGAATAAGTTAATAAATTATCTGGTTCTCCCAAATACCCTCGACCAATAACTTAGAATAATACCTCAAAAATAACTTTTAGAACAGCAAAAAAATTAAAAATTAAGATAAAGAAGTTGTTCAGTCTAATACAATTTAAGAGTATGTTAGGAAAGATCTGACTTCCCTGCTGAAAAAAAAAAGCCTACTAAAGCCTACTTTACCCCATGAATACTGCTGGGATTGTAAGGGAAGGAGTGGGACCCCACTGGCATTGAATGGGGTCCAAATGTGCTGGCCAGACACAGTCTCAGGTTGTTTCTGTGAGGAAAAAGGAGCATTCTCCAGAAGGATGAGGGTCCTTCTGGTTGCAGCCACTCACAAGAGAACAAAGTCCCTGTTTTTTTGGAGCAGCAGTCTAAATTGAGGCTTGCAGCAGCCTAAGAAGCTACAGAGAGCAAGGATGTCTGTCTGGTAGCAGCACTGGGGGCCTTGGTCATGGCTCAGGGCAGAAAGAAGTATCTAAGGGCACCCATAAATTAAGACATGAGCTGGAGGAGCAGTGACCACACCTGGCCTAGGATTATAGAATATTGGAAGAACTACAAGTCAAAGGCTCCCAGACAGAGGTCAGAAAATAGCAGCATGAAAAGTTTGGAGCCTGAGAAATCATTTGCCATCCCCAGCAGATGAGTGTAATCTTAACAAAAAGTTAACGGTCAAGAAATAAACCTTTTTTAAGCGTAAGCAACAATGAACCCAACCATAGATAGTTACTACTGTGGTAGAGAAAATTAAGGTTCAAACTAAGAAGACAATGTAGTCAAAACAGCTACTTCTAAAACTTCACAGAAAATATGAAATAGTAGCAACCCTCAAAAGAGCTTTTTTCAGGAGCTTAAAAAACGATTTTAAAATCAAATATGAGAGATTGAGGAAAATAAGAGTAAGAGAAGAAAATCAAACAAATTATGAAAAGAAAGTCAAGCAACTGGGAAAAAAAAAGATCCAAAAACTTATAAAAGAAAATAATGTCTTAAAGATTAGAGTTGGACAGGGGGCAGCTAATGACTTTATAAGACATCAGGAAATAATAAAACAAAGTAATTTAAAAGTGAAATAATAGAAGAGAATGTGAAACATCTTATTAGAAAAACAACTGATCTAGAAAACAGATCAAGGAGATATAATCTAAGAATTGTAGGACTACCTGAAATTTATGATTTAAAAAATAGTCTGGATTCTATAATTCAAGAAATAATCAAGGAAAATTGTCCACAAATTTTAGAACTAGAGGGTAAAATAGAAATGAAAAAAATCCAACTATCACAACCCTAAAAGAGATCCTAAAATGAAAACCTATAGTAACATTTTATTGCTAAGTTTTAAAACTCTCAGGTCAAGGAGAAAATATTACAAGCGATAGAAGGAAACAATTAAATATTGTAGAGCTAATTTCAGGATAACACAAGATTTAGTACCTTCTACATTAAAAAGACTGAAAGGCATGGAAGATAATATTCTAAAGAGGAAAGAATTTGGGTTAGAACATAAATATCCCATCCAGCAAAGCTGTATGTAAGCCTACAAGTTGAAAATGAATATTTAATAAATTAAAGGACTTTCAGGTATTCTTGAGGAAAAGACCAGAACTCAACTAAAATTTAACCTGCAAAAATCAGGAGAAACATGAGAAAGTAAACATGAAGGACTAATTGTAAGTGATTTAATGAGATTAAACCATTTATTTCTTATATAAGAAGATGGTGTTTATAACACTTAAGAATGTTTTCATTACAACTATGATAGACTTGTTTCTTTTCAGCAATTCAGTGATTCAAGGCAATTCTAATAAACTCTGGATAGAAAATGCCATCCTCATCCAGAGGAAAAACTATGGAAATGTGGATCAATATATACATTCTTTCTTCTTTTGTATGTATACACATACATATTTTCTCCTTTTTCCCCCTTCTATTTATTTTCTCATGTTTTTTCCCATTGTTCTGATATTTCTCTCTCAACATGACTCATATGGAAATATATAAAAAAGAATGTATATAATAAAAAAGGGAAAAAAAAGAATGTTTTCATAATACTTCAAAAGAGTATACATAGAAATAAGGCTTAGGGTTGAGTTGATTATGATAGGATAATTCTAAATAATAAAATCAGGTAGGGAGAGGTAAAATAGAGCAAATTATCTCATGTAAAAAAAAAAAAACATGAATGGAAAAAATTGTTACAGTAGAGGTGGGAGAGGGAAGAGTAGTGCAAGAACCTTGCTCTCATCAAATCTGGGTTAAAGAAGGAATAGCATACACATCTAGTACAGTATAAAAGTATTCTTTATTTACAAAGAAATAGAATAAGGGAAAGACTTTTGGAAGGGTGTATGGAGATTATGGAGACCATGGTCAGAAGTAAATTAGACTTATCAGGAGAGGCAGGGTAAAAAGAAAAATAAAGTGAAGGAAAAAGAATAAAGAAAAATAGAATAGAGGAAAATATATAACTAGCAATTATAAATTTAAATGTGAATGGGATGAATTCACCCATAAAATAGAAATGAATGCCATAATAGGTAAAAAAGCCAGAATCTGATAATTTATTGTTTATAAGAAAGACATTTAAAAGTGAGACTTACAGAGAAAAAATAAAGGGCAGGACTAGAATTTATTATGTTTCAAATGATGTAAAAGTAAAAAAGCAAAAGTAGCAATCCTGATCTGAGATAAAGTTAAAGCCAAAATAGATTTAATTAAAATAAATAAAGATAATATGTTATATTAAAAGGTATCAGAGATAATGAAGTAATATCAATGCTAAACATGTATGCACAAAATGAATAAAATAGATAAGCATTGGTTAATGTGATTTAAAGAGAGAAGATAACCAAATCATTAGTATCAAAAATGAAAGCGGTGAATACCTTACTATTAACATGAAATAAAAGCAATTATTAGGAGTTATTTGGTCCAATTATATACCAACAAATTTAACAATTTAAGTGAAATGGAATACTGTTTACAAAAACATAAACTGCCCAGTTTAATAGAAGATAAAATAGAACATCTGAATAAATGTACTTCAGAAGAAGAGATTGAACAAACCATAAATGAGCTTCCTAAGACAAAAGCAGGGAGACTAAATGAATTTATAAATGAACTACCAAACATTTAAAGATCAATTAATTCCAATTTTAAATAACTTATTTGGGATAATAGTCAAAGGAGTGCTACCAAACTCCTTTATATTTGGATTTTATTTCCAAATGAATTATGAATCCCTTAATTACAGAAAAGACCAGACTCAAACTAATGCTCTGACGTTTTAATTTTGATATTGTAATGAGATCAGATACTTGTAGATCTAACAGTTAATAAGAAGAGATTTACTTAGAAAGGAAGGATATTAAACAGGACTATTTAGTGAGGGCCCTACTATGTTGATTCAGATTTATATAGCATCCTTGCTTGCCTCTGTTATCCGCTGCGGCTTCTGAGTCCAGAGTAAGGGAGTAACTGGAGCTCTTAGTGATACTCTTCCCCATTTCTAGGTAACCAGAAATTGATGTCTTCTGTCCCCTGAGTTACTTAAGTCTAAATTTTTTGAGGATGCTTTTAATACCTCTTCAGGAAATGTTATTGTTCAGTTACTTCTAACTCTTTAAGACTCCATGGACCATAGTATGCTAATCCCTTCTATCCTCTACTGTCAATGTCTGTCCAAATTCATGTTCATTGTTTACATGATATTATCTATCCATCTCATCTTCTGCTGACCTTTCTTCCTTTTGCCTTCAGTCTTTTCCAACATCAAAGTCTTTTCCAATGAGTCTTCTTGTTATACAGCCAAAGTATTCAAGCTTCAGATTCAGTAATTGAATTTTCAATGAATAGCCTAAACTAATTTATTTAAATATTGATTAATCTGATCTCCTTGCTGTCCAAGGGACTCTTAAAAACTTTCTCCTGCATCACAATTCATAAGTATCAAAAGATCTTACCCAACACACAAAGTAGGGAACTTTGGTAGCTATTTCTCCTACCACATTTCCCTCTACCAAAAATCTACTCTCCTAATTTTATTCTTATCAGGATAATAGAAAAATTAGTTTACATTTAGTAAGAAATCACTAGCTCCCTAGTCAAGAAGAGTGCTACTCTTTAGGATGGAGAAGAACTAATCTAGTATGAGATTAGCTTATAATTGAACAGCCTATATATGGATAACTGGAAACTGCACAGAGTTTTCAAGACCCAAATTCAAACAGATTTTCTCTTACTGCTTTCTAAGATTAGTCCTTAGCTTCCAAAAAAACCCCCAAAAAAGCAAAAAGAAAAAAGCACTGAATT
This sequence comes from Sminthopsis crassicaudata, assembly GCF_048593235.1. Taxonomy (NCBI): domain Eukaryota; kingdom Metazoa; phylum Chordata; class Mammalia; order Dasyuromorphia; family Dasyuridae; genus Sminthopsis; species Sminthopsis crassicaudata. Next base: position 165,146,142 of record NC_133622.1, on the reverse strand, counting down.
ATTTATAAATTGCTTTTCAATAATGCTGAGACAGGAATATACTTAGTTTCACTAATGCAATTTTTCTACTATGCAATTACCCAGTCAAATAAGGAAATAGATTTATCAATAGACTTGAACCTCTTATAAGCAAAGGGGATGGTTTTTAATGAATAACCAGCTAAGCCATGGAATTTGACCTTTGACCACTAAAATCTGATCTTGAACATATTATCTTTGACTTGTTAGTGCTGCCTAATAATTCTTAGTGGGTATCTTATTTGGGATATTTTTATTCAGATTCTTTCACTTTCTTTTCTTTTGAGGGAGTTTAAATTATTTTTGATGTTCTTTCTTATTTGTAAGGAGAATTTTCTTACATTATTTCTATATTCATTGGATATAACTGTACTACAAAAAATCTTAATTGTGATTTTAGTTTATGCTTGTTTTTGGTCTTGTGCCTACCTATTTTTTTCTTTGGATGATTTTAGTTTCTGCTTTTTTGTCTCTATGCTACTTATTTTTTATTTATAGCTTTGCAATCATTAAGTTGATATATATTTATTAAATATCTACTTTGGGCTAGGTACTATTCTAAGCAATAGAGATACAAAGAAAGGTAAAAAAATAGTCTCTTAAGGAACTCAGAGTTCAATGGAAGAGGTAACATGCAAATACTAGATAGCTAATGTGAAGTGAATTGTGATTTTCATATTAATTGATATGATATATGTAAAGAAGATACTAATAATTTAGATTTCTCAGAGTTGCCTCTTATGTCCTTGGAGACAGTCTTATAATGTAACTTGAAATGATCCATCAGTTCTTGACAGCACTCTCCTGTGTATGTAAAGTGAAGTGAATCAAAGATGGCAGAACCTGTTCTTGTCACAGAACTCTTGTCCTGTCCCCTACCACATAATGACCCCCGTGATTTGAAACAATCACTTATAAATTGTTCCCACGGGACTCAAGAACAAAAATATTGTCCTGCAATTGTGGGCTTGTTCTGGGAACACTCAGACCCTGAAAATGATTGTTATGAAATTCACCTTCTCCCCCCTTTCCCATTACTATTTGTGTATAAAATCTCTACTTTTACTGCAAGCAGGTAAGTTCTCCTTCCCAGGAGAGCTTTCTGTTTGCACACTGCATTCCTCACTTTGAAACTGATTGATTAAACTGCTGCTTGAGCTCTAAAAATCTTCCTTTAGACCTGTTTTCACAGTTTAGAGCCAATGTAGTAAAATTCTGTTAATACTAGAATTACAGTTGTTAAGTCACCATGTCCAGGCTCAGGTAAGTTTTTTTCATAAGAAGATTAAAAAAAAAAAAAAAAACAGATTTCCTATTTATCCTTTATATATTTTAATTTGTGTATATTTGTTTGAATTTTACCTCTTACATTAGATTGTGAGATTTTTGAAGGCAAGGACTATGTTTTCCTTCTTTTTATATCCCCAGTCTTTTGCATAGTGCCTGGCACATAGTAGGCACTTAATAAATATTAAGTAATTGAATGTGTCAAATTGGGACACTTGTCTATAGAGGACAGATTTGTCAGAAAACTGTCCTCCAATGATTTGAATAATTGTAAAATAAAATACTATTTCTTTTTTTAAATTCTATTATGGCATTTTATTTACAAGATATATGCATGGGTAATTTTTCAGCATTGACCCTTGCAAAGTCTTCTGTTCCAACTTTTCCCCTGCTTGCTCCCCACCCCAGATGGCACATAGACCAATACATGTTGCATATGTTAAAGTATATGTTAAACACAATATATGTATACACATCTATACAGTTACAAAATACTATTTCTAATAGGTCTGATCATTAAGCATAACATAGAGGACCTCAGTTTATTTGCTTTAACAATATGGTGCCTTAGACGCTAGTAGTAGTTTTATTCATTGAATTTCATGTGCACTATTATCAGAGATGAAAGAATTTGATTTAAATCTCTAATTTTTTTAAAATGAAAAAGCCTGTATCTGTCAGAATCTTTTCAGATTTGTCCCACACCAATTTTGTATACAATGGATCTGTTGGATTCAATATTGAAATAATTTAAAAGTTATTATAGGAAGATAGTGAAATTTGTCTTGTGGAATCAGTTATTGTTTCTTAAATTAAATAGAATTTTCCTCACTTGGCAAAGAAAGAGTCTCTTTTCTATTTAATTATTTTACTTATTACCAATTCTGAATGATTTGAGTTGTAAACAGGTAGTTTCCAGGTGTTTTTTTAAACCTCAGTATGAATCATGTTTTCCCTGTATGAATTAAGATTACATATTTACAGAATTGTGAATGATTTACTCTTTCCAGAATGGAAATAAATATATCATTCCTGAAAACCACACCTGTGAAATCTTGTCCTTTAGCAACAAAAACCTGTCAACCAGATTTAAATCTAAAGCCAATGCCAGTCACACCTAGCAGCTGTTATCAGTACTTGAAAAATTAAAGGGCATTGGTGATACCTGGAAATACAATGGGCAAGGAGTTTTTCCTTTTCCCTATTTCCTTAATTTGTATTAGTGAACCTTTCAAGGATTAAGTTTTCTCTGGGTTAAAGGTGAATAACAGTTCTGCTCCGTCTTCCTTTTCTCAACATTGAAATCTATAACTTTCTTTCTCAAATTACTCAACTGGCTCCTTTAACCCTCTATTCTTTATTTTTGACTGTTGGTCAGTTAGCCAATAAGAAAAACAGCCAGTGCTTTCAAGGACCTCACAGCCTATCATACAAAACTATATACAAACAATAGGATAGGTTGGGAAACAATTAATAGAAATAAGGCATTAAAAAGGAAGAGGGTTTATGAAAGGTCTCACACAGAAGGTGGGATTTTAGCTGAGACTTAAAGGAAATTAGGGAAGCCAGGAGGCAGTGAAAATGTCCAGAGTTTGGAACTAGAATCACTTATGAGAGGAATAACAAAGAGATCAGTATCACTGAGTGTTAGAAGGGGGGTGGGTGGGAAAAGTAAGGTTTAAAAAGACTGGAAAGGTAGGTGGAATCCAAATTATGAAGGGATTTGAATGCCAAAGGAAGATTTTAATATTTAAATCTAGAAGTGATAGGGAGAGCCCAGAGTAGAGTAAGAAAGAAAGAAAAAAAAAAAGTGAAAAAGGAAGGAAGGAAGGAAAGAAGGAAGGAAAGAAGGAAGGAAGGAAGGAAGGAAGGAAGGAAGGAAGGAAGGAAGGAAGGAAGGAAGGAAGGAAGGAAGGAAGGAAGGAAGGAAGGAAGGAAGGAAGGAAGGAAGGAAGGAAGGAAGGAAGGAAAAATTACTGTGAAATATTTGCATTCACTTCAGTGCCTGACATATAATAGGTGCCATATAAATACTTATTCCCTTCTCTTCCATTCTCTTTCCCCCTTAAAGGACAAAACAACTTAATAAAATATTGTATGATTTTGTATATAGCCCAGAAAAGGTAAGATTTTTTTTTAAAGAAAGTCTATGTTTTATGCAGAAAAACATGTCTTTGTTTATTTCTGATTTTAATCATCTTTCAGTTTCTAAAGGTAAAAAATTCTGTTTTTTACAGAAACTATTTCTTAGAATTGGAAAGTCATATTTTAAATTAAGCATCCTTTCATTAGCATATCACAGTATGTATATATGTTGGTGTATATATCTATATATTCTAAATATGTAGATTATTACTTTTCAGGTAAGGCATTGTTTTTCAAATAGGCATTATTTAAGAACACTAAATTCTCAAAATAAAATATATGTAGTATATAAATACACACATTATGCATATACAAACATATAGCCTCCCAAACTTAAGAGCATTTGTATAATTCTATAGCCTGGGGATATACAAATATTTCTCATTATTTACTGGTCATTAGAATGTAAACTTGAGAGAAGGAGCTATTTCAGGGTCTAATACATAGCAAACACTTAATAAATTATATTTGATTGACTCACTATACTGGGTTCAAATTAGTAGGTTTCCCAACCCTAAATATACTTCTACCAACGTCACCAGCATTACCCAAAAGACCTCATTAATAGCCTCCTTTGGGCTCTAAACAAAAGATTTTTTTGTTCCCTGTTAAAATACAAGTCATGGAGAAGTGATATTGCTCTTATTATTCATTTCTATTTAGTATAAATATATTTGTCAGGTATGTTTGCAGATCCTTATCTAAAACAAACTTTGACAAGGAGATAAACTGCATGAAGAGTAATTTTGGACCCTCTGAGGTCAGAGAAGGCAGGATTAGGGCCACCCAGGATGAGAAGGGGATGCTGAATTCAAACTTTTCAACTTCACAACTTTCCCCAGGCAAACTCTTCCTGCCTAGAGTGGATGAATGAGGCTTGGATTCTTTTCCAAAGTTCATTTCCTTAGCCAGTAGTCATGCATATCAGTATTCATTAGCCAAAGACCCATAGAAGTCAGTAGATTGTATAGATGTGTTTATCCCCAAATATAGAAGGGAAGTCATTCCTCTACACAGAAGCTCCACAGTATTTCTGGTAGAGAAGTTAGAGCAGTACTGTGGTAAAAGCCTATAGGAATTTTTATGTCAAAGAAAATATATACGCCCCAAATGTCAGAGACTGCTGCTGAATGTTCTCTAATGAGAACAGTTGCTAAGTTCTTGAGGAGTAGGGATGTGGGCATGCAATCAATGCTCTAGTAAATGGCTGAGAGGAAATAAAGCTAACTCCTCCAGGCCAGACTGTTCCAGGACAGGATTCTTTATTCTGTTCTTACAAATGTTTTCATTCATCTTGGATGGAACTTGTCCAGTAGAAAAAAAGGAGGGGCAGCGAGTCAGGGAATAGTGGACAGGGGTAGAGTAAGGATAAATTTAGATATAGACAAGGTATTATGAAAAAAGTTTTCCCCTGGAATAATTATAGGGAACTAGAAATATTTTTGAGGGGAGTGGTTAGGGAATATTCTCAGTCCCATCTCAGATTAGATAGTGATGACAGACAGACAGATAGCAGATAGACACAGAGACAGAGACAGAGAGTGAGGGAGAAACACAGGGACAGAGAAAAATAGACAGAAGCAGAGATAGAGACAGACAAAAAGAAAGAGATAGATAGAGGCAGAGTTAGAGAGACAGAGGGAGATAGATAGAGAATGAGAGAGAGGAAAAAGAAACAGAGAGAGAGAGAGAGAGAGAGAGAGAGAGAGACAGAGACAGAGAGACAGAGAGAGACAGAGACAGAGACAGAGAGAGAGAGACAGAGAGAGAGAGAGACAGAGAGAGAGAGAGAGAGACAGAGAGAGAGACAGAGAGAGAGAGACAGAGAGAGAGAGAGAGAGGCGGGGATAGCTTAATCTCTTTCACATCAAATGTCTTTATGATGGAGATCCATCCTGTTTTGCTTCTTTTCAGAGTTATAACTAGGAATAATTAAGCTTTGGGTCAACACATGTGGTCTTATGGGTAGTTAGCAGCAAAATAGAGTACAATCCAATTACTGGGGATCATGAGTGTTTCCCTATTGCCTGGAAAGTCCTACAGAGGTTTGAAAGGGGGAAGTTGCCTAGAAGGAGGGTTACCACAGAACATGACCCTAAGGGTGGCTTCCTGAGAATAGCAGGTCTGGATGGTGAATGAAGGACTAGAAAACTTTCCGCCCACTTGGAAAGATCCCCTTAGCAAGAAAGTATATCCTACTTTTCACCCTATGTTTTATATATGTTTGTAGATGTCTGGGTGATATAGTCAGGAAGATCTGAGTTAAAACCCATCCTCAGACACATAAGTGTATGATCTGGGGCAAATCATTTAACTTCTTTCTTTCTTTTTTTTTTTTTTTTTTTTTTTTTTTTTTTCTGAGGCTGGGGTTAAGTGACTTGCCCAGGGTCACACAGCTAGGAAGTGTTTAAAAGTGTCTGAGATCAGATTTGAACTTGGGTCCTCCTGAATTCAAGGCTGGTGCTCTATCCACTGCGCCACCTAGCTGCTGCAACTTCTTTCTTTCTTGGTAAAAGAGTGTGAATGTGGCACCCATATCCTAGAGTTGTTTGGAGAATTAAATGAGGCAATCTCTTGCAAACCTTCAAACACTAGATAAATGTTAGCTATCTCATGTTGCCTTTCTTTATAGAAGGTAAACTGCTCGAGGGCAGCAATTATTTCATTTTGGTTTAGTATTCCCATCTCCTGAATATTACTTGATTGGTTGATATTCATGCCATGGCTCTGCATTTTTCAGTCTCCAAAGGATTTCAGGCATGCATTTTCTGCTACTTTTTCTTTGATGAGGAAACCAAAAGAACCTGTTTGTCTTCCTGACATTGTTGACCTCCTACCTCTCTTTTGGGTTGTCTTCTTTCTCTCTTCCTCCTGACACAAACTAGAATGAGCTTGGCTTTCATATTTCCAGGTGAAACAAAGATTTCAGCTAGAAATCTGATTACCCATTTAACTTTTGGCTGCCCTTTTTTCCTCTTCTTCCCCTAGTTTTTGTTATCAGAGCTCCTGTACAGCATTACTGGATATAATGAATCAATAATTATAATATTTCCTGGAAGAAAAATATATATATATATATATATATATATATATTTTTTTTTTTTTTTTTGCTGAGGCAATTGGTGTTAAGTGACTTTCTCTGGCTCACACAGCTAGAAAGCATTAACTGCCTGAGGTTGGATTTGAACTCAGATCCTCCTTATTTTTGAGGGGTTGTACTCTATTCAATATGCCATCTAACTGCCACTAATACAAATATTTTCTTAGGGAAGCAGTATAGCTGCAGAGGAAGGAACACTAAGATTATAAATGAAGAATTGGATGGGACCTTACAGGTCATCTGTCCCAACTCCCTTATTTTATAGAAGGGGAAACTAAGATCTAAGTAGGTTAGATGTCAAGAGACACAGGATTCCAGTCTTAGTTTTGCATATATATAGGAACTTGTACAAGGCAGCTTTCTATTCCTTAACTTCTCAATAAAGTAACTAGAGAATCTCTAAGTCCTCTCCCAATATTGATTTTTTATTCCTTCCCCCTCTCTTTTCCTTCCTCTCCCTTCCTCCTTCTTTTTTCTTCCCTCTCTTTCACACACACATGATCATCCTCTTTTTTCTTGATGAAGAGATAGAAGCTTATAATATGATATCAATTCACCAAATAACTGGAATTCTTTTCAGTAATACGGGAAAGAAATAATAAAAAAAAAAACCACACAAACATTCCTTGATCTTTGCAGTCAGCTGCCTTTAAAAATGTTATTGCTTACATGAATATGTGATGGAATGGAAAAAAATGTTAGGTATGACAAGTATGAATCATAGAAGTACAAAAGTGCCTTCAGGCATATGAATATATACATGAGGACAGAAAGATGCTTGGGGGAGTTATACTAAGGCCATGGGATCATTGAAACAATATCTTTGTCACCCTTTTTTGGCCTCAATCACCTTCCTAACCTTTCCCCACTCCCTACATAGCCAGAAGGATTTGAGGGATTTGGGGTGATAAGTTATACATCAGCAGTACAAACTTTCCCTTGCTTGACATAAGCCAATTGGCAGGAAAACACTGAGCAGTTTAATCTTCTCAAGAGATTATCCTTTGGGCTAATGAAACTTTTAAAAATGTCCGTGGGAATTTTATGATCCTTTTATCCATTGGAGGTGACCTATTATATATTGCATAGTGGGAGGATGAAATTATATGGAAAATGGCATCATGGAATTAGAGAGTCAAGGACTATTTTAGGAATCATTTAGCCCAATCCCTTTATTTTACAGATGAAAGAACTGCCACTGGAAATAGGTTAAGTTCCCAAAGGGACAGAACTAGTCAGTCACTAAGCTGGGATCTTCTTGGCTCCTAGTCAGTGCTTACTTCATTAAGTTCCACTGTCACCACTTTAACGAGTTCAATGAAGAGGTCACTAAATCTGAAGGGATGAGGGCAAAAACAATCATTTGAGTGTTGATATTAAAGTCATAATATGTGCTAATATGATCTCCATTAGCAGCTTTCACCTTTCTGTTTCATTCCTTCTCATAGTTTTTTTTTTTTGTTTTTTTTTTTTTTCCTTCTGTGTTTTATTTCTTCATTCTCAGGCTTAGTGTCCAGAATGAGGGAGAGAATAGCTTGGACTTTGCTTTCTGGAAAGCGCAATTGATGTATTCTGTTCAATTCAAGGCACCATTTTATAGGGGGAAAAAGGAGAAATTGGAACACATAAAGAATAGAAGACCAAGTGAGGAGGAAATCTTATGAAATAAGGAAAAACAGAAAAATTTTAAAAATCATATAGTTGGAAGAGGGATAAACAGTATTCTAATCCCAACTCCCTCATTTCATAATGAGGCCTATGGGGATAAAGTGATTTAGTTAAGATCATTTGGACAGTAATGTACCTACCCATAATCCCTCATTTCTACAAAGAGACAGAAGGAGGAGCTTTCTCCATATCTCTTCTTTGGGTCCAAAGTTGGTCATCATAAATTTATATCATTCACTTTAAATTACTTTTTCTTTATTGTTCTTTGCGTTTGTTATTGTGAATCATTGTGAATATTCTTTTCTTGATTATTTTTATTTCATATTACATCATTTCATATTGCATCTTCTTATAATTCTCTTTATTATTTTATTATTCATTATTTTATATAGTGCAGTATTACTCCATTAGATCTATGTTCTACAATTTATTTGTTTATTTACCCATTCCACTAATCTATTTATTTAGTGCTATACCAATCAAACTCCCACGAAACTATTTTATTGACCTAGAAAAAAATAACAAAATTCATGTGGAAAAACAAAAGGTCAAGAATTTCAAGGTAATTAATGAAATAAAAAGCAAATGAAGGTGGCCTAGCTGTACCTGATCTAAAACTATAACTATAAAGTAGTGGTCTTCAAAACCATTTGGTACTGGTAAAGAAACAGAGTAGTTGATCAGTGGAATGGGTTAGGTTCACAAGACAAAAAAAAATGACTGTAGTAATATAGTGTTTGACAAGCCCACAGATCCCAGCTTTTGGGATAAAAATTCACTATTTGGCAAAAACTGCTAAAAAATTGGAAATTACTATGGGAGAAACTAGGCATTGACTCACACTTAATCATATACCAAGATAAGGTCAAAATGGGTTCGTGATCTAGACATAAAGAATGAGATTATAAATAAATTAGAAGAACATAGGATAGTTTACCTCTGTAGAGAAGGAAGGAATTTGTGACCAAAGAAGAACTGGAGATCATTATTGATCACAAAATAGATAGTTTTGATTATATTAAGTTAAAAAGTTTTTTACAAAGAAGGGAAGCAATAAATTGGAAAAACATTTTTACATTCAAAGGTGTTGATAAAAGCCTCATTTCTAAAATAGAGAATTGACTCAAAATTAAAAAGATTCAAGCCCTTCTCCAATTGATAAATAGTCAAAGGATATGAACAAATAATTTTCAGATGAAGAAATTGAAACTCTTGGTAGTCATATGAAAAATATGCCCCAAATCACTATTGAACAGAAAAATGCAAATTAAGACAACTTTGAGATATCACTACACACCTGTCAGATTGTCTAATATGACAGGAAAAAATAATGAATGTTGTAGAGGATGTGGGAAAACTGGGACGCTGATGCATTTGTTGGTGAAGTTGTAAACAGATCCAGCCATTCTAGAGAGTGATTTGGAACTATGCTCAAAGAGTTATCAAACTGTGCATACACTTTGATCCAGCCGCGTTTCTATTGGATCTATTAAGATCCCAAAGAGATCTTAAAGGAGGGAAAGGGACCCACATGAGCAAAAAAAATGTTTGTGGCAACTCTTTTTGTAGTGGCAAGAAACTGGAAACTCAGTGGATGCCCATCAGTTGGAGAATGGCTGAATAAATTATGGTATATCAATGTTATGGAATATTATTGTTCTGCAAGAAATGACCAACAGGAGGAATACAGAGAGGCTTGGAGAGACTTACATCAACTGATGCTGAGTGAAACGAGCAGAACCAGGAGATCATTGTACATGGCAACAACAAGATTATACAAGGATCAATTCTGATGGACGTGGCTCTTTCCAACAATGAGATGATTGATGCCAGTTCCAATGATCTTGTGATAAAAGAGCCATTTACATGCAAAAGGAGGACTGTAGGAATGGAGTGTAGACATATTTTCACTTCTTTTATCGCTATTTGCTTGCATTTTATTTTCTTTCTCATTTTTTCCCTTTTGATCTGATTTTTCTTGTGCAACAAGATAATTGTATAAATATGTATGAATATATTGGATTTACATGTATTTTTACCATGTATACATATATTGGATTACTTGTCATCTAGAGGATGGAATAAAGGGAAAGGAGGGAAATTGTAATACAAGGTTTTGTAAGGGTCAATATTGAAAAAATATCCATGCATTTTTTTTTTATTTTAATAGTTTTTATTTACCAGATATATGCATGGGCAATTTTACAACATTGACACTTGTCAAACCTTTTGTCCTAATTTTCTCCTCCTTCCCCCCTCCCAGATGGCAGGTTGACTAATACATGTTAAATATGTTAAAATATAAATTAAATACAATATATGTATACATGTCCAAACAGTTGTTTTGCTGTACAAAAAGAATCGGACTTTGAAATAGCATACAGTTAGCCTGTGAAGGAAATCCAAAATGCAGGTGGACAAAAATAGAGGGATTGGGAATTCTATGTAGTGGTTCATAGGCATCTCCCAGAGTTTTCTTTCGCTGGGTGTAGCTGGTTCAGTTCATTATACTCTATTGGGACTGATTTGGCTCATCTCATTGTTGAAGAATGCCATGTCCATCAGAATTGATCATCATATAGTATTGTTGTTGAAGTGTAGAATGATCTCCTGGTTCTGCTCATTTCACTCAGCATCAGTTCATGTAAGTCTCTCCACGCCTTTCTGCTGGTAATTTTATCCTGCTGGTAATTTCTTACAGAACAATAATATTCCATAATATTCATATACCACAATTTATTCAGCCATTCTCCATTTGATGGACATCCATTCAGTTTCCAGTTTCTGGCCACCACAAGGAGGGCTGCCAGAAACATTCTTGCACATACAGGTCCCTTTCCCTTCTTTAAGATCTCTTTGGGATATAAGGCCAGTAATAACACTGCTGGGTCAATGGGTATGCACAGTTTGACAGCTTTTTGAGTATAGTTCCAAACTGCTCTCCAGATCCATGCCTCCATCTTGAAAATAAAAAGCTTTAATAAAAAACAAAAAAAAGATAAAAAGAAAGGATCCAACCTTCTAAGCCATTATATGCTAAAGAAAATAAATAAATAAATCAAGCAAATAAACAAGCAAACAAAAAAAAATTCCCAAGTTGATTGACATTTATCTTGTTCCCAAGTCTTTGTTACAGTAGTAAACACTGCTATAAATATTTAAGTATATGCAAGATTTTTCTTTTTGTCATTGACTTCTACTTATCAGTAGATGCTCTGGGAAAGGGTAGAGTACTTTAATAAAAAAAATTCCAAACTACTTTCCAGAATGATGAGACTAATTCATAGCTCCACCAAAATATATTGACATTTCTTTAGCCTCTCCAAACATGGATATTTACCATCTTTTGTCATCCCATATTTTGTCAACCAATCTGTTGATTGTATGATTCAAAATAATCTTGGAATTGCTTGCTCTCTTATTTCTAGTAATTTGAAGTAATTTTTCTTATGGATGTTAATAGTTTGTGCCTTTTTTCTCTTTTTCATAATTTTTTTTCTTTTTTTAAACTTAAATATAAAAACTAGAAAACAAGAAAAAGAACATTTCCATGTACAAAGCTGAAGAGAGGATTCAATACAGAACAATAAATTTCAATTTCAAGAAAATCTATATAACAAAAACTATACATTGTTTTCAAAACTACACAGCTTTTATTTTTTCCCTCTGGATTTTTTTTTGTTCTTTGTGGTGTTCTTTTTACTTTATTTTTTTCTCCCTCACTCTAAGTAGGATTACAATTAAACATAAATATATAATATATGCACACATATATACATATACATTCATACACATATATGTAAGACCATATTATGCATATTTCTACTTGTCATCTCTTTCTCTGGAGATGGATAACATTTTCCTTCATGGATCCAAGTATTTCCCTATTTTTCTAAATCAACCAGCTCATCATTTCCTACATCACAGCAGTGTTCCAACAATATCATATCCTTTCTGAGAGATTGCATATGAAGATATTTCCCTCTTGTTTGATACATTATTTCTATTCTGGGTTACATCAGCTTTGTTTGTACAAGAAGATATTAATTTAAAATAATCAAAATGATCTATTTTATACTTTAACAATAGTTTAGGGTATGATACTGCTGAATCTCTTTCCTTTATATCTTTTACTCCCAGTTTCTTTGAACTTCTTGACTTCTTACTTTTCCAAATGAACTTTGATATTATTATTTTTTCTAACTCAATGAAATATTTTTAGTAATTTAATTGGGATGGCATTGAATTATCAGTTATTTAGGTAAAATGGTCATTTTTATTATGTTGCTTTGCCTACCCACAAACAAGAAATACTACTCTAAGTTATTTAAATCTGACTTTATTTGTGTGAAAATGTTTTGTGTTTCTGTTCATGTGGTTCCTATGTCTTTTTTGGCAAGCATATTTTCAAATATTCTATACTTTCTAGTTATTTTAAATGGACTACAACAATTTTCAATAATATTGTTGACACAGAGTAGTTTCCTTATTTTTCTCTTTAAATTAAATCTATATTAGCTTTAACTTAGTCTGAGATCATGCTTATCATCCTGCTTTTTTATATAATAAATTCTACTCTAGCCCTTTATTTTATCTTTTTGTATGTTTCTCATTTTTATCATGTTTCCTGAAAGCAACACGTCATTGAATTCAAATTTTTAATATTTTATCAATTTCTGTTTCATGGACAAATTCATCTCATTCACATTATAAGCTATAATTACTAGTTGTGTTTTTACTTCTTTCCTATTTTCCCTCAGTATCTTTCTCACTCTATTTACCCTCTCCCTTCTCACTTTTCTTGTTTACTTCTACCTGCTACTTTGTCCTTCTATTCCTTTATCCTAGCCACTATTCTAAAAGTCCCTCTTATTCTTTCCTCTCACCCCATCACCTTGCCCTTTTATTGCTTTCTGAAGTTAGAAGATTTTATGCCTTTCTAAATATATATGTTGCTCCTCTTTAACCATTTTAACCATATTCCAATGAGAATAAGGTTCTAACACTACCCGCCCTTTCCTGTGATTTACTTCTATATCAAATTCTTCTTTTCACTCCTCATTTGGATGAGATAATTACTTCTTTTATCTCTCCCAAAACAGTTTTATTTTTTTTTTAGAATTACCCTATAATACACAACTTAGTCAAAGCCTTTTCCCCCTTCATACTACTGAAATAATGACAATCATAAGAATACCAACAACATATTCACATATAAGAAGCAAACAATTTGATGTAATTTAGACCCTTATAATTTCTCTTTAATGTTTGCCCTATATTTCTTCAGTGTTTTATATATCAAAAGTTTTCATTAATTTCTCCTCTTTCATTCACAAATACTTGAAAGTCTTTCAGTTTGTTAAATGTCCATTTTTCCCCATTTAGGATTATACTTCACTTTGCTCAATAAATTACCCCGGCTCTTTTGCTCTATAAAATATAGTATTCCAAAATCTATTGTCCTTCAATAGAGTAGTTGCTGGGTCTCTTACAATCTTTATTTTAGCTTCATGAGGTTGTTTTTTTTCCCCTTGTTGCTTGCAATATTTTCTCCTTATTCTGGGAACTTTGAAACTTGACTATGATATTCCTGTAAGTTTTCCTCCTGGAAACCCTTTCTGGTGATGATAGGTGGATTTATTTTCTATTTCTGCTTTGCTTTCTTGTTCTAGAACTTTGGGGAAGTTTTCCTAGACAATTTCTTATAATGTTGTACCAATATTCTTTTTTATTGTAATTTATGATAGTACAAGTATTTGTATATTGTTTCTCCTTGATCTGTTCTCCAGATCATTTTTCTGATGAGATGTTTCACATTCACTTTTATTTTTTCATTTATTTGATTTTGTTTTATTATTTATTGCTATTCTATAATATCAACATTTCTCAATAGCAGAAGGTCCTTCACTCTTCTGCACAGCTATCCTACCCCCATACTATCCACGAGGTAAGAGTTCCTGAGTCTGAGGCTGCCTCCCAACCCAGTTGCCCCCAAGACTTCAATTTTTGTTAATTCTGCAGAGGCAAACTAGAGATGTTTGCACTTCTCTCAGGCTAAACCTCCACCTCTGGAGATCAAATAGGGTCTTCTTAAGTTGTCATGAGAAGACAACTGCTTAACCCTAATTCCTGTTTATTTCTGCCACTCCACCAACATTCAGAGGAAATTTTTTGTGGAGGAAGTTTGGAAACCTATAAGTTTTCTGACCTCCTCTGTCATCTTCCTGTACCTGTTCTTTAAGAGCAGTTGATTCATATCATCTGACCAATGAGCTATTCAATCAATTAACAAACTTTATTAAATTCTTACTATGAGATAAGTACCTGGTAGTAATATATATATATATTTCTTGGTCAACTAAGCCTTGTCAAAGATATTTGAGGCAAAGATTTTCTCCTAATCAACCACTTTTCTTCTTATTCTAGTTCTGTTGAATTTGCTCATGCAAAAGATTTTCTATTTCAGATAATCAAAATTATATATTTCATCTTTTGCAATTCTATCCCAATTATTTTTTTAAAGTTCTCCCTGTAGCCAGCAATTAATGATACCCAATCTTTTTTTTTTTATGATTTAGGCAAGGTAACTATTTTAAGCTTATTATGGCAAATGATAAGATGATAGTTAAAATTTAATTTTTGTCAAATTGCTGTCCAATTTTCCCAGAAATTCTTGTAAAATAAAGAAAACTTTCCTAGATGATTTGAATATGTGGACTCATGGAACATTGGATTATTGAGATCAATTGCTTACAATTCTTTTTTTGTCTAACATGTTCCAATTATTTACTTTTCTATTTTTAAACCAGTATCAAATAGTCTTGATGATTACTGCCTTATTATGTATTCCAAAGATCGTCAATGTTTTCCCCCTTTCATTCCAATCTTTTTTATTTCCCTTGATATTCCAGATCTTTTGTTTCCTCTAAATGAATTTTTATTATTTTGTCTAGCTCAATAAATAATTCCTTTGATAATTTGATTGAGATAGCCATACATTTGTAAATCAAATTTGATAATGCTGTAATTTTTATAATACTGGCATGTCTGGCCATGAACACCAAATATGCCTCAAGCTATTTAATTTATTCTTTAAGGAATCTTTATAAATAAAGCATATCTTAGAAGTCAGACTCCTACATATTTTATTTTCTGCATCTTGCAGTTACTTAGGCTTAGTCTTTTTTTTTTTTTTTTTTTTTTTTTTAGTGCAGTGTTTTTTTCTCTCTGCTTTCCCCGAGATTTTTTTATTGTGATATAGAATTGAAGGTGATATTACCTCCCCCACTGAAATGTAAACTTCTTGAAAGCAGAAACTCAGTGTTTATCTTTCTTTGTTTTTCTAGTCCTTACCATAGTATCTTACACATATTAAGTGTTTAATGAATGTTTATTGATTTTATTTTATATCTTGTTACTTTACTAAAGCAATTCATTTCCTCACTTACTGTCCTTAATGAATGTTTAGGAATTTCTAAGGAAACCACAATGCCATTAACAAATAGGGATACTTTTGTCTCTTCTTTTTCTGTACTTCTATCTTTAATTTCCTCTTTCTTATTGTTGCCACTAAAATATCTAGAACTTTAACTACAGGGAAAGATAGTATCCTTGCTTTCCTACTAAAATTAATAAGCAAATTTCTGTTTCCTTATTGTATATATTACTAGTATCTGGTTTTTGGTACTACATCTTAAAAATCATATTTTTGAAGTGGTCCTGTGCCTGTGCTAGAAAGGGATTTTAGCATAAAATAAACATTTTATGTGTCTATTGTTGTAACTATATTGTTTGGGATATTTTTTGTTTCAAATGTTCTGTTTTGTTATCTAAAGGATAATGGAAAACAGCAATTAAATTAATTAATTGCTAGCTCAAAAATATAGTATAATCTACTAATGATTCAGTGATGAGCACAACATAGCTGATTGATGGACTTAAGCTCTGACACTTATAATATTTATGTAGTTTTGCATAACTTCCTAAAATCTCAAACTGCTCATTAAACATCTTGAATTGGTTGTTTCATAGAAATTTTGAACTAGAATTAAAAAATAAACTCAGTATCTTTTCCTCCCAAAATCCTCCCTTCTTCCTACCTTCACTATATTATCATGAGTACCACCTTTCTCTCAATCATCTAGGCCCACAACTTGGAAATCATCTTTTATTCCGAGAGAAGTAATTATTAATAGCCAATTAATATATGGTAGAAATCTAGGTTCTTTCCCTATTTCCTCATTCAAAGTATAGTCTTTAGAGGATATTCTTGACCTTTCCAAAAGAATTCACCTCATTCAGACCATCTTATCTAGATGTGATTTTTAGTAACCCCACCATTGTTCAATATAGGTAAGAATGGGGTGGAGGATTAGGCTCCTTTGTCTAGATTGTCCAGAGACAGGTATGTTTGGATATAGAAATGAGTCTCATAGTCCAGGTGTGGCATTATGATGGTCACATACCCAGCAGAATAGGTCCACTTCTCATTACAATATTCCTTATCCCATTGATTTTTTTGGTTGATTCTGCTACATAAAGAAAAATTTAATTTCTTTTAAAAGTTAAAGTTGTTGATGCTTTTAACCACCATTTCTAGATGGTTGTTATTTTTATTTTATATTTTAGGTGATTATATTATTTAGGTCATTCTCACTATTCAAACAATTGTTAAGTAAATTATGTGGTAGCAACAGAGGAATAAATGCAAAGTCAAAACTCCATATAAATCCAAATGTTAAAAAAAAAGCCACTTTAGTCATCGTGCAAATGAATAAAATCACAATACTTAAAGAGCTCTTACAGCTAGAGGGTTCATGGAGAATCAATTTTATTTTATTTTATTTTTAAATTTTTAATTTTTAATTTTATTTTATAATTATAACTTTTTTTGACAGTACATATGCATGGGTAATTTTATTTTATTTTATTTTTAAATTTTTAATTTTTAATTTTATTTTATAATTATAACTTTTTTTGACAGTACATATGCATGGGTAATTTTTTACAACATTATCCCTTGCACTCACTTCTGTTCTGACTTTTCCCTTCCTTCCTCTACCCCTTCCCTTAGATTGCAGGCAGTCTTATACATGTTAGATATGTTATAGTATATCCTAGATACAATGTATGTGTGCAGAAGCGAATTTCTTGTTACACAGGAAGAATTGGATTCAGAAGATAAAAGTAACCTGGGAAGAAAAACAAAAATGCAAACAGTTTACACTCATTTCCCAGTGTTCCTTCTCTGGGTGTAGCTGATTCTGTCCATCATTGATCAATTGGATCTGAGTTAGATCTTCTCTATGTTGAAGATATCCACTTCCTTCAGAATACATCCTCATACAGGATTGTTGTTGAAGTGTAGAATGATCTCCTGGTTCTGCTCATTTCACTCAGCATCAGTTCATGTAAGTCTCTCCAAGTCTCTCTGTATTCATCCTGCTGGTCATTTCTTGCAGAACAATAATATTCCATAACATTCATATACCATAATTTGCCCAACCATTCTCCAATTGATGGGCATCTGTTCATTTTCCAGTTTCTAGCCACTATGAAAAGGGTTGCCACAAACATTTTAGCACATACAGGTCCCTTTCCCTTCTTTAGTATTTCTTTGGGATATAAGCCCAGTAGTAGCACTGCTGGATCAAAGGGTATGCACAGTTTGATAACTTTTTGGGCAT
The DNA here is from genome assembly GCF_048593235.1 of Sminthopsis crassicaudata. NCBI lineage: Eukaryota > Metazoa > Chordata > Mammalia > Dasyuromorphia > Dasyuridae > Sminthopsis > Sminthopsis crassicaudata. The sequence continues at coordinate 165,128,238 of NC_133622.1, read as the reverse complement.
AATTCCAGATTGAGAAGCAATTTTATTATAAGAAGGTTTGATGCACAACATAGTTGAGGTCTCTAAGTGGTGAAGACAATAAGGACTACTCTGAGACTCAGGGGTCACCTGCAGAGTGAAGGTGATTTTTGTGTCAAAACCCCCCCCAAAAAACAAAACAAAAAAAACTACCAGAATTTATAAACATTTTAAACATGGCCATAATTTTAGAGGTTACTAAACTACACTAATAAGCAGACCTTTATCTCTGAACTTTTGTAAAAAGGGTAGAGATTTTACAGAGTTTTGATAAAAAAAAAAATCCCTTATATCTCAGAATGATAATCAAGAAGGCATCTTTCTCATTAATTGAGTCTTTTTAATATTTAAACTTTTCTAAATCTTTTTTTTCTTTTACCTTTATCTTTTTTCCTTAAATCTTGAATTTTGATTATGACATTTCAGGGTCTCTCATGAATTTTTGACTATTCAAAGTAAGATTTCCACCAAGCTTCCAATATTATGAATTGTATTCAGCAGTCCCCAAGGTTTGTTTTTAACTTCTGAGAATGCCACTGGTCTCTCTTATTAATTATTCACTAGGCATAATCAATGTGTGGTAGTTGTCCTTTGTTCTCAAAGAGAACCAAAATGACATCACTACATTAGAATTGAGTTACATTATGTCTGACTGGCTGATCAGACCAATAAGAGCTCAGAATGCTCTGTCACAGGTCAAGACATTTGGGATGGATTCTCTAACCTTGCTCGTCTTGTGTTATTTTTGTTTGTTTGTTTTGTTTTATTTTGAGCCAATTTAGTTCTGATTTGCTCATAGAGCACGACAACTTCTCTGATGAGGGCACACCGTAGTGGGTGGTCCTGTGCCAGTTCTCCCAGGTCATACAATCAATTCTGAAGTTCTTAAGAGAGATCCTGAGAATGTCCTTGTATCACTTTTTCTTACCACCTTGTGAATACTTACCCTGTATGTGTTCTCCATAAAAGAATCTTTTTTGACAAATGCACATTAGCCATAAGAATATAGAGGTTTTTTCATGGAGTTGAAATGCTTGACACTTTAGTCCAAGGAAGGACGTCAGTGTCTGGTATATTGCCCTGCCAGGTGATCTTCAAATCTTCCTAAGACAACTCAAATGAAGACATAATTAATAAAATGATTGTTAATTATCCAGAAATGATGCCTCTTGGACTTTTCATTATCATAATCCCTAATTCTCACCCACTCACTCCCCATATCTAATCAGTTGCCAAGTCCTGTCATTTCTAATTTTTTAATGTCTTTCATGTATTCCTCTTTCTCTCCTCTGACTGCCATCACCTTGTTATAGGTCCTTATTTCCTTATGCCTTCTTTATATAATAGCTTGTAAATTGATCTCACTGTCTCTTTCCTGTGTATCTTCCTTTCAACTGCCAAAGAGATCCTCCCAAAACACAGGTCTGACCATGTCCCTCTCCTTTTCAGTAAATTCCAGTTGTTCCTTATCACCTCCAATTTCAAATATAAAATCTCTTCTTTACCTTTGCCTTTTAAAGACCTTCATAAACTACCCCTTCTTACCTTTCTAGTTTTCTTACAACCTATTCCTACATCCAGTGACACTGACCTCCTTGCTAATCCTCCTCACACTTAACATTCCATCTTTTGACTCTGCATTTTCAGTTTGCTCCTGATGCCTAGAATGTCCTGCCCTTTCATTGCTGCCTCTTGGGTTCCCTGGATTCTGTCAAGTCTCAGCTAAAATCTCATCTTCTGCAAGATGATTTCTACTATCATTTTATTATTATTAATTTTAATTTTTAATATTTATTTAAAATTTTAAAATATTATTAATTTTAATAATTTATCTTTGAGATAGTCTCTAATTTATACTGTATATATCTGGGAAGACATAATTGTTTGCACATCACTTTCCCATTAAAGTATGATGTTCCTGAGAGCAGGGACCGGTTTTGTTTTTTGTCCATTCTGTGTATCCCCGTGCCCACACAATACTTAGTATAAAGTAAAAGCTTAATAAATTCTTGTTGACTTGACCTAAAATTCAGCTGCTTTTTCATGACCGAAGTGAAGGTGAGACTAAATTCTTAAAAATTATTCTTCTACACTACATGCATTGTCAGGTTTTACCAAGTTAGAAAAACTTTTACTACATGCCTGATTCCAGACAGGGTATTTATTGTTCACAGAGCAACATAATTCTGTTTGGAGACACTCATTGTTATGTGGTTGACCACTAGTTAATGAATATCTTTGGCCACAGCAATTCCTCAAAGTCCACTAAAACTTGGAAAAGTTCACTGTATGTGTTGGCAGAGCTGAAAGTATGAGTCTGAAATATATGGAGATATTTAATTAAGAGGAAATGTCATAGAGATTTTCATTTCAAGACTTATTTCACTTGATGATGTCTTTTTATCTTTAGAATGAAGTTCTTATATTTGCAAATCAGATTGCTAAAAAAAATAGTTTAATAACACAGGCAGATAAGACCAAGTCTTAAGAAAGTCTTTTCCCTCATTTGTCCCCATTTTTGGGCCTAATCCATTCCCTTTGATCTCCCCTAAAAGGCTTAACTCTCTAATGTGACATCTGACTCATTAAATATTGAGAAAATTGGTTTATGTGATCAAAACAAATTTCCATTCAATTACAAGCATATTTTGGTGTATTTCTTCTATTTCAGAGGAGTAATCAGCTTAAAGAATAACTAGCCATATGCTTGAGCTTATGGCACCACATTCCCACCCTATCCTCCACCTACTTTGAAGTTTACCAAGGTGAATTTTGGAGTTAGGAAGATAAAAGAACAAGCTTGAGACTGATAGTGTTGATGGGCTCAGGTAGAAGAATAAAGCAAGCTAAGGCAATCAGAACTCTTTGCTCAGTTACCTATTCCCTATTTAACTGCTTGGCACTTATTTCCTGGTTCCCTTCTGTCGAATAGGTAAGAGAGACAAGCTAACCATATTTTCTTAGCTACTAATCAAAAAAGAGCCAGCCTTGAAGCTTTCATGTGGTCATTAAAAAAACTGAAACTGGAGGTTAAAAGAGGTTAGGAGATTTGACATTGGTTAGACAAGTATTACATGCCAGAACCAAGATTCAGACCCATGTGCCTCCTGACTCTAAGACCACTGGACCACACAGTCTAGGGTTCTGGGTTTCATTATTCATTTCTTTGGAAACAAAAAGGAACTAACTCTGTGGGAGAAAACTTGATTTCAAGTTTCATTAAACAAATAAAGTGACAGATAAAACCTCCTTCTGATGAGATAAGCATTAAGAGACAAGTCTTCTGGGAAGAGCTTTTTTAATATATAAAGAAACTGTTTAATTTGGCACCCACATGGATGGGTGGGAAGAAATAGATAGAAGGAGAAAATCGAGGAGGGTAGAAAGATAGTTGCATTTTTCATACAATTCAAGATCTTTTGAATTAGTTTGTCTTTCTAATACCAAGTTCTAAAAAGGTGGATTTTTTGTGTGGTGAGAGACTGAAGTGTGAGATTTTAGACAATAAGCTATTGGAACTGAAGATGTTCAGAAGAATAAAATTACTAATAAAATGTGGAGGTAAGGATGGAGAAGTATCAAAGACAAATATCTACTCAGAAATTTTGTCCTGGGTTGTCCTTACCCTCAGTCTATGAGTTAAAATAGATATTCAGTTCAATTCACAATAAACATTTAAATGCTGTGATGTTATTTAATTCTTTCAACAGTTATGCTGGATTTGGTATCAGGAAACACAGGTCCATATCTTGGCTCTGTCATCTAATTTTTTTTTTCTTTTCCTGAAGCAATTGGGGTTAAGTGACTTGCCCAGGGTCACACTGAGGTCCTCCTGACTTCAGGGCTGGTGCTCTATCCACTGTGCCAATTAGCTGCCCCTTTGCCATCTATTAGTTATCTAGCATAATTCACTTATCTATTTTGAACCTGGTTTTTCAACTATAAAATGAGGGGGTTTGACTAGATAATCTTAGACACACTTCCTCTGGAATATTGCACTGGTGAGTTGAGTCTTCACAGTACGGATGTTACTTGTAGCATCCATACCATGTGGGACTGTGTCCATAACATTATGGCTCACAATCTTCAATCAGTATACTTAATATCAGTGGTCATCCAGTAGACAAAATTAATTCTTAGCAAAGGCATAAACCCAAAACACATTCTTCCACAAAGAGAGCATCCATGGGAAGAGGAGCCCAGGTTTTGGAGCACATTTGTTGTGCTCACTTCTCCAGTTCTGTCAGTCTTCAAGGTTATTTGTGGATATAAATTTAAATCTAGAAGAGCTTCTAGAGACTCCTTAATTTTACAAATGAGAAAGTTAAGGCACAATGAAATTAAGTGACTTGCCCAGAATTATACAGATAGATATTTGAGGCAAAATTTTCTTTCTGTCCAAAGCATAGCTTCTTTGCTATTCAGGTTGCTTAGTCAGTTCCCAGAATTTGCTCCTTCTGCAACTCAACTTTCATTTGCCAAGGATAACTCTTTCACAACATGAGTAATGTGGAAATAAGTTTAACATGATTGCATTTGTATAACCTATATCATATTGCTTGCTATCTTGGGGAGGGGGGAGAAAGGAAGAAGAGTTTGGAACTCAAAATCTAATAAATGCTGATAAATATCTTTACATGTAATTGGAAAAATTACTATTAAAAATCTTGAGGTTTTGTGAAGCAAGCCAAAAAGTTTTCTGAAGGCAGAAGATGAGATAATGGATAAAAACACACAAGAAACCCATCTACTTTTTAGTGATCTATGATTGTTCATAAAATGACCCCAGGGAACTGTTAGTCTATTTTTGGCATATTCCAAATTTTATTGTAAGTTAAGGCTTCTATCATTATAAAACATCTGCAGGTCTAAGTATTATGTTATGTCTTTCATAGAGAAAGAAACAGTATGAACTTAAAATCTCATATCAGTCTCAGAAATACATCTGTATCAAAATACTTCACAAATATACAAAATACATCAATAGATCTGTAGCAATAAATCAAGATTCACCAAAGAACCAGTGAAATTCCATTAATTGTTTCTTAGTAAATTTAAGCAATAACCAATCTTATTAAGTATATCTTTGAGAATTCATCTGAAATTTCATTGAGAGGAAGGAAAATAGTACTTTATTCTCTGGTGAGGAAGCTTCCTTTATCAATACCTTTACAGATACCTTTTCTACAATTTAAAAATAATATCTAACAGCTAATATTTATATAGTACTTAACATATGCTAGACACTGTGCTTAATACTTTGTTATTATTATCTCATTGTGTTCTCATTTGATTTATAATCTTAGAGAGTTGCCTGGAACACTGCAAGATTAAGTAAGGGTAACAACGCATAGGTGTCAGTGGTGAGACTAGACCTTGAAGATAGGTCTTTAGCCATTACTAAAGAACTGCCTCTTTATCCCATTAAGTGCTTCCAAACTCCATCAAACTTTGACTTTTTAACATCATGGATCTGTTGTTTGTTCTACCTTAACTACATTAGTTAGAAAGGCTAAAAATTCAATTTTGTATTTATATGAGTAGAGCCCTAAAAGTTGATGTAATTCTATAGGTAAGAGCACAAGCATTTGATATTTGGAGGTAGCAAAATTCAGTGGAAAGGATATTGATTTTAAAAGTTATTTATTTTTAAATTAACAATTTAATTTCTTTTCCTTTTATTTTTCCCCAACCTCTACTAAAGAAAAAAAAAACAAAAAAAAAATATTTTGCAATAAATTTTCTTAATCAAATGAAGCAAATTCTCATATTGGCTATAACCCAAAAGTATCCGTCTCATTCTGCATCTTGAGTCTACTATCTTTCTCTCTGGAAAATGATGGGTAACATAATTCATGTTAGACTTTTGGAATTATGATTTGTCATTGTATTGACTGGAGTTCTTAAGTTTTTTCCAAAGTTTTTTTTTATAATGTTTTGATTATATAAATGTTCTAAACATGTAAAAATGTTTGATTATATAAATTGATTATATAAATTGTTTTTTTCTTTATAATGTTTTGATTATGTAAATTGTTCTCACTTCATTTTGTTTTATTTCATACTGGTCTCAGTTTTCTCTGAGACTGTCCAATTGTTTCAACATTTCTTATGGCATAGAAATCTATCACATTCATATACTATAATCTGCTTAGCCATTTCCCAATGGATCCATATTTCCCTGATGCAGCATTTTCCCCACTACCCACAACATGGAGAAGCATTCTCTGAAAGAAGACAAAGCAAACTCCCAGGACCTTATTGGCTCCAGTTTCCTTAATCAGCTGCATGGTCATTTAGAAGCATAAAAAAGGAGTCTAGGTTGATCAGATTTGGTGGGTGCCTAAGATCACATAAGTGACTATAAGAGAGAGAGAGAGAAAGAGAGAGAGAGAGAGAGAGAGAGAGAGAGAGAGAGAGAGAGAGAGAGAGAGAGAGAGAGAGAGAGAGGAGGGAGGGAGGGAGGGAGGGAGGGAGGGAGGGAGGGAGAGAGAGAGAGAGAGAGAGAGGAGAGAGAGAGAGAGAGAGAGAGAGAGAGAGAGAGAGAGAGAGAGAGAGGGAGGGAGGGAGGGAGGGAGGGAGGGAGGGAGGGAGGGAGAGAGAGAGAGAGAGAGAGAAATAGGGAGGGAGGGGAGGGAGAGAGAGAGAGAGAGAGAGAGAAGAGAGAGAGAAGCTAAGCTAAAAAGCCACTGTATCCTTGTTGCATAATCTTTCAGTGACAAGGCAAAGTGAACTTCCCTTTTAAAATGTTCAAGGATTTGTCAGAGCCTCATTTCATCTCTAAATCATATCTTAACAAGCTATGCTTCTGACACTGAGGGAATTGAAGGATTTATGACAAAAAGTGGCTAATTGTGGGAATTGAGTGAACCACACTGACTATCTTGTGATTCAAATCTGGAGCTAATTCAGTTCCCTTTCTATTATTCAATTATGGGTCTAGTCCACATTCTGTCCTGTGAAAAAACTTTATTCACTTGTAGATTTTGGGAGAAAATCTTATTGGTACACTGTTTGAACCTACCCCTCCTGTGACTGGGAAACTGGACCACCTCTCCCTACAGTTTAGAGACCCTTAACTGAAATAATTGGCTATATTGACCAGAAACCCAGATAGATCCAAATTCTGATGAAAGAAGTTTCCTGATTCCAGATCCAGTAGAAAGGAAAATAGCTTGAATGATAGCAAGGTCAAGGGAAGGCTTTTCAAATTTTTGTTTTGTTTTCTGGGTTGGAAAAACCTGGACATATTTATAGACAGAGGGAAAGAAAGACACTGATAGGGAGATTCTAAAGAGGTATCCAAAAAAGAAGATGAATGATTACTGGAGCAAAAGGCTGGAGAAGACGGGAGAGAAAGGTATGAAGGGTACAGGTAAAGGGTAGATCTTGGCAAGGGAGAAGACTGTATCTTCTCTTGAGAAGTGAGCCAAAGCAGAGAGGACCAAGGATGACACAGAGAATTCAACATTGTCATCCCTTGAGGTTTCTTTATTCCAATATCTCTATGATATATATCCAGTAAGTCATTGTCATTAAAAAAACAAATAACCCCCCCCCCCCAAATCCAACAAAAAACCTTAAATCCATTCAAACTTCAGCTCCAGGACAAATTTTTTCCTATTGGCCTTCCATAGTTTCTGAAGTTTCAAATTTCCAGTGAGTCCTTGAAGATTCATTAAGAAGCCTTGAAATGTAATAGGCACAAGACAGTATCTGGAAGGGTAACATATTAATCCATAACTAACCTTGCCATATAGTCAAGAGAAGGACTTTGAAATAATAGGCAGAAAATACTAAATGGAAAATTTGTGGGGAGAAAAGAGATTAGAGTAGAATGTTAATTTAGGTGGTTTGAGAAACATTAAAGCAGGGGGCCCTAAAATTATGGTAAAGAGTTTCAAAGAGGGGAAAAATAGTAACAACTTATTTCAAGGCTGTTCTTGCTCCCACATACTTACCAGAAAGACATCTTCCCCTCCCCCAATGGAATAGATTTTTAACCCTTTCCTGCCCTCTGCCTAGAATCCTAGATTAGACCAATTTCTTAAGACTGAAGCTTAAAACAACCAGTGTCTTTCGTGACAATAGTTTGTTCACATTACAGGATCTTTTTGCCAGCCATGTCTCCCTAAAGAGTTTCATCTTAATGCTTCAGAAAATCTAATTTAAGCCAAACTTTGCAAATCCTAGCTTCACCCAAAGTGCATTCCAGGAGTAAATAGGAAGATAATTACTAAGCAAGCTTTTGGGGACAAAGCATAATCTCATTTTTCTATTTGTATTGTAGCCACCAGCTTTAAGTGCATTCAAAGATCAGCCAACTTTTTCCTGAGGTATGTGGAGAAGATAGGACAGACATCTTTCCATTCTGCAGTTCACAGGAAGATGACTTCTTGCAAATTCACTGGAATCCTCCCAGTGCTTAAATCTCTAGCAAATTTCTCTTAAGCAATTAATTATTCACTCACTGAAAAGTATGTGAATTAAAAGGGTAGGAAACCGTGAAGAGTTGAGTGTAATTCTTATTCTGGCTGATATTCCTTATCAGTAGGCAGCTTACATTTTTGGCATTGAATAGCACCTTGGAGTTCATCTAGTCAAAAGTCTTCACTATATGAATAAGAAAATTGATATTCAATAGTGATTAAGTATCTTGTTCAAAGTCTTACAGTTATTTAGGGCAGATTCTGATTGCAACAGAAGTTACTAACTCCCAATCTATTACACTATATTTACTAAGATGCAAGACTACCACCTCAATCATATTCATAATGGCAATCCTAATTGGCAATAAGAATTTCCCTATGCTGGCGTAATTCATTTTTAGGTCCTATTTAATGTTTAATAAGACTGAGTATTTGTTCACAAGTTCAGTTAAATAAGACAGTTGTGAGAAATTCTGAAGAATTAATAGTTTGAAAATAACATGTTGGAAGGACAGTGGGAAAGCAGGAACATTAATACACTGGTGGTAAAGTCATGAAATGGTCCAATCATTCTAGAAAGCTATTGAAACTATGTCCCCTAAATCACTGAATATAAACCCATTGACTCAACAGTACCACTATTGGGCTTATAACCCAAAGAGATCAAAGAAAGAAAAAAAGAACCCAATTTGCACAAAAATATTTACAGAAACTCTCTTTGTAGTAGCATCAAACTAGAAACAAAGGAGTTATCCATCAGTTGGGGAATGACTGAAGCAAAGCATGGTAAGTGAATATAATGGAATAGCATTTATGTTATAAAAATGGCAAGAGGCATGGTTTCAGGGAAACTTGTATTCATTGGACCAAAGTGAGTTGAGAATTAGAAAAAAGTTATAAGATATCAACAGTGTTATAAAGACAAACAAGTTGGAAAGACTAAAGAATTCTGATTAAAAAAAAAAAAAAAAAACAATGAACATGCATGATTCCAAGGACTGATGACAGAGATGTAATAAAATCAAGATATAGAATGAAACATACATTTTTGGACACATACATTTTGGTCAATGTGAGAATTTGTTTTGCTATGTGTCTATATTTTTTTTAACCCCAATTGAGAGGCAGGAGAGAGAGAAATGAATGCTTATTGATTGGAAGAAGAAAAAACATTACATTTGGAGGAAAAACAAAACAAAACAAAATGAGAGTTTATAGCCCCTCAAGTGGAATCAAAGAAGAATAGAAACTGTCCATAAGATTTAATATCCATCCCCTCCCATCCCTAGGTTATAAAAGAGCATCAGGCTGTTCTTCTGAACCTGTAATTGCAGTGCCAGAGAGTTGGAAATTGGCCCCTGGGTGTTTGGATGGAGAATGTGGAGATTATGCAGAGAATAGATAAGGGAGGGTGTGGAGGAGATAAGAGAGAATGCTTTGTGTCTTCTCTGTGTATGTGCCTAGGGTCTTATAACCAGAGGGTACTATTCTGGTGCAGATCCTCTGGCAATTGAGGCTGCATTTCAGGTTCCAGCTAAACTTGGGTTATCCCCTTGCTTGAAATCTTTTTTGGGGAGTTTGGGATGATTGAGAAAAGATGCAGCATTTAAAGGCAGGCAGCCCCCACTGGGATCTATGAAGATGAACCTCTGCTAGCTCAATATAGTTCTGAGGTCCCAGGAATATCTAGAATTGAAGGAGGGGTGCAAGTGGATGCTGAATGAACTTAAACCTGAGTTTGAGGGTCTGAATCAAGTCAGGATTTAGAGTAACTGTTCCTATGAAATTTGCTCACTAAATGTTTTTGAAATTTGTATACACATTTGCTTCTGTTATGCTTTACTAGTTCCCTTATATATAGATCTTATCTCCTAATATGAGCTGCCTACATCTGGACAAGAAGAAGTCCTTCTAGTTCTTTTCATCTACCTTTCTAGCTTGGGATTTAAACTATCTCTTGATTAAACTTGCTTTGTTAATATCCCCTCCAGTCAGTAACATCTAGATTGACTAAATGGAAAATGTTTCCTACCTTGAATAAATTAACAAATATTGAATGAGCTTTTTAAATGAATGAATAATTTATTCTTTTGAAATACCTGGAGGGGAAAGAAATATACTGTGTAGTTGTTTTTTACTTTGACTGGACTGTTCTGAAACTGTGGATATTTACAAAGGTGATAAAAAGAGTGTAGATATGGGAATAAGATGGAACCTTGGAATTTTCAGAGTTTCACCTGACCTACTGAGAACATTTTTTTTTTTCCTCTTTATCTTCAGGCTTTATCTTCAGCTTATCTTTGAGTCTGGGCTTATCTATTTCCTTCTTTCTCATTGTCAATATCAAACCAATTACCTAGGCTTAGTCAATCAATCATGAATTTATTATGTTCTGGGCATTGAGGATATAGAGATAAAAAGACAATATTTCATATCTTGAAGGTGCTTGCAATTTATTAGGGGGCACACAATGAACATATATAAGCAATTAGAAACACCTACAAATAGATGCAAGATGGTGGCAGGGAGAGGGAGATAACTAGCAATTGAGGGGAGCAAGAAATGAGTTTTGAAGGAATTCCTAGTTCCTAGGTATTCCAAGGGGCAGGGATGAAGAGGGATTGATTGCATTCTGGATCCAGGAGATCTTCAGTGAAAAGGCATGGATACAGGAGATAGATTGCAGCATATTAGCAAAGTTTAATCAAGAAGTAGTATAAATGGCTACTGGTTCCCTGGCTAGAAGACCTTCTCTTTGTCCTCCAGCTGTAAGCACTACATCTTGGGAGATAAGATCTAAATGTAAACTAGTAAAGAACAACAGAAACAAACGTGTAAACAGATATCAAAACATTTAGGGACCAAATTTCATAAGTACAATCACTCCAAATCCTGTACTTGACCCAGAAAACTTAAACTCAGGTTTAAGTTCATTCAGCAAGAAGGTCGGTTTGGTTGGACTGTGTAATGCATGGAAGGAAGTGATCAGAACAGAAAAGTAGGATGAGGTTAAGTTGCTACTAAATGTTAAACAGAAAAGTTTATTGTCATTGCACTTGATTGAGGACTAATGAAATGATCAGGCTTGTGCTTTAGGAAAATTTCTTTGGCACTTTTGGGAAGAACGAGATTGGAGAGGGGGAGAGAATTGAAACAGAGAGACCAATTAGGGGGTAATTTCAATTGTCCGAGCAAGAGATGATGAGGGTGACTAGTGAATATAGAAGAAGTAAATATAAGAGATATTTTGGCAGAAGAAATGAAATGAAAAGATTTGGCAATTGATTCTCTCTGAGAAACGAGGAACAGAGATACACATAGAGATAGAGACAGGGACACAGAGGCAGAGAGAGATTGAGAGAGACAGAGAGACAGGGAGTGACAGAGAAAGAGAGAGACAGAGACAGAGACAGAGACATACATATAGAGTCAAAGATAGCAAGGAAATCAATTCTTAGTGACTGCTATGATGTAAAATACCATTGATGTGAAATAGAGTAGGGAGGAGGAGAAATAAGTTCAAATTTGGACATGTTGAGCTTTATAGAAAATACCTATAAAACATCCATTTAAAACATTTGACCTCTATTAAGTGATTCAGGGCAGCAAGCTGGCATAGTAAATAGAGTGCTGGACTAGGAGACGTTTCCTGAGTTCAAATCTGGCCTCATACACTTACTTATATGTGTCACACTGGGCAAGTCACTTAACTCTGCCTCAGTTTCCTCAGCTATAAAATGAATTGGAGAAAGAAATGGCATATTTCTCATATAATAATCTCAGTATGAGATAGTATGACAAGAGTACTCTAAATGGAGTCACAGGGAGTCGAAAATGACTGAAACAACTCAGTTACAAGTTAGTGATTCGCATAGCAGCTCTACAGTCAAACTCTTTTCCATTCCTTCCTTTATGCCTGCAGTTAACTATTCTAGTACAATACCTAATTATGACCCACCTGAACCTCATAACAGGTCTTCCCACCTTGATTCTTTTCTCCAAACTTTCCTTCACACTGTGAGTTTGACTGAAGGCAATGCAAGGTAGTAGGAAGATCCCTGAAAATGGAGTATGAATTGCTGGTCATTTGGCTCTGATTTTTAATTGTTCAGTTGGGCAAATCATTTATTGTCATTTGGTCTAAGGTTCACAATATTCATTTAGGACTTCAAGGGTCCATGATTTCCTGGAGATGAAAATATGTCACCTGTCATCTCTCTCTCCCTCCTTCCTTCTATCTCTCTCTTTCCCTTTCTCCTCTCCTTCTCTCTCTCCCTCCCCCTGTTTTTCTCTCTTTCTTTCTCTGTCTCTCTGCCTGTTTCTCTCTCTCTGTCTCTGTCTCTATGCCTCTCTCTGTCTCTTTCTTTCTGTCTCTCTCTTGCTCTCTCAAATTATAGAAGCAAATGCTGCCATCTTCTGGGCAATTTGAATAATTTGCTCTTTCAATGAAGGAAAAAATATACAGAGCACTAATCTTTGATGGAAATTTTAAGATCTTTTTTGGTCTAGATAATCTAGAAATCAATCAATAAATCAATCAACAAGCATTTATTAAGTTCCTATTGGGCCTAGGCTGTTCTTGACATTGGAGACAGACCATACAAAGAACAAATTCATCTCTATTTGAAAAGTGTCTACATTTCAATGGAGAAGAAAGTAAAACTTAAATGAAGGGTTTAAAGGTTTTGATTTCCTCTGGAATTGGCAACAATTGATTGTTGACAATGGTTTTATTCTTTTTTATTCATAATTAATATGCTTTTAAAATATAGCAATGCTTGAATATCATAGGGAAATATATGATTCAAGGTAATGGACAACACAAAAATTTCTTTTGGGGGGGCTTTAGATTGAATTATAAATGGTCCTTTCCCCCTAGTTTTTTTTTTCTAGTTGTGCTTGCTTTATTTGAGAATATTAAAATTTTCCAGTTAACATGAGTTTACTAGTCCTTAAAGTATTGATCTTATTTCATTGCCTATAATGCTTTTAAGCATATGAAGTTATCTTTTTCATATTTTAAATTTATCTCTTATCCAAAATAATATTTATTATCCCTGCTTTTTAAAAAAATCACTTAAAGTATAATAAATTCTGTTCAAAATTTTTCATTTTGTCTTGTTTTTTCTTCTAAAAATTATTGGATTTTGATTTCCAATATATTTTTCTATCTTATTTTATGGTTGTTCATCCCATTCCCCTCCTCCCCATTTATTAAAAGAAACAGAATTGAAGGAATCTGATCATTATAAGTATTTTGTAATTTGAGTAGTATGTTCCTACTTGTCTGTCCCATTTCTTTTCAACAAGTTTAGACATGGTTTTTTAGTTTTTACACTTTCTCTTCTTTCACCCATCATTTATAATCTTTATGATCTAAACTTGATTTGTGTTTACCTGTGTTTGCTTCCTGATCTGTCCTCAATTTCCACACCTGTTTCCTTTCTCTAGGCTAACTTATTTCCTTTTTGGTGGTTTGTTTTTGTTTAATATGAGTAGACACTAAACTTATATGTGTGTTCATTCAACTCTCCTTTAGGAGACTGAGATAAAAAAAGAGGATATTCTTTTTGTGCCCTTTAATTGTAAAGGAAGAGGAATAAGCATTTATTAAATACTTACTATATGCCAGGCACTATGCTAAGTATTGTATATATATCTCAGTTGATCTTCGTAATAACTCTGTAAGTTGTTACTATGATTTTCATTTTACTGAGGAAACTGAGGCAGACAGAGGTGAGATCACAAAGCTAGAATCTGAGGCTAGATATAACTTCAGGTCTTCCTCACTCCAACACTATGTTTACTGCACCATCTGGCTGCCTCCATTTATAATTCAGAGGAGGGGAACATCCAGCCTAGGGCTCATATAAGGTCAGCAAAACAATTTGCTAAGGCAACCACAAGCAATGATGAGCTGGGATCTAGGTACAACAATCTCCCACTATTTGAGTTCTAAAGGCTAATTTCATAGGGCCCATGTTTGATATTATAAATACCCAAATGATATTTCTTTGGCAGAAAAAAAAAGTTCCCTAGCCCAGATTTATAAGAATAAGAGAATAAATTATGTGAAATAATAAGCGCTTCCTTCTTTCTCATTCAGCCATTTCCTCTTCCCTATTCTTTTTTTTCCTCTTAAAATTAATCAAAGAAAACAAAACTGAGTCTGGTCTCCATATTATTTGTTGTCAAATTCCTTTTGTGAACTCTGGAGAGAGTGGAATTCTGAATTGTCTCTTTCCTCCAAATATAAATACTGGTTCACTGTCATCTTTTAAATGCTAATTTGTCTTTCTCTTTCTAGGCTTCTCTTATTTTCTTTGCTTGCATTTTAATTTTTTTTTTTTTTTTTTTTGGCCCAGATTTGCTCTATACATCTGAAATGTGTTGAAAATCCTCAATTATGTTGAAGTTTTATTCTCCCCTCTGGGAGTAAACTTAATTTTGATGTATAAAGTACTACTAATTATTCTTGATTGCAACCCTTTGGAATATTGAATTTCAAAGTTTTCTCTTTTTTTAAGTAGTTTAACCTAATCTTGTGTGATCCTGACTATACTTAATACATGAATTCTTTAACTTACTTGAAATCTTTGGATTTGGGCTATTCTTTAATTTTTTTTTCAAAGGAAGTAATCTTCAGATCTTTTCTATTTTAATTTTGCTTTATTTTTCTAAGATATTTTGTACTTTTATAATGCATTAAAATAAAGTTTTCAAGTTTATATTTTGTTCATGGTTTTCAGGGGACCTGCTGATTTTTAGATCACTTTCTTTTGACTTCTTTTCTATATTGGTTGTTTTTGGCAGGATAATTTCTATTTTCTTCTATTTTTAATCTTTTTGATTTGTGTTTCTCATCATCTTGTTTTCAGTACAATCTAGTTGTTCTACTTAATTTTTCTGTTTTAACCCACCACTCTTTTATCCAGGAACAGCTTTCTGGCATTCTTCACTTTGCACTTTTGGTTTGGATGGAGATGTTTTCTTCTATGATAGTTTAATCTAATGAATTGTTTTTGTTTTTGCTTTCTGGGAGGGTGTGTATTTCCACAGCTAGGTTTTTCTATTTCTCTTCATGCTGTCTTTGAGTCAAGATCCAGGTGATGGTGGATTTATAGAGAAATAGAACAGGAAAGGATAAATAGTACTGGGCATGTACTTGTGTTAACGGGGCTACCTTATCCCCTGGTCAGGTAGAGGTGATATTTGATTGTGGACATGTTGGAGAGTAAGAAAGCTATTTTTCTTATTCAATTTCAATTCATCTTATACTTTTAAACATTCTCATTCATCCATTTACTCAATAAGCATTTAATAGTACTTACTAACTACAGGATCCCATGTTATATGTTGGGAATGCAAAGGAAAAATGAAAAAAAATGTTCTTACTCTAGATAATTTTGTATTATATTCCTTTCTTTATATTTGTATATACAATATCAAGAATAGTTCCAAACATATAGTGAGCAATTAATGAATGCTTATTGATTGATTAATTACTACTGGTGGAATAGCAGTGTTACATATATAATGGTAGCTTATAATACACACCTCTCAGATTGGCTAAAATGATAGGAAAAGATGTTGGAGGGGATGTGGGAAAGTTGGGATACTAATACTTTGTTGGTGGAGTTGTGAACTGATCCAACCATTCTGGAGAACAATTTGGAACTAAGCCCAAAGGCTATCAAACCGTGTATATCCTTTGATCCAGCAGTGTCTCTACTAGGTCTGTAATCCAAAGTCATAAAAAGGGGAAAATGTGCAAAAATGTTTGTAGCAGTCCTTTTTTGTGGTGGTAAGGAACTGGAAACGGAGTGGATGTCCTTCAATGGAATGTTATGGTACATGGTACCTGAATATAATGGAATATTATTGTTTCATATGAAACAATTAGCAGGATTATTTCAGAAAGACCTGGTAATGCTTACATGAATGCTAAGATTTACATGCTAAGTGAAATGAGCAGAACCAAGAGAACACTGTACACAGTAACAAAACTATGAGATGGTCAATTCTTCTTTTTAATAATGGGGTGACTTAGGCCAATTCCAATAGACTTGTGATGGAGAGATGGAGAGAGCTGTCTGCATTCAGAAAAAGAACCTTGGGAACTGAATGTGGATCACAACATAGTATTTTCACCATTTTTGTGGTTGTTTGCTTGCTTTTGTTCCTTTCTCATTTTTCCTGTGCAGCATGATAAATGTGAAAATATGTTTAGAAGAATTGCTCACCTTTAATATATATTGGATTACTTGCTATCTAGGGATGGGGAATGAGAGGAAAGGAGGGGGGGAAATTTGGTACATAAAGTTTTGCAAGGAAGAATGTTGAAAACTATTTTTGCATGCATTTTGAAAATAAAAAGCTATTGTTAAAATTTTTTAAAAAAGAAAATATGATGATATAGTATTGTTGTTAAGTCTTTTTTCAGTTAGGTTTGACTCTGCAACCATATTTGAAGTTTTCTTAGCAAAGATACTGAAGTAGTTTTCCATTTCCTTCTCCATCCCATTTTACAGATGAAAAAACTGATGCAAACATGGTTAAGTGCCTTCCAAGCTCAAGCCACATAATCAATAAGTATCTGAGGCCAGATTTGAACTTAGGAAGATTCCTCTTCTACCAATCTCAACACTCTATCCACTGTCCCAACTAGCTCCCTACAATAGTAATAGTAGTTATCATTTACATAAAGCTTTGAAGTCTTTAAAGCATTTTATATATGTTATATCATCTGAGCCTCCCCACAATCCTTTAATGCTATTATTTTTGCCATTTTGTGGTTGAAGAGTTGTAGTATCTAGCATTACACAGGAGCAAGCATATTAAGGAATTATTGAACTCAAATCTTCCTGACTCCAATGCTGTAATGCATTGTGTCATCTCAATGGATATGTTAAAGGAGAATGACCAAGTGCCATGAAAGAAAGCACTAATAACTGGTGTAATCAGAAAAGACCTCCCTTTGGAAGTGGAAACCGAAAGTTTTAAGTGGAAAGTTTTAAAGGTAGATAAATATTTTAAGAGGCAAAAAGAGAAGATAGGGTGTGTTGTATTCTAACAAGATTTAGGCTTTAAAAGCCATGGACTCAAGGAACTGTGTAACTATGTAATAACGGAGGAATTATCCCAGTGCTTTTCTATAGTTAGAGGTAACAGTGGAAAGTTCGGACTTCTGACAGTTTAGGTAATCCAAATCACTCACACCTCCCCTTCCAATTTTGTAATTCAAAAGCATCTCTTACCATCTCCAGCACAAGCAATGAGAAAAGCTGTTCTTAACTAGAGAAGGAAAGAAGTAATTTTTGGCTTCACTTTCGATCTGTTAGCATCGGAATAGGATCCCAAGACACTTTCTGAAAATCATGCCATTGTGGCAAGAGTAGTGATGAATGGGCAGCCACAGGAACTAAATTTCTTTTATAATCTATCTATCTGTAATCTATCTCTATCTATCTGTCTGTCTATAATCTCTATCTATCTATCTATCTATCATCTATCTATCTATCATTTATCTATCTAGCTATAATCTATATCTATCTATCTATCATCTATCTATTATCTATCTATCTATAATTTATCTATCTAGCTATAATCTATATCTATCTATCTATCATCTATCTATCTAGCTAGCTAGCTAGCTAGCTATAATTTATCTATCTAGCTATAATCTATATCTATCTCTCTAATCTATCATCTATCTATCTGTCTGTCTGTCTATCACCTATATAATCTATCATCTATCTATAATCTATATCTATCTAATCTATCTATCTATAATCTACATCTATCTATCTAATCTATTTATCAATCTATAATCTATATCTGTCTATCATCTATCTAATCTATCTATCTATTATATTTATATAACTAGGGAACTTCCAAATTAACTTGCTTAGGCTGCCATTATCTTGCACTGAAGGTTTAGGCAGAATCAGTGAAAGTTCAGGGTACTAAATTTTTCTTCTGCATATGGGGAATTTCGAAAAATGTGGTAGCATCTTATATTATATTCCTCTTCTACCATTAGGTGGCACTGTATACCTTCTCTTTATCCATAGCCTGTTTGAATTAAAAATGTATCTCAGTAATACCTACCTGCATATCTATTTATAGTAGGGAAAAATAGGAAGACCAGTGGTTTAATTTTTTTCTTTAAATCAATGGTAAAGGAACATGAGTATCTTTGGAAACCTTGAGATTTTATTCATTTTTTATTCCAGCTAAAAATCACCCATCGACATCTACAATAGTGTTCATTTGTGGTTTTTAAGAAGGAAGATATTCAACAAAATAATTCTATTTTCCCCTCTTTATCTACATTTGCAAAAATGAATCAAGCTTCCTATGTATCATCTGTGCATCTAGAAGCTCTTATTTCAAAAAAGGATTGCCAATGGAAATTGACTGACTTAACAACAAATCAGTGTGTCGAAGATTCTGTTGAAATTAAATGGTGCTTTTGGAAAATGGTACTGCATTTTATGGAAATCTCATTAAGAACTGGCAGTGATAATTGCTTAGATGAGAACAACATAGCCAGAGAATACTTATTTCATTTTGAAGAAAACTAGCTCATTCTGCAAATCATGATCAATGACCTTACTGCTTTATGTGAAGAATCTAATATAAACTTAAAAAAAAAAAGTGAGGGGGACAAGCTGCTAAAAATATATGACACTGAGAATCTCTGCCTCATTCAGGAAACAAGCTATCAGGTACCCATCCTAGATTAGAAAAATGTTATAGATCCAAATCATTTCTAAACTTTAGATCATGAGCCCTCATCAGTGTGTTTACTTTTATTAATCAATTGAATGACATATTTAGTTCACAAAAAGGCATTTAATGAAATAATGTATTAATAAAATTCAGCAAAGCACAATCCCTCTTGAGCTCTTTTTCCCATAAATAACTATGTTTTCAATGAGAAGACTGGATCAGCATAGGGTTCATGTGTGGAGTGTGTACACATGAGAAACATGTCTGGTCAGGGTAATTATATGAAGAGGTAGACAAAGAACATGAAACATTAAGGCACTCCAATGAAGAGGTTAGTTCACACCTCCAATGCTATGAAGTAGCCAGTGTTCAGTACTATCTGAACCTATTTCCCATTTGACTTTGGGAATGAGGCAGTAAATAGAGTGCTGGACTTAAAAGAGTCAAAAAGACCTGGATTCAAATCCTGCCTCAAACATACTGTATGACCCCAGTTAGTTGCTTAAAACCACTAATTGTCTCAGTTTCCTCATCTAGAAAATGGGAATAACAATAACACTTACCTCATAGGGTTATTGTGAGAGCCAAATAAGTTAAAAATTGTGAAGTAACTTGCAATTCTGAAAGTGCTATAATAAATGTTAGCTATTACTTTTAGTTATGTGCTGCCTTCCGTTTCATATTCTATGCATCTTCATCTGTCTTCAGGGGTATCCAAAACTCTCTCCATCATCAAGAGTATTCTGTTTAGTAATTAGTGGGGTTTAAGATGAGATACTTGGGCTTTTAACCAATTACCCAATTACCAATAATTGGGTCATGACGGGGGGGGGGGGGGGGGGCATTAATAAGAGAAAGCCTAAATTATTGTAAAGAATTGTGAAGCTAGTCTACTTCCTTAGACAAGAAGGGAGGAGCAGAGAAAAAAATTATCTGAGTGAAAACATTTTAAGTGGACCTTTTGTTCTTAAGTTGGTCTTTTGTAAACCTTAAGTGCACTTTTATTGCAGTAGGCCCTTGTTTATCTTGACCCCACAGGTACTGTATCCATCTAGACCAAATTATGATGTCAATCCTTAAAGTTATTTTTCTCTTATAAAAGAACCTAGTGGTACCACATTTCTTTGTTAACTTCTTTTTATTTATTAAACATGATAATAGCTATATAACTTCTTTCAGGGAACTTAGTCTTCCACTAAAAGTGACATAATCTCCTGCTAACTCATTTAGAACTTAGCCCTACCTTATGGGGACTTCCTTCTTGTTTAAAAAGGGAATTCTGCTAGGGAACTGAGTTCACATATTTCCCCTTATTTAAAACTAAAATTCCCTTTTGGAAATTAGCCTGATATCAGCACTGTAATAAAATCTTTGCCTCTTGATTTGGAGATGGGATAAGCTTGCAAATTCTTTTGAGATAATTTGCAAAAAGCCCCAAACCTCAATATATTTTTGGGATTCAAGCCCCACTCCCCAACAGTTACAGCTCTTCTTAACTAGCACTTCAGCTTCCTGCTGTGTGGTTCAGTTATAGTGGTTGGTCAAGGGTCTAGCTCCAGGGCCACCTTGTATTCTGTCTTCCATGTGCTAGGAATGATGTAAAATTGATAAGTCTCTCACTTACAGAGAAATGCTATAGCTCTCTTTAGTCAATCTTCTTAGTCAGGGCTTAAGAAACTCTTATTTAGACTTAGAGTAGGCTTGTTCTTTGAATTTTCCTTAGAACTCATCTATTAATTGTTTTTTTTTTTTTTTTTTTTAATTTTTCCAGCCTCTTGGTGTCTCAATTCAGCTACTACCTAATAGTTCAAGCATTCATTTTGCATCTTGATTTTGGTCATAACTACTCCCTTTCTGTGTTCTGCAGCTAGATAAATATCCCCAGATTTATCATTCCTTAAACTGAAAAAGAATGAGATTGTGATGAGGAAACTTTTTACCATTCTTGGCTTCTATCAGGCTTTTCTTTTTATGCAAATTACAAAGGGCTGCTCACTCATGCCATGATGATCTTTGTCACACTTCCTAACAACATACCACAGACTGTTATCCTCAGAATTCTTTCCTTAGGTGCATCCTATACTATCCACTCTGTTCTTGCACATGGTGCTTACCAGGATTCTCAGAGCTTTGTCTCGTGCTGAAATACTAAAATATCCATATGTTAAGGCATTTCACCAAAGTAAAAGTTTATATTCAGAACTTGGGAATTCTGTTCCTGGTTTCCCAGATGACTTTGTATATAATTTACAGTAAAAATACTATTTTTATTTATAAACATAAATTATATAAATAAATATGTGTAAATATCCATATTTAACTATAATATTTATTAAATGAATTTGAATGGATAGTCAATAGAGAAAGTTCATTGATACACATAGATCATGTACATGCAGTTTTGTTGTTGTTTGATTATTTAAGACCTCTTATGAGATCATTTGGGGTTGATGTGGGCTTTGAGCTTATTTTCTTACCTTCTCTGGAAAAAGTCCATCTGGCTATTATCTGGCTAAGCTAAGTGCCAGACCATCTTGTTTGTATAGAGACATGGTAAGACTGGAACTCTTTATTAGCCTGCATTCTCTATCCTTCCAACTTCTGAGTATCTTTAAACCTTTGAAATACTGATTAGCCTATCTTTAGACAGGTCTGGGAGCCTTTTCTGCCTGATGAATTCCTTCTGGCTCCTCCTTGATCCCTCCCTCTTAGCTACAAATTCTTCCCTGCTATTTGCTCTCCTCCCCTGAGAAACCCCCAAAGTTATAAAAGATGCATTCCTGATGAAGATCTTTGCTAAGTTTTTTTTTTTACGGCTAAGACTCTCTCTCTTTCCCTCATATTTCATTCACTTTAATGAAGTCTTTCTCCTTACTGTAGCTAACTCTGGTTAGTCTGCTAAATTCCTTTATGGATTTAAACTGCCAGTATACTCAGGCCTCATGGCATATCCTTTAATGGACCTATTTCATAATTGCCACTCCTGGTGCCTATTTTACTTCCTCATTTTGTCTGTAACCTCTTCTTCTAAATAAATATCCCTTTTGGCAAAGAGATGGCCATTGTATAATTGTCACATGTTTATTTCAAACTAGGAATTGCTACCCTGACCTCATGAGGGTTTTCTTGGCAAAGATGCTGGAGTGATTTGTCATTTCCTTTTCCAGATCATTTTGCAAAAATGAGACAAACAGTGACTTGCCCACAGAGCCACTTAAATGTCTGAGGTCAGGTATCCAAATTTGCAGTTCTGTTCATTGCCCCACTTCACTGCCCTTACATATAGTATGGATGGTCATTATTATCAATACATTCTTAATATACCTATATAATGGGAAGCAACCTAAAGGGGAGCACTCAGTTCATTTAGTAAACCTCTTGTGGATAATTTATCAGAGAAGAGTTACACAGGATGAGAAGGTGTGGATGAATTGGGATTGATGACAATGAAGGCCCTATTTATTTCAGTGACATTCTGCATCCATTGACATATTGAAAAATCAGAAGGTGTTTTCTTCACTATAGTCTTGTGAAGCAAGCCTTCAAGCTAGTAAAAGTCATTGGAATAGAATGTCAAAAGAAGCAGGAGTTTGAGGGTAGGGGTTATTTCATTCATTGCATCTGTATTCCCAGAACCTAGCACAGTGTCTGATATAAAAAGAAAATGTTTAATAAATATTTCTTAGTAGATTATTATCATTAATTTATAGATGTAGAAACAGAGCACCAACTTCATCCAGAATTATATAGGTAGATATAAGCCTAGCATTCCTTATACCAAGTCCAGAGTACTCTTGATTATACCACTTGGAGGCCATCTTGGAACCTGAAAACTGTAACTCCAGAATCATGCCTCATCTTCCTGAGTTCAACTCTGGCCTTAGATATTTACCAGCTGTGTGACTCTGGCCAAGTCACTTAGTCCAATTTGTCTTAATTTCTTCATCTGTAAAATGAGCTCCACAAAGAAATGACAAATTACTCCACTTCTGTGCTGAAAGTAGAGCCATGAAGAATTAGACATGACTGAAAATGAGTGAACATGGGGGTGGGGGTGGGGAGGAATGTCATTTTCTTATAATTGATTTTGTTTACTCAGCTTCAAGTTTGGCTAAGTAGCATTCAGTACTATCAACTCCCTAATGACCAAGAGGTTAGGAATGATGGACATATGGACTTGTTTAATTAGATTGTGAATTAATATTTCAATAGCTGTCTATACGAGGCACTATACTAAGTATTGGAGACATAAAGACAAAAATAAAATAGTTCCTGCCCTCAGAGCTTGAAATCTATGAAGTGGATATGATAGAATCAGTCTGAAGGTTTGAAAGAATCGATTGTTAACTTTGTACTATGAATATGAATATCTTTGAAATCAGCCAATGCCATAAATAATATATTGATTTGTTGTTTTTTGAGGTAGATTAATAAAGTAAAAGAGAAAATGTTAACAATTCAGATTAAACTTAACAGTGTGTCCTATATATACAAATATATATTTCTGAAGAGCCAGTTGTTAAATTTCTTACCAGTAGAGCCCTGAGTCTATCAGATCACTAATTTAAAAAAAATTTCATTGTTGGAGGTGTAAAAAGACTTCCTCATCCCCTAATATCCCCTCTATCCCATAAGACTTTTCTCCAAGTAAAACAGAAACTGAATAATTATAAATAGAAGGACCCATTCTCTGAATAAGTGAGCAATGAAGTACCTCAAATTACCAGGAAAAGCCACAAACTCAGTTAACATCTCAATAGTGCTATCTACTCTACATGGAAAAGCAATTATAGGGAAGAATTAGGTATGTGGGTTGGTAAAATGGCTATCAAATATTACAGTTTCTAAAAGGGACAGTGTAAGGGGCCTTTAAATGGGTGCCACAGCAAATCGGGAGATTGAGTGGTCTGGAAGTAATTTCTGTGGATATTAGGACTGCCCTTGGGCGGGATCCTGGCCATATTGAGATAGCTTCGTAATGGGTGACTCTCTCGCTGATTGGCTGTGTGTGTGACCTCACAGGCCCTATGTAAGCCCACTGCAGGCAGCAATCGCCCTCTTTAACCTGGTGTTCTTCACCTTGGCTTCCCAGCCTGGGTGGCCAAGCCAAGATGGATAGCCAAAAGAGGTAAGGGTTTTGGTAGTGAACACATGGGTCTTCTGACCAGGTGTTCACTCGGGAACCAACAAGTCAGGGCATCAGTTAGAGAATTATGTGAGTAGGTATAATAAAGGCTTTTAAGATTACACGTGGTTGTTCTTGAGTGCGCTACCGGTTATTAAGCTAGTAATTGTAACTGCCAGGAGAGCACGTTACAGGACAGGATTTTTATCACTCAGTCAATAAACCTTTATTAAGCACCAACTATGTACTGGATCCTCATAAGTTCTGGGTATATCACAACAAAAATGAAAATTCCCAGTCTTCAAGGAACCCATATCCTTAGGGCAGGACCTGCCTGTCAAAGACTCTAGGTAGGAAAAGAATAAATGATATTCCAGGTCATTGGTGTGATGGCACTTTTTATAGAATTTCTTTAATATACATTTCAAATTAGTTATTTTTATTTATATGTTCTGTATTTCTGTAATTCTGGGGAATATGCTTCATAGGGTAAAAGCATGTCGATTCTATGCTTCTTCCAGAAACTTAGCAATTTTCTTTCAGTTCAGGCCTCCAGAAGTTATTCATCATATTTATTCCTAAAGGAGCAAAAAAAAAAGAAGTTCCAAGTTAGAAAAAAATTGTACAAATGGGTGCATATGTTCAGAAAACTTGCATGATATTCAGTACTCTGAAGCCTGCAGCTGAACATCTTCATGATTGACTTATGTAAATCCAACAGCCACTTACTACAGCTGGATAAACCTAAGATGAGGAAGGACCTCCTGTGTAATTTGGAAATATTTGTAATGTAAAAACAAAACATGCAAAAAAAAAAAAACTTCAAAAAATAAAATTAGTGTGGTATGACCTGTTTTTACAGAAGCCTAGTAGTTTGCCCATAAATTGAGGACAACCTCATCCACATATTCTTGTTCTTTCTTATTTTTTTTAAAAATCCTCTTTTGAAAATCAAGACATTTACCTTTCCTTAATCTTGTGCTACCTGTTTTTTCCTTAGTTTTGTAAAATATCAACGTAGAGGCTCAATTATCACATTTCTTTCAGGACCCAATTCTCCTAGGTCAGCTAACTTAAATTCATTCATTAATAGCAGCTATAGATCTCTTTTGTTTAGTCATTTTTCAGCCATGTCTGATTTTTCCCGACCCTATTTGAGGTTTTCAGGATAAAAATACTGGAGTGGTTTGCCATTTCCTTCTCAAACTCATTTGACAGATGAAGAACTAAGGTAAATAGCATTAACTGACTTGTCTAGGAGCACACAGGTAGTAAGTCTCTGAGGCTAGATTTCAGCTCAGAAGGATGAGTCTGACTTCACACTCAGCATTCTATCCATTGTGTTACCTACTCTCTTATTATCTTTTTATCTTTGATATCATCTCCCTGCTAACCTTTTTTTTTTTGGCTTTGTCATTTCCAAATTTCCAAACTAAAAAAAGACTTTGTCTTTTTCTTCCATAGAAAAATCAGAAACAATGTAAAAATATTATTTAGAAATATTATGACATCAATAAAAGCTAAAACAGCTTTTGAAAAAAAATTAACACATTTCTATAGAAAAACAATAGCAATAGAGAGTATAGAGATAAACAGACCTAATAGCTCCAGCTAAGTTGCAAAATAACAAGATAAATTTAAAAATATTCAGTATTTTGATATGTGACCTACAAAACCCAGCAAGAAGTAGAGAAAAGTTTCATTCAAATTAATTACAAATTAATCTCTCTCTCTCTCTCTCTCTCTCTCTCTCTCTCTCTCTTTCTCTCTTTCTCTCTCTCTCTCTTTCTCTCTCTCTCTCTCCATGCATAGGGATTATGTGAATGTAACTACAAAGTATTATTTACAGAAATACAGATTTAAATACATGGAAAAATATAATTTGATCATAAGTGTAATGATAATGTGATATAAGTAATGATTCTACCTATAATAATTCATTATTCAATTCATGGCCATGTTAATCAACCTAACAAAGGAATTACTTCATAAAGACAGAATTTTTTCAAATTCATCTAGAGGAATGAAAGGTCAAGAAACTTAATGAAAATAAAAAGTAAAAAGTGACAAGAGGACTGGATAGATCTCAAAGTATACTAAAGAATAGAAACCATCAAAACTATATGGTACTCATTTAGAAATAGAGAAATCAAATGAGTGTAATGGATTAATCACATACACACAGAAGTAAAAAAAAAAACTTGTAGCAGAGTGCTCAAAAGGCCTCTGTTACTCAGGTGAGGACTTACTATATGACAAAAACTCTTGGAAAAGCTGGAAAACAAACTAGTAGAAATTAGGTATTAACCACTGTTTAATAAGAAATGTATGCAACATTTAGATATGATGGTTAAATCATAAACAATTTATAAGAGTAAGAAAGAAAATAACTTTTGCAATTGTGGGTAGAGATAGAGTTTATGACCAAATAAGGGAAGAAAATAAAATGGACAATTTTTATTATTACAATTCCAATATGTTTGCACAACTAAAACTAATGTAGTTAAAATTAGGGGGAAACAGGAACATGAGAAACAATTTTGGTAGCAAGTTTTTCTAACAAAGTTCTCAAATTCAAAATATCTAAAGAACTTATTGAAACTGATGGCAAGAGCTATATATATATACACATGCAAATATTCAAAAGATGTGAACTAATAACAGACTTGCAAACAACCCTAAGATTCTAGCTCATCCACATCAGATAAACAAAGATGATTTCAAAAGTAAATGACAATTGTTGGAGAGGTTGTGGGAAAACAGACCCATTACTTCAATGTTAAGAGAATTGTTTATTGGCCTAGTGATTCTGGAAAGTATACTGATACTATGCCTATAAAGTAATTAAATTTTGCATACTCTTTGACCATATAATACATGTATAGGCTTGTATTCCAAAGAGATCAAAGAAAGAAGAAAAGGACTCATAAGTACACAAATCTTTATAGCAACTCTTTCTCATATGAAATTATTGATGAACTTGAAAGAAGGAAGTGCTTATCAGCTAGGGCTCCATAACAAATTATGGTATATAAATGTAGTCAAATATTAATGTGCCATGAAAATGGTGAGTGTGGCTTTAGGGAATTCTAGGAAGACTATTAGGAGCTAATACTGAATGGAATGAACAGAACTAGGAGAATAATTCATATAACATAATATATTACATGTAATGATAATTTTATAAAACATACAATGGTACATAACAGATTTGTATCTTCATGTATTTTTTTAATTCTACTGTGTTATGGAAATGCTTTCATAAATTAAAAATAACTAAAATAAAAATATACTAGTTGGAAATACTTATAACTATGATTAATTCAATGATCACACAGTATTCTAGAGGGCTGATGATGAAACATGGCAGAAATGATACCAGAAACACAGCAGAAATCATGCAAAAAACAGATTAGGAGATCCATATTTACATATGGCTAATGAGGGGATTTGTTTTGCTTGGTTTTCCATAGTTGTAGCAAACTTTTTGTTTTTCTTGTTTATTTTTCTAATTTGGAATGAGTTGTAGTAAGAGGAAGAGCTAGGGTTAGGGTAGCTAAAAATAAAAATGAGAAAGAAAAGAAGATCATTGAAGTATTTTTAAAAATGTACAGAATGGAAGAAAAACCAGAAGAATCATAGGCAGGACATATAGCTTTGAAAGTTATATGTTAAGGGGCAGCTAGATGATGCAAAGGATAGAGCACCAGTCCTGAAGTAAGGAGGACCTGAGTTCAAATCTGATCTCAGACATTTTAAGAAAAAAAGCCAGCATTTACATAATGTTTAAGTTTGCAAAACATTTTATAGAGATCCCATTTTATCCTCACTTGGATCATGGGAAGAACATGCTTTTCTTATCCTTATTCCTACAGATGAGAAAAGTAAGGCAAATAGTTAAATGTCTGGAAGCATGCAGTTAGTAATATTTGGGGTCACATTTGAATTTAGGACTTAAGTTAATACTTAAGTCCAATTCTCTAACCACTGTGCTAATCAGTTGCCTATAATATCTAATTTTTGTGCTTAGAGAAGCATTCTTGACTAAAAAAAATATTTTAAACATTTTTGTTTTACTATCCCAAGTAAAAGAATGGGGTTAGTTAATTGCTGAATAGATTGAAACAATTTAATCTACCAGAAGATTGAATTGCTTTTTTATTTCCACATTACTGGAGAACTCATAAATTAGCAAAATGAAAATGGACAGGAACATCATCAAAAAAGTTTTCTTTCAATTAGAATATATATCAGGAGCAATGTTCATCATTTTCTTTCCTCATTAAATATATGATTTAATTGATAAATCTAATTAATTTTTCCAAATATTTGGTTTTATATTTAATTAACATTTAATTAATGTACTAATTTTTTTTCAAAAATGGAAATATACATGTTAAGCATAAGGTTATATATCATTAGAGTTAGAAGTAATTATAAAAATCTTTTAATCCAACCCCCATTGTATAATGTGAGCATGTATGTGTGTATTTATGGGCAGATGTGCATGCACATGTGCATTATGTTTGTGTACATATATGTATGCATGTGTATGTATGTGTATATGTGTTGTGAGTGCATTTTGGTGATACTGTTCAAGCATCCCTTTCATATAGTTAAGATCTTTAGCAAAAGTAAGAAACTGATGATACTGTTACAAAGATGGTTTAGCCTACAGTAAAATATGGTTCTGATCTCTGATGATATCCATTTACATTTCTATACATACCAGAGACAATAGACATGAATCGTGGCCACAGAAATTTTTAATTTCAGCATCAATCTGGAAATAAAGCACACAAATATAATTAACTTAATTTATATTATATCATATTTATATTATCAATTTATATTAATTTTAGTTCTTCAATAATGGTAACAACAAACAGTGCTTTACATATCATAAAATGTAATAAGTCCTCTGTGCATACCCAGATCATTTTAGCTGGCAGTGCCCCTGTGGGACAGGGCAGAGACCTACTTCTGGGAGAAGTCATGCTTTGATACTTTACCACATGGATGGTGGGAACAGTATTTTTCCATTGCCTATGCAACTGGAACAAGATATATTTTTAGAACTACAAGATTCAGCTCTAGACAGAGAATTTCATTCTTTCCAGCTGCAGGAAGGGATGAAGGTCCTTCTTGATCCATAGCATGTGCACCATGCACTGAGTTAGAAGATGGAGGGGGAAGGCTAACTTCCACCATGCCTTAGACTTGGTGACTCCAAGAAATTTGAATACAATTTTGGTTTGTTGCACTTTCAGTACTAGTTACTGGTAGTGTAGTCTTTGGAAACCTTGGATACAGGATTCCAGGTTCAATGTTGTTTGATAAACAAAACAGATCAAACCCCTCCAAATCCCCAAAGTTCAATTCTTGTCAGAGTGCTTCTTATCTTGAAGGAGTTTCATTTTAGGAACCTTGATGAGCTGTCCATGGTACTTGAAGATGTTACTCTATACCTTGTACTACCATTAGGACAGATTCTTTTTAGTATTTTGGCAGTTGTCAAGACTTTGTGACTGTGTATCCTTGTAAGTATAATCCAGATCCCCACTTTTCTATAAGGCACCAGATCCTCAGATCTAACTTATTTAAAGGCTTGAGTGAAAAGGATGCTAGGTCCAGAGTCAAAGAAATTATGAGCAATACCTAGAACCTCTGTCCCTCCTCATGTCTTGTCTTCTGGCTTCCTTCAAGTCCTAGCTAAAATCCCACCTACCACAGGAAGCCTTTCATGATACCTCTTAATTCTAGTGTCTTCCCTGGGTTGATTATCTCCAATTTATCCTGTCTATAACTACTTTTTTATTTAGTTATTTGCACTCTCTGGAGCAGGGACTAAAAATCTTTGCCTCTCCCCACCTTTTGTCAACAGGGTATAGTACAGTGACTGATACATAATAGATTCTTAATAAATATTTATTGACTAATAAACCCAGTGTTATCTAAATCATTTCCTTTCTCTGTGACTTGGTTTATTCATCTGTAAAAATAAGTCCTTTTGGGTTGAAAGAAATTACACTCATAAGAAGCAGTGTAAATAAGGGTACAGAAGTAAGTTGGGGTTGGATAATGGTGAATAGTCAGATCTGCCTAAAACAGATTTTTATTTTCAACATTAATTTTTGTAAGATTTTGAGTTGCAAATTTTTTCCTTCTTCTCTTCTAAAGTTCCTCTCTCCCCAAGACAGCAAGCAATCTGATATAGATTATATGTACAATCATTGTAAACATATTTCCATGTAAACATATTTTCATATTAGTCATGTTGTGTAAGAAAAATCAGAACAAAGGTGCTGGAACTCTGTCTTCCCAGAAATCAGCCAGAGTCAGGATCACCAAAAATCTTTATTTTTGGTCTTTTGTGATCGCCATCAGGAAATTAGATTTAGCAATCTCCACACCACCTTCCTCTCTCTCCACTGCCAGGAGAATGCCTCAATTTCCTCCTCCTACTCCACCCACACACATCACTTCCCCTTCTTTGTCCCACCAATCAAGTCAGCACAGAATAGTTGGGGAGGGTCAACCTTCAAACATGTTAATAGAGAATTGTCCAATTGGCAATTAGTCTCACGTGCTCCATTATCCAAGTGTATTTGCTCAGTTCTAGCCCTTTACACAAAGGGGAAACCACAAGAAAAAAACAAAACAAAAAGGTGAAAAGGCTTTGATCCTCATTCAGTCTACATAATGCTCTCTCTGGATTGAAAGGTATTTTCCATCCTAAGTCTATTGGAATTGTCTCAAATCACTATATTGCTGAGAAGAGCTAAGCCTGTCATAGTTGATTATTACACAATCTCGTTACTATGCACAAAATTCTCCTGGTTTTGTTCACTTTGCTTCACATCAGTTCATGTAAGACTCTCCAGGCTTTTCTGAAATCAGACTAGAGCAGGATTTCTTAACTTCTTTCATGCCATGCTTCTCTTTATAATTCTTGTGCAGTCTAGTGTAAACTTTTGTGAACCTTTCTTAGAATAATATTTTTAATGATAATTGAAAAATTTCAGTTAAAGATGAGAAAAAATAAAGATGGGTTTTTCCAACCAAGTTTATAGAACATATTTTCTTCCAAGTCTCTTAGTTCTCCAATAATACTAACAACTGACTGTTTTAAAGATTATAACATGTATTGAAGCTTTTGAGAATGCCCAAATCACCTTAGATGGAGGTAACTCTGTAGGATAGAGTAGAGTCCTGCTTTTGGGAGAAGACATTGATTCTCTAACATATTAATAGGAACAACCCCTTTCCATTGGCTTTGTAGTTAAAATAAGTTGCACTTTAAAAACTACTAGAATGGGAAACATTCACTCATTTTTAGCTGCATGAAGATCCTGTTTGACTCTAAAATCTATCTGCAGCTTATTTGGGGATCTAAGGAGCCTAGGTGGAGAATTCTAGGCTCAGAGGATGCATAAATTCAGAAAAGAAAGAGAATTAGATAAATTTGGAAATGCAAGGTATTGTGGTCTTCCTTGGAAATAACATAAAAGAAATTATGCCATTTTCATTAAGTAATTCAAGGATATGTACTACTTAAAATGTGTAGGCTTTATTCTCATGAACTTTCCTATTGATAAATGTATAAAATTTTATGAGTGATCTTCTGTCATTACTTATTTGCTAATTTGCATTCCAAGGAAAGTCTTATATAAAATAGATCTTTTTGGCTCCTGGAAAGATGATTTCATGAACACAAAGGCAATTGTGAAGAAAGAACAGGGTAATTCAGAGAAAATCAATGCCATGGACATTGAGGTGATAAATGGAAAAGAGTTAAATATCCTTACATGAGTACTACAGTATAAGGGAGGTGAGTTCATCAGACAGCACTTAGAGGCAAAGTCAGTCCGATTTTCAACCATCTCCTTAATAATTTTAGAATCAGTTTCAGGAAACTTGGTCCTGAAGTGTTCTGTCAACCTGGGGGGAGAAACAAAAATTATTATTGAAATTATATTTTTTATCATGAATTTAATAAACATCAATGAATATAAACATTTTAATATACAAAGCCAAAAAAGAAGCCTCAATATGAATATATATTTATGACGTGCACACACACATATATGTAATATATACAGATATTTCTTTAAAATATCTATTAAATTTAACAGGATTGCTCAAGCTTAGCACAATGCCTGATACATAGAAAGCAATTGATATATGCTTGCTAACTAACTGTCTTCTGAACTTCCTTTTGTTGTTTTATATATATATATATACATACATATATATATACATACATATATATAATGTGTATATATATATGTATGTATGTATTAATGTGGATAGTCTTTTTTTCTTTAAGTTTGAATTTTTTTCTTGGGTCATTACATAAATCTTTTCTACCTACAAATCTCCCCACTACCAAAACAAGAATTCTCTTGCAACATTTAAGTATAATCAAGCAAAAAAAGAAAATTCCCATATTGGCCATGTTTGAAAACATTTGTCTGACCTAGCATGTAAAATTCATCATCTCTCTCTTTCAAGTTGGGAAACATGCTTCATGATCAGTCTTCAGGAGTCATAATTGGTCCTTTTAGTGGTTAAAGTAATCAGTCCCTTTAAAATTGTCTTTCTTTACATTATTGTAAACATTGTATAAATTATTGTTCTTGTTCTGCTTGTTTCACTCTGTAGCACTTCATACAAGTCTTCCTAGTTTCTCTGAATCCATTTCTTTTGCAATTTCTTATTATCCAGTAACATTGTTACATTCCTATATCACAATTTGCTCAGCCTTGCACAGCCTTTCCAACTACCAACTATCAGGGAGATCTGACTCTCTGCTAAGAACATTGTAGCTATGATTAAACACTACACCGCCTGAGCCTTCCATCGACACATTGGGCCAGAAGGAGGAATCAGAATACTTGTTATTCTTCACTTACTTCCACACTCTTTCTACCTCCTTTACTCAGACATTTTTCTTCTTTTGAAGTTCACTCTATCAAAATTTTCCACCAAATTTAAATAATGGTGGCTAAAATATATCCTTCCTATTTTCTCAAGGAAAGGATTCAGCATCTGGCTCACTATTTTCCTCTCCTCCTCAGCTCTTACCCTTACAATGGGATGCTTTAAAATCCATGTAGAAGTTCCTTCACAGGGCCAACTCTGAGCAAACACATTTTCTTATATTTATAACCTTACTAAAACTAAAAATTAAGACTAATAAATGTGATCTCAGTAATCTTTCTGTATCACCCGAAATATATAATTTACCTTTTCTTGTACTCAGTAAAAGTATGTTGAGAGAAATCACCACATAATTCTTCTGCCTTGGTGAAGAATAAGGCCATTTCATTTCTTGCTAATGGTCTCTGTAATACATTAATAAGATTATTTCCAGAAAGTATGTGCTTTTGTTAAAACATTGTGCAACCTGAAAATGCCTATTATTATCAAAGTTGTCAGTATCTTCCCAGTTAACCAGCCCCTTAATCTGAATGTCATCCTGGACTCCATATTCTCATCCCACTGCTCTCATTTACTGCCAAATCTTATACCTTGCAATATCTTGTAGCCGGTCCATACTCTCCATCGGACCTCATAACCTCTCTTCTCACTACTTGACTTTTGATTGGTCTCTTATTTTAAGTCTCCCCTTTCAGAAAATCCTTCCTCCTACTAGTTGCCATAAATGATTTTCCTAAAGCACAGATCTGATCATGTCACCCCTTCTCCCCAATAAATTCCAATGAATCCCTCTTACCTTCAAGTTATTAAGCACTTAGTAGATGCTTGAAAAATACTTGCTGATTTTTTTTAGCTCTTTGTGTATAAATTAGACTACAGTGTCTAGGATCAATAGCCACCATCAAAAAACAAACAAGCAAACAAACTGAGGATCTTTACCTGGGACCGTAGACAAGCCTCTGGTTCCACAGATTTGCAACAGTCACTCATGACTTTGAGCATTAAGCCATGTAGTTTTGTGATGAACACTTCTGGGAATATTGGGTTTCCTCCTGCTTTGTTCATATGTGTATCTGGAATGGGAAAGAAAAGGAGAGTAAAAAGACACACTCTCTCTCTCTCTCTCTCTCTCTCTCTCTCTCTCTCTCTCTCTCTCTCTCTCTTTCTCTCTCTCTGTGTGTGTGTGTGTGTGTGTGTGTGTGTGTGTGTGTGTGTGTGTAACCCATGTACCCATCTTCAGAATCTGTATGTACAGATAAGTGCTTGCTACATGGATACATACATGTTTTAAAACCTCTTTAACCTCTAAAAGCTGATTTATAATGAGGTATATCCCAAAGCAAGGTCTATTTCTTGCTCAGTTAAATAATTAAAGGTGCTCCTAAAAGAGAAAAAAGATTGGAAAACAAAAACTCCATTCAGTATCCACATTCCCATAAATCTGTATCCTGAATGAACAAATTTCTGTGGTTGACAGATACACAAGAAAAGAGAAAATTATATCCCTAGATCCATGTTAATAGGCAGCATAGTGCTACAAATGGAAGACTGGCCTCTAAATCAAGAAGGTCTGGGATCAAGACCTAGCTCAGACACATGCTATCTGTGTGACCAGCTCTCAGTTGAAATTGCACAGTCACTAATGATATTCATTAGAAGAAGGGATACGCTCAGCAAAAGTTTCTTTATGAAATCATAAGTAGAGGCCATAAGAGCAAATATATAAACCTATTTTGTATATCTACTAAGCATGTGTAATATACAATGTGTTATATTTATTAGATTATGTTTATTTTTAGAATCCATATATATTTATAATATGACACTATTATATTTATTAGATGTACTCAATAGGTTTATGCTATATATTATATATGTAAAATAAGGAAAGCAACTAGGTGGTACACTGGATCGATTGCCAGAACTAGAGATAAAAAGACTTAAGTTCAAATCTGGCCTCAGATACTTATTAGGTATGGGATCCTGGGCAAGTCATTTAACCTAATCCTGCCATCTGTATCCAGAAAAAGAACCAAGGAGACTGAATGTAAGTCAACACATGCTATGTTCATTTCTGTTTTTTTTTTCTCTCCCATGGTTTTTCTCTTTTGCTCTACTTTTTCTCTCTCACCATGATTCATAAAGCAACATGTGCTAAAAATAAATAAAAAAGAAAAAAAAAACTAATTCTATTTGCCTCAGTTTTCTCATCTGTAAAATAAGCTAGAGAAGGAAATAGCAAACCATTCTAAGACCTTTGTCAAAAAAAACCCAAATGGGGTCATGAAGAGCTATTCATGATTGAAAAAGGGCTCAACAACATGTTTAATATGTATGTGCATTATGTTTATAATATAACCACAATGCAATAATATGCCAAATATTGGCATATACATAGATAAAACATATACCTATGCATATATATGTGTATATATGTGTATATATATACACACACATATATATATATATATATAATCCCTTACAGAGAGATAGATATACGCAGATATATGTGTACAATGTACACATTTTTCAATAGTGAATTAAAATATTTCCTAGATTCTTTCTCCAGTCTGAGTTCAGTTTTCAGTTGTCAGCCTTACTCTCAAGATGGGTTCCTTCAAGTGGCTCCTCTCTTTGCTCTGAGCAGCTAGATGTCCTCTTAGGTTATCTGGGGACTGAACCCAACAACATATAGGCCAGCTTTCATCTTCTGCCCTTCTCTCTCACTTGGCATCTCCATATTAACCAAAGCACAAATCTGAGTCATCTACCATTCAACATGTTCCTAATTTATTTAACAGTATTATTTCAACCATGTCTAAACATATTCCACAAGGAAATAGTGAAGGACTTTGTCAAATATTCTTGAAATCCAGAAATACTGTTTGAGGCATTCCCAGGAATTAAATTGTATTTTTATTATATTGAGTGTATTTAAACTCATTCTTGCCACAGAAAGTGTTAGCTTTCCATTATAATATATTCCTTTTATTATCAATTCATTTTTACCTAATAACAGATTTTAATATACTCACGCAAACAGATAGGCTACAGATTGGTTGCATTTTAATTACTTATTTGCTCAAGAAGTAATCATGGTACATTGGAAAGAACACTGGATTTAGAATTGGAATCCAGAAGGCCTGAGTTAGCATTTTGGCTCTGCCACTTATGATCATTCACTTTACCTGGCTGGGTCTCATTTTTTTCATCTGGAGAGATTTGGACCTTATGACTGTAAAGTTCCCTTTTAGTTGTAAATTTAATGGCTATCTATACCCTTAATGATTCAAACCCATGAACTTGAACTAAACTTATGAAAGAAGACCATGACAAAGAGTATAATAAAAATTGTAGACATTGACTTCCTCCCTTCCCACATCGTCCCTTCCTTTCTTTCTTTTCTTCCTTCCTCCCTTTCCTCCTTTCCCCTTCCCCCTTCCTTCTCCTTTCCCTCCCTCCCTCCTTCCTTCCTTCCTTCCTTCCTTCCTTCCTTCCTTCCTTCCTTCCTTCCTTCCTTCCTTCCTTCCTTCCACCCTCTCTTCCTTCCTTCCTTTCCCCCCCTCCCTTCCTTCCTCCCTTCTTTTCATTTATCACATGAAAATGAAAATGAACTTCAAATCTGCTTACCTATCCAGTGCTTTGTCATTTTCTTTGCTGCATATATCTTTATGGCTGGGTTTGACAAATTCTGGAAGTTTGAAAGCTGGAGCAGCTGGCATAGAATAAATGCACAGAAAAATGTCCATAGGGCTGCTTTCTCCACAGCAATGTTCGAATCTCTTATCTTTGGTGGAAAGCTTCTCACAAACCTTCACAGTATGTTCTGCTAACTATAAAAGAAATGTTAAGGGTTCACTTTTTTCTTATACTCTAAGCTAGGAGGGGAAAGGATATAGGGGGAAGGTGTATTGGCTTTTCTCTTAGTGTTGTATAGTGAAAAGACAACTGGACAAGATGTGCAAAGATTGAGTCGTAGTCCTAGATATGCACTAACTGTATGACTTAGACCAAACCAGTTATCGTTTCTGGAACTTAACTTTCTTATTTATCTAGTAAGGAGATTGGATCAAATGATTTTAAAGATTCCTTCCATCTCCATGATTTTATGAATTCTGTTTCTTTGAAGCATGGTTGAAGGAAATATAGGCCACCAGTTCTGCCCTTTAGTAGTTGTCATTACGCTCCCTGAGCCTATTTGAGTTTTTCTTGAAAAGAGACTGGAGTGGTTTATCATTTCCTTCTCCAGCTCATTTTACAGATGTGGAAACTGAGGCAAACAGGATTAAGTGTCTTGCTCAGGGTCACACAGTAAGAAAATTTCTGAACGCAGATTTGAACTCGGGAAGCTCATTTGAATAATACAAGGATATTAATTTGAGGCCACATGATCATAGGTCATAGATTAAGGACTGGAGTGATATTAGAGGTCATCTGTCCCCATCTTTTTATTTTATAGTTGAGGAAATTAAGATCCAGGAATATTGTGACTTGCCCAGCACTACAGGGAAACAGAACTTGAATCCATGTCCTCTATTAACAAATCCAGCAATCTTTCCACTATCCTGCTTCCTAAGCCTAGTTTTCAGAACAAAAAGGTACCTCTGAAAAATATAGGTATATGGGTCTGCTCTGGCTCCCAGATATATTCATATAGAGTTCACTAATAATCCTGATCCCCAAGGGAATTCCTGATTTGACCACAGTCAAATCCCAGTCACATCCTATGGATCTATTTGAAGCAATTAAGAATTTTGGAAAGGGGAAGAGGGGAAATGGAAGGAAAATAGGAGATAGGAATATTTTGCTCGTAACAAATAATGTAGGATTAACAAATAATGTAGGGAGCTCTCTCTATATCAGGTAGGGTATAAGGTTAGCTTCACATTAAAATAGATCATTTGATCTGTGGAAGTCTGCACTACCACTGAAAGAAGGTTATGTACAGAGTATACAATA
The DNA here is from genome assembly GCF_048593235.1 of Sminthopsis crassicaudata. Classification (NCBI taxonomy): domain Eukaryota; kingdom Metazoa; phylum Chordata; class Mammalia; order Dasyuromorphia; family Dasyuridae; genus Sminthopsis; species Sminthopsis crassicaudata. Next base: position 165,090,030 of record NC_133622.1, on the reverse strand, counting down.
GTGATATGCTTGCATCAGCTCTAACTGGTTCCTGAGAGATGACTAATTTTTAGCATGAACACTTGCACTTTGGACGTCAGCAAACTACTATAAATCAGGGTGTGATTTATCGATTTGTTAATTGTCTAGATTTAAGGAAGTGATGCAGAAAATGTTAATAAAAATTAAACTCAAAATTGTCTCTAATGATTTCCCCCCCAGAAAGCTGATTAATCCCAATAAACTCTTGGCATTATGCAAAATAAAGAGAAAGAATTGTAGGTAACTCCCAGATGAAGAAAGTTATTCTATCCATGTTGATCAAGATTTTCTAGTCTGAATCAGCTGCCTAGAGCAAGTGAGCATGGTCTGTGCTTTCTCCAAGGCTATACATTCAGAGGAGGGACTAGAAGCCACTTGCCTCATTAACTAGCATGCAATTTGTTAGTTGAAAATGCAAACACAAGAAAATTATTAAAAGCACTATCATTTCCTCTCACCTTATTGGCCATGCAGTCCTCAAGGATGGAGTTACAGCAGGTGGAGAGAACATTGGTCATATCTTCAGCCAGTTGGACTACATCTTCTAAATCAGCTGTTGGTACTTTCTGGGCATACTTAACAATGTAGCTAGACAGATAGATTGCAGATTTCTTAGGTCACAAATATTTTTTACTTTTAATTATTTACTTTTATGATAATGAAATAAACTATATTTGTTTACTACTATATAGTATAACACATTACACTATTTGGAGATAAAATGGTTGTTTCTAGCTCATTTATAAGCCTTTTAAGTGTTATCCAGTGGGTGTTAAACAGCTAGGTGATATAGTGGATAGATTTCTGGGCCTGAAGTCAGGGGGATTTATTTCCCTGGCCTCAGACATTTACTCTAGGCAACTCACTTAACCCTGTTTTCCTCAGTATCCTCATCTGTAAAATAAGTCGGAGAAGAAAATGGCAAACTGCTCCAATATTTTTGCCAATAAAATTCCAAATGGGGTAATGAAGAGTTGGTCTTGCTGAACAATAGCACACTGTAATCTGGGATCCTCTGCCAACAGCTCTCATTCATTTACAAAGGAACCAGATTCCGTGAGTAGAGTCAACTTATCAATGGTTATATGTCACAATTATTCTGCTCAGGTTGTTAACAAGAAAATCCAAAAATAAGTCACAAAGAGTTGAACACAACTGAAAATGACTTTAAAAAGGCCATTATAATTTTGTTCAACTTCTGAAATGAAATTGTGGGCCATAAAATAACAATGAGCTATACTTGCTGAGTACTATACTTGTACCTGAAGAACTAATTTGTAAACACCCAAGTACAGATCCATTCCCAGACACTTGCCCCTGTGGGATCTTTGGATCTTAGGTTTCTCATATGACCAATGGAATTATTGGCTTAGGTAACCTCTCCAGTCTCTTCCTCATTTCTAGATTTATGATCCTAAGACTTTTTTCCTCATTACATTATGCCTTTACATGTACTCTTAGGTAGATGATCGTTGATCAGTCAATAGCAAAAATTGGTTTAGAGGTAAAAGGAATAGGAAGGCCATGCCCCCTTCCACAGAAGCTAAAAATTCCACTGTATTTTCCTTCTAGTTTTTTGATGTTTTCAGGTAAAAACTCACCCTTCTTTTGTTAAATGTTTTAATGACTTTCAGGAGCCTCTTTTCATAACAGCTTGAGCTAAGAGTATGTTTGCTTGGTGCCAGATCCTCCGAGGAGGAGGAAAAGGAGGAGGAGGGGGGGAGGAGAAGGAGGAAAAAAGAGTAAGAGGGAGAAGAGGAGGAGAGGGAAGGAGAAAAAAGGGAGGAGGAGGAGAAAAGAGGAAGAAGGGAAGGGGGAGGAAGAGAAGAGGGAAGGAGAAGGAAGGGAAGGGAGGAGGAAAAAGAGGGGGAGGAGGGGGAAGAGGGGAAGAGGGGAAGACGAGGGGAGAGTAGGAGAAGAAGAGGAGAAAGAGGGAGGGAGGAAGAGTAAAAGGGGGAAGGGGAAGAGGGGAAAGGAGTAAGAAGTGGGAGGAATAGGAGGGGGAGGAAGAAGAGAAGGAAGAGGAGGGGGTAAGGAGAAGGAAGGAGAGGGGTGAAGGGGAAGGGGAGGAAAAAGAGGGGGGAGGAGGAGGAGGAGGGAGAAGGAGGGTGACTCCTTGCTTCAGATCATAGCCTCTGGATGAGCCCTCTTCATCTTGGAGCTGAGGTAGCTGCTGGAGAGCACTTAAAGCCAATTCTGAGAACCTGTTCCATACTTAGAAGAAACTTGCTAAATTGTACTTTATAGCACCAAACAAAGTAGTTACAGCCTTCAAATGGGAAGATGTTCTTTGTTCTTTTTTAGGTGATTGTGATGTTTGCACCTAGCCTGGTAAAGATGAATTTCCCCGGGGGGGGGGGGGAAAGTTGCAGGGGTGAATGTTGAAGGCTGTTTGTGCATGTATTTTGAAAATAAAAAGCTTTTACAACTAAAAAAAATTAAAAAAATAAATTCCCCTTGTAGCCAGTTCACAGATGAGCATCTGCAATAAAGGGGGTGAAGTTCTTAAAAGCAAAAGCAGACATCCCCACACCTCCACACACTGTCACCACTAATGCACACTCAAGGCCTACCACATCTACTCCCATCTCATGGACAATTAAATTCTGGTTTGTGAATAGATCAACTTTGAGTCTCCTCCACTACACAACTGTTGAGGTTTGGGATAATTAGTTGGTGAAATTTGAGCAGGAAGTTGAGACAACTGTGGAAGTTGACAACAACTGCTGTCAGTGTAAATAGACAACATGGGACTAGAGGGAGAAGTCACAAAGCCTATGCTGGCTTAGCTATTTAGTTAGACTTATGATGCTATCCTTGAATGGGCACTTTTGACTCTGAGATTGGACCCATTAATGAACTGTATGCCTGTATCTGGGAACCAGTTGGGAGAAGCTCCTTACTAGGTGAGCCACAAAGAAGGTATACAATTTTTTAGTGGATTGGAGAAGAATGGGACAGGTGGTGTTTAAAGAATATTGCTCTACCAATTTTCACTGTAATGCATAGAACTCATCACAGATAAAACCAATGTTCCATGATGAATAGAGTTTTCTGACATCAAAATATTTTTTGAAAGGGAATATTCAAAAGCATCCTTTTAGCTCTTTTTTATGTTGTAGTCTGGACCATTCTACTTAATCTTTATTTTCCCCTAGCCCCCTGTGTATCACATAAAGGAAAGAGAATTCTATTCCCAATGGATAAAAAAGTAGTAATACTTTATTTATTTTATTTTTAATTTATGGAATAAAATAATCATTCCCATAATATATTATAATAAAAAGATGATTGCATATGAAACTACAAATACAGCTTGCTATCCCTTGTAAATATATTATAAAGTTATCAGTTAAATGTTGGAGGGAATGTGGAAAACAGGGAAGCTAATTCATTGTTGGTGGAATTGTGAACTGATCCAATCATTTTGGAAAGTAATTTGAAATTATGCCCAAAGAATTATTAAATGCCTATACCCTTTGACTCTGTAAAAGCATTACTAGATCTTTTTTCAAAAATTATTTGGGAAGAAGGCAAAGGAATTATACACTCTGTAATAGTTATTTTATATAGTTCTCTTTGTAGTGGCAAAGGAATAAAAATTGCAGGGATGCCTGTCAATTGTGAAATTACTAAACAAGTTATGGCATATGAATGTGATGGAATATTACAGTTCTGTAAGAAATAATGAGCTCAATGATCTTAGAAAAACTGGGATAGACTTGCATGAAATAAGAATGATAATTTGAAGGCAAGCATGGCAACAATGTTTCTTACCTGAATCTCGTTTTCTTCACCCCATAGACAGCAAATTGTGAACAGACTCTATTTGACATTGTAGTGAGTAGTGCTAGATGTTTATTCTGAAGCCTCTAGAACATTATAAAGAAAGTGTTTCACTGGATAGAATATATTACCTCTAAACACCATAAGCTAACCTCTCAAATAGAAAATACTTACTCTGTGGTACTTTGGATTCAGCTCAATTTAACAAACATTTGTTAACACCTGAAATGTTTAAGATAGAGTTACTAGGCTAGGCCCTGGATATTCAGAGATAAAGAACAAAGTAGTTTCTGCTCTGAAGAAGCTTACAGTCTACTAGAAGAGATACAATATAGAGAATGACCTCATGGTAGAAGGAAAGATGGCAATTAGAAACACCTAGAAATTGACCTGAAACAAAGACCAGAATATTTAACAGCAGGTTGTATGCTGAGGTCATGTTAAACCATTGTTAAATTTTGCATAGAAGCATTTCCAAAATCTGCAAAGGCAAGACTTAATTTATTGTTCTGTTTATTGTCTTTCAAAAGTGATGGAGAAAAATATTAATAATGCAGTGTTAAACCTAGAAATATATCTGTTTTCTTTGTTTTTTTTTCCTGGAGGAAGAGCTGTTTGTTAAATATTTACCAACACAATCCTGATTATATGTATATATGTGTAGATATAGTTTACTTTGATTTTAACAAAGAATTTGCCAAAGATTAACTTTTCTATTCTGATGGAAAAGCTGAAAAGAGATGGGTTGGTTAAATAGTCATACCTAAAGAACATCATTAGTAATTTGATGCCAGTTTAAAAGGAATTCTTTGGTGGAGTGTTCCAGGGAATCTGTCTTTGATCATGAGCCATTTAAAATTTTGTTCAATGACTTAAATAAAGACACAGTTGACATGCTTATCAAATTTGTAGATAACAAGAAATCTGGGAGGGTACTGGATCAGAGTCAAGATCTAAAAGTATCTTGACAGCCTAGAACTTTGGATTGATTCAAATAAAAATAATTTAATGGGAACAAATATTAAAACTATACTATACTATACCGTATATATTAAACCTAAACATCTAAAATGTTTAATAGGTGTCTTTATTTTTATAGTTCTAGCAATGATTTTCCAAACAAATGATTTTCTGAAAAAAAAAAGGACATACAATATACTTTTGAACATTTCCCCCATCACTTTCTTGAATCTAAATGACAAACAAAACAATAAATACATCAAGCCCTGATTCATACCTATTTCAGAGATATAAATATTGACACTGAAAATTTAACAATTGGCTCTCACTAGTTAGTGTGAACTGGTTGTAGCACATCCTTTCTATATATGATTGTTATTTTTTTACATGGAATTGGGAAATGTTTAATGAAATGTCATTTTAAAAATAAAATTGATTTATTTTATTGAACCCAAAATAAGCCTTACCCTGAAATTTTTGCCATGCTAGGAACTATGTGTATGTTTGTGTATATAAAAATTATAGAACACAGAGAACTTTAAAAAACTTAACAATGCTAATATTGCACCATATCTCTTCTGGAGTAAACAATCCAGAAACAGAAAGAAAAATAGGATGAGAAAACCCATTAAAAGTCAAATTTTAGAGGCAATCTCTCTTGAAACATAAGAATAAAAAGGTTATGCCATTTATAGGGAATATGTGAAAGGTCTAGTGTATATTCAAACTTGGGTATCCATCTAGATGTCTTACTCTTAGAAGGTTGCTCAAGGGGCAAAGAGGTTGGACAGTTTATCCAAGATAACACAGCAAATGACAGAGGTAGGGTTTGAATCTAGTTGTTCCTGACTCTATATCCAGCACCTAGTGATGTGGATGGAGAATAGATACAGGGAATGGAAATCCCAAATTCCTGAGATTTTCTGTGCAACCATGGGGAAAACACTTCATTATTTAGTTTCTTTAACTATAAAATAAAGATAATAATAACTATGGATCTTAAGGGTTGATTAGAGATTCAAATGATAAAATACTTTGCATAAATTTGCAAATAAATATATAAGTATATTTTGCATACACATATTTAATATTTTATAAAAATTTATTACCATTATCCCACACTATCTGTACTTTGGGGATAAAGGAGGAGAAAGTTAATCTATCATTTACAGAATACTTTATAATGTTCTAACCATTTTATGTAACAATAACTAATATTAATAGAAGGTTTTAAAGTTGGCAAAGTTTTTTGCATATATCATCTCACTTGAACCCCATGACATAGTGCTATCATTATCACTCATTTTTCAGGTGAGGCAACTAAAACTAACTGATGTTCACTTGATTTGGCCAGAGCCACCCAAGTAGGAAGTATATGGGGGCAGAATTATAAAAGATGTCTTTCAGTTCTCTCTCCACCACAAGTTTTCTTAATGGGACACCCCAGCTGCATTAGCTTCTCAATGGAAACAATGGAAACAAAACCTCTCATTTACATCAAGATGAAAATCTGACAAATTGCTCTAAAAATAACATATAGTTTCTCTTCTAGATAAAATCCCTAGAAGGATACTCACAACTATTTATGGGGATCTTCAGTCAAAAAAAGCCCAACATTTCTAGGCTCTTTGAGTGTTAATATGTCTAGACTTGGGTTTATGTTTCAATCTCAACTTTCAACCAATCAAAGAAATAGTAAAACAGGTCACTTAAGATAAAGATTTAAATTAACTCAGAAATAATATGTGGAAGATCATGGAAGCTCTGATCAAAAAACTGAAATTAAGCAAGAATTCAAAAAAAAGTACTTACCTCTGTGAGGAAGCAGGCAGTGGGGTTGGCTGATGTACAACAGGTCCCGACCATGGACAGATAATTTCTTGTGTAACTTATTAATAATGGGAGTGGAGCTTGTCCATAATTACTTGAATATTCATATAAAAACCTGAAAGAACCCAGAATTATTGGTCAGCTTGAAAAGAACAGACTGAGTTTTAATTAATATTACAGATGAGAATTTTATGCATCCCATGAATTTGTGGGGATATATATGCATTAAGTAATCCCTAATGTGGGGTAAATGTAGCCTTTCCAGGATCATAAGAAACTTGTTAAGGGATTAAAAGAAATATTTGATAAATAATTGTTACCTTGTTAAAATGAATTAATCTTTTTTATTTTCTTTATTTTATTTCAATAGGTAGGTTGCATAATGGATAGAGTACCGGATCTGAAATCAAGATGACTTTAATTCAAATCCAGCCTTTGTGATCCTGGGCAAGCCAACTAACTTCTGCTTGCCTCAGTTTCCTCATCTGTAAAATAAAGATGATACTCCCTCCTAGGGTTGTTGTAGGAGTTAAAAATAATATTTCCAAGACACTTTGCAAACTCTGACGTGTTATTCTCAAGCAGGCAGTCTTGATGAACTCTAGAATTTATTTCTTTTCATATTGAATAAGGAGTGCAGGAAAGTTTACTATGGGGAACCACAAATTGGGGTTTCCAGCTTAAAGGAAACTATATATAATGCTACAAGTTGGGTTTGTTGGACTGCTTTTAAAAATGGCAATAGCTGAAAACCCTAAAACAATCTGTTTAATATCAACTACTACACACAGAAGAAATATAGACCTACCTACATCAATGCTTGTTTTCATTTTTCTAGGAAAATATAGGGTCTTTGTACTCTCAAATAAAATAGTAAATCTAAATCAAAGAAGGTTTAAATTCTCTACTTACAAGTTATCCTCAAGTGGCAAAAAAAGAAGGCAAATAGATTTTACCTTAATTAAATTTATTTTAAAATATTTAGAAGTTGAAGTTTGATAGACTATTCAAGGGCTGCTTATAGATCTTTCTCTTCAATTCTCAACTTGTAAAACTTTGCTAAATGAGGTTAAGGATGAAATTTCCAGGAATGGTTATATATTTTGGTTCTTAGTCTAGGCAAAACTTTCAAGAAGGCCATGATATGGACAATTAACTACAGGGCCAGTCTTGGAGAAAAGAAGACCTTAATTAGTTCAATTCCACCTCTGATATATACTGGATATGTGACCCTGCACAAATCACTTAATTTCTTAAGTGCCCTAGGCAATCTTTAAGAAATAAAGAAGTTCTCTAAGTCACAGAGAACTCCCCACATGGGAAGAGGGAGTTTCCTCACTTGGAGGTTTCCTATACAAATGACATCAAAAGTCCATATATATGATATACATATATATATATATATATGAACACATATGCATGCACATATACACACACTCAAAATTAATGAAATTATTTGGGAGGGAGTTTACTCATCAGCAAAGCCTCTGGGGTCCATCCTGAAGGAATCACATATTTCGTTGTTTGTTGGCTCCACATAGGTTGGGAACTCTTGGGGTGGGTGTGTCAGAGCTGCCATACAGAGTTTTCGTTCAAGACCTTCGAAGGTGCAGCACTTGTCAGTTTCTGGATGTTTGGGATATGGAGCATCCTTTTCACAGGATTTGGCAGACAATTCTGAAGTCTGTTTTAAAAATGGGGGGTGGAGGTTGTCATTATTGCCAGCTTTCCTAGATAGTAGTAGAGTAAATCTTTGGTTAATTTTGATATTGAAAATTATAATAAAATAAAAGAACATGAACTAACTTTGAAAACCCTCTCTCTAAATCCGACTGTTCTATGGTTCTAGTGTATTGTAAACAGGTACAATTTATACCATAATGAAAGGCTGATTCAATATTAGGAAAATGATCAGTATAATTGACCACATTATTGACAAAAACAGAAAAAATCTATGATCATCTCAGGAGATGAAAAAAAATTCTTTTGACAAAATGTTATGGGCCAGAATTGTGTCCTTAAAAATTCTTACAAGGTGTAACTCAGTGGAATTGATAAAGACAATGGTTATCTAGTTTAGCATGATGCTTAATAGTTCTCTAGTTCAGTACATGTACTTAGTACTTAATATAGTTTTAGAAGATTTGTACCTACAATGATGTAATTATAATACAGGATATAACATCCAGCAGGAACTGAGAGACAGATTCATTACATCATCCACTTTTGTGGTGGCTGGAGGCTAAAGCACAAGCCCTTGGACTCAGAAACAGATTCATTCACTTCATCTCACACCACCATGGTGGCTGTCCTGTCCTCCCCCCCCTGCAGAGATCAAGGCCATTTAAAGACTCTCAAGAAAGTAGCTGGGTCCCAGGCAAGGAAACTAGACTGTGAAGGAGATAATAAAGGATTTGGACTTTAACATCTGGCTATTCTTGTGGTGAATACTCTACTGAAAAGAAGGCTGCCCAAGAGATCTCCAGAAAATCAAACAAGAACACCACAACAAAATGCAACATTCATTGCTATTAAACATGCTAGTGAAAGCATAGGAATAAATGGAACTTTCCTCAAAATGATAGGTAGTATCTATCCAAAACCATTAAGAAGCATTATCTATAATGGGAATAAGCTAGATGTCTTCCCAGTGAGAGCAGGGGTGAATCAAGGATGCTCCTTATCACCATCATTATTCCACATTGTAGTAGAAATGTTAGCTATAGCAATAAGAGAAGAAAAAGAACTTTAAGGCATTAGAATAGGTAATGAGAAAACATACCTATCTCTTTGCAGATAATTTGATGATATATTTAGAGAATAAACTAAAAATATTAGTTCAAATAATTAACAACTTTAGTAAAATTGCAAGATATAAGATAAATTGATATAACTTAGGTCAGCAGAGAGAGATAGAAAAAGAAATATAAAATATTGATAATATAAAATATTTGGGAGTTCACTTTCTAAGATAAATCTATGTGAATACAAATCTAAAAACTTTACACAGAAGTAAAGACAGATCTAAATGATTAGAAAAATATTAATTGCTCACAGATAGGGAGAGTCAATATAATAACAATGATAATTCTACCTAAATAAATTCTCTTATTCTGTGTCATACTAGCCAAATTACAAAAAATATTTTTAGAGAGCTATAAAAATAATAAAATTCATCTGGAAGAAGAAAAGGTCAAGAATATCAAGGGAATGAATTTAAAAAATGTGAAGGAAAGTGGTATAGAGTACCAGATATCAAATTGTAGAAAAAGAAGTAATTATCAAAACAATCTGGTACTGGCTATAGAATAGATGACTATAGTAATCTACTAATTGATAAATCCAAAGATCCATGTCACCATTTGACAAAAATTGTTGGAACTATTAGAAAACAATTTGGCAGAAACTAAGTATAGAGTAACGTTCATACTATATACCAAGATAAGGGCAAAATGGATATTTTGCTTAGACATTGCTTAGGAAATTAGGAGATCATGAAATAACTTACGTGTCATAGCTAAGGAAGAATTTATCACCAAACATGAAATAGAGAAGTATTTTCTTGATTACAAGAAATAAATAAGTTTTTTTTTTTCCAAATAAGAAAAATGCAACTAAGATTAGAAGAAAAATAGAAAACTGGGGAGTTTTATTGCTATTTTCTGAAAAAAAAGAACTCATTTCTCAAATATATAGAGAAGCAAGTCAAATTTATAAGAATGTGAATCTTTCCCTAGTTGACAAATGGTCAAAGGATCTTGAGGCTGTTAGAGGGCTCATTGGATAGAGACTAGCACTGGAATCAAGAAGACCTGAGTTCAGATTTGGCCTCTGATATTTAATAGCTGAGTGACTCTGGACAAATCACTCAACCACTGTTGATTTTATGAGGTATTTATGTAATATAGTGCATAGAATACTGGACCTGGAGTCAGGAAGACTCATCTTTGTGAATTTAAATTTGGCCTCTGACACTTACTAGCTATTTGACTATGAGCAAATCATTATCCCTAAATGTTTTTGTTTCCTGATCTGTGAAATGAGCTGGAGAAAGAAAAGACAAACCACCTCAGTATCTTTGCCAGGAAAACCCTAAATATGATGAAAAAGATTTGAACATGATGGAAAAATGACTGAACAGCAAAGGATATGAATAAGTAATTTTCAGAAGAAATATCAAAGCTATCTATTATCATATGAAAAAATTCTATAAATCACTATTGATTAGAGAAACACAAATTAAAAAAACAAAACTCTGGGGTTCCATTTTATATCTATCAGCTTGATCAATATGACAGAAAAGGAAAATGACTAATTCTGGAGAAGAAATGGAAAAATTTGGATAAGAATGCTTTGTTGGCATTCTTAACGATTCCAACCATTCTGGAGAGCAATTTGGAACTATGCTCAAAGGGCCGTAAAACTGTGCATGCCCTTTGATCCAGCACTACCATTACTCTTTATTTCAAAGAGATTAAAAAAGGAGGGAAAGACTCTATATGTACAGCAATAGTTGTAGCAGCTCTTTTTGTGATGGTAAAGAATAGGAAATCAAGGGAATGTCCCTCAATTGAGGAATGTCTGAACAAATTGTGCTATATGATTGTGAAGGATTATTATTATGCTATAAGAAATGAGAAGTAAGGATGTTTTTAGGTAAACCTGAAAAAGCTTACATAAACTGATGGAAAGTGAAGTAAGCAGAACCAAGAGAACATTGCCCATAGTAGTAGTGCAGAAGACCTAACATGCCATGCCAAGGCACTTCTCTCTCCCCTTGACATAAGCTGCAACCTTCTGCCCACTGAAATGATATTCTCTTTCAGTGTTACTTCCTCTTTATCTCTCTCTCTCTCCTATTTCTCTTACAAGACTTTATTCACTTTCTCTGCTACGATAGGATTTTTCTGCTAAAAACTTGTCAATCATTTATTCAGAAGTAGGAAAATCATTTATAAACTTTAAGTATCAGTCTTTTACTCTTATCGTTTTACTTTCTGCTTTTCCTTTTATTCCTTCCTGTTCTCCTTCCATGTTTCTTCCTTACCTTTACTCTGCCCAACAAGTTCTAATGAAAGCAAGAAAAAGAAAATAAAAGCTGTGCATATTTATGTGTGTATATATGTAAATACACATATTATGTATGTGCATATATACACACATAAATATACATGACTTTTTTCTCTTGAATTCAAAGCAATTTTAGAAAGATATTGGCTTTTATTTTCTTTTTCTTATATTCTTTTTCCTTATTAGGTTATGGCTGTTTTTCCAGATAGTCATAAAACATTTATTTATTTTATCAGAAAATCTTTGTTTATTGATTATTTTGACTTCACAACTTCTTTTTTTCTAGTTATTATTTTTAATTTTCCCATGTACGTGTAAAACATTTTTAAACATTTGTTTTTAAAACTTTGAGATCCAGATTCTCTCCCTTTCTTCCTCACCTCAGCCTCCATTAAGAAGACATATGTGAGGTTATGAAAAACATTTCCATAAAAGTCATGGTATGAAAGAAAATATAACTCCCCTCCCAAAAAAATCACTCAAGAAAAATGAAGTTTAAAAAAAGCAAACAAAACAATTTGCTTCAATATATATTCAAAGACAATTAGTTCTTTCTCTAGGTATGGATAGCATTTTTCATCCTAAATCCTTCAGAATAGACATAGATCACTGTATTGCTGAGAATAGCAAAATCATTCACAACTGATCATTCTATAACATACAGCAAACATTTAAAAAGTTTTATGTACTATTATTATACTTAGAGCTGGGGATACCAAGAAAAGTAACTCTTCTACCCTACACCAAAAATGATCCCTGCTTTCAAGAATTTTATGGTTTAATGGGGGGATAGTAATATTCAAGCAACTGTGCATGTACAAAAGAGCTATTGTATAAAGAGGAAATGATCTCTGAGGGAAGGCAATAGGATGAAGTGGGAATGGGAGAAATGGGAACTAGGAAAGGCTTTCTGAGGAGGTAAAATTTGAGGTGAGTCTTGAAGTTAGGAAACTCAGAAGGCAGAGATGAGATGGCATAGTAAATGAAAAATGATGGAATTGGGAGATGGAGTATTGGTGTGTGCAAGAACCAACAGGAAAGCTGATATTGCCAGAGAATAAAATACATGGAGAGCAGTCTGATGCAAGAAGACAGGAAAAATCAGCAGAGGCTGTGCTATTAAAGGCCTTTAAAATCAGGGGATTTTATATTTGATCCTTGAGGAAATAAGGAAACATTGAAGTTAATGTGGTGATACAAAACTAGAAGTCAGTTGGGGCTAGATAAATAGATGTAGTCACTGAATATATGGGAGCTGACAAGATCACCAAACAAAAGAGTATAGAGAGAAATGTAAGAGGAGCCAAGACAGAGCTTTGCTAGACACCTGTATAAAGATCCAATAGAAGAAACTGAGAAGGAGTAGTCAGAGAGGTAGGGAAAGAACCACAAGGGAGTAATGGGAACTGGGAAAGAAGAGAGTATCCAGGAGAAAGGAGTGAACAATTCTAAAGGCTACAAAGAGGTCAAGGAGGATGCAGAAGGATGGAGAAGAGGGCATTAGGTGTGGTGATTTGGAGGTCATAGTAACTTTGGAGAGAAGAGTTTAGGTGGAATGATAAGATTTGATGTCAAAATGTAGAGAAATAAGATGAGAGTGAGAATAGAAAAAGAGAATTGTAGATGGCCTGTTATAGGCATTGAACTAATAGGGATGTTTAGATCAAGTAAAAGGTTTTAAGTCTTTCTCTGTCTCTTTGCATGTCTCTCTGTCTGTCTCTCCCCTCTCCTCTTTCTGTGTTTTCCTTCTCTTTTTTTTCTTTTTTTCTTCCTTTCCCTTAATGTATATTTTTTTCTATACACATACAAATTTTTCCTATACACATACAAATACATGAGCATATGCATATATTTGCATGCACACACATATATTCCTTTCTCTATTTACTTATCTATTCATCTATCCATTCATCCATGTATCCATCCATCCATCTATCTGTCTTATCAGTCTGTCTTAAATGTCTGTCTGTATGTTTTAAATGTCTGTCTATCTGAATTTCTGTCTGTCTTATCTGTTGGTCTTTTCTCTCAGTCTGTCAGTCTGTCTTTTCTATCTATCCATCTGTCTTATCTGTTGGTCTTATCTATCAGTCACTGTCTTATCTGTCTTATCTGATTATCTGTCTGTCTGTCCATCTGTCTCTGTCTTATCTACGTTTCTATCTATCTATTTTACCTGTGTATTTTGAAACAAATGCCGAATGACTGCTTGAGCACTCGATGATATGTTTTGGTATGGATTGGACTAGATGACTACCTAGGTTGTTTTTTTTTTTTTTTTTTTTCTACTTTGAAGCTCTGTTTTTGTGATGATTTAGGACCAGAATTACTCTAACCAAATGTGCTCCCTTCTTTAGAGCGACACTTCTTATTCCTCCAAACAATCCTGAACTCTGAGGATTCTAGATTTCATGACATTTTCAAGCCAATGTTATATAGCACTATATGTTTTGCATACTACCCACAGTTTTAGGCCCTTTACATTTGCAAAAAGATCTAGTACTCTAATAGCTTAGTTTTTGTGGGATAACGTCAGAGCACATGCAGTCATCTAGACCTACCCTTCTATCATAGCAGTTAGGGTCAGCGTTCACATCACAGCAAGTCTCTGTCAGGGAGACAACTTCATTCACTAAGGCTTTGACCTGTTCAAAGGTGCCACTGGGAAATTTTCTGCTGTACAGAACAAATGATCTGGGGAATAAAGAGAAAAAAAAATCTCAGGGTAACACAATCAAATAAGATTTTCCATTCACTTACAACAAATCATGTTGAAATAAATCTATGAAAAATTTATCTATCAGTTTTATCCCAAATTTTCTGTCTTGCGACTTAAGTGAGGAATACTAGAATACTTAAAATAATTTCTTGCTCTAGTTATATTAGGAAAAAACATTTTATATCTTCTTTCTTTTCTTTAGATCTTCTTTGCCCATTCTCTTTCTCCTTCTACCCCTACCCATTAGAAACTAGTTGCTTCTTGTTTACTTCTTTCTTTATCTCCTGCCATCATTTTTTTTCCTCAATACAATTTTCTTCAGGACCTAAAGGGTCTAATCAGGAACTAAACTAGGATCAGAGACTGCTCCTAAAGGATACTTTATTGCTGGCCTTCTTATGTCAAATGCATTATGTCTGTCATCTACAGTGGGAATTTCAGGCCATATTGGTCAAAGATAGGGATGATAATTGGCAGGGGGAGGAAAAGTTTCCTGTTGTTAATTTTTTTTTCTGGATGTTGTCACTTAATCCATTGGGCTGACCCTAAAGTACTATATCTGACTGGATCAACTTATCCTTGTTAGAATAAACATGGTGTGCAAATAAGTATGCTCTGCTATACGTACAAAGATTGGAAGTCATCTTTCCCCAGATTGGTGAATTCCTTGCAAACTTTAGATTTTTCATAATCACGCCCTGCAAAAACAGAAACAAGAGAATTTGTACCTTCTAGTGTAACATCTAGACATATAAAATGGTACTTTAAAGAGACAAGAATGCTGCTTATTAACTGAAGGGAATTCATAATTTCTGACTAGCAGAGATAGGATTTGTTCCCTAGGAAAGAATTCAGTTGAGAGTAGGAGGAAGTGTCAGAGAGGAACAGTATGACAGCATATGTAATTGTTCTGTGAAAGAGAACATTTCATCTGACAGAGAGTCAGTAGGTATTTGGGTCCCAGAGCCTTCCTGTATAACTTCGAAGTGAATGGGAGAGGTGTTTAAGTGGGAAGGAAGTAGGCTTTGCCCCATGGGAAATCAGCACCCTAGGACAAAGTCCTGTTCACCTATTCTAGATAGTGTTCTACTATTCATACCCATATCCACAATACAAAAAAGAGAAGACTAAGGGGAGAGAAGATAACTGTCTTTCGAATTTATAGGGAAGTCATATGGAAGAAGCAGCAGATTCATTTTGAATTCCCACAAAAGACAGAAAGGAAGAAAGAAAACACCATTTATTAAATCCCTGCTATATGACAAGTGACAAGAGCATTACAAATATAATCTCATCTAATCATCATAATAACCCTATACACATTTTACATTTGAGGAAACTGAGGAAGACAGAAGTTAATAGAATCACATAGCTAATAACTTATCTGAGGCTGGATTTGAATTCAGGTTTCCTGTCTCCAGGTCCAGCATTCATCCACTAGTCACCTAGGCTGCTTAAAAGAGAACTAAGTTCAACATCAATAGAAAAGAATATGTTCTAAAAATGAGTGTTGTCCAAAAGTAGAACAGCTCTCTTGAAGTAGTGAGTTTCCTACCACTGGAAGTATTCCAGTAGAAATAAAATATTGGGGATATAATTGAAGTGATTATTATACTGAATAGGAGGTTGGAGCAGAGGACCATTAATAACTCTTTCCACACAATGATTCTTTGATCCAAGAAATTCCTTTTGAGATAACTAAGAATGACCATATTTATTCACTTTATCAAATGAATATTCTCCAATCCCAAAGTTATAAAGCTGTCTGTCCTAAACTGGATTAACTTGAAGAGATCTAATTCCTTTATAATAAAACTTCAATCCCCAGTACCCACTTCCCTCCCTCAGTACACTGAAGAGAGAATAGCATAAAATGTTGTCTATTTCCATCTGGGACATATTTACTTGGTTTGGGAAAAACATCAATCTATCAAAGGAACTAATATCCATTATTTTATTGGCTGGCCACTTTTTCAGGTTGCTTTTTTGGCTCTTATTTTCCTTTTTTCTTAAAAAAAACTCTTAAAACAAAAATAAAATTTATTTTAAAATTATATTCACAAATAAGAGAGCTTGCAGCAAGTGTATAGAGTTTCACTTTTGACAGATATCGATTGTATGAGTTTGGCCAAATCACTTAAATATTAGTATCTAGGACTAGCCACTCTTGGTTGACCTTCATTGAGAAAGGGAGTTTCCTCAAATAGAAGTTCCTTTTATTAATGAAAACACAAGTCATAGATGTGGGACAGATATACCTCATTAGCCACAGTCTCAACGAATGTTTGAAAGCAAAGGGTCAGAGAGAAGATAGAAACTTCAAATATTCATTTCAGAAGTACTATTTATACACAATACATTCAAATATAGGTAACAATACTATCAAATTATATTCTGTCATAAGGTATGTGTGTGTTTTCCATATATATATATATACATTTATATATGCAAAACATATTATATTTATTTGTCACATATATGCCCATATAAATATGCACATGCAAGATTACAACTACGCATACATATATACATATATATATATATGTATATGTTTTCATTTTTTCAATCAAATCCCCAAAATTGTAGATCTAATCCCTATCTAACCACTAGTAAAATATCTACATTGCATTTAATATCAGTTGGTTTTTCTCTATAAAAAGTACATAGAAATTCATTTTCAGTTCTATGTAGAAGACAGGATTTTGAGGAAGGAAATTAGTTTATGTATCAAGATCCAGAGGACCTTCAGCCTTTTTTTAGCCTTTTGAATCTATATATATATATATATATATATATATATATATATATATATATATATATATACATATATACACATGTATTATATGTATATATATATATATGTGTGTGTGTGTGTATGTGTGTGTGTGAGAGAGAGAGAGAGAGAGAGAGAGAGAGAGAGAAAGAGACAGAGAGAGAGAGAGAAAGAGAGAGAGAGAGAGAGAGAGAGAGAGAGAGAGAGAGAGAGAGAGAGAGAGACAAAAGTAGAAAATACACCGAGTCAGAGAAATACAGAGATAAAAGACTGAGAGAGACAAACGGAGACAGGCAGAGAATGAGACTGAGAGAAATGGATTTAAAAGACTTTTGGAAAACCAGGATTAAAACTGGAACAATTGCTGCTGTAATAATGGCCTGCAGAGGGAGATATTACATCATTTATCACTCAGATGTGAGCCCTAGCTAAGGAAAAAAATCTGATTTAATTTGCTGGATGATAGAGATGGTATACAGATTTTAAGCCAAGGACGGATGCAAGTTAATGAAATATTTTCTCTCTTTAACAAAAGGAAATACACATATTAATTGTATATTATTTAGTGATTAATATTTTAACATTATTTATAGAGTTCTTCTGGTTCATTAAAAACATACACATACACACACACACTCACACACCACATTACAGAGGAATTGTTAAAGAACTAACAAACTCTTACTATGACCTTTGGTTACAAAGTGGGTGGTCTGGACTTCGACCTAGTCACAGTAAATATCACATGAACCTAATAACTCCAGTGTAATGTCAGGGTTTTCATCCTAATCTGCCTCCAGTGTTTGTTTGTCTTATTCATTAAACTACATTTTGTAACATCATGCCCTACTTTGCACTAGTCTTGTGAAAGTTTAAACTAAATTCAGTTTTTTTGTATTGTCTTATCATAGTCCTTTTGAAATTGCCTTGGTCTTCCCCATATTCTCCATTTGAGTGATGACATAGACAATCACTGAGATTTTTGCCAAGCTAATTTTAAGTACTATCACCGAGAAGCATTTTGAAAGGCACTTATGATTTTTCCCCTTTCAGATCCATGGGTACCTCATCTCATCATGGTGCATGGAAAGTCAGAGCATCTAGAGTCAGTTCCAAGCTTGGACACTTCCTACCTATGTGACCTTGGTTAAGGGGCTTAGCATCTCTGCATCCTCACCTGTCAAACAGAGGAGGAGGTAATAAGCATGGTGGCAGAGTTGATTTCCACAAAATTTCCAACCCAAAATGAAGAAGCAAACAAATATAACAGAAGCCATGAGAAATGGACAGAATTCTCCTGTCTGCTTCAGGTCAGTACTGAAGGACATGGGGCCTTTGGGAATGATGAAGTAATTCCTTGGCTATTAAGCCAGAAAAACTGATGATTCAGTGGATTTTTAAAGGGAAATAACCTGCTTCTCTCCCTCCCTTTCTTTTTTCTGTCTCTGTCTCTGTCTCTCTCTGTTTCTCTCTCTCTCTCTCTCTCTCTCTCTCTCTCTCTCTCTCTCTCTCTCTCTCTCTCTCTCTCTCTCTCCTCTCTCTCTCTTTCTCTCTCTCTCTCTTAGTGTGTGTGTGTGTTTCTCTCTCTTTCTGTCTCTGTCTCTGACTCTCTGTGTCTCTCTGTCTCTGTTTCTCTCTGTGTCTGTCTCTATGTGTTTCTCTCTCTCTGTCTCTCTGTTTCTCTCTATGTCTCTCTGTCTCTGTATTTCTCTGTCTCTGTCTGTCTGTCTGTCTGTGTCTCTCTGTTTCTCTCTGTGTGTCTGTCTCTCTCTGTGTGCTTCTCTGTCCTCTCTCCTTAATTTGGGGATTGTGTCTTTATATTTGAGGCTAACCCTGGAAGGGTGTCGATATGGCTCCTTGAGTAAGAAGGGATCATCTAGGAAAGCTTGAGCCTGGACCTCTGGATGCCTCTTTACCTGTGCTTCTATTCCTAATTGTAGGTGCCTGGACAGTAAGAGTGTACATCCATTCTTGGAGGCAATGCTGTGGGTGTCAAAGAGTCAATAGCTTTAAAAGTTGCTTAAAAAGGAGAATTTGTTAAATGAAAAGGAGATTTTAAAACCCACTGGGAGGGGGGGAACTCTGTAAAAGGTATAACTAGCCAAATGGAAAAGAAAGCACAAAAGTTAATTGAGGAAACAACATCTTAAAAGTTATAATTGGGCAAGTGGTAGCTAATGACTCTATGACATATTAAGAATCAATTAAACAAAATTAAAAGAATGAAAAAATGGAAGAAAATATAAAATACCTCATGGAAAAAAAACAAACAAATGAACAACGAATCTGGAAAATAGATTCTGGAGAGACAACATCAGTATCATTGGACTACCTGAAAGCCACAATCAAAAGGACCTGTATGGGATCTTTCAAGAAATTATCAAGAAAAACTGTCTTAATGGACAGTTTTGGAACCCTCAAAATAGGCATTTAAATAATTTGCTGATTATTTCAGGAAGGCGATTCCAATATTAAAACTCTAATGAATATTATAGCCAAATTTCAGAACTATGAAGTCAAGACCTAAGTGGCCAGAAAGAAACAATTCCAATATCAGGGAAGCACAATCAAGATTACACCAGACTTGGCAGATGCAACATCAAAGAATCAGAAATCACGGAATATGACATTCCAGAAAGCAAGGAAGGTGAGATTACAATCAAGAATCACTTACCTGGAAATTAAATGTTATACATCAAGGCAAAAAAAATATCTTTCAATGAAATAGAAGAATTTCAAGCTTTTATAAGGAAAAGACCAGAACCAAACCAAAAATATGACCTCCAAAATCAAGACCCAAGAAGAACAGAACCAGGTAAAAAGAGACAAGGAAACATAAGGATTCAATATAGCTAAACAGTTTACATTTATACTTGGGAAGATGATACATACAATTCTTAAAAATCTTATCACTAGCAATACAGCTAAAATGAATACATAGACAGAGGGAATGGGTGTAAGGTGAATTTGAGGGAATGGCATAAATTAGAAATATGTAAATTTTTTTACATGAAGAGGCACAAAAGACTTATAGTGGAGAGAAAGATGGGAGAGTGGGCACTGAGCATCACTTGAACCTTATTCTTATCAATATTGACTCAAAGAGGGAAAAATACACATAATTAGCTGGATATAAAAATCTATCTTAACTGACAGGGAAATAGGAGGGAAGGAGATTAAATAAATGGCAGGGGGAAAGACTGACAGAAGGGGAGGCAGATCAGGGAAGGTCATAGACAAAAGCTAACCACTGTTGAGGAGAGAAAGGGTGAAAAGAGAGAAAACACAAACAACAGGAAGAATAGGATGGGGGGAAGTGCAAGGTAGTATTCATAACAATGACTGTGAATGGGATGAACTCTTCCATAAAATGGAAGTGAAGAGCATAGTGAATCAAAAACCACAATCCTGTATTATGTGTGTTTGTTTTGTTTTGTTTTACAAACAAAACAAAACAAAACAAAAACACTTAAAGCAGACAGACACACAGAGTAAAGGTCAGGGATTGGAGCAAAATCTATTATGCTTTAGTTGAAGTCAAGCAGAGGTAGCAATTCTGATCTCAGATAAAGTAAAAGCAAAAATAGATCTAATTAAATAAGGAAGAAAACTAAATGCTAAACATTACCATAGACAATGAAGCAATAGCAATAATAAACATATATGTACCAAGTAGTACAACATTCATAATCTTAAAGGAGAAGTTAAATGAGTTGCAGGAAGAAATAAACAGAAAAACCCTATACCAGTGACCTTAACTGTCATCTCTCAGAATTTGATAAATTTACATATTTTATATTACATATTTGATAAATATACATATAAGGAAATTAAGGGGACAAATAGAATATTAAATATCACAAGCAAATTAGAAGAGCAAGAAATAGTCCCCATGTCAGATTTATGGGAAGGAAAAAAAATTCATGACTGAACAAGAGATACAGTGAATTATAACATGCAAAATAGAATATTTTGATTATATTAAATTTTAAAAGTTTTTGTACCAAAAAAGCAAAATATCACCAAGATTAAAAAGAAACCAGAAAACTGAGTAACAATCTTTACAGAAAGTTTTCCTGATAAAAGCCTCATTTCTCAAATATATGGAGAACTAAGTCAAGTTTACAAGAATACAAAGAATTCATTGATAAATGGTCAAAGGATCTGAACAGAAGTTTTCAGATGAAGAAATCAAAGCTATCTATAGGAATATGAAGAAGCTCATTAAACCACTTTTGACTAGAGAACTGCAAGTTAAAACAACTCTAAGATATCCTTTCTCACTTATCATTGGTGGAATTGTAAACTATTCTGGAGAGTGATTTGAAATTATTCTCAAAAGATAACCAAATTATGCATACCATTTGACCCAGCAACACCTAAGTCTGTATATCAAAGAGATCATTAAAAAAAGAAAGAAAGAAAGAAAGAAAAGGAACTACAAGTGCAAAACTATTTATAGCAACTCTTTTCATGGTTTACTGAGGATGGCAAATATTAAAACTAAAGGGAAAATGCAAGGAAGAAAGATTGATGAAGTAAATCAACCAAATCATCCCACCTCAATTAAATTAAGAGATAAATTATCTTCTGAGATTTTAAATAAGAAAATATATCAACCAATCAATCATAAGTTTTAAGGCAATATACATTTATTACTTTCTGTCAGGCACTGTGTTATGTGTTGGGGTAAAAAAGAAAGATTAAAAAATGTTACTGTTCACAAGAAGCTAAGAGTCTGATGAAACTTTAAACTAATGGGACAAGTTAGGAATCTTGTCAATCACTTGAAGAATAATACTTAACATTATTATACTTAGAAAGGAATTCACATGGCTCATGATTGAAAAAAATGCCATCTGCCTTCAGAAAGGGAATTGTTTAACACTTAGTAGACTTTGAAACAAATTTTCTTTCAATTTGTTTTTCTTTGTATATTTTTTCACATCATGGTTAATCGGGAAATATGTTTTGCATGACTTCATGTTTATAATGGATATTGAATTTCTTTCTTTCTCAATAAGTGGGTGAGAGGCAAAAGGAAGAGAGATTACTTAGAACTGAAAATAAAAATCTTAAAAACAAATAAATATGGAAAAGGGGGAGAGTGGAACCAAGACCCTGGAAAAAATCCAAGAAGTTACTTGAACTCTCTCTACTTTCCCTTGGAAATAGGGGAGTGATAGTATCTATAAAAAAAGATGGAATGAAATGATTTTCCAGTGCAAGATAATTTGGAAGACTTCAGGAAAGGTCTATCTCACTTGGGCAGTGTCTGGGCAAGCCAGTGGGATGCTATTAGCCAAAGCACAGATCAGCAACCTTGGTGGCTGCCTTGGCCTTTGACTCTGGTTCAGCAGGCCAGTGTCATAGCAAGCCAGGTGTGAGGCCTCCAGCCCCAGTGCAACAGGCAAACTGCCAGACCCAGATGCCAGAGCACAAGAAGTGCTACCAGACTGGGATACACTAGTTCAGTGAACAAGCCACTAGCCCCAGGGACCCTAACACAGACAGCCAATAACTAGGTCCCTCTTGCCCAGTGCAAGATTGGGAATGTGTCTCTTGTACTCCAGTTCATTTCAATTGAACAACAACAAAAAATAGGAGCCCTGGTCACAGAAAGCTACTGTGACAACAGGAAAGATCAAAACACAAAATCAGAAGAGGACAATAGAGTCAAAATGTGAAACGTCAAAGGGGAATATGAATTGGTTTCAGCCCAAAAATTCCACTTGGAAGAGCTCAAAAAGGATTTTAAAAATCAAGTGAGATAGAAGAAAAATTGGGGAAAGGTATGAGTTATACAAGAAAATTATGAAAAAAGAGTCAGCATCTTAAAAAAGGAAGCACAATACTATTGGGCTAATATCCCAAAGAAATACTAAAGAAGGGAAAGGGACCTGTATGTGCCAAAATGTTTGTGGCAGCTCTTTTTTAGTGGCTAGAAACTGGAAAATGAATGGATGTCCATCAATTGGAGAATGGTTGGGTAAATTATGGTATATGAAGGTTATGGAATATTATTGTTCTGTAAGAAATGACCAACAGGGTGAATACAGAGAGGCTTGGAGAGACTTACATGAACTGTTGCTGAGTGAAATGAGCAGAACCAGGAGATCACTATACACTTCAACAACAATATTGTATGAAGATGTATTCTGATGGAAGTGAATATCTTCAACATAGAGAAGATCTAATTCAGTTCCAATTGATCGATGATGGACAGAATCAGCTACACCCAGAGAAGGAACACTGGGAAATGAGTGTAAACTGTTTGCACTTTTGTCTTTCTTTCCGGATTATTTTTACCTTCTGAATCCAATTCTTCCTGTGCAACAAGAAATTCGGTTCTGCACAAATATATTGTATCTAGGATATATTATAACATATTCAATATGTATGGGACTGCCTGCCATCTAGGGGAGGGGGTGGAGGGAAGGAGGGGAAAATTCAGAACAGAAGTGAGTGCAAGGGATAATGTTGTAAAAAATTACCCATGCATATGTACTGTCAAAAAGTATAATTATAAAATTAATTTAAAATTTTTTTAAAAAGGAAGCACAAAAATTGAAGAAAACAAGTGTTTAAAAAATAGAATTGACCACAAAACTATATGATGATCAATTCTGAAGGACGAGACTCTCTTCAACAATGAGATGAACCAAATCAGTTCCAATAGAGCAGTAATGAACTGAACCAGCTACACCCAGCGAAAGAACCCTGGGAGATGCTATGAACCACTACATAGAATTCCCAATCCCTCTATTTTTGTCCGCTTACATTTTTCATTTCCTTCACAGGCTAATTGTACACTGTTTCAAAGTCCTATTCTTTTTGTACAGCAAAATAAGTGTTTGGACATGTATACATATATTGTACTTAACTCATACTTTAACATATTTAACATGTATTGGTCAACCTGCCATCTGGGGGAAAGGGTGGGGGAAAGGAGGGGAAAAGTTGGAACAAAAGGTTTTGCAATTGTCAATGCTGAAAAATTACCTGTGCATAAAATTTTTATAAAAAATAAATAAATAAATAGATTTAAAAAATAGAATTGACCAAATGAGGAAAAATTTCACTGAAGAAAACAATTCTTCTAAAACTGGAACTGGCCAAATGGAAAAGAAGATGCAAAAGCTAACTGAATAAAATAATTCCTTAGAAATTAGAATTGAGCAAATGCAAGCTAATGGCATCAAGAATCAAGACAAAATTAAAAAGAATGAAAAAATAGAAAAAAATTTCCTTGGAAAAATAATTGACCTGAAAAATAAATTCAGGAGAGATATTTATGAATTATTGGAGTACCTGAAAGCCATTCAAAAAAGAGCCTGAAGAATGTTTTTCAAGAAATGGTCAAGGATAACTGCCTTGAGGGTAAAAGTTACCAAAGAATGAAATAGGCATTGAAAGAATTCAACCAATTACCTCCTAAAAGAGATCCCCAAATGAAAACTTCAAGGAATATTGAAGCCAAGTTCCATAATTATCATGTGAAGGAGAAAATACTACAGACAGCAAGAAAAAAAAAATCAAATATCAAGGAGACATAGCCAGGATTACACAAAATTTAACAGCTTCTACATGAAAGAATTAGAGTACTTGGAATATGGTATTCCAGAAGGCAAAAGAACTTGGATGATAGTCAAAAATCAACTGTCCAGCACAACTGAGTGTAAATTTTAAGGGAAAATTTAGATATTCAATGAAATAGGGGACTTTCAAACTTTTGTGATGAAAAGAACAGAGTTGAACTTGATCTTCAGATACAAAACTCAAGAGAAGCATAACAAATTAAACAGGAAAGAAAAGCAAACATGGCATTCAATAAAGTTAAACTGTTTATATCCCTGCATGGAAAGGTGATACTAGTAATTCTTAAGTACTGTATCTATTAGGGCAGTTAGGAATATACTTAGATAGAGTGTGTGGGCTGACTGTGATGTGATGATTAAAAAGTTAATTAAGGGGTGAAACAAATTGTGCTGGGAGAAGAGGAAAATGGAAGGAAGAATAGGGTAAATTATATTTCATTGTTGTTTATCCTTCATTCTTGAAGAGAACTATGACATCAGGGATGTGATGCCATGATATGCAAGTGAGTTGGCAAGTCATAGATTAGGATGATAGGAGATGGTCCTGGATACAGTGGGAGAGCTTGCCCTTTTTAAGGTAAGGTCTTTAACAGGTCTTAGTCTGACTGTAGCAATATTCCATCTAATGATTAACACTAGGTAAAAAAAGAAATGAGGTAAAGAATAGCCTTTTTATGTAGTTACAAAGAAAACAAAAACAAAACAAAAATTTGGGAGGGGAAGATTCTCAGGGTTTCTGAACAAAACAAAAATAATATCACATAAAGAGAAATGAAAGACACACATGTATGTGTATCTATATCTATATATGTATATGTATATAGATATAGATATAACAGTAGAGAGAGTGGAGTAGGTGAGGTTTGAACCTCATTATCATCACATTTGGCTCAAAGAGGGAATTACTTAGTTGGGTAGGGAAATCTATCTTATCCTGTGGGGAAGATTGGGGGAGGTGGTGATCAGAAGCAAAACAAAAAGGGCAAAAAGGGCAAAAGAATAGAAAAGTATAAAAAAGGAGAAAGTAGGATGGAGGGGAAAATAACAATAATTATAATAATAGTAATAATAATAATAATAACAGTAATAATAACTGTGAATGTGAACTTGATAAATTTCCCCTTAAAATGAAAAAGAATAGCAGTGGATTAAAAAACAGAATCCTATAGTATGTTGTTTACAAAAAACACATTTGAAGCAGAGAGACACACACAGAGTAAAGGTAAGGGACTGGAGCAGAATATATTATGCTTCAGATGACATAAAAAAATAAGTGATCCTGATCCCAGAGAAAGCAAATGCAAAAATAGATCTAATTAAAAGAGACAAAGAAAAAAACTACATCTTGCTAAAGATATAATGGACAATGAAATGATATCAATACTAAACACATACAACTCACACACACACACACACACACACACACACACACACACACACACATACACACACACACACGCCAAGTGAACAGCATCCAAATTTTAGAGGAGAAGTTAAATGATACAGGAAGAAATAGACAGCAAAATTAATGGGGGACCTTAACCTCCTCTCAACTAGATAAATCTAACCACAAAATAAATAAGAAAGAAGTTAAGAAGATAAACAGAATTTTACAAAAGTTAGATATAATAGACCTCTGGAAAAAATTAAATGGGATATAAAGGAATATACTTTTTTTTCTCAGTGGTACATGGCACCTATGCAAAAATTGACCATGTGTTAGGCATGAAAACATCACAATCAAATGCAGAAAGATAGAAATATTAAATGTATCCTTTTCAGATCGTGGTATAATTAAAATTACATGTAATAAAGGATCATGATAGACTAAAAATAATTGGAAACTAAGTACTCTAATCCTAAAGAATAAATCATATAATCAATCAATAATTTCATCAAAGTGGATGACAATAATTCGACCACATACTAAAATTTATGCCAAAGCAATACTTAAGAAAATGTACATATCTCTAAAAATTTACATGAATAAAATAGAGAAAGAGAGCAGATAAAAGAATTGATCATGTGATTTTAAAAGCTGGGGAAAGAACAAAATAAAAAATCCCCAATTAAATACTAAATTAAAAACTCTAAAAATCAAAGGAGGGATTATTAAAATTGAAGTCAAGAAAACTATTGAGCTAATAAATAATATTAACAGGTGGTTTTATGGGGAAAGAAATAGATAAACTTTTGGTTAATTTGATTTAAAAAGGAAAAAAAGAAGAAAACTAAACTACCAGTATCAAAAAATGAAAAGGGTGAATTCACTATTAGTAAAGAAGAAATTAAAGCAATAATTAGGAACTATTTTGCCCACTTGTATGCCAATGAATCTATCAATCTAAGTGAAATGAATATTTACAAAAAATATAAATTATTCAGATTAATAGAAGAGGAAATAAAATATTTAAATAGCTCCTTTTTAGAAGAAGAAATTGAACAAAGCAAAAAAAAGTGAAAAGATAAATAGAAGTGTGTATAGAATAATTGTATGTGTGTGTGTGTGTGTGTACATGTGTGTGTATCTTTCTGTTTCTAATGTCATCCATTTTTACACTGAGAGCGGAGTAAGGGAAGAAAAAATAAATTTACATGATGATTTTGCTGTATATCTGAAAGGAGGACCAAGTTGTGCACAGATTTGCACTTTCACATACAATCATCTTTTTAGTATATTGTATTATGAAATGCTTGCTTTATTCCATAAATTAACAGTAAAATAAAACAAATAAATGAAACACTGGGGAAAAATACTATTCACCTTCTTTCAGGTAGGGACCACAGCTACCAATTCAATGACTAAAACCTCCATAAAGGTAAGAGTCATGGCTTGTACTTCTTGTTTTTGGGGGGACAGGGAGGAATGTTTAGGCAATTGGGGTTAAGTGTCTTGCCTGGGGTCACAAAGCTAGTAAGCATTAATTATCTGAACTCAGGTTATCCTGACTCCAAGGCTGGTGCTCTATCCACTGCACAGTCTAACTACCCCTTATGCTTTTTAATAACCACCTTTTAACTCTGTTTTGGGCACATAATCTGAATTCTTTATTTGTAAATTGAATTTTAAAAGAGCTACAGAAAAATGAAATGTTATATTCATCTTTTAAAAAAGAGAGATTCTGTGAAATACTAAATGAGTAAAATTATTTTTAAATAATCTGAATAAGAACCTGCAAAGGTTTATTTCCCAACTGCGTGTCACTGCTGGGTATATTAAGAGTAGAAGGCAATCATTATTCTCCTTCAGGGATTTTCTATTGCTTGTGTGTGTGTGTGTGTGTGTGTGTGTGTGTGTGTGTGTGTGTGTGTATTTAGATTCACATAAATTTTGGATTCAGCTTCCTTGGCTTTAAGGACTCTTTCCATTGTTTGAGGCTCCAATTTGAAGTTTCAGGCTCCAATTTTAAGATAATTTTTGACAACACTGAAATCTATTTTTTACTATATGATATAATGGTCCAGTGGATCAGTGGCATAATGGATTGAATGCTGATCTTAGAACCAAGAAGACCAAGATATCCTATTTCTGACACATTCTGGCTGTGTTATCTTGGGCAATTCATCTGATTTCCTGATATATCCAAAAGACTGAAAGATGTAGAAAGATGAAAGGTGTTGACTTATATTGATAGAGAAAGTCTCCTTATCTTGTTCCCTAAACCAGGGAAATCACAGTCTAATCCCTATCCCAACCTAATTACTTACAACTCAGTTTTTGTAAAAACAAAACAAAACAAAACAAAAGGCACTGGATAAAATTCTAAGAAAATCCATGTATTTTACTTTGTAAATAATTAGAATCCTTTGAAAAGTTTTTGTCAATATAATTTTTGTAAAGCAAATATCATTTTAAAAAGTGAAAAATTTTGTAAAACATTTAGGATCGTGCTTGGCAAACAGCAGACAGTTAAAATGCTTATTCTATTCCTTTTCTCCTGTTTCTCTACAAAGAATCATTGTGTATAGGCTAAATCTGTTCAATTAATATTGAATTCTCACTTCCTAATTTATTGCTTTTGCTCTTGCAGATTTATCATACTTTCATAAAATAAAGTCTAAATTCAATAATTCTTTATTATAAAAATACACTTGTTATTATGTTGTACTGTGCTTTTTAAAGATATTGCTCTGGCTGGCAGGTAGACACTTAGGAATTAAATCTCAATACTGGTACACACAGAAGCTTTAACAAGTTCTGTTTTTCCAGTCTGAGGTACTTTGCCCTTTTTTAGGCAACCTAGTAAACTTTTGCTTTTGAAGTAATGGAGAGAATGGTTCACCATATTGGTGCCAGATTTGATGTGGATATCCAGTAGGTTTTAACCCTACTACAATGTATTCCTCCAGAATTCAAGCAACCTCAGGGTTTTCCACAATAGGGACTACAAGCATGTACCACCATATTTGGCATATGTTTTTCCTCCATACACAATAATGCTTATTTAATTCATTTGGGCACTGAGAAATCTTTTTTTCTCTTAAATGAAACACTTAAAAAATCCTTGCCTTTAAATGGAAATGTTTTTAATAAGTGATAAGTACTCAGTAAGTACTTATTTCTGTAACACTGACATCATCTTTAGTGGGATTAAGAAGAGATTTATAATAATTTCATTATATATGAACAATGCCTGTAACACTTAGAAAGAGAAATGGGATGTCCAATGGGAGTTAACTCTTAGTTTTTATTTTCTCCATTACTACATTGAATTTTTTTCAAATGCTACAAAAAAAAGAAAACACAAATATGAAAATGGGCAGATCACATGCAGTGTCACATTTTAGACATGGTAAAAAAAATTCTACATTTGGAATTAGAGTACCTGGTTTCAAATTCTAACTCCTTATTGCTTAAATTATCTTGAAGAAGTCATTTAACCTTGATAGGCTTTAGCGTTCTTGTCTATAAAATGAGGAGGGTCATAATTGGATAAATTTTGGTGTTTCTTCTAAATCTAAGTCTATGATACTAAGTTTTCTTATTTTTTTCCTCAAAATGATAGGAGAGAGAATTGTTATGCACAGATATGTACAATAATTATTGTATGGTGTAACTGATAGCCCAGTGGACTCTATGAGGGAAGGGACTCTCTAGATACACATAGATTGAGAATAATTTGATGAGTGCACAATGCAATCAAATGAAGGTTGTATCAAATTTTCTCATTCTCTCTCATTGCTTTTACTCATTTTAGAGAAATCTCTTAAAACTTAGATGTGGCTCATCTCAGAGATCTCTTGCAGCAAAGGTATTCAATATGGTGTCTAAGATAATATATCGCTTAACAGAGGTCTTTTTGTTCACCAGTGGTACTTATATTAATAATGCCCTACACAATGCTTGTATATATTGTCCTAATAAAATATTATAAAAATGTGGAATAAGCTCATGTTTGGTAAATTCTGAAAATCAGATTTTGAAGGCTAAAAAAGTGAATTCCAAGCACTGACAGTTTCTACTGTGAAACAAAGGCTTCCAATATGGTCCCAGAAATAGTCTAAATCTACTTTTCTAGGACTAGTCTTATTGAGTATGTAAGAGTTCATTTTTAGTAGACTGACCATTTGGTGATGAATTCTTTGGCCATAGCAACTCATATCTCTCAGTTTTATGAATTCTCCTATCGTGATAATGAAAAGGATATCAATATCAAAAATAACAATTTCATAGTGAAGTTAAAATGATTCTAAACCAATAGCCAGAAGGAGACCAAAAGATCCTAAAGACCACATTAGCTAATAAAAATTAAAGGCATTTAAGAATGAAACTGAAGGAGAACAAAAAACCAGAAAGACAATTGGAAAAAAAAAGTCAAGATTTTTTTTTTTATAGCCAGCTCTTTCTATAATTAAGAAGCACGAAGCAACCACATTTAAATTCTAATATCATTTTGGGGGACTGAGGCAGGTGGGGTTAAGTGACTTGCCTAGGGTCACACAGCTAGACAGTATTAAATGCCTGAGATCAGATTTGAACTCAGGTCCTCCTGACTTCAAGGCTGGTGGTCTATCCACTGCGCCACCTAGCTGCCCCTATCATAACATTTTGATGGGCTCCATCTAGCTCTAAAGATATTATGAAGAAATTTGAGTGCATGTTTTTGAACGTGGGGGAAGAGGAGAGAGTGAAATGTTTCCTAAGTATCTCATTGATCTGAGTTATGTGTCTTGCTAAACAGGATTGCTCCCATCACCTCTGAAATAATTCAAAATAATTCATATTTCAAAGATTTATAGCCATACACAATACTCCTGATCAGGAATTTAATGAGTAACAAGATGTGTCCCAACATACTGAGTCAATAACTACTATCAATCAATAAATGAACATCTTAAAGCACATTCTCTGTGCAGGAAAGCAGCTGGGCAGCAGTGGTTAGAGTGATTAGATAAGTCAGGAAGACTTATCTTCCCAAGTTTAGATCATTCCTCAGACTTACTAACTCTATGACCTTGAGTAAGTCATTTAATGATGTTTGCCTCAGTTTCATCATCAGTGAAATGAGATGGAGAAGAAAATGGCAAACTATTCCTGTATGTTTCCAAGAAAACTCTAAATGAAGTCATGAAGAATTAGACACCCACCAATAAAACAACTGAACAACAACATGTTCAAGGCACTGTGCTGAGTGTGAAGAATATAAAGAGGAAAAAAAATCTAATGTTCCCTAACATCAAGGAAACTACATTCTATTGAGATAATTGCCTATTGTCTAAAAAATTTGTACATACCTTAATTTAAAATATTGCTAAAAATTACTAATCATAATCTCAGCCTTCAGTGAGTCATAATCTTTATGGAGGTGAAGAGTCTTGACTCATTGTTAAGGGTTAATGACTGATTGGGGAGGTAGTTACTAAAGATTGCAGTGATTGTGGCAATTTTTTTGTAATAGGACAACAATGAAGTTTGACTCATTAATTGTCTTCCTTTCATGAAAGATTTCTCTGTAGAAAGCATGCTGTTTGATTTTATTTTAGCCACAGAAGAACTCTTTTCAAAATTGGAGTCAATCCTCTCAAACCCTGAAGCTGCTTCATCAAATAAGTTTATGTAATATTTTTTCAATTTCTTTATATCCTAATGAAATAGGGATGCCTGAGGAGAGGGAGAGAAATAGGGAATGGCTGGTCAGTAGAGCAGTCAGAACATACATAACCTTTATTGATGAAGTTTTCTGTTTTATATGGGCACATATTTTGGTTCACCAAAACAATCATAATAGTAACATCAAGTATTTTACTGATCACAGATCATAATAACAGAGAGAATAATAATGAAAAAGTTGACAGTATTGTGAGAATTAACAAAGTATGACACAATATAATATGAATACATGCTCTTGAGGGAAAACTGTGCCAATAGACTTGATTGATGCAGGATTTCCACAAATCTTCAATTTGAAAAAAAAAAGCAATATCTGTGAAGCTAAATAAAGCAAAATGCAATTAAATGAGGAATGCCTATTTATATGAAGAAGAAATTCATGCCAGTTTGCATGATAAGCCTAAAAAGTTAGAGAGGAAGCAGATGATAAAAACCTTTAAATGCCAGAGATTTATCTATTGTTCTTTTTTCCCCTCTGAGGCATTTGGGGTTAAGTGACTTGCCAAGGGTCACACAGCTCAGAAGTGTTAAATGTCTGAGGTCAGATTTGAACTCAGATCCTCCTGACTTCAGGACTGGTGCTCTATCCACCGCACTACCTAAATGCCTAAATTTGTCTATTATTCTAAAGAAATTAGGGACCGATGAAATTTTTAGTAAGTAGAAAAATAGGGGAAAAACCTATGAAATAAAAGTATCACTTTGATAACTTTGTAGAATATCGATTGGAGAGATGAGACATAAAGTAGGTAGAATAATTATTATTGTAATATTTTATTATAAATATTATTGGAGTTATATAATAGAGCAATATTGTATAATAATTATTATTAAAACTATTTTTGTAGTAGTCCAGAAAAGATATGGGGTCTGAGTTAAAGTGGTGATTGTAATAATGAATGAAAGGGCATATATGTTAGAGATGTTATAAATGGATAATCAACAAGGCTTAGAACAAATATTTATACATGACGAGGGAAGAAAAATGAAATTCAAGTACGACCCTAAAATCAAGAATTGGGATTAATTAGTTGTGTACCCTTAACAGAAAGAGAGAAGTTTAGATGAAGGCTTAGGTGGAAAGGGTAACTCATTCTGTTTTGAATGCAATGAGTTTGAGATGCCAAGGAACGTCTGGTAAGAAATATCTAACACCTAATAAGTTGGAAATGCAGGACTACAACTCACAAGACATACTAGCGCTGGAATCATCTGTATCAAGGTGGGAATCATCTGCATAAAGATAATTGAGCCAATGATAGCTAATGAGATCATCAAAAGGGAAGCTATGGATCAAGGAAAGATGGAGAGATCAAGACAGATTCTTGGGAAACATTCATAGTTTAAGAAAAGGATTGCTGTTCTGAGCCCTATGTTAGGACTCTTAAATGATTCAAACTTGAATGAAATAAAGCACAAATGTATGGCAAAACATAAAGAGAGTTAATTTTTCTAAAGCATAGATCTGACTACGTCACCCCTTTGTTCAATGAGTTCTGGTGTCTCCCTACTAATTCCAAAATAAAGCATAAATTCCTCTGGTTAGCATTTAAAACTCTTCAAAATCTGATCCCTTCTTACCTTTCTGGTCTTCTTAGTCTTTACTACCCTTTGAATATTCTACCATCTGGTGACTTTGGCTTCTTTCTACTTGCTCCAACAAAGCATTTTATTTTCTTTCTCTGAATCTTTATAATGATCAATCCCCAAACCCATAATGTCCTCCATTCTCACACTTCCGCCCCTCTAACTTTCCTGGATGCTCTCAAGACTCAGTCCAAATTCTACTTCTGCTTGAGTTGCTCCCTTATCCATCTAAATGTCATTGTGCCTCTCCCTTATTTATTCCTTTAATATACTTTGACTATATCTTGTATATACTTAATC
This sequence comes from Sminthopsis crassicaudata, assembly GCF_048593235.1. Classification (NCBI taxonomy): domain Eukaryota; kingdom Metazoa; phylum Chordata; class Mammalia; order Dasyuromorphia; family Dasyuridae; genus Sminthopsis; species Sminthopsis crassicaudata. Next base: position 165,056,275 of record NC_133622.1, on the reverse strand, counting down.
ATTTTCATGTTCCTTCCCCTATTAGGGGAATGTGGTCTACTTTTTGTCTCTCTTTGTATCCCCAGGGTTTAACACAGTGCTTAAACACATAGTAAATTCTTAATGAAGACTTGTTGACTGATTGAAAGTTAAAAGGATTCAAAAGACTCACGCTCCCTCTGTCTTCCTACAGTCACCAAATCAAGGATGCAGTAAATTGTTCCCAGCAGATTGTTGAAACTTACTGGTATTTTTTGGAAACATTTCCTGCCAAGGTAGGCCTTTTATACTTAAGATATGGAAGAAATCAATAGTCTACCCAGCCTCTAGAAGGTTAGTATTAGACATTGGGAGGATATGAAGGCTAAAAATAAGGGAAAGGGAATGGAGGAATGAAAAAGTAAGTAGAAAGACAGGGCTTTTGATGTGGCCCTGACTTGTGGACTGAACCCCATTCTCATATCTGCATTGCAACACTGCTTACTTAACTAAGACTCCCCAGTGTTTCACTCCCTGCCCACACAAAAACATATTTAGCTCCTATCACAAATATGGAGGGAGATCCAGCACTAGACTGAGAGAAAAAAAAAGTGACAGGAAGGTAACAAGAATACAGGAAAAGAGAGGTATTGCTTATTTAAGACAGAAATTCCCCACTCCCCTTTTCCCAGATCTTTGGCAATATTTAGTATTAAATAGAAATAGAAATTAGTCTGTTGTTTCTTTACTATAGGGAACATCTGGTGAGCAAAGTTTCTCTTCCAATGCAATTCTATCCCTTCTATGCCATGTATAACCTTAGAGTTGCCTCACACACACAGATTAGGTGTTCAAGAAGTCAGTATGTATCAGAGTTAACTTGAATTCAGATCTACCTGGTTTTGTGGCCAGCTCTCTATCCACTCTGCTATTCATCTTAGAATCATAGCATATTCTGGTGTTATTCATTGACCATTGATGCTAAAATGTCCTGGCATGAAATCAATAATTATAAACTGAAACAGCAGGTACCTGAAGAAGCTTCCATTACATGGGTACATCCTTCACCTGCAGTTACACTCCCTAGACTATTTCTTGAGGTTTGAGGACCATCCCAATCTGAAATAACTCCTGGTCCTAGACTTGGGTGTGACAATTCTCGAAAAGTGAACCAATTCTGGAATCTTCAGAAAAGGTACAAATGATCAAGTTTTGTAATTACCTTTGTTTCACAGTAGACACCACGTGACATCTTACCTCCACCTTTTTTCTGTAGTAACTTTATTTTGTATTGCATTTGGAGAAGGGGCATATCTTGTTTCTAGACTATATCTTTCATGATGTCAATTTTCACTGTGTCCCTTTCCAGCCCCTAGCACAGTGCTCTTCCCAGAGTAGGTGCTTAACAAATATTTGCCTAACTAAATTTAATGCTAAAGGACTAATAGATGACTCCTCTGAGAAATTCAATTGATATTTCATTTTGAAAAAGTTATCTAAAATGGATTCTAAAGTTCTACCTTGCAAGAATATGAAAATAATTTCACAACTGACAAACCAAGATAAATGCAGATCTCTCAGTAAATGATAAAAAGACAATGGGAAATCAAGAATAATTTTATCCATCAGAATAAAGTTTTTCCTTTACATTCTTTTAACAGCATCATTTTTGTTAAAAATTTAGAGATGCCCAGAGCTGAGGCTATCCTTGAAAATCTTTTCTGAATATATGTACATATCTATCTATCTATCTATAAACACATACATGTACACAATATATATTGTAATATATAATATATATATATACTTAAAATATGCAATGTATAAAATGTATTCTCAGTATGTATATATATATTTTATATATGAATATATGTATACATATGAATAATTTTATTTTGGTTCAAAGCCATCAATTATTTTAATTTTGATTATAACCAATATCAAACGTGTATATAGCATTTTAAGGTTTTAAGATATATAACTCACTTTAGCTTATTTTATTCTTACAACAACCGTAGGAGGTAATTGCTATTATTGAACCCATTTTTAGATTAGAAAACTGAACCTGAGTAAGATTAAGTAATTTGTCCAAGGTTACACAATTAGTAAATATCTAAGGATCTTCTTTAAGTTAAACTATTCTAATTATGGAATAGTTGCAAGCTGATTTCAGATGTTTGAACAGATTTTCAAATGGCCTGCATCTTTTTGTCCAGAAGGATTATCTAGCTTTCCAGAAAAATTACCAGCTGAAGGTGGTACAAAATGTTGTTTGAAGAAAACATTGTCATTTTTGGGTCATATTCTCTGCTATACTTTTTTTTCTATTTCTCCCCCAGAAACATGAAAAATTTAATAAAAGATGTAGCATTTCCCTGGGCCTATGGATATGTCAACTTGAGACTTAGCAAACACACAACTATTATAGGTACTGTGTTAGCCATCTGTGTTAATTCTCACAATTAAAAGCCATGCATTTGACACCATTCCCTATTGTCAAAGAAATAAGGGGAAAAACTTATAACTTGATACTTTGCCTCTAAAGCCTTACATAAAGCACACACCCTAATTTTAAAGCTTCTAAATATTTAAAAATCCATTTACCCATTGGGTGTGCTTATCGGAAAAAAGAGGAAAACCACAGCTTTTTATTGCAATTTGTTTTTGATTTTTTAAAATGATGAAATATGTGCATAGAAAAGATTTCTAGTAGAGAATCTCAGATTTAAGAATCTTACCTCTGTAATCAGCATGAATAAATGTTACAGAAAGCAACAAAACCAGGACTTTCATCATTCTTAGGCTATTTGAATTCATGTTGATGGCACAGGGCTCATTACCTTTATGAGATTCTATCTCAAAAATTGGTTGTCTTTTCCAATGAACTTTCCATATATGATATGAACAAATTAATAATTAATCTCTACACAGAAACAGATGGGGGTGGGAAACATCCTTGGACCAGTGGACATAAAGTCATATAAATGCAAATAGATATCCTAGAGGGCAATGATGGGAAAAGTCTAGAACATTTTAATTATTAACTTTTTCAAGCCAATGTAAATAGAATGGACAGAAACTTGGGTTATTCCCTGCCCCAAGATTTTATCTATTTTTTAAAGGTTGACTTGATGTGATAAATAGGGATGATTCTACTTTATTAGGAGTAGAGGCTGACTCAATGCGCTGGTAGTTCAGATTTGATATTAACATTAGTAGGTCAATTTACATTTAGCAGAAAGAGATGAATTAGCCATAGCAAGAGAAGGACATGATACAATAATAGATATTGACTATACAAATTCTTAGACTTAAGCAAGGTGCACCCTTCCCATTTCAGCTAGGTAAAACTCCCTTGCCTGAGTTGTCCATTGTGTTCCACTAGCCAAGCATCAGAAAGGGTGCATAGAACATGCTATGACCATTTCTCAGGCAGCTAGGAAATGATATAAGTTGCCAGAGTCTTTATTCCTTTGAGACAGCCAATGAACTCCATGCATCCAGTAGATTTATGTTCCATAGTCAAAGACTCTATTATTGGGACAAGAAATTGTTACTAGAAAAAGTTCTGGGAAAAAATATAAAGGAATATGGCAGAATTTAGATGTAAACCAATATCTCACACTACATCACAATAAGAAACAAATAAATTTGTGAATTAGGCATAAAGGGTGACATTATAAACAAATTAGAGGAACAAGGACCCTTGATATAGTAGATGGAAGGCTAGCCTTGGAAACAGGGAGATCTAGATTCAAGTCTTTTCTATAATCTATACTGTGTGTCAAGTCATGTACTTTTAAAAATATTGATTTTTAATATGCATTGCTTTATGAATCATGTTGGGAGAAAAAAAATCAGAGCCAAAAGGAAAAAAAAACATGAGAAAAGAAAAAAATAACAAATAAAAAGAAGTGAACATGGTATGTGTTGATTTACTTTCAATCTGTATAGTTCTTTTTCTATATGCAGATGGCATCTGTTCAAAATCTAATGGGACTGCTTTGGATCACTTTACCACTGAAAAGAACCAAGTCTTTTATAATTGATCATTGTACATTTTTGCTATTATTGTGTACAACTTATTCCTGATTCTGCTTGTTTCACTTAGCATTAATTCAAGTAAATCTTTCCAGGACTTTCTAAAATCAGCTCTTGTTCATAATTTTTTATAGAACAATAATATTTCATTATCTTCATATGCCACAGCTTATTCAGCCATTCTTCAGTTGATGGACATCAACTCATTTTTTAATTCTTTGCTATCACAAATAGAACTGCTACAAACATTTTTGCACATGTGGGTCCTTTCCTCTCCTTTATGATTTCCTTGTGATACAGACTCAGGAAGGGAACTACTGGGTCAAAGTGTATGCACAGTTTGATAATTCTTTGGGCAAAGTTCCAGGTTGCTTTCCAGAATGGTTGGATCATTTCACAACTATACCAATAATGCATTAGTGTCCCAGTTTTTCCACATTCAACATTTATCATTATCTTTTCCTGTCATCTTAGCCAGTCTGAGAGGTATGATATGATATCTCAGAGTTGTTTTAATTTGCATTTCTCTAATCAATAGTGATTTAGAGCATTTTCTGACATGACTATAGATGGCTTTAATTTCATTACCTGAAAATTGTCTGTTCATATTCTTTGACCAGTTATCAATTGATGAATGACTTGCATTCTTACAAATTTGACACAGTGCTTTATATATTTTAGAAATGAGACCTTTACCAGAAACACTGGCTATAAAGATTTTTCCCCAGTTTTATACTTTCCTTTTAATCTTGTTTTTATTGGTTTTGTTTGGGCAAAAACCTTTTAATTTAATGTAATCAAAATTGCCTTTTATAATGTTATCTAGTTCTTCTTTGATTCTAAATTCCTCTCTCTAAAGATCTGATAGGTAAATTATCCCTTTCTCTCCTAATTTGTTTATGGTATCATCCTTTATGACCAACTCATGTACCCATTTTCTGAATAAATCCACAATATTGTCCACTGTTTTGCTTCAAATTATTTTATAATTTCATGCCAAATAATTTAACCCAGACATGGTCATGTGGGAAAGATGAAAACCTCAATTCTCAATTGTATATTTGGGGATAGAATACTTAGGAGAAGGAAAACTGCTTTTTTTGTAATGGAATTAGTAATAGCTACTTTTTTGATCTTGTGCATAATTGCCAAGTAAGTTGCTTTAATAAATATGTATTGATTGATCAAATTCTCATTTGATGTGTTATAATCAAATCCCCTACTGAATCCCATAAAAATGATTAGTGCATTATCATCATGGAATAGACTGCTATAATAAGGAAAGCATGTTGTTGTTATTATTATTATTATTATTTTAGTTTCTTGCTATTGATATTGCCATTTTGGATATCAGGAACATTGTTAAGCCTTCCCCAGAGAGGCAAAATAAAACAAAAGAAATACACTTTCAGTATATGTCCTTCTACTCAGGCCCTGTTTGATAGTATTACTGTTTCTCAACCTCTATTGAATAAAAATTATTACATAATGGAGTTCTTGAAGAGAGCACACAATTAAAATGCAGAAATTTTGAAATTGTTAGTAGTGTATAATAAAGATCAAAACAGAGACTAAAGGTGAAAGTTTCCTTGTGTATTCAAAGAATTCTTTTTCTTGCCCCTAGATTTATTTTCATGTCAATCAAACATTATTGGGAAGAAGAGAGCCCCATCTCTTCTGTCTGGCTATACATCTTCAGTGAGATTTTCTTGGGTGAAGTTACTGAAATGGCTTTTGTGGATATAGACTAACATTCAAGAATTAAAAAAGATTCAAATGAATCTTCTAATCTTAAATCTGATAACTGATTGGATCTGAGGACTATGAGTCAGTGCCAGAAAAAAAAAAAAAAAAGCTGGCAAAAGAATAGACTTAGTACTAGAATCTGGATTTCTTCTGACATTTTCTAGCAGTTTGGTTGCACTATAGCCTTTAGCCAGGTACTAAAATAACTTTTACTCTCCTTTTTCAGTTAGATGTTTATAAAATATTGTAGTATAATACCTATTAGTAGGGAAAACAAAGAGCCATGAAGAAGCTAATGATGTAATTATTGTTATCATAATAATGTAAGCATATTATTAATTGATTGACTAAATTCTCAACTGATTTCTTATAACCAAATTTTTTTCTGATTCTCATGTCATGCAGACATTTATTTATAAAAAATAAAGCTTTTCCTACTAGTGAATCCTACTTGGAATGAATCACAGAATTCCTGACAGAGTATTCAAATAGGCAGTTTCTTCAATCATAATTTTTCAAAAGAAATAAACATTTTTTCAAATTGATATGACTGGCTATAAAACCCAAGAGCATGATATTAAATTTTATCTCAATAAAAGTGCCTCATTGAAACACTAAAATGGTATAATGCAGGTATGTTGTTTTCTGACAATATAACAATTAAGAGATAGAGCTTAGAGCATTGCAAAGGAAATAAATATCCAAAAGCATTTTCTTACTTATAGAGGCTTCTCCTCAGCGGGTGGGAAGAAAGTGAAACTATTTATTATTCATCACAAGGCATTACATTCCTACTTATAATCTTCATTCCATTAAATACAATGGTATTTGCAGCAATCTTAATGGAGTTCCCTTATATGGAAAAAGAGAGGGCTCATTTGCATCTTAATAATAGACTTCAGGAATAAGAAGTGGACCATTGATTTGTTTTATATAGTGAACTACAAAATGGGGAATTTTTCTCTACCAATGCAAGTTAGTATCTTCTCTCCAAGATGTTGTCTGAGGCTTAATTTGAATCCAGGACTTCATGGATAGAAAGGCTAGTCTTCTTTCTACTATGCCATGTGATTTTTCTGAATTATTTGGTATTTGTTATAGAAATCACATTAATGCATTTGTCCTGAAACAGATAAATTTTATTTTCCATTTAATTTGCTCAATAGGGATTCATGAATCATTGAGACTTATATTTAGCTATTTGGTAATGCCTTGCATCTTCTGCTGTAATCCATCCAGCCCACGTCTTTGTGTTTTATACTTTTGGTTTCCTACTAACTATCAGCTGGATTCAGAAACTTACTAAGCCCCAGTATTATACCACAGTTTTTTTTCTCATTCCACTATTATGATTCATTCCATTCATTCAATAATTAATTAATCCTCCTGCTGCAAAAAACCATGCTATTAGTTCTTTAAAGTGTTATAATAAAGTTTTTAATCAGCACTTCCTACCCAAGATATCTCTTTGATATATTAATCTAAATATATATATATATATGTGTGTGTGTGTGTGTGTATGTGTGTATCTGTGTGTATATTTATAATATCACTTTTGAAGTTTGAGAGATTATTTTAATTAACTCAATTTTAATTAATCCAAGAAAGATGAGAAAAAGGACTATATTATAACTTATTAACTATACATTCCCTGGATAAAGGACAAAGCCAAAATATTTAACTTTAAACCTATAATGTATCACTATATCATGACATTCAACATGGCTATGGATTTTCACCTATCCTTGAGAAGAGAATAAATGGGATATGTGAGAGACATACTGTCATCTGATCAGTAAATGTTTGAAGCATTTGTTCCTCCTTCCTTTACCTCTAGTCTATATCTATATATCTATATATCTACATCTATCTATCTATCTATCTATCTATCTATCTATCTATCTATCTATCTATCTATCTATGTATATATGTAAGAGAGAGAGAGAGAGAGAGAGAGAGAGAGAGAGAGAGAGAGAGAGAGAGAGAGAGAGAGAGAGAGAGGGAAAGAACACACTAAAGATATGCTACTTTTGACAAATTGGCCACCTAGATAACTAGATGGCACTATGGCTAAAGCAGTGGAAATCTGAATTGAAACCCAATCTCAAACATTTACTACATATGTGACTCTGGGTAAGTAATCTCATTGATATGTGCTTCAGTTTCCTCAACTGTAAAAATGGGAATTATTGTAACAACTACATAACTGGGCTATTATGAGGCTTAAATGTGATATTTGTAAGATGCCTGACACATGTGTGGAATTTAATAAATACTTATTTACTTACCCATTGATATATATGCCAGCATACACTAGATGTAAAATTACTAATCTTTAGTCTTATTTCACATTCAAAAAAGTGTTTTAAAATCACTTTTTATCAGTTTGTTAAAATGGGACAACTAAAAATGAGTGCTGAGTTGTTTTTTGTTTTTTGTCATTTATTTTTTCAAAGCAATTTTATGAGGATAGAATCTCATTGGACATGGGGCAATAGTATATAAAATGTTAACTATTCCTGTGTAATTTGGAGAAAAATTATTTCCAAAATTCTTTTGTGCCTTGGGTAACTACTAGATGTTTATGTTGGATTATGAATCATTTGTCATCTATGTCATCTAACTTTAATTTCCTGAAATAGAATGGTTTAATAAAAAGTCCCACAAGTCCTCTGGAAATTTCTAAAGCATACATAGAAAAGGAATTACAATCAGGTTAGTTAAAAATCCCTAGTGACTCCCATTTCTTGAAGGGAGTAGTTATTTCAGTTTCTGTGTACTTAGCACTCATTTTTAAAAAAAATGTATCTTAAATATTCTATTCTTTTTAAATTTTGAGTTCCAATTTCTCATCCCTCCCCTATCCTCTGAGAAGACAAGCAAAATGATGCCAATTATATATGTGAAATCATGCAAAACATGTTTCCATATGAATCATATCACAAAAAAGCAAGAGAAAAAAGTGAAAAATGTATTTCAATTTTCACTTCAAGTTCATCAGTTTTTTCTCTTGAGGTGGATGGCATTTTTTTTTTCATCTAGAATCCTTTTAATTGTTTTACATTATTGTGCTGCTCAAAATAGTCAAGTCTTTCACAGTTGATCAATGTTACAACATAGATGTTATTATGCACAATGATTTCTTCATTCTTCCCACTTCACTTTGCAATAGTTTATATAGATCTTGCCAAGTTTTTTCTGAAACTGCCTCCTTATTATTTCTTACAGCACAATAGTACTCTATTACAATCATATGCCATAGTCATTCCCAGGTTGATGAGTATCCCTCAGTTCTAATTCTTTGCCACCACAATAAGAGCTGCAAAATATTTTTATACATATATATTACTTTTCTTATTTCTTTCTAACTCCTTCATTTTATTTTAAGAAATTATTCCACTGTACATACCCTTTGATCCAGCAGTGTCTCTACTGGGCCTGTATCCCAAAGATCATAAAAAAAGGGAAGAGGACCCACATATCAAAAAACGTTTTTGTAATGGCAAGGAACTGGAAACTGAGTGGATGCCCATAAGATGGAAAATAGATGAATAAGTTATGGTATATGAATGTTATGGAATATTATTCCATTCTATCAGCAGGATGATTTCGAAAAGGCCATGAACTGATGCTAAGTGAAGTGAATAGAACCAAGGAAATATACAAGATTATATGAGGATCAATTCTGATGTAGGTGACGCTTTTCAATAGTGAGATGATTCAGATCAGTTCCAATGGTTTTGTGATAGAGAGAGTCATCTGCACCCAGAGAGAGGACTGTGGGGACTGAGCGTGAGTCACAATGTAGTATTTTCATTTTTTTATGATTGTTAGCTTTTATTTTGTTTTACTTCTCATTTTTCCCTTTTTGATCTGATTTTTCTTGTGCAGCATGATAATTGTGGAAATATGTTTTAAAATAATTATATAATAAATTACTTGCCATATAGAGGAGGGTGTGGAGAAGAAGGAGGGAGAAAAAAAAGTGAAACACAAGGTTTTGCAATGATGAATGTTGAAAACTATCTATGTGTATGTTGTGAAAATAAAAAGCTTTTTGAAAAAAGCCATCTCTAGGGTGAGGTGGAGGGAAGGGAAGAAAAAAGGGGGGGGGAGAAAATTATGTGATAACTTCATTATATATTTAAAAGGAATAACAGAATATACATTTTAGATTTGCAGTTTCATTTAAAATATTTTTTAATTCTACTACATTATAAAATGTGTGTTTTATTTCTTAAGTTTAGAATAAAATAAATAATTAAAAAAAGAAATAAGATGCTGAGACATTTTTGATCTATAATTCTTAATTCTTAAATTTTCTCTATTCTGTTTTCCAAGTTAGTTTTTTTCAGTTAAATTGTTCTCATTTTCTTCTATTTTTGTATTCTATTGGTTTTATTTTATTGTTTCTTAATGTCTCTTGGTGTCATTAACTTTTACTTGCCCAAATCTAAATTTGAAGGAATAACTTTCTTTAATTAAGTTTTTAATCCCCTTTTCCATTTGTCCTATTATACTCTTTAAGGAGAATTCAGCAAATTTTTGTGGCCTCTTTTACTATCAGGCCAATTCTATTTTTAAGGTGTTGTCTTCTTCAATAATTTTTGTACCCCTTTTAACCAAATTATGAATTCTCTTTACATAATTTTATTGCATTGCTTTAATTTCTTTCCCCATTTTTTTTCTACCAGTCTTATAGCTTTCTTTAATGCTTCCAGGAATTCTTGTTGGGCCTGGATACAATTAACATTTTTCTTTGAGGTTTCACTTACACCTGATTTTACCTTATTGTGTTTTGAGTTTATGTCGTGGTCTTTCCCACCATTGTAGTACTTTTAAAAGTCAAGTTCTTTGTTGTTGTTGTTTAATAATTTTCTACCTTATTTATTTACTTTAAACTTTATGTTAAAAGTGGGGGAGGCATTATTTCAATTTCTGGCTTTTTTGTGCTGCTATTTGCAGAGTTAGTTCTGATGGTCTGCAAGTATTCAGTGCTCGTAAGGTAGTATGATCTGGGGAGAGGTACAGTCATTGATCTCCTAATCCATATTATGCTATTTATCCAGGCAGTCTCTGCTCTCATGTAGTTGCATGCATTAGGGCTCCTGTTGACTCTGGATCTATGATGAGGTCTTATGTTCTCCTGCAGCTGCAAACATTGCTCTGCATTGACCTATTGTGACCAGAGCTCTTGCATGTTGGCTTGTGATAAACCATAAGTATTCCTTTCTACTCTTGAACTGTGATGAAGAACTAGTTATGGGCAATAAAGCTGCCAATGAAATGCCAGCGGTTCATGGTGTCAGTAAAAAGTTCTCTATATTCTTTTTGTGACCAAGTTGATTGACCGCCCCTTATAGGCTCTGTGCTGAAAGCTCCTGGAGCTTCAGCTGCCACTGCCATTTCTAATAGCTGCCTTTAGGGACCATAAATGGTCTTTCTTCTGTGTATATAAGTGGTCAGGTTTTGCCTTTTCTTGCACAAGTCTAGGGTCTTAGCTAGGATGCACTAGAATTGAATTTATTGACCATTCTTTCCTAGTTCTAATGAGGAAAATTAATATTGTGCTATATTATTTAATAACCAATATTACTCTGAGATAATTTATTTTCCTTATTCTGAAGTGCAGGAAGTTTTTGAAGGGCCTGATCTAGTAATGTAATCACTCCCAGTCCCCAAGATATCTGTTTCTTAATTAGCGTAGGTTACACCCTTCCCAAATGGCACCTTGTTTCTCTTATTTCTGTTTACCCCTTAGAGAACCGGTTTGAGCTAGTTTTCCCCAAAGAATAAGTCTTCTATCCTTCCTTTATAATCAAGGGTGAGGGACTTCTGGCCAAGATGGTGGCGTGGAGGCAGACAGCTGCTTGAGCTCCGCATTTTCTCTCAGAATTTACTTCATGACAAGCCTTGGAATTAATGCTTGACCGGAAAAGAAACACACAAATAATTACCAACAGAAGACATCCTTGAAATTTGCCAGAGAATATCTGTGTTTGCTTGGGTGAGGGGATGAACAGACTGGGCTCAGACTGAGGGCAAGCAGCTCATACAGTTCAGACTGGAGGGGGGAGGGGTGTGATCTCTTCCATTTCTGCGAAAATACTTTTACCCCAGTGTGGATGTTCCATCTTGGCAGCAAGCCAGGAGCAGCAGAGAGGGTGTAAACACTGGAGGTGAAGAATAAAGCCCCAGAAAGCTAGTGACCCGGCCACCCCCACTCCCACCTGGAGTGACTCAGCGCATCCTTAGAGCCTCAGAGCACAGACCCAGCACAGCCATCACTGTCCTGTTAGTGCCTCACTGTTGTCTCCTGCAGTCTGTAGAGAAACCCTGGTAACATCATCCAACCCCCCCCCCAAAAAAAAAATCAGACCAATTGTTTTTCTTGTCAATTTGTTTTCTTTGATTCCCACTCTGACAAAATGAACAAAAAATTTAAAAGGGCTCTAACTAGTGACAGTTTCTATATGGAGAGAGAGCAGACTTCAAACACTGAGGAGACTAAAAGCAGATTGTCTCCAGAGGAATCCCCTAAGGGGGATATGATCTGCTCCTCAATACATAAGACTCTCATAGAGGAAATCAAAAAGGCTCTCACAAGAGAGCTAGAAGAGAAATGGGAAAAGGAAAGGGAAGCTTGGCAAGAAAGTCTGGAGAAGTCATCCCACACATTTAAAGACAGAATGGATAAAGGAATCAAATCATTGAAAAACAAAATTAGTGAATTAGAAAATGTAAACAACTCCAAGGAAAACAGGATTAGTAAGCTGGAAAAAGAAAACATCTCTCTAAAAATAAAATAGATGAAATAGAAAAAAATTCCATAGAAGATAAAAACTCAATTGGACAATTACAAAAAGATATTTAAAAAGTGAGTGAAGAAAATACATCATTGAAAATTAGACTCGAACAAGTAGAAATGAATGACTTAAGGAGAAACCAAGAAGGAGTCAAGCAAAACCAGAAAAATGAAACAATTGAAAAGAATTTCAAGTACCATATTGGAGAGACAATAGACCTGGAAAACAGATCCAGGAGAGACAATTTGAGAATAATCAGACTCCCTGAAAAATGTGAGGGAAAAAAGAGCCTGGACACTATTTTCCAGGAAATCATCAAAGAGAACTGCCCAGACGTTTTGGAAACAGAAGGTTAAAACAGACATTGAAAAAATTCATTGATCACCTACTGAAAGGGACCCTAAAATCAAAATGCAAGAAATATAGTGGCCAAGTTCAAGAACCATCAGACAAAGGAAAAAAATATTGGAAGCTGCTAGAAAAAAAGCAATTCAGATATGGAGGAGCCACAATAAGCATAACCCAGGATCTAGCAGCGTCCACATTAAAAGAATGAAGGGCCTGGAATATGATATTCTGAAAAACTAAGGAACTTGGTATGCAGCCAAGAATAACTTACCCAGCAAAAATGAGCATCGTTTTCCAGGGAAGAAGATGGGCATTTAATGAAATAAATGAATTCCATCTACTCTTGATGAAAAAAACCAGATCTATACAAAATGTTTGATCTTCAAATACAGAACTCAAGAGATTTCTAAAAAAGTAAAAAGAAATCTTGAGAACTATATTTCTGCCATAAAGATATGTAAATAACACAAGTATAATTTGTCCTAGAAACTAGAGGTGGAAAAGAAATTGTACCATAAAAATGGGCAAAGTGGTGATACTACATCTCATGAAGAGGCAAAGGTAACGTATTATATCTGAGAAAAAGAAAGGAGGGGGATGAACATAGTGTGTATCAATAGACATTTAGGGTTAGTGTTAGGGTTATAACGGGTTAAACTTCTTCCACTTTGTTGAAAAGTGAGAGGGAAGGAGTAAACTAAGGGGAAGGGAATACAGAAATTGTGAGAAAAAGGGGTAAAATAGGAAGAGGAACTTTAAGGTGGGGGAGGGATACTAAAAAGGGAGGGCTGTGAAAAGCAAGTGGTGTTCACAAGTTTAATACTGGGTAGGAGGGTAAAAGGGAAGGAAAGGAGAAAAGCATAAGCAGGGGTTAACAGGATGGCAAGCAATATAGAATTAGTCATTCTAACCATAAATGTGAATGGTGTAAACTCCCTCATAAAGAGGAAGTAGTTTGCAGACTGGATTAAAAGCCAGAATCCTACTATATGTAGTTTACAAGAAACACACCTGAAACAGGGTGATACATTCAAACTAAAAGTAAAAGAGTGGAACAGAATCTACTATGCTTCAGGTGAAGCCAAAAAAGCAGGGGTAGCCATCCTCATCTCAGATCAAGCAAAAACAAAAATTGATCTAATTAAAAGAGATAAGGAAGGGCATTATATCCTGCTAAAGGGTAGCATAGATAATGAAGCAGTATCAATATTAAACATATATGCACCAAGTGGTGCAGCATCTAAATTCTTAAAAGAAAAATTAAGAGAGCTGCAAAAAGAAGTAGACAGCAAAACTATAATAGTGGGAGATCTCAACCTTGCACTCTCAGAATTAGATAAATTAAATGACAAAATAAATAAGAAAGAAGTCAAAGAGGTAAATAGAATACTAGAAAGGTTTGATATGATAGATCTTTGGCGAAAGCTAAATGGAGACAGAAAGGAGTACACTTTCTTCTCAGCAGTTCATGGAACCTATCCAAAAACTGATCATATACTAGGACATAAAAACCTCAAAATCAAATGCAGTAAGGCAGAAATAGTAAATGCATCATTTTCAGACCACAATGCAATGAAAATTACATTTAATAAAAAGTCAGGGGAAAATAGATAAAAAATAATTGGAAACTAAATAATCTTATACTAACAAATGACTGGGTAAAACAGCAAATCATAGACTAAATTAATAACTTCACCCAAGAAAAGGACCATAATGAGACATCATACCAAAATGTGTAGGATACAGCCAAAGCAGTAATAAGGGGAAGTTTTATGTCTCTAGAGGCCTATTTGCATAAAATAGAGAAAAAGAAGGTCAACGAATTGGGCTTACAACTAAAAATGCTAGAAAAGGAACAAATTAAAACCCCCCAGACAAACACGAAACTTGAAATTCTAAAAACAAAAGGTGTGATAAATAAAATTGAAAGTAAAAACAAAACAAAACAAAACAAAAAAACTATTAAATTAATTAATAAAACTAAGAGTTGGTTCTATGAAAAAAACCAACAAAATAGACAAACCCTTAGTAAATCTGATTAAAAAAAGGAAAAAGGAAAAGCAAATTGTTAGTCTTAAAAATGAAAAGGGAGAACTCACCACTAATGAAGAGGAAATTAGAACAATAGGAGCTACTTTGCTCAACTTTATGCCAATACATTAGATAACTTAAATGAAATGGAAGAATACCTTCAAAAATATAGCTTGCCCAGATTAACAGAGGAAGAAGAAATAGTCTAAATAGTCCCATTTCAGAAAAAGAAATAGAACAAGCTATTAACCAATTCCCTAAGAAAAAATCCTCAGGACCAGATGGATTTACATGAGAATTCTACCAAACACTTAAAGAACAACTTACTCCAATGCTATATAAACTATTTGAAAAAATAGGGATTGAAGGAGTCCTACCAAATTCCTTTTATGGCACAGACATGGTACTGATACCTAAACCATGTAGGCTGAAAATAGAGAAAGAAAATTATAGACCAATCTCCCTAATGAATATTGATGCTAAAATCTCAAATAAAATATTAGCAAAAAGACTACAGAAAATCATCCCCAGAATAATAAACTATGACCAAGTGGGATTTATAACAGGAATGCAGGGCTGGTTCAATATTAGTAAAACTATTAGCATAACCAACTATATCAATAACCAAATTAACAAAAACCATATGATCATTTCAATAGATGCAGAAAAATCATTTGATAAAATCCAACATCCATTCCTACTTAAAAACACTCAAAAGTATAGGAATAAATGGACTATTTCTTAAAATAATAAGGAGCATAAATTTAAAACTGTCAGTAAACATCATATGTAATGGCGATAAACTGGAACACAGGGGAACAATTACTACATGCAGTCCATGGATCTAGAGAAATTTCTGTAATGTTTCAAAAAGGAAGGGGGATTCATTTCAGGTCAAGATAAACAAGCTTGCAGATTCAGCTGCCCATGCTGCTGTCTGTTTGCCCCTGACCATAGCACCTTTAATTCTCCAACTCCTGACTCCTTCATTCTCTCACATACCTGCCAGGCAAGTAAATTCTAAAAAGATTATTAAAAAGACTCTAGAGTTTGTGCTAAAAGAGATCATTTTCACTTAAGGTCACAATGTTCTACTCATTGTCCCACTCCTTTGAGGAAACAAAAGTAGGAATCTGGGAAAAACATTGTTTAGTATCTATCCTAGGAAAGCTGTTTGGATGAGAGGCATTCATGATGGCCTCATCTTCTTGTCCCCACCTCTCCAGTCTTCCTCTGGGTGAGGTTTCCTGATTATTGTCCCACAGTGCTGTAGTTCTATGGTTGCCAGATGTCAATCTGTTGGTATGTGATGACAGGGTTTCCAGGACAGATAGTGGGAGTTGGTGGAGGTGGGGTCTCTGCTTTCTGCTCATTGCTTTAAGCAGCATATTATTGGGCAACAAATTATTTTCTAACACTTATTTTAATTTTATTTTAATTGGTGATGAATTCATCATCATATTCATTATTTTTATATTGGTAATTTTGGTTTCTTTCCTTTCTAGAAAATCAAATTTGTCAAAGTTTTATATATTTTATTGCTATTTTCATACAATGAGCTCCTACTATTGTTTATTAGTTCAATGTTTTTAACTTTCAATTTTATTAATATTTCCTTTTGTTTTCAAAATGTTCAATTGAAGATTTTTAAATTATTATTTTGTTAGGTTTTTTTGGTTGCATTCCAAATTAATCGATCTATTCTCTTTCTTTTTTTTTTGGTTGATGAATTTAAAAAATTTTCTTTTAAATATTGTTTTGGCTGCATCCCACAAATTTTGGTATGTTATCTCATTGTTGTCATCTTTAATGAAATTATTTCTGTGATTTGTTCTTTGAGCCATTCATTCTTTAGGATTAGATCATTTAGTTTCTTATTAGGAAGTCTATGTTTTCAAGGCTTTTTATTCATGCAATTTTTATTGAATTATGGTATGAAAAGGGTATATTTTATAGTTCTGCCTTCCCCTCTCCCTCATTTTGTTTGTGAAATTTCTGTGCTCTAATATATGGTTAATTTTTGTGAAAGTATTGGGTACAGAACCTTGGGAACATGGGTAGTGCAATGGATAGAATACTGGGAATCAGGAAGACTTATCTTTGAGTTAAAATCCAGCCTTAGACACTTATTAGCTGTGTAACCCCCATGCAAGTCACTTAACCTTGTTTGCCTCAGTTTCTCATTTGTAAAATGAGCTGGAGAAAAAAATAACAAACCACTCTATATTTTTGCCAAGAAAAACACAAAATGGTGTCACAGAGAGTCAGGTACAACTAACTAAACAAAAACAATGAGAACTCTGTACAGCTGAGAAAAGGTATGCTCCTTTCTGTTCACATTTAATGTCTTTCAGAGATTATCATATCAAATTTTTATAAAATTCTATTCTCCTTCATATCTAAAATTTTATTCTTCACACATATTTCCCTCTTTGAACCACTCTGATGAAAATGAGGTTCAAGCATTACCCACTTGCTCTCGTTTGTCTCTCTACTATTAAAACTATTCTTTGCACACCGCTTTTAATTTTCTAATTTCCCCATTTGTCCTTTCCCTTTCCCTTTCTCCCAGTACATAGTCTCTTTCTCACCATTACATTTTTTCTTTTGGGACCAATTTAACATAAGAGACTCAAACATGCCTTCTAAGTAAGCTCTTTCCAAGTATCTTAATGATTTTTAGAAGCTATATGTAACATTTTACCATTTGAGAATATAAATAACATAACTATATCGAATTCCTTATTATTTCTCAATCATGATTACCTTTTGTAAAGATTCTCTTGGATCTTATGTTGGAATGTAAATTGTTTTCTTCAGCACTGGTCTTTTCATCAGGAATCCTCGGAAGTCCTCTGTTTCATTAAATATCTATTCCCCTCCCCCCCTTGAAAGTATTCTGTTTTCTGGGTAGGTTATTCTTGGTTTTAAATCTACCAGAACTAGAATTTAAACCAAACTCCTCTGCATCTAAATTTAATATTCTGCCACATGACACTTTTGATAATGGCCTTTTATGAAACATATCTTTCACAAACTCTGGCCATGCTTATGCATGTCCATTTTGGCAATACAGAATTGTCTATGTGAGAATTGATATTTCTTATATGTTAAATTTCTTTTTTTCAGCATGTATTTTCATTCAAATGCTCATTGTTATGCCTTGTCCCTTCTAATGTAGAGGTAAACTATCTGACAAATTAATTTATAGTAACATTTTAAGGAATCAATGTTACCTCTATAAAAATTTAAAATATAAATGAGGAGCACTGGAGGAAACAATACTTAATATATAAGAATTAATTAGTTGAATTAATGACTTCAACTATTAAGTTGAATTTGACTGCTTTTTTGTTGTTGTTGTTCAACAATAACTTTGACATATATACTTCATAAGGCTACTCTATTTCATAAGGCTAATCTAGTCTCTCCTACTGTCCATGGACATTTATTTCCATATTTTGCTAAAGGACAAACAGTTCCTGTTGAATATTCCAAGGTAACACATGTATAAATCAGATTCCTTCTCATCTAATTTTTGTTCTAAAGGTCAAATGCTTTGTGAAGAACAACTTATTAATCATCAAAGCAACACAACATGGGAAAATTTTTAAATTGTCCATATTGAAGAATATAGCTCCAGGGAGGCAGCACTACCTGATATTAAAGGGTTATGAATTTCTTCCTCTTTTATGTATTAAAAAAATAAAAGTAAATGGCAATATGTAAGTGCTGGAAGGATCCAACCTTTTGCAGAAATTATAGCTAATGTTTTCAAAGTGCTTTATTAAAGACATTTTTTTATGCTTTTGGCAGAAAAGGTGAAGTGTGATGCAGAGGAATCATATACAAACTTCCAGAGCCTTTGGCTATCCAAAGCTGAACAACCATATTTTCTTACAGCCTCAAAAGTCAATGGATAGAAATTGGACATATATGACTGAACACTTCAGAGAAATCATCTGTCTGCTTCTTACCTATATTTTTCTGAAAGTATACTCCTCCAGAGAAAAGAGTCAGAAAAGAGAAGTAGAAAGGAGAGAGAAAGATTTTTACATTAATCAATAACATCTTGGTTTCTGTCCTTTAAGGATTTTCCAGGCTTGATGCTTCTGCTTTTATTTACATGTACAGATGTCCTATCACTCTCTACTCTGCATTATGAAGAAAGGGCTTTTTTTCATTGGCTGATGAGCTAGTGTTGAACCTGAATACAAATAACTGGGGGGTCCAGAGGAATGGAGAATTTGATTGTTATTTTTTTTCCTTGTAGTGATCGATGAAGGCAGACTTCTATAAGCTTTTACAAAGAAAATATAATCAACTGCCTCTCTTTCATCCTAAGTCAATGTGAAGCCATGTTAAGTCCAGCTATTGTTTCTAAGTTGTGTCTATACTTTTCTATTCAGGTAAAGGAGGATTGGAAATGAAACTAGTGTCAATTATTTTAGAAAGTTGGAAGACAAGAGGTACAATGATAAGAATTTATGTCTGAGTTTTGTGGTCAGCCAAGTCTAGTAAAAATGCTTCCACTAAGTGAATGGCTTGATTCATAGCATTGGACTCAAGTCACCCAAGAGAGAATGATTTGTTCAAGATCTCTGCCACACTTGGAACTACACTTGGTGAGGATTAATGCTTTGGAGTCTTTGCTTGAAAGTTGGGCTCCTCCCTAGGGACAGAGGTGATATAAGAGCTTGTCCCTAGTTGGTGGAAAGGGGGAAATTTTTTTTCTAGGGTAATATACTTTACACTTGGTGGAGAAATAGGACCCATTGCTATTTTGCTCCCAGGAACCTGTGTCTCCATCTCACGTCTCATAGTTTACTGCCATTTCAAAGATTTCAGGAGCCTAAACAAGTAGAGTTGTTGCAGGGGGGAATAGGAGTTTTATCCCAAAAATGTGACCTAAATTACTGTGTATTTAAATCTAAATGGCATATGATAGAATTACTTTTGATTGATACATTTGGGAACATGATTTTAGAAATATGTGTGTGTTAATATTGAAGTATTGCTACCAGAAATTTATATCTATATTTGATTTGATTTTAAATAAAAAGGTATTAAAACAGTTGTCTAGTAACTTAACTAAAGAGGTCACATATTTTTATCTCCTAATTAGATGAAATATATTTAAGGTACTATGTTGCTTTCTAAATTGTATATTGGGCAATTTATAAAAAATATATAAGAGATGCATTAAAATGTTGTCAGCTGTGCTGGACACATAGTATAAATTTATGAAATTTGTTCTTAAATTATATATTACCTATATTCTGAATCTTAAGGTTTGTCTTCCTTTGTTCCTTTAAAAAAGAAATATACTTAAATATATTTAATATACTTAAAGAAATATACTTAGAATAAGGTTTATGGAATTTTATAGAAAGTTCAAAAAAATGTGGTTTTAAAAAGGGACAAGAAAGTTTGATAGCAAAAGCAATTGATAGGATTATGGAAGTAGAAAGTTTATTTCATCAGCCTTGCTAATCTTGTTTTATAAAAGTAAGTTAGAGAATTAGGTATTTCCATCTTTGCTGGAAAATTAAGAGGAAATTACAGCTAAGACTATTTGATTATTACTTATGAAAATTCTAAGATTGTTCACTAAGTTATTTGGAATTATTGTCATCATGCTAAACCTAAAATTAGTAATTACTTTGTGTGGAACAAAAGAGATGAGGTTGAAAGCCTTATAAGTTCACCTTCAGTATAATGGCATGCAACATCATTTTTTCTTCTTCACATAATGGCAAAAGATATCAAACAGCACATCCCATGGAAGCTGATAATTGGGGTGGGCAACAGCAAACTCAGCCCCTTCTCTGGGTCTTTATCAACTCCCCTTAATTTATAAGCTTGTCAATATTCTTTAAATTATAGTTATAGGCAAGTTATCAACCTTGAGAAATGAGCTTGTTTGGGATGTAGCTCCCAAACAAAGAATGTGTTTATTAAGAATATAAAAGCTTGTTTATTATATAGAAAGCTTTTTCTGAGTAGTCCTTGCACCAGGAGGAGTTTAAACTCAAGAAGAAAAGAAAAAAAATGTTAAAGATATTAAAACAAATTCTCTTATGTATGTGAGTCCTGGCAAACTTTTCTTGCTTATTGCAATTTCATGAAAGTAAAAATAATGTATCTAGCACTGAGCTATAATTAGCAGAATTTGCTAGTAAATTTCTTTGAATTTTGAATTTTTCCTCATAGCAAATTTCTTTAATCAGAACAAGTCGTCAGTAGAAGCCATGAGCACAATACAAGTATGCCAGAACTTGCTGTTTTCAATCTGAAAACATGTAGTATAACATGTAGTAGTACTCATTATTTGGCCTAGTCATCTGTTGCTAGATGTATATGTCTGTATGAAATAAGGTTTGTTAAGGTTTCAAAATATAAAAATAATTGATATAACTGCTGTGGGGCCTGTTACTTTATTGACTATTGAAACTAAAGCTGAAACATCTTTAGTACAGTTTAGAGAAGAGGATTTTAGTGTATCTTATGAAATATTGTTACATTAGTGGTGAGTCAATTTTATTTAAGTTTATTTTTAATGTGGGAATAACATTTGTTTGTATAGTGTGTCCTGTAGCACAAACATGTTTTCTTTTGAATAACTTATTTGATATGAAAAACTGCTGGTCAATCTATATTGACCTCTCCAAGTAGAGGGATACTTAGCTAGGAAAAAAAATTACTGGCAAAGAGGCTTCACATATGCCTCGTGTAGAATATTTATCTCAATATCCTTCTTTGGACAGGTAAATGAGACCTGTTAAGAAAGAATCTTGTGGACACCTATTATTTTGATGGGATTTCCCCTTTCAAAAATTACTTTTGAGTACTTTCAGAATCTTCAGGGAATATATAAGCATACCTCCCAAGAATGAGGATTCTGTTCTTAATGCTCTCTCACTCTGTCTCAGGTTTGTTTTCTTCTAAGGCTTTGAGCAATTCACCTTCAAATGACCAGCACTAGACAGCTGTCTTGATCAGCTTCAGTGATATGACTAAACCCACAGGATCTTCAATCAGCTTAAACCTCTTCAAATGAGACCCTATAGGATGGCCCAGCTCAACATCTATTCTCAGCATGAAATAGTTTCATAAAATGAAATTATTGCCCCATGTCCCAAAGGATTTTGGGCCCCATTTGTTTAGGAAGGAACTGGAACTAGTTTGGTGAATGGACCCCAAATTACCCATTGTTTGAGTGGCTTCCCTATATGGGATCCATCAATCCTGTGAAGGGGGGAGGCTATATAGGATTAATGCTACTCTCCTGCTGTAATTGGGATTTAGGATGGGGACATTAGATTAAGATTTGGATTATTATTACTGAGAAAGATATCTCACAAACTATTCAGTTTGATGCTTGTCAAATTATAAAATTATAGAGGCTTGACTAGCCATAGAAAAGTAGTTACATTAGGTATTTGTATCGTAATAGAGAAAGAGGATTTTATAGAACTGACTATCCAATTTGGAATAGTGTTTGGTTTGCTACAAAGGTCTGGACATTTAGAAAAGGCAGATCAAAGAGCTAAGTTGTAGATAAATGTAATAGTTACAGATCTCTTAGGAAAATTTGTAATCAAGTCAAGGACTTAAGACAAGTGATAGAAATGATTATTGAAACTAAAGTTGAAACATCTTTAGTATCATTTAGAGAAGAGGATTGTAGTGAATCTTATGGAATATTGTTACATCAATGAAACTTCTACCTAGATAGAGTTGGTAGAATACTCTGTAAAGAGTCTGAACAAAAAACAATTTCTTTGTCTGTGCTATGGATTACCCCATGCCCAGATGACACCATTCCCCTTTGGTATGGAAAAACACAGGAGTGGATTCAAGTGCAAGGTCCTCCTGTTTCCAAAATAACATTCCTGGGGAGAATTGCAATGCTTTGTTCTACCTTTCCCTTTGGTGAATAAAGCCGGCTACACTAACCCCTTATCTCTGGGGGATCAGTTTGGCTGTCATGGAAGAGTGAAGGGTTCCAAAAATCTAGGAATTATAGTGGTATGCACCTGAGTCTAGAAGGTAACTGAGGGTCATTTCTCAGGGAACATTGGGTGTTATTGTGAAGGCAGCACACCTGCTTTGCCTTGGAACTGAGTGGGCACCTCTGCACCAATTCAATTGACTATTCCTTTTATTCTGGCATTCGATGAAGAAAGCAAGACTGAATTAGGAAGAATTAAGTCAAGGATAGTAGCTGATGAATTCAAGGCTAGGAATTTAGTTCTGGATTTGGGTCATTCCTACTCTGATGGGTAAATATTATTGGATAAATTACACCAGAGAGGCAGTGAAGGAAATAGCAGAGTAATTAGATGCTACTAGCAAAATGGCATGAGAAAATAGAATGACTCTTAAAAAGGTTATTGTCAAAAAGGAGGAAACATTCAATTAGAGGTAGTTTCACTGCTAGTACAATTTTGTCAGAAGAATTAGCAGAGAATTCAGGGATTAATTAACCATCAAAGGTAAGAGATCTGTGCAGGGGTTAATAGACTTTTATGAACTGGGATGTAAAAATGCATTAACCCCATTTGAGGGGTTAGAAAATGATGTGGAAAAAATTTATGAAAAAAGAAAAAAGAGGGGAAATTGTGAGAAATGGATGGACATTTATTTGACTTATCACCCTCCTTCACACAATCTGAATTATAGCCAAATGAGACTATTAGTTGTTGATCTTATTGGGATAAGCAGCATGATGATATAGTGAATAGAGAATTAGATTTTAAATCAGAAAAACTGGATTTGCCTGTCTCAGATATTTATTGTCCATCCTACAATAAGTTCTTTAACAACTCTGAGCTATCTTCATATGTAAAATGAAAGTGTTTCACTTTTAAACCTCTGAAGCAATGATCATTCTGCATTGTCCCAACTCCATTATTTGAGCTTGACTTTTTCCAAACCAGGAACACATAATCTTTTAATCTTGTTGAAAATGTCTTTCACAGTAGAACTCAAGAACCAAGTAGTCCTTGAAAACTTCTATGATTCCACCCTTTAAAAGCATCTTCTCTCTGCATATTATTTCCCAGATCATCTGGTCTAGACTTCTATGTTCTTCTTTCATATTTCATGTTTTACCATATTTACTTTAGGTCACATTGCATACCTTTTGACTTGAAGAAACTACCTACTTCTATATTTCTATCTTTGACACCACCACAAGTACTTTGCATCTAGTAAACAATAAAGGCTTGTGGAATTAGATTACATTTTGAGGTTTATAGAAATCTCACTTTATCAGTAAATTACATGACAAAACTGATTTTCTTTTCATTGTTTTTCAGAAAAACAAGTTTAAATTCTGATAAATGCATGCTTCTGAACAGTCTGTTTTATCTTGACATTTCACTCTAGAATGGTTTTAACTTAGACATCAGTCTATTTTGTTGTTATTTGCTTTTTTCTGCGATGAGGTAGGTCTCAGCAGTCAGATTCAATCACTTAATGTTGCTTTTTTGTCTTAATGAAAAAATGAGAAAACATTTTAAAATGTCAAGAAAAAAAAGAAATCTGGTTTTGAAGAATCAGAGTCTTCTCAGATTGTACAAAAGGTCACACATCTTTTGTCTAAGACTTTTGTAGAATTTTATTCTGGGATTGTGAACTTCAGAAGACCATCTATTCAATAAGGCTATTCTTGAGAGAACCATGTTGAAATACTATTATCCACCCCTGAACCACCACCCATTCTTTAAAAAAAAAATCCAATTGGAGAATGACTAAACAAGTTGTGTTATATGATTATGGTGGAATATTACTATGCTGAAAGAAAGAATGAGTTCAATGATCTTGCATAAAACATGCATAAACTTGCAGAAAATAATGAGCACTATAAACAGAACCAAGAGAATGTTATATGTAGTAACAGCAATGTTGTTTAAGAACAATTTTATATATAATACATTTATATATCAATTTATATATAATACATCATAAATATCCAAATTAACTATAAAAACCATATGATAGAAGATGATGTCTGCATCTTGAGAAAAAACTGATAAATGTAGAATGGTTATATGTGTATATGCATATACATATGTGTATATATGTACATATTTGTGTCTATTGATAGCCATCTCTAAGATAGAAGAAAAAGGGAAAAATAATGTTTTAGTTTTATCATATATTTAAAATGAATAGCAAATTGCACATAATAGATTTGCAGGTTCATTTGCAATCTTTTTATATTATACTATCTCATGGAAATAGATTAAAAATTAAATAAAAAATTTAAAAATATCTAGCAGAGATTTCATATATAAAATTTTAACCACTAGATGTAGCCATACATACCAGAAAATAAAGCTCTTGCCTACCAGTCTTTGGCTCTGTCAAATGGTTCAACATTAGAAACTGATAGAATTTTATGAATAGAAATGTCATTAAAGAAAAGGCATTTGTTTGTTTTGTTGCTTCATCCTAAGGTCTTTGAGACATTTCCACCTGACTTGCAACTGAAGCTTTCAATATGTGTTGTCTTCTCTGTTAGAATATGAACTCTCTGAGAGCAGGGACTAGCTCAGTTTAGTATTTGTATCCTCAGCACTTTACCATAATGCTTAACATATAGTAAGATAAACGCTTCCCCCTCTCCAATTAAGTCATTTATTTGGAAGTCTCAAGAAGGAAAACATATAGCCCACTCATGGATAGAAATAGGATAGATCTATTGCAACAGGATGGATATATTGCAATGAAAGCAGAAGTATGGCTAAGTTCACTATTGTTGCAAAGAACCAAGGAAATTAGCAACAGTTGGATTGAATAAAGGATATGAGGGACAACAGTGATGCAGGATGTTAGCTGACATGTATCTGGGGGCTATAATACCTAGATTAGGCTAACTTGGGTGTATCTCTGTGTGAAACATATTTCTCAACTACCTGCATAGCTGTCAATCAAGTTACACTGCCTTTCTTATCAACTTAATTAAATTATTTCCCTTGTGCCATATTGACTGAACATTCTGTTTAGGCTTCAATTCAGGTATACACAAAGGCAGAAAGTCTTTCTAAGAAAGATATTATCTGTACCCAGAGAAAGAACTGAAATATATATATATATATATATATATATATATATATATATATATATATATATATATATGTGTGTGTGTGTGTGTGTATATATATATATATATATAATTTATGTTATATATAGAATAGTTTTACATTTTACATATGTGTATGTGTATGTATGCATATATACAAATATAATAAATATTTGTGTCTGGGGAGGGAAGAAAAAATAAATTTAAATGATAATTTTGTTGTATGTTTGAAAGGAATTGCAAATCATGACCAAAATATTTGCAGTTTCATGTAAAATCATTTTTTTTCATACTGTTATGAAAAAGCTCAATTTTTATTCCATAAATTAAAAAAGAAGCTCTTTCTAAAATGGAGTCCTTTCCTCCTTATTTCTCTTTCTGTCTCTGTCTCTGTCTCTCTGTCTGTCCCTCTCTGTTCCACATTCTTTACCCTTTCTCCCTCTCTCTGGGCCTGTCTTTCCCTTTCATTTTAGTGCTAATGATATAAAGCAGTTCTGTTTTCTATTTTTCCTAAATGTACT
This sequence comes from Sminthopsis crassicaudata, assembly GCF_048593235.1. Taxonomy (NCBI): domain Eukaryota; kingdom Metazoa; phylum Chordata; class Mammalia; order Dasyuromorphia; family Dasyuridae; genus Sminthopsis; species Sminthopsis crassicaudata. Next base: position 165,029,732 of record NC_133622.1, on the reverse strand, counting down.
TTTCCTTCATAAGTTAAGGGAGTCCTGATAATTCTAAAATCTTGCAATTTGGGGAAAGATCTATTTTCACTCTATTGACACTTCTTGATTTTTACATACATGGATCATATTGATGGGGGTTGAGGTCCCTTTAAGATTCCTTTCTGATTTCCAACCCCCCCCCCCATGGCTGAAGAAGCTAGGATCTTTTGATTCACAAATCCTGAACAAAAAGCACCCTTTTGAATTCCAATGATATCCAAGCTTTTCCCAGCCCCCACCAAATCTGAGCTAATTTGGGTTTTCCCAACTCCCACAGTTTAAACCCATTGAATTCTATTCAATGCTGACATTGGCTAAAATCTGCCAGGAGCCTTGGACTTCACCCATCTTCAAGATCACCAAGAGCCCCCGTTATAAAAGGGGCTACTTTGGAGTCCACGGCTTTGCAGAAGTCCTAAGCATGGCATCCTTATGTCAGTCATGTCAAGGGTTTCTGCCCACCAGACCTATTCCAGTGCCCTTTTATCTCTACTCTCAACTTTACTAACTAAACTTTACTTCTAAATCCCTACAATAAAACTTTTTATCAATCTAGGTTTTCAGGCCTGTAAATTCCTTTACAGGGGACTCTGGGCCGTCAAGGGACTATCCTTGCACCAACTCAAAAGGGATTCCCCCTTTCCTAACTCTCATCAATATTAATTTTGTTCTTTGACTGAAACACCAAACAGCCAATTAGCTCTTATGGATTGTCAAACTAGTTGAGAGGATAGGAACATTTACTATATGTCATATTGATGGAGTAAACTGAGGTTCTAAACCGAGATGGATCAGTTCCTTTTCTCTCTCTCTTTCCTTCCCCAAAGTAACCAAGGGCGGGGTTCCGCAGCAAAGGAATTTGCTACTTAATGCTGTATGGAAACAAAGTCTTTATTGATAGTAAAGGGATGGACAGGCATTTGGCCTTCAGGAAGAACCAAACTGCCTGAAAAGGGGGACGTCAGTTGATGGGCATTTGGCTGATATATACCAAATGCAAAGATTTTATTTTTCAGCCTTCCTTATATACATACATGATGACTAGAGCCATCAAAACAATGTTTGCAGAGATGTTATCAAGAGGTTCAGGAGATATTTGTCAATAATACAAGAATTCTCTGTTGTTGTAAATAAGACAAAAATTCTCTATTGTTATCTCCTTCAGTCTCTCCCCAGAAAGGAATTTCAGATCATTAGAATGGGGGCTGAAAACTGAAATGCCCAAAGGAAGTTGGAGATTAAACAAGAAATATCAAAGGGGGCTACAGCTCCCAACAATATGACACCAGAAGATTTATCTCTAATTATCTCCTTCATGGTCTTTCTAAGGCACAAAAATGCCCAATATCACACATTGTTGTTACTCTTTAGTACTAAAGTGGCTCCAAAATCACTGCTAAAGGAGAGAATCATAATTCCTGAGAGAAACAACATTTTCCTGACCAAAATATAGATTGATTTATTCAATTTCCCTATTTCACCCTTGTTGAAAGAATAGTTTGGAATAGATGGAAGTGGAATAGAGTAAAGAAACAAAATTTTTAATGCACATACTAAGTATCAGGTACTGGATTTCACAAATATTCACCCATTTCAGAAAAACCTGAGAAGACTCACATGAACTAATATAAAATGAAGTAAGCTAAACTAGAACACTACACACAACAGCAATATTCTAATATTAATTAACCAGGAAAAACTTAGGTACTCTGAATGATACAGCCAACCATGATAATTCCAAAGGACTCATGATGAAAAATATTCTCTGCCTCCAACTGATGGTCTCAATGTAGATTAGAACAGTTTTTTTCCTTTATTTTTCTTCCTTATTTTTACAACATAGCTAATATGGAAATATTTTTCAGGACTTCATAAATATATACAATGGGAATCATAATTTTTGCCTTTTCAATGGGGAGGGAAGGGATGAAAGGAAAGTGAGAATTTGAAAGTGAAAATAAAAACAAAAAATTTTTACAATGAAAATGAAAAAAAATGCTACAAATATTCTTCCATTTGACTCTCATAATAATCCAGTGAGGTAGGTAATATGATTCTTATTGTTCCGTTGAGACAGATTTTCCCAGGGTTACAACTCTAGAAAGTATGTAAAGATGAATTTGAACTCAGATTTTCCTGACTCCAGGTCCAGCATTCTTTGTACTACCTTTCTACATTTAGAGTACAGAATACAGATGAAGCATTATAGGGAAAATCTCTTAAGTAGGTGGGGGATTTGTAATGATTTCTGTAACGTACTCAATTCAATTCAATTTAGTTAAATTCAATAATTATTTATTAAGTGCATAACAAATGCAAGACATTGACCTAAGCTTTGGGAATGTCCAGAGAAAAATAAATCAGTCCCTACCTTGAATAATAATACTGGAAAAATTTAACATGTGCACAGATAAATAAATTCAAAATTAATGTTTTGCTTAAAGCAGGGGTGACTGGGAGGAAAAGTGACTAGGAAAAACTTGAGGAATCAGTAAAAACCTCAGGTAAGAAATTAAAAGTAATGAAGAATTTATTTCTCCATCAATGATAAAGTTACCACCACATCTAAACTATGATACCCATCGCTGAGGAGAAATGCAGATGACTTAGTTATGCATAGTGATGGTAATAACACTTAAAATTGAGGCTGGAAAACTTGGATAACTGATTTGAGTTTCAAAATATAAGTAGGTAGTTGAGGAGATCAAAAAGGAAGACTGTTAGAAAAAACAGGTATTAGGAGAATAAGGGGAAATGGGAATTTGCTACTCATTTGAGGCCAAGCAAATCACCAGTAGTTGAAAGACAAGGCAATGTTAGCCATTGTAAGCATGGCAGCTTTTGTAGTCAATCTGAGAGCCCATGCTGACCTTGCTGTTGTACCACCCACGCAGCAGCCATTAACAATGTAAAAAAAAAAAACCCAAAACTTGGGTGGGTAATTTAAGAGAGAAATCCTGAAAAATAAGAGACTCAAATGAGGATATTATATATTTTAAACAAAACTTAGAATCATCCAAGCAAACAATGGACAAAAAAAAAAATACTGGCCAGTATGGCAGTAATCCAAAATACATACCTGTGATTATTTTTGAGATTTCTGAATGTGTATTTCCTTTTTTACATGATCAAAAGTAGTTAATGAAATGAAATGAAAATGAAATCTTTGATCCTGATGGCAAAAGCATTTAAGTACTAAATAAACAAGCAAACCCCCAAGACACCAAGATCAAAAGAATTTTCATTACTATTTCTTGTTACTACAAATGAGGATATATTTGAAAATAGGAGGTAGGAAGAAAATAAGCATTAATCTAGCACCCACTATGTTCCAGTCACTGTATCAAGCGTTTTACAAACATCTTATTTGATCCTCACAAAAGCCCTTAGTGTTGGGTGCTATTATTATTTACTTTTATCCACAGTTAAGAAAACTAGATTGGACTAGATTAGTTTTCCTGGTTGCAAGTTCAGTGATCTCTACTGTGCAAGTCAGTTGCCAGTTATAGACAAATTATGATGAGAAATGGGAAGACTGTATAGTAAGGTTGTTGTAATTATTATTATAATTATCAATAACAACATCACCATTCAGAGGAGAAATATTCTTGAGAGTCCAAGAATGAGGAACTTCAAATACTTGTACTTTCTTCTATTTGTGATATTACTGAAATAACAACCACCCCATTTTGGGGTTTTCTTTGTGAAGATACTGGGGTAGTATACTATTTTCTTCTCTAGATAGTTTTACACATGAGGAAACTGAAACAGACAGAGATAAAGGTACCAAGGTCCCAGGGTCAAATAGATAGTTAATGTCTGAAACCAGATTTCATCTCAGGAAGATGAGTCTTCCTAACTTCAGCCCAAACACTCCATCTGCTGCTACCACTTACATACCTTTTTGGTCATGAATTCTTCTCTTATTCATAGAACACAATAGTCTAGTAAAAATAAACACTGGGCTTAGGGGCTGGAAGGACAACAACATCCCTTTAAGATGACATCTTGAAGTTGGACAGTCATAAGCATTTATCCACAATAATGCCTTTCATATTAGTGTCGAAAATATCCAATCATATCTTGCCTCTTCATTTTAGGATGGATATGCCTCTTATGTGTTGCTTACAATTTATGCTTATATGTATTTATATAGGTATATTCATAGAGAACCATTTTTTTGTTTTATATATATATATATAAATTTTATAATTATAATTTTTGACAGTACATATGCATTAGTAATTTTTTTTACAACATTATCCCTTGTATTCATTTTTCCAAATTTTCCCCTCCCTCCCTCTACTCCCTTCCCTAGATGATAGGCAATCCTATACATATTAAATGTGTAGAACCAGTTTTTAAAGATATGGCTGCTTATAAACTCTTAGCATGACTAATGAGGCATCTTTTATTTTAAAAGATAATTGATAAGCAAAAGTTTAGTCATACCAGAAATGGGCTTTATTCCTGACCATATAAACCCAAAAGAATGGATTTAAAAAAAAATAACTGGAGAAGGTAATCTTAACCTGGGATTCATGAATTATGTATTTTAAAAATATTTTGGTAGCTGTATTTTGATATAATTGGCTTCCTTTGTAATCTTTTGTACTAATCAGAGTGTCCCAAGAGTCAATTCAGTTTTGCTATTAAGACTTAAGACAAGTCTTTTATGACATTCTGTATTTTAGACATTAAAAACACATTATTCTATAAATTGAGAATTTTATAGCTTGCCTATAGAGCTGGTGGGGCTTATGATGCAAATTATTAAGAATTCTTGGAATGAATATGACCAACAAAGCCCCCAGAAAAAGATAGAAAAAGAAATTCCATTTAATATAACGGTAAATAATATAAAACTGTTAGTAGTCTACTTGCCAAGACAAATCCAGGAACTATATGAATATTACAAAATATTTTTCACACAAATAAAGTCATCTAAACAATTAGAAAAATATCAATTGCTCTTGGGTAAGTTGATCCTATATAATAAAAATGACATTTTTGCCTAATTTAGAATCAAACTACCAAAAATTATTTGAGAGAGCTAAAAAAGCCACACACAACAAAATTCACTTGGAAGAATAAAAGATAAACAATATCAAGAGAATTAATGAGAAAAAAATACACAGGAAAGTATCCTAACAATATCAGATCTCAAATTATCTTGTAAAGCAGAAATCAGCAAAAACTACCTGGTACCAACCAAGAAACAAAAGTGATGGATCAATGGAAAAGATTTAGTACATGAGACACAGTAGTGTCCATAATAGTGACTATAATAACCTAGGGTTTGAATAAAGAAATTCAAGAGTTTTGGGGATAAGAAATCACTATTTGACAAAAATTACTGGGAAAAATTGAAATCAATAGGACACAAACTAGGTATGGATCAACATATATCAAGATAAGGTCAAAATGGGTGCATGATTTAAATATAAAAGGTGACATTATAAATGAATTAGAAGAGCAAAGAATAGTCTACTTGTCAGATCTATGGGGAGGGGAATAATTCATGACTAAATAAGAAACAGCATTATGAAATGCAAAAATATAATTTTGATTATATTAAATTTAAAAGTTTGTGCACAAAGTCAATGCAAACAAGATTAGAAGGAAAACAAAAAGCTGGGAAACAATCTTTACAGCAAGTATCTCTGATAAAAGTTTCATTTCTCAAACATATATAGAACTGAGACAAATTTATGAAAATGTAAGCCATTCTCTGTAAGGGCCCTTTAAATGGGCGGCGCCACAGTGCATCGGGAGATTGAGGCCCAGAAGTAATTTCTGTGGATATTAGGACTGCCTTGTAGGTGTGATCCTGTCCATTTTGAGATAGCTTCGTAATGGGTGACTCTCTTGCTGATTGGCTGTGTGTGTGACCTCACAGGCCCTTTATAAGCCCCCTGCAGGCAGCAGTCGCTCTCTTTAACCTGGCGCTCTTCACCCTGGCTCCCTTCACCCTGGCTCCCTAGCCTGGGTGTCCAAGCCAAGATGGGTAGCCAAAAGAGGTAAGGATTTTGGTAGTGAACACGTGAGTCTTCAGACCAGGTGTTCACTTGGGAACCAACAAGTCAGGGCATCGGTCAGGGCATTATGTGAGTAGGTATAATAAAGGCTTTTAAGATTACACGTGGCTATTCTTGAGTGCGCTACCGGTTATTAAACTATAGATTCAAGAGATTGTGGCCAGAGACCTTTGAATGCCTCAGAGGAGGCAAGCCGGGTAGAGTTCACACTGCAAAGGTCAGTGGTCAAAGGTACTCTGGTAGGCCTACTGCAGACTAGTAATTGTAACTGCCAGGAGAGCACGTTACAAATGGCGCTCAATGTGGATGCATCAGGAATTATCAGGTTTTGAAAATATTTAATATTCAGAATTAAAATTCTGAAAGATCCGGTAGAAACGTCACTTAGGAAGGAAGGAAGGCAGAGAAGTAATATGGACCCCGGTAACTCTGGGATCAGGCTCAAGGACACAGCTGAACATAATGCTTATATAAAGAGGTTAAAGAGCCAGATGGAAGATCTTTTAACAAAGATCACCACTGAAGAACAGCAGGAAGCTTGTAATCAAGCTCCCAGAAGGCTATCCCCATACTCACTAAATATATCTCAGAGAGGGAGCAACCTAGAGCTAATGCATATGTATGACAGTATAGAGTATAAAATGCCACAGCAAGAATTGCTGGAATTGCAGGTTAAACTACAGATTGAGATAGAGAAAGAAGAAAAAGCTAGGTTACTACAGATAGAACAGGAAGAGTTCAAACCAGTGGCTGAAACTAAGGAAGGAAATAAAGGAACCACATGGACTAAAGTTGTAGAAATTCTTCTTAGCATTTTGTTGGTTTACCTTGTGTATTGTTGTTTTAAGGAATCTATTGATTACTATTCCATAGAGAAGAAATTTAGTTCTTTTTATGTGCAAAGCTCAGGTTGGATTTTAAATCAGCCTTTGGAGAATTTTCCAATTCCTCTTCCCTCTGCCTCACCTTCGTGGGCCAAGGGAGAAGGAGGAGGAAAAGGAAGGGCGATAATATCAGCACTGCCCATTAATCCATTTAAAACTCCTGTGTCTTCATTTCAAAAGACAGGAGTGGGCTTTATGATCAGAAAAATTTTAAAAATACAGTTCAGTTAATTTCTAAGAAACCTTACAGGGATAAGACCTTGCAGTTAGAGAGCGTGGAGTTTTATACTTGTAAAACTGCTAGGATCGTCTTTGGAGAGTTGGAACTCCTCTTTTCTTACCTCGAGGATTTTCTACTTCCAAAGGTGGGCTTGATTTCCCAACCCCCTTCGAGTACTTATAAAACAGTGTTTATGTTTAGAATGGTTTGGAAAATTGCTGTTTTAATCACTAGAATAAATAGACAGTGTGTGATCTTTGACCCAGGAGGAAAAGTAATATCAGATGTATTGATTCACCCTCCTGAAGTACAATTTGGTATCAGAAACTCAAACTTTGATTTTTAGGCAAAAGAATTCAGGGATATAGCCGAGTGTTCTTTTTTCATTAACTGTATGAGTGACAGGCCACTGAAAAGGTATCAGCTCTTTTAAGAACTTCGAAAGTAAGTGAGAAAGCACTCAGATAAATATACCCTACATGTCCATTTTCAGAGTGGACCTTCAAATTGTTTACAATCAGGCTGGTAGAATCTTATATTTGCAAATTGTGATAACTAAAGAAGCTAGGAGCATGGCAAAAAGCTACACAGCTTATCTTTCTTTAGTTTAGATAGTATTGTCATCTTTATTATATTTGCGCAACCTATCCAAGAGCACTTGATATTTTTCCAATTGTTTAGATCTGACTTTATTTGTGTGGAAAGTGTTTTGTAGTTTTGCTCATATAGTTCCTGACTTTCCCTTGGCAGATAGATTTCCAAATATTTTATAATATTGATAGTTATTTTAAATGGAATTTCTCTTTGTATCTCTTGCTGTTGAATTTTATTAGTGATGTATAAAAATTCTGATGATTTATATGGATTTATTTTGCATCCTGCAACTTTGCTAAAGCTGTGGATTATTTCTAATAGCTTTTTAATAGATTCTCTGGGGTTCCCTAAGTATACCATCATATCATCTGCAAAGAGTGATAATTTGGTTTCCTTATTACCTACTCTAATTCCTTTAATCTTTTTTTCTTCTCTTCTTGCCAAAGCTAGCATTTCTAATACAATATTGAATAGTAATGGTGATAGTGGGAAACCTTGTTTCATCCCTGATCTTATGGGAATGGTTCCAGTTTATCCTCATTACATACCATCATGAGTCTTTTATAATTGTCTTAGAGTGTTGTGTTGTTGAGAAGTGCAAAGTCTATCATAGTTGATCCTTGCACTATGTTGGTGTACTATGTACAATATTCTCCTGATTCTGTCTACTTTACTCAGCATCAATTCTTATAAGTCTTTCCAGGTTTTTTCTGAAATCCTCTTGCTCATCATTTCTTTTTTTCTTTTTTTTTAATTAAAGCTTTTTATTTTCAAAATATAGATATGGATAATTTTCAACATTCACCCCTACAAAACCCTGTGTTCTAATTTTTCCCTCCTTTCTCCCCACCCCTTCCCCAGTGTGCAAGTGAATCAATATATGTTAATTTTTTTTTCAATTCCTCTATGTATTTCCACAAATATCATGCTGCACAAGAAAAATCAGATCAAAAAGGAAAAAAAAATGAGAAAGAAAACAAAGTACAAGCAAACAATAAAAAATGTGAAAATACTATGTTGTAGTCCACATTCAATTCCCATTGTCCTCTGTCTGGGTGCAGATGGCTTTCTTCATCACAAGACCATTGGAACTGGCCTAAATCATCTCATTGTTGAAAGTCATGTCCATAAGAATTGATCGTTGTTTAATCTTGCTGTTGCTGTCTATAATGATTTCCTGGTTCTGCTCATTTCACTTAGCATTAGTTCATATAAGTTCCTCCAGGCCTCTCTGAAATCATCCTGCTGATAATTTCTTTTAGAACAACAATATTCCATAATATTCATATACAATAACCTGTTCAGCCATTCTCCAACTGATGGGCATCCACTCAGTTTCCAGGTTCTTGCCATTACAAAAAAAGATAACCACAAACATTTTTGCACATGTGGGTCCATTTCCCTCCTTTATGATCTCTTTAGGATACAGACCCAGTAGAGACACTGCTGAATAAAAGAGTATGCACAGTTTGATAGCCCTTTGGGCATAGTTCCAAATTGTTCTCCAGAATGGTTAAATCAGTTCACAACTCCACCAACAATGTATTAGTATCCCAGTTTTCCAACATCCCCTCCAACATTCATCATTATCTTTTTCTGTCTTTTTAGTTAATCTAAGAGGTGTGTAGTGGTTCCTCAGAGTTGTCTTAATTTAGCAAAAATTTTAAAGTCTCTTGCATGTCTGGAGTGAGAACTAGAAATTCTTGAAGTTGTTCATAATCATTTGGATAGAGCCAGGATGTTAGAGAGAATGGTCTGTCTCAAGAACAGATGAACTAAGGGAGGGCCAGACTTTCCCTTAGAGGTTAGCACTTTTTCATAATGGCTATGAGGCTATGAGGATGAGGCCACTTTAGAGGGGTGCCACTTTGATGAGAGAGGGACATCACCCGTTGATCTGACCTATGTCTTGCCACTGGACTCCAATGTGAGACTTATGACTTTGCATAACTCTCCCTCAGTTAATCCAATTAACTTGCAAGTCAAGACATCATATTTATGACTCATTGGTCTTCTTTGAGAACAAAGGATGAACAAAAACCAACAACTATGATGGTATCATAGTGGTTAGTCTAATGAGTCAGGCAAGACAAGGTGATTGCAACACATGGTGCGGGCCAGCAGATTCTTGATTTTCCAAAAGAAGGATCTCACTGCTCAATCTTCATTATTCTACTATATTTACAGCTTTGCATGCAGGTTTGATTATTTTCAGATATTACTTTGAAAACTAAACTTCCATTATTAAATAGTGCTCTAAAATATATTTCACATTATCTTCTAGAAGATGATACTATGGAAGGGAAGGAGATGGCTACGATGACATGCATTCTCACCCCCCAACAGAATAGAGGTGTAAGCTTGATCTCCTAGACCAAACCTCTTTCCCCACAGACTAGATTTGAGGCAACTCTACCTTTTGGGACCTTTACTTATCTTACCCTCTATTTTAGTCCCTCCCCTTTCTCTTGAGCAGAGGAGGAAAAGTAGAAGTTTTTGCCTTGGGAGTGTGCTTCAAAGTTACCTAGTCTGCTGGGCATAAAAGACATAAACTTAAGGTTTCTAAGTCTAAGGCAAGAGCTATCCTTCCTTCTTGCAATTTTGAGAACCTTATTACTGTCAATTTTTAATAAAAAAGTAATAATGCTTAAGCCCCAGAGCGATGTCTCTTGCCAAGCTGGAAAATGAGACTTTATAGCCAAATAAAATGAACACAGTCAAAGAGATTCAGGTTTTCCCCTCTTGGTTCTTTAGCACTTAAAAGACAAAAACAATTAAGAGCAATTAGGTCTTTATTAAGTTGAAGAGTGATCTTAAGTTCCAATAAAGTAGTCACAAAAGGAAAATAAAGATTTGGGAGCTAACTTCTGTTCCTCAGACATTTACTAATTGTTTGAACTTGGGCAAGTCACTTAACCTATATCTTCCTCAGTTTCCTCAAATGCAATATGGGGATAATAACAGCAACTTCCTCCCAGAGTGATTGTGGAGATTGAGTGAGGTATTTGATAATCATTTAGCATAGTGCTTTACGAATAGTATCATTTGATAAATTCTTGTTCCTCACACCGCCCCCCTCTTTTTTATATTTTGTTTTATTATTTCTAGGTCTCTTGAATTTCACTGGTTTTCTCTTGCCCAATTATAATTTTCAAGGAATTATTTTCTCCTATAAGACTTTGTATCTTTTTTTTTAGTTGGTTAACTTTTTTTTTTCATAATCTTGTTTTTTCTTGGATGATTCCTTTTTGTTTTGTTTAAATTTTCCTCAGTGTTTGTCATTTGATTTTTGAAGTCTTTTTTGAGTTCTTCTATAGATTCTTTCTGGACAGGGAGTCATTTAATGTTATTCTTTGAGGTGGAAGCTTTTTTTTTTTTTTAACATCAGTGTCCTCCTCTGCACAGAGAATCCCAGTCTTCTCTGTGCCCATAGTAAGTTTATAGGGGGGGGTGTTCTTTTTCTTTGTTGTTTTATTTTTTAATGAGAAGTATTAGTATAAGCATCTCTAATCATGGGGGGATTGTGCCTCTAGCTTCATTTGAGCTCTCCCCTTTGACCTAGAACCCCAAAAGTTCCCTTCTCCTGCAAGTGCTGGCAGTCAGCAGCAGGATTGCCCTACTGCTTCTGCACTCACCAGGTACTGGTGCCTTCTCACCTAGGACAACATCTTAGCAGCATAGTGGGCCTGTGTTCTTAATTAGCCGAGGTTCTGAGTCTCAGACACGGGACTCCCCAGTCTGTTCAGGAGGTGAAAGTTTCTGTGGTTCCTGCAAAGACTCCAGTCAAGCCCACCTAGCCCCAGGAGTTCCCACTCAGTATTTCTGAAGAGTTAGCCTGGAAGTGTTTGCTAACTGAAGGTGCGCTGGCTAAGCCCAATCTAGGGTGTTTCTCCTGGTCTTCTTGGGTTGGGTTGGGGTCACAAGGCTAGGAAATATTAAGTATTGGAGAATGGATTCAAACTCAGGTTATCCTGATTCCAGGGTTGGCCCTCTAGCCAATGAGCCATCTAGCTGCCCCTTTGGTAAGCAATTTAGAGTATGACCTCCAAAACACAACCATGATCCAGTGAAACCATTATTAGGCTTAAAACTCAAAAAGATCAAAGAAAGAGGAAAATAACTTACATATTAATAAGTATAAATACATACATACATATATGTGTATATACATACACACACACATATATACACTTAGAGTAGCTCTTTTTGGAAGCAAAAATTTGGAAAATAAGGAATCCCTTATAAATTGGGAAACAACTAAAAAAATTATGATATATGAATATAACAGAATACTATTCTGCTATAAGAAATAAGCAATACTATGATTTCAGAGAAATCTGGAAAGATTTTTATAAGCTGATGCAGAGACAAATGAACAGAAACAAGAAAACAATTTATATGATAACTATCATGTTTCAAAAATCAAAGAATTTTTAAAAATTTAAGAACTCTGATAAATTTAATTCCAACATGATTCCAGAGTACTAATGATAAGGTCTGCTATCTACCTCTAACAAGTAAATGATTGAATTTTTTATATATGGCTGAGGAAGAAATTAGTTACATGTATTTTTCCCCCTTCAAAATGGTGGAGAGAATAATGGAAGGAAACAGGGAATTGATTTTTGCTAGGGGAAAAAAGGTAATAAAGTATGTATTTTAAGGTATAAAAGAGAATAGAAGGAAGACAGAAGGAAACGGGATAGCTTGGAAAGTTTCATGTTAAATTTATATTATATTTAAAATGAAAAACAATCTCAACATAAGAAAGTGCAACCCTCTTTCTTATGTATATAGAAATGCTTGTTTCATTTGAAGTTTTTAAAGTCCTTTCTGAACTCCTGTTGTTGTCTTCAAGCCTATTATACTCCTGCAAAAGAGCTCCCTAATTTCCATTTATTTGATTTAAAGTCTTAGATGAAAATGAAATCATTCATGGAGGATTCTGAGGAGATAGCAGAGTAAATCAGTAAATTTTAAGCTCTCCAGATTTCTCCCACAATAAATGTGTGCCTCAGAGTGAACTTGAAGAAAAGACTTGAAGTGGAACAGAGGGCTTCTTAGTGCAATTCAAGAAGATCCAAAGAAAGACCTCAGACCAAATTTAACTCATGTGCAGTGCAAACACATCCAAGCTAGCATAATAACATACCAATAATATATCACATAAATACCAAGTGGGGACCCCTAAGGCAATATGGGTTTGGCTGGAGCCTTGGCAGGAACTACAGAAACTTTCACCTCCAGCACAGCCTGGGAAATTGGGAATCTGAGTCTGACAAAGTGAGGGAACTGTGGCCCAACTGTGCTGCAGAGACATGGTCCTGGGTGAGAATGAACCAGCATACCTGGTGAGTGAAGAAGCAGTGGGGCAGGGAGACTGCTGGCTGCTGGCATTTGCAGGAAGATGGAGCTCTTGGTTTGGGATTCCAGGCCAGAGGGGAGACCTGAAGTGAAGGCAGAAGCAACATCCTTCACTCCACAATTAGAGGTGCTTACAATATACTTCTTATTAAAAAACGAATTGGCAGAGAAGAAAAAATCCAACCATAAAAACTTCCTATGGGAATAAGAAAGATGGGGTTCATCTTCAGAAGTAGATGCAAATAAAAAGAGCTTCTTCTACCTCAAATAGTAAAATGAAATGGCTCTCTGCCCAGAGAGAATTTATGAAAAAAACTCAAAAGAGAATTTAAAAATCAAATGAGAGATATTGATGAAAAGTCAAAAAATAAAAAATAGAAATCATCCAAGAAAAACATTATGAAAAAAAATTTCCAACTAGAAAAGGTGATACAGAATCTTAAAGACCAAATTAACTCTCTGAAAGGGGAAGGGGAAGTCAGTGAACCTAGGAGACCAAGAAATAACAAAGCAGAATATAAAGAATTAAAAAATAGAACAGAATGTGAAACATCTTATAAGAAAACCAATAGATCTGGAGAATAGATCAAGAAGAGAAAATATAAGAATAATTGGACTACCTGAAAGCTGTGACCAAAAAAAAAAATCTTGACACAATAACCCAAAAAATTATCCAAGAAAATTGCCCAGGAGTGATAGAACATGAGGGGAAAATAGAAATAGGAAAACCACCAATCACCACCTCAAAGAGATCCTTTGCAGAAAACATATAGGAATATTATTGCCAAATTTCAAAAAAAATCAGTCAAAGAGAAAATTTTGCAAGAAACCAGAAAAAAACTAATTCAAATATTCTGGAGTTACAATTAGATTTTTATAGGATTTATCAGAGCCATTTATTGTGACTGCAAGTCCTGGAATCTTACATACCAACAATCAAAAAAATTAAGTTTGTGGCCAAAAATATCATGTCCAGCAAAATTATCTATAATATTTAATGAAAAAAATGGACATTCAATGAACTTGCAGATTTTCAGGACCTTTCTATCAACCAAACCTGAACTCAATAGAAAATTTAACATATAAGAGCCAATATCCAAGATTAATTTTAAGAAACTTAACATGGACAAATTGTTTATGTTTTTTACATGGAAATTTATAATATAAATTTATGATTGACATCAGGAATTGGATAGCTCAAAAGAGATATTTATACAAATGAGGAACAGTGGAAGAACAGACACAGAGGCATTAGAGTGAGGAGGAGGGCTTGTAGTTCTGAAAACTAGTCACATCAGGAATGGGTTAAATAGGCAACATTTATATAGATAGATAGATAGATAGATAGATAGATAGATAGATAGATAGATAGATATAGATATATAGATATAGATATATAGATATATTTATAGATATATGTGTGTGTGTATGTGTGTACCATGAAGAGTATAGCACCCTCCAAAATCTATAAAGAAATAGGGAGGAGAAATGTAGATCCGGATGCAAACTGTGGGTAAGAATGGAAGGATCTGTGGATGGGAGGAGGTTAAGTAATATCAAGGAGCAGAATTAAATTAGAAGACTTAGCAGAGATAAGAAAGAAGAGATGTACATAAATACTTTGACATGAATCAGGAGTTGAACTTATTAGGAAAAAAAAGTATGACTAGTAGTCATTGAACTTAAACAGTCAAACTTGAAGATTCAATTAAGAGAGAAATTTACACTATATGTCAGTCATGCTAATATTGTTTTAGATGCATGTTTACATATGGATAAATGCATGTGTGTGTATATATGTGTGTGTGTATGTGTGTCTGATTTATGTAGATGTGTATGCATGTTGCTCTATGTGTGTGTATATATATATATATATATGTATGTGGGTCTGGGGTATGAATATATGTGAATATGTGTGTATGTCTGTGTGTGTGCATGTGTGTGTATCTATTAAATATAGTTGTGCTTAGCTATAACCTGCTTGAATGAGGTGAGGGGAATGAAAAAGAGTAGGAAAGAACAAACTAAAAAATGTACACAGCAGAGAATAAAAGAAAAGCTGACATGGAAGTAAAGAAAATATGGACACTTGTAAGTATAATTTCTTTTACTATTATATATCCTTTCTTGAACTGCTGAGCACATGACAGTGTTCTGCTTTGTTTTGTTTTCTTTTTCTTTTTTGTCTTACTATTTTTATTAAATTAAAATAAATAAAAATACCATTAATTAAATCACAAAATCATAGTTTAAATTGGATCATAAGGCCATTAGGCTCATAAAGACCTACAACAAGATTTTAGTTCAAATGCTTCATTTTACAGACAATGAGACTAAATTAATTATTTGTCCAAAGTCATACAAGTTATATATGGCAGAATGGAAAATCTGCACTCAGGTCCTTTTCTGACACTTAGACCAATGTGCTTTCTTTCTACTACATCATTTTGACATTCCCTATCATATTATACAGAAATGGGAAAAGAAATTCTAAGAGATTATCACTTGGTTAGTAGAATTGTCAAGGAGTAAAATTTGAGATGACTTGGGCCTTAGTTTTCCTATCACCATTTAGATTAAGGTTTTAGGTATAAAATAAAAACAATAAGTATTTAGAAGGTATTCTTGTCCACTCAAATGAACTGTTCAAAATGAATAAATGAATAGCATTTATTAAATATTTACTATGTGTCAAGTACTACTCTGAGCACTCAAGGTACAAGTACAAAAGCCTGATAGCCCCTTCCCTCAAGTAGCTTATATTCTGATGGAGATGATATATAGGAGAATGTAAGCCAAAAAAGAGAATTATAGACTGAAGAGTAACAAAGATATTGAGTAGAAGAATAGTGGATGTTTCCAGTTAGTGGTGATTTTATTATAGTTCCTAAATATGTAAAGGGAAAGAAATGATTGGCATCAGGAATTGGATACCTCAAATATAACTAACTTTTAGTTACTAAAGCTCTTTGTTAACTTAGTTAATAACTAAACTTTAGGGAGACAGGTATTTCCCATTTTACAGTTGAGGATGCTGAAGACCTCAACACAATTTATTAGTTGTCAAAGGTAGTAAGTATCTGAGGTTGGGTATTAGGGTAGTGAACTCATTAAGGTAGGGAAAAGATTTGCTTCAGAAGGACTAAAAATGTCTAAGGTGAAGATGAAGATAGACGATCCCAAGGAATGCAGTTATGTGACTTACCTCCCCCAAGGTATAGCAGAAAGGAAAAGAATACAATATATTCTTTATTATATAAGACAGTTATAATTCAGAATTAGCATTCATATTCTTAAAAGAAATATGAATTGTTACCTTTTGGTAATGACACAGATCATTGCCCCATGAAAATTAGCAGGTATATAAAATGAAACCCTGTGTCAAACAATCTCACAATTAATGCCTTTTGTTATCAGTCTCATGTGAACAACAAGATTATTTTCAGAGCTAATGAACAACAACAAAAACAAAAACCTTCTTAAGCCAATAACTGTTCTTTATTTCTAAGTGGATTTATTTTAATCTCTTTTCTGCTGATTGGAATGCCTGCTTTGCAGTTTCTAATGTTGTTGTGTATATATTGTGTGAGTGCCCCTAGAAACATGTCTTATGGTTGTGATGGTACTGGCATTGGCTAACAAAGCAAGCTAAGCCTTCACACACAATGACTTATTTTCCTAAGGTTTCTGATGCTATTTTGTGATTTTATTTTTGCTACATTTTGGGTTCTTTATCCTTCTTTGTCAGTGATGTTTCTAACCTTACTCCCTCCTCCAATAGTAAGTATAGGATATTTATTTCATGTATAGCAGGATTTTGATATGATTTATTTGTGATTTGAATGCATTTGCAGCAGAATTTCCCTGAGATTGGGCTTTTCCCTCCAAGTAAACCAATTTCTGTCTAATCTGTCTACTTAATGAAAACACTGAGACATACTTGAATGGCTCCACAAACTAAGCGTAATTTTTGTTTATTTATTTAATAAATATTTAATTGTTTCTCAATGTATGTAAAGCAAATTTTAACATTTTGTGGGTTTTTAAAAAAATAAATGTCTAAACTCAAAATTCTCTCCCTTCCTCTTCTTCACCCTTCATTGAGAAGGCAAGCAATTTGATATAGATTCTACATGTGCAGTCATGCAAAACATAGTATCATATTAGTCATGTTGTGAAAGGAAACACAGACCAAAAACAAACAAACAAAAAAAAACACCCCCAAGAAAAATAAAGTAAAAAATATGCTTCAATCTGCATTCAGATTTCATCAGCTCTTTCTCAGGAGATAGCATTTTTCATTATAAGGCTTTCAGAATTGTCTTGGATCACTGTATTGCCTAGAATAGCTGTCATTCATAGCTGATCATCTTATGATATTGCTGTTGCTGTCTATGCTATTCTCCTGGTTTTGCTCACTTCACATTGCATCAGCTCATATAAATACAGGTTTTCCTGAGAGGACAATATTCTATCACAATCATATACCATAAATTTGTCAGCCATTCAGCCATTCCTCTATTATATTCCCAAATTGTTTTACAGAATGCTTAGTTTACTACTCTAACAACCATGCAATAGTGTCTTGATTTCTCTACATCCCTCTAACATTAGTCATTTTCTTTTTCTGTTCTATTAGCCAATCTACAATTGGTATCTCAGAGTTGTTTTAATTTGTATTTCTCTAATCAATAGTTATTTAGAGCAATTTTGCATATAACTACAGGTAATTGCTTTGTCTGAAATCTACCTGTTCATAACCTTTGACCATTTCTCAATAGCTTTTATTTTTATAAAGTTGATTCAGGTCTCTACATATTTTAGAAAAGAGGCCTTTATTAGAGATACTTGATGTAATTTTTTTGTCATAAATTATGGTTACTAACTGTATTTCCTTGTCTTCTATTCCTCCCTACCCCATTTATCCTACTCTCTCCTTTCAACCTGTCCATGTTCAGAAGTGTTTTGCTTTTGACTATCCCATCCCCCCAAGTTGCTTTCCTTCTATCAGTACCAAATGATTATTATTCCTTTTCTAAGCCAATTATTTATATTTAATTTTATAGACAGTTCTTTGACTTAATTCCCTGAGATTGGTAAAGGGCTTCTAAGATTCTCTGAGGTGTTATTTAATTTTTGCTTCTTTTGTTTTAAAGCTACCTCTATCTTCTCTCTTACCTAAAATGCCTCATGAGAAAGAAAACTCCAAACTTAGGCTTGATTTTCAGACTCAGATTTTCGTACTTATTTTGTAAGTTCAGGTATGTTTTTGTTTGTTTGTTTGTTTTTTGTTTTGTTTTGTTTTGTTTTGTTTTGTTTTGTTTTGTTTTATTTTGTTTTGTTTTTGGTGAGGCTTAAGCTTCTATGATTAGATTGTTCCTTACATCCTTGAACTCTCCCATCATCTGCAGGAAACTTTTTCAAAATTACCTCCATCTCCACACACCTGAACAATGGTCTGTGCCTACATTTCTTCATTTTTAATAAAGAGGTGGACTGAGATGAGATAGGATCACTGAACTTTATGAGCTTTCTGGTTTTAAATTTTATGTTTCTCTGTTTCAAGGAGACTTCCTCTGAGACATAGGTGTCTGGAAAATCATGCCAATTTCTTTCTTTTTTGTGTTTGATCTAAAGATGGGCCAGAGTCCCTTTCTATCGCATCTTACTCTCACCATGTTTCCTGGAGCTGAAACAAGCATTGAGTCCCCATTGACTTCTAAGACATTTCTGTCACTTTTTCAGATTTAATGGGGGGAAAAAAAGAGGAATTGCAGCTAGAGCTGCTTAAACCCTATTAAACATCCACACTGAGGGTGATTTTTTTTTTTAGAGCTGTTGTGCTGTTCTTGGGTGATTTAATAAAAATGCAATTGACTTCTGGAGCCTTGTACAAATGCACCCAGAGGCTTTTAGCAAAAGGGGAAAATTTTAAAAGCTGACACAAATAAATAAAACCTAGAAAATGCTGGAGATTCTTACTTTGGGAAAAACTAGATGAGTCAAAGAACCTATTGTTATTATTGGGAGTGATCATGATATGAGGGATCTGGGGTATGATCTAAGAGCTTTAGGTAGTCCTTTGGAAAATGATCCTAGGAAACTGCTCTTTCTGTCGTGTGATGCTATATTATGCACCCAAATATTGATATATATTGTCAGAGTAAGCAAAGAATCTCTTGGGATTGGAAGAATTTTTTTTTGGCTGACTCTCAGCAGAGATTTGCCCTAATGCCTAAAGCAACATCGTCCTTGTAGGTCAGATTACCTTGGTTGCCTAAGCTTACCAGTACTGATTTAGTTAGAATGCCAGCATCCAAAACATAAAAAAATTAATAACATCATTCCTATATATTCAAAAGACTCCAGGACAAAAAAAATAATAATTGGGGCCCATAGTTTTTCTTGAATATAAAATACATGCATTTCAAAGGTAGTCAAATAAAAAAATTATCTGGCATTCAAAGCCCTTCATAACCTATCTCCTCACTCTTTTTCTCTTCCTCTCCCCATCTCCTCCCTCTTTCTCTTTCTCTCTCTTCCCGTCCCACACGTATACTCTACCATATACTCTTTGATCAGTGATATTGGCCTTTTGGCAATTTCATAAACAAGATATTTTGTCTCTCAGCTCCAGACAGTTTCTCTGGCAGATCCCCAAGCCTGGAATGCTCTTCCTTCATGAACCAATTATTTTAATAACATCTTGAAAGGGTATGGGATTCTGCTGAGAGGGAGTACCGAGGCTACCTCAACCTTTGATGCACAATAAGTTTTCTGCCACGTTGCAACACTATCTTCTACAAGATGGTTTTCAGTTCTTGTTAAATCTGGTGCCTCCCTTTTCAATTATTCCCTATTTAATCTGTATGTGATCTAGGTAGTACAGTGGATTAGAGTGTTCCATCCAGAATTAAGAAGATTCATCTTTGTGAGTTCAAATTCCATCTCAGGAATTAATTAATTATGTAGCCTCATGTTGCCTCCATTTCCTCATCTGTAAAATGAGCACAAGAAGGACAAGACAACCATTCCAGTATCTTTTTTTCAAGAAAACATCAAATGGGATCATTAAATATCAGAAACAACTAAACAATAACAGTTTATCCTGTAGATAGTGTGCACTTATTTGCCTTTTGTCTTCCTCATTAGATTGTGAGTTTCTTGAGTATAGGAATTGTCTTTTGCCTTTCTTTGTATCCTTAAAGGATAGCACATGGTAGACACTTAATAAATGCTAGACTGACTGATTAATTTGCAGTACAGAAGTCACATTCTTTCTTTAGGATTGCCTTATGTTCTTATTCAAATAAAAACAACAATTCATGTTTTAAAAGTCTTTATTATTTATCAGGTGTTTTTTTTCTTATAACAACCTTATAAAAGAGGTAATGCAAATATTATCTTCAACAAGTTTATCATGTGTTAAGTATATATATATATATATGTATATACTATATATGTATATTTGTATGTATATATATTAAATATATATGTGTATATATATATATATATATAAGTATATAAGTGAGCATATAAATGCTCACTATTATTTAAAAAACTAAGAAACCAGTGCTCATGGATATTAGGTGATTGGCTAAGGTCACAGAATTATTCATCACAAAATCAAATCACAGAGTAGATTCAGATCTGGAAGGGACTTAAAAAACTCCACTGAATCCAACCCTTTTATTTTACAGATAAAAGAGATTGAGGGTTTTTTTTTTAATAGGTAAGAAACATCACAATCTTTATACTCTGCATCCAAAATCCAATCTTTCTACATGAGTTTCATTTAAATGTAGTTAGACTAAGATTTGGGGTTGTTTTTGCCTCTTTTTATATATGATAGCTGTAGTAGTTTTAAATGAAATTTTTAGAGAAAGCCTTTAAATATTTGCCAGCTGTTATTCATGTTCCCTGAAGATTTCAAGCCATTAGTAGCTTAATCACATCCAGTATGTTCATATTCCCCCTTTTTCCTGAAGGCCTCTATGTTTTGCTCACATATTTGTAACACAAGCATTTTTATTACCCTATAATTAATTTTCATCTTTTTATTCATTCTGTGGCTGTCTCTAGAAATTTTCCATATTTTATACTACAAACACTAGGGAAACTCTATTCTCTACTCCTTCAATTCAAGTGAGGAAAAAAGGTTGGTGATATTAGGAGAAAGTAAGGAAGACTACCATTTTGTTGAGTGGATCTCTGGTGGCAAACTTTTGAGAAAACACAGGCATATTCTGCCTTAAGGGTAGCATGATTAGATTGTGATTTGTATCATTGAATGAAACTCTCAAATTAATGAGACAAGTCTAATTGATTATTTGAGAATTATAATAATTTTTATAATGCCACTGGCCTCCTCAATGTCCTTCACACAATAAATTCATCTTCTGACTGTATTTTTACTGGCTGTTTGTTCTATGTAGAATTCTCTCCCTCCTCATCTTCACCTCCTTGTTTCTCTGGTTTCCTTCAAGTTCAACTTTCTTTAAGAAGTCTTTTCTGGTCCTCTATAATGCTGATACCTTCTGTCCAATTTATTCTAAATGTAGCATAGTTCTTTTCTTGTTATTCTTTCCTTCAGACTAAAGCACCTTAAAAGCAGGGAATATGCTTTGCCTTTTGTGTATGTCAGTGGTCCTCAAACTTTTTAAATAGGGGGCCAGTTCACTATCCCTCAGACTTGTTGGAGGGCCGGACTATAGTAATAACAAAAACTCACACTCTGTCTCTGCCCCTCAGCCAATTTGCCATAACCCGGCAGGCCGCATATGGCCCATGTTCCTAGTATTTAACAAAATACTTGGTATGTGGTAAAAGCTTAATAAACGTTTGTTGACTTGACTTAATGGTAATTGGAAAGTCCAAGTGACCAAGCCTACTAGGAGGTTCAAATGCTGATAAGTAGTGCAGGCTGAAAGTAGCAAATATGCCCACACTCTCTCTGGAGTTGAGCATTAGGACAAAGGGAATTTCAACAACTCTTCCTAGCATGCTACTTTAGACAGTTGAGAAGCACATCCTTACTTTTCCCATCCCTTCCTTTTTCTGCCACCTTCCCCAACTGAAACATTTAAGGCAAGACTTTAGACTTTCTGTTTTCCTACTAGCCTTTATATCTTTATCACTAAGTAACCCCCATAATCCATTTTTTTTCCTGAACTCTTTTCCTGTGCTTTAAAGCATAATGAGCAAATTTCACCCACCACAAATTCAGAATATATAACTCCAGTCAAACTCTTGTTACTGCTCCACAATCTCCACGACAAGCAATAGTCTGATTTTAGCAAATACTTTTTCCCCAAAGAGAGAGTCTGTTCTTCCTTCTATTTCTTTTTTCATTTCATTATCAACTATCCTCCAATGAACTCCCTATATTGTCCCATGTTTTGACCCCAACCTTCAAAGAAGATAAGGGCCATTTAGTATAACCTCTGCCAGTAATGGTCCTCCATCTTCAAAACTTTTTAGTGTGTTCATCCTCCTTCTTACGTTTTTCTCCAGCCTAAAAAGAGCTGTCTCTACTATGAAGCCTAACTTATACAGCTGATCTATATGCCTGTAAGCTTGATTCTTCTTCCTTTCCCCTTATTCCATGACCTGGCTCTAGCATTCATTCATGATATCACCTACATCTTTAATTTTCATGTATGGGAAAAGGTTGTGACTGAAGCAAGGGTGGGGAAACATAGCAGGGGTTAAAGTGATGGTCTGCCCACTACACATTGGAGCATGTATGAGAAGGAGAGAATCTGTGTCAGAAACCCATTGGAAACTTTCAAGCACTCTTAAGGCATGTGTACTCATTGTTGACTGGTTATGCTTTGAGATTATTAAGAAACTCCCTTATTGATCAATGAGTAAGAAGAGCAAAAGAATTAGTGAGTCTTTAAAAGGGAGTGACCTGCCTTTACTAGGTTTCAGCAAAATTCTTGATGAAGTATTTTCTTTTTGTGAAGAAGACAGAAAGGTTAGATGGATTCAATACTTGTTGAATGGTCAGACTCTAAGAATACATAGTCATACATAGTCATTCATCACCATTGGATATTGAGGCAGTTAGTGGCTCAGTGGATAAAGCACTGGACCTAGAGTCAATAAGATCTTAATTCAAATCTGACTTCAGATATTTACTAGCTGTGTGAACCTGGACAAGTTATTTAACCTTTCCCTGCCTCAGTTTCCTCACCTGCAAAAGGGAATAATAATAGCATCTACTTCCCAGAATTGTTATAAGAATCAAATGAGATAAGATTTGTAAATTGCTTACTATAGTGCCCATAATAGATACTTAGTAAATGTTATTCCATCTATCCAATGTGGCAGGAAATCTCCAGTAGAATACCCCAGGGAATTTCTGTTTGAACCTATTTTGTTTTACATTTTTATCAGTGATTTGGGTAAAGTCATAGATGTTGATCAAATTTACAAATGACATATATACAGCAACCAACTTTTCATACTATTTTTCTAGTTTGAACAAATATATTATGGTACTCTTTATGGCCTAACAATATTCTGGTCAGTTATGATCATTACTTGATCATTGAGAGATCTGAAAACTTATTGAAAACCATATTTAGAAGCATAATGATATGACTTGAATTTAAGCTCTCTCATTTATGATAAGCCATGATAAGAGGAAATTGTGAGATGTTTGCATCATTAGATTATTAAGCAATGGAGAATTTAGGATAAAATACAGCATCAGACCATCATCATTTTATATTACTCCTCTTCATGAACTCCATACCATAGCAATGTGATTTATTAATATTCAGCTTCATTCCTACATGTCTTTGCATAGGGTACCTCCCTCCTGCTTTTAAGAGGCCTTTCCTTCAGGGATCAGCAAAGGTGTTACCTCTGGAGGTTAATCTACTTAGATGGCCCTGGTTAGTGCAGTCTCCTTCCTTATATTTGCTTATCTATGTAATAGAATGTAGCTTTCTTGAGGGCAGAGACCGTTTTCTCTGGATGTCTTTGTATCATCAGGATGCTGAAAAACACCTTTTATTTTGGGATTATATTTGTGCTGTCATTAGTATAGGAAAAATTCCTCTTGTAAGGCAGGTCAGAACCTGTGTTACAGCTGAAAGTCTTTGCAAATGACACAGTTACTTGAGGCACTGTTAAGTGACCTGTCCAAGGTCACAGAGTCTGTATTAGGTATTAGAGGAAAGATATTATATTTTTATGAAAAAGAAAAAAAAAACCACTAGAAAAACCACCAGAGAACTCCTTATCCAACTCAGATTTTAAAAGACAGTTTTAAAAATCTGAAGCAAGTACAGATTAATGAGTATAAATATAGAAGAGCTACCCCCCAACCAGTCTTATGAAAATAGTGCCAGAACTCACAAAGGCAAAAGATATCAAATTTAATAGATGTCAAATGAGCAATTGAGTCAAACATAAAACAGATCCAATAAATTATTCACAAATAAATTATGTTGCTGATAAATAATCTAATGATAGTAAGAAACAGTTGAAAGAATAATTGTAGTTGGTAACTACACAAAAAAGTTTCTTTAAATCACTATATACAAATTTTAAAAAATTTGATGTTTCACCTCTTAGCCAACAAATTGACAAGGATGAGGAGACATAAGTATCCAATTAAGTAGACTCTGTAGCAAACTACTACATTTTTAGTGGACTTGAAAATTGGTCCAACTATTCTAGAAAAAAACTTTTGGCATTGGACCAGGAGAAAATGTCATGACATCCTACTATAGAGATACTTAATGGTTTTGGGGCTGGGAGTAGATAGAAAACATATCAAGCTATCTCTATGGGATGAAGGCAGAAATGAACCTATTTAACATCCAAGAGGTGACCAACTTTATCCAAGAGATTATATAGAGCAGTGTCTTGTCATATCTCATATGTATGTATGTACACCTGCATATATACACAATATATTTATAAATACCTAATACTGTGTTTCCCAAGATTTTATATTGACTATCATTTCATTGAATTTAATAAAAATATAATATCACTATGCTATTCTTGACTGCAAAAGTGGAAGAACAGTCGCTTTGAAACTTAAAAATGTCATTAGACAGACACAAAAAGTGACACACACATTCAGTAGACCTAAGATGTGGTTGTATTTGAAACTATAATGCTACAGATTCTGGATCTGAGATACTCACATATAGACATGGTGAGATATGCCTGGTTAGCGATCACAAGCAAGAATTTGTCATAGACATCCTATGTAATGATTACCAACAATCTGCATTTTATTTGCCTTCTGCCTTCAATATAGACCAGACATGAATGCATGGGTATGCATTCATTTTTTAAAACATTAACATTTTTGCAACAAGAAAATGGTATTTACACACATATATTGTATCTAGGTTATATTGTAACACATGTAAAGTGTATGGGATTGCCTGTCATCAGGGGGAGGGAGTGGAGGGAGGGAGGGGATAATTTGGAAAAATGAATAAAAAAAAAATTAACATTTTAAGTTCCAAATTCTCTTCTTTCCTTAAGCTCTCCGCCATCCCTTGAGAAAGCAAGCAACCATTATACATGTGAAGTCATGCAAAACATATTTCCATATTAACCATGTTGTTAAAAAAAAAAGAAAGGAAATCTGCTCAATCTATACTCTTAGTTCCTCAGTTCTCTCTCTAAAGGTAGATAGCATTTTTCATTATGAGTTTTTAAAAATTCTCTTGGATCATCATATTGATCAAATCATATGTGCATTGTATGTCTTGAAATTCTTTCAGACTGGTGATGTCACCTCTTTTAGAAGTAGGTAGGATTTGAGAACTCTATTCATTCCAATATTCTTCTTTCCCTTCAATAAACAATCAATACAATATCTCTTCTCTAGTGTGGATGAATAATGGCTAATAGTTTTCTTTACTTCTTTGGGATAAGAGTAGTTGAGTTAGGTAGAATTTCGCTATTAATAAGACACTGGAATGCAACTTATTTCAAACTTCTGGGATCTATTCAAATTCCATTGTGGAAGATAGAACAATGTCTTTTTAATCTCAGAACACATTACTTACCCATTCCCACTTTAACAAAAAATATTTTCCAGTCTCCCAGAACTCCCAACCCTTTTTCCAGTTTCCTTATCATTCTTCTTTTTCTATTCTTCCAGAGAATTAAATCTCAAAGCAACTTGAAACATATGTAGTTCAATTATATATGCACATTGCAAATCATAGGGGAGCTTCTGGGAATTCTGAAGTGTCAATTGAGGTCACTATGGGTAATTTACTGTGGAAAGTCAATATTTCTGTCATGTCAGAGATGGAGCACATGGTCTATCTGGGTGAAGCAACCACCAGATTTTGAAGAAGTAGCATCTTAGTCCTACAAACAAAACATACTCAGTTACAAAAGTTGTATAGAGATTTTGGGAATCTATCATGATAAAATACATAGTACTGGTTTCCAGTACTATGGATCCCAAGAGCCCCATCATTCAATCAGACTCCTCAGTTTGCCATCTTTCTAATGTGCCTTTTGCATCCTAGAGAGAAGAAAAAAAAATCAAGAGATTTAATCTGCTGACTAAAGGTCAATCGTCATAACAGAGTCCATTTATATTATACACATTCTCTTCTTTTCTCCTCCCCCCCCAAATAGAAATTTATAATTGGAAAAAACCACCCCTGGCCCTCTTTCATTGTCTTGATGCCATCTGGATCCCTTGTAAAATGGGGGAATCATTTCATTATGAAAAAAGTGCCGTTCTTACTCAACTCTGCTTTCCCTCTCTCATGTAGAAAATTCCTGTGACACAGTCCATGCATTATTTGCATAGAGGAATAGAATAACAGATGAAGAGTAATAAATGACACATGAATGATGCCTATTGGATATCAGAATAATAGCCCTTAAGCCTCCATTTTAAATCTTCCTTTGGTAAGGAAGTAACCATCTTCAGAGGGAAATCAAATCATTATGAATAACATCTCTGCAGATTGAGATTATCCCTTGGTATAGAGATTATGGTGGAATCAGCAAGAGCTGAAATATGGTCTCTGACATTGAGGAGTTATGTGTCACTAAGGAAGCTCTGAAGCTCAGTGCCCTTCTCTAGGATAATAGCAATGTCTTGACAACCTCAAAAGATTAATGTGACTTCAAATTAAGACAATGGATATGAGATACTTTGGATTTTTGTAGCACCAAACTGATATGAATAATTCTCAGTATTATTATTCATTTTTTTGGCCCTAGTTCCTTCCTCTGAAAAACAAGTCTAATCCCTATAGGGCTAGACAGTCAAAGTACTTGAATAGTGATATGATTTCCCTTCCTCCCTCCACATCACTTTTCTTGTTCCAATCATTCTCAATTTTTGTTTCAGGGACCCACCTGGAGAATTTAATTGGGAAGATTGTCACATTTTTTCTCTGCTTCTGATATCACTATTTATAGATTGTTAGATATTTTGGTCCATTTTTGTCTTTCTGTCTTCAAACTTTGCCAGGTTATCTTTTACTTCTTGATCCGATCTCTGCAGATGTAGTTCTTTTTCTTCTGACAAGAACCAATTATTTTTCTCAAATTCAGACTTAACAGAATATTTCATAGCCTGGCTTTCTCCTGCTATCATCAGAAAAAATTATAATAAATTATAATAAAGGAAAGAAGAATTAACAAATGTCAGGGGTAGCATCAAACATTAGTTCTCTATTACTCATCTGAGCATATTCATGAGTTAGAATACCAGACATAGATTTTCTGTCTTCTCCAAAATTTCCATCTAGAAGCTTATTGTGGTGCATTGTCTCTTCAAGGCTCTTTTCTTAAAGGGTAGTTACTGATGGAAATCTGAGAGAGTTTTATTTTAAAAGAAGAGTATTCTAAGGTAGAGTTCAAGAAGTGTCTCTAACTCTCAGTTTGACAGAAAATTGATTCTTCATGTACATTTTTTAGAAAATTAATTTAAATCCAAAGTATTTCTTCAGGTTCTTAGGCATTACAATGAGAATCTACCACCACACAATATGTTACTGAAGGGGGAGGGGAACTGTTCCCTTTAAAATTATCACTCTGAGATTGTGTCTTCTTTGATCAGGATCTCCCAGGCTCCAAGGAGACAGAGCCCAAACCTTTCAGGATAAGAGAAGCAATACTATTCTGGGGCAAATCAATACCCATAGAAATTCTAAATTCTCATTCACGTGAGGAATTCTGATCTGATCAGCTTACGCAGTCCCAGCCCCCATCAAGATACCCAGTATAACAGCTTCCCTCAACTAAGATCTTTGCAGATGGCCTTGAGATCTCTGTCACTCTCAGCTGCCAGGATCCTTCTGCCCACTGAGAAAGCATTCTCCATTTCCCACTAGAAACAGGTTTCTTATCCAACAGTTAACTTTCATTTTGCAACTAATAATTCGGGAATGAGTGAACCTATGGCCCATTTAAAGAGGATATTTAACAACTCTTATTGCCACTAACCTCTTGACCACCAGGAACTGAGACCATTCAAACCGAATCGTACTGATGGCTCCCTGACTGGGAAATCTTGAGACCTGGACACCCAAAACCACATTAAGTTTGGGCTGTTGGAGTCACTGGCTCAAGCAGTATTCTCCTGGAGAGAATACTGCGTTTTCTGACAAAAGGCCTCCTTTTGTCACACTCTATATCTAGAGATAGTGGGACCAGGAAATCCTGAAAATCTGGACAAGGTAAACTTTTTTTCTTCCTTCCCTATTCTGTAGTGGATGCCCAAGCACCCAGGTTAGGCTTGGGCCATCATGTTAGAGCTCTATGCTGGAGCACAATTCTTGGGGGACGCCCATGAGAATTGCTGCAGATTGACAAAAGGCCTTTTGTTGATCTCTGTCTCTAGACACATGAGAGGTTCTGCAAGAATTTGGGAAAAACTAAAAGCTTTTACCTATCCTTAATGAGATAAAACACCTCTGCCTCTAAAAATCCTTCCTTGAGCAGAGACATTTGGCTAGAGAAAAATCCCCTAACTGGAAAACTTAAAGATGTTTAGCTTTTGCTGGAAGGGAATCCAACTCCCTCTATCCAGTCCCTTTCGAGACAAAGGAACCTTCCTTTGCATCTCAAGGCAATCCTAAACTCCTTTTACTTTCACCTGACTTCAATCCTGGGCCTTCCAGCTTTTCCAGGATTCTGATTTTAAGCTCTGCCCTCAGGCAGAAACTCGAGACAGGAGAGGAAGTGTTTCTTTCTGAAAGCTGAACATTCCCTTGACCAAGGAGGAACCTGGCCATTACTCTGGGGACCAACCTCACCCTCTTGGGGTCCCAGGCCAGCACTCTCTCTTTGATCTGTCCTGGGGAGTTAAATGGAGAAACCTAGAGAAGCCATGCTTGAGCCCTTCTCCCACTCTGCTGTGACATACAGTTCCTGGAGTCTTTCATGATAGCTTTCCTGGAAATTGGAGTGAAAGGGCAGTTTACACCCTAGACTCTAGGCCACTTAACATTTTTACTGCAGATAAGAACTTTTGGCTCCTAGAATTTTCTCTCCTATTTTTCTGGATTAGCATTCTATACCCCAGCCAACAATTAAAAGTCTGTTTTCCTGTAGGCTACAACTCTGGCCAAAGTTGCAGCTTTAGGAAAATCCATTGGAATAATGGTTGGGGGATAAAATTCCAAAGCAATTCAATTAAATTGTTAAGAGAGTGAAGATAGTTTCTTTCTTTTCTCTCCTCGTTCCCTGACTGCAGCAGGAGTCAGACGGAGTCAGAGGGAGAGACAGAAATTATTTGAAAACTCCTTTACTACTTTCAGCTAGGGAGCACTGGGGGTATTCAGTATTGTTAGGTGGGCTATCAGCATTTTTAAGGCAACCCACAGATGGGACCTGATACATTACATGAAGGTGAGATCTTCATCCATTTTCTCCAAATGAATTTGGGTTTTAACTACTTGGGGGGTAAAAAGGGAGGGGAACTGTTCCCTTTAAGATTATCACCTTGAGATTGTGTCCCCTTTGATGAGGATCTCCCAGGCTCTAAGGAGTCCAGACAGAGCCCAAACCTTTCAGGATAAGAGAAGCAAGACTATTCAGTGGCAAATTAATTCTCATAGAAATTCTAAATTCTCATTCAATTGAGGAATCCTGATCTGATCAGCTTGGGCTGTCCCAGCCCCCATCAAGATACCCAATATAACAGCTTCCCTCAACTATGGTCTTGGCAGATGGTCCTAAGTAGCTTGAGATGTCTGTCACTCTCAGCTGCCAGGCTCCTTCCCATTAGAAACTGATTTCTATGCAACAATAAACTTTCATTTTGCAACTAATCATTCGGGAATGAGTGAATTCTTTCACTACTAAACCTGTGGCTGATTTAACAACACTTATTGCCACTAACCTCTTGACCACTGAATTGAGACCATTCAAACCGCATCATTGCTACCTTTGTTCTTTGATACAAATTAAACAATTAGTTCCTGGCCCCTCTCATTCCCTCCCACCCTGGTCCATCTAAATATTCCTTCTCTGAAGTGCTTTCAAGAAAGAGCACACTTGAGAGTTAAGAACTTCTCTGAGCTAGATACCCCTCAAACTCATCAGAATGTCTCTAAATAATTCCTCAGAACAAAATCTGAGAGGCAGCTGGATGGTGCAGTGAATAGAGCTCTGACCCTGGAGTCAAGAGGATCTGAGTTCCAATCCAGCAGCAACACTTAACACTAAGTTACTTAAGCCCAAATGCCTGAGGGGAAAAAATCTGGCATGACAGAATTCATGAAAGGAGAGGGGTGAAACAATTTTCCAATCCAAGATAATTTAGAGGGTTGGCAGGAAATTCTGTTGTACTAAATTGAGAGTAGAGCTCAATCCAGTACAGGCTGAGTACCAGAAAACCAGCAGATCTTGAGGGTGACAGAATCCAGTGTCAGTTTCTAGACCTCTCAGGGTACAGATGGTAAGTGGACAGACAACTGTGCAGAAGGAGATTACAGGGATCATTTTGAGGGCAGAACTCTGCTGTACTGTTCGTATGTGGATCTGAGTCCCTGCATGAGAAGTTGCTACTATAGCAGAATTTACGATTCCAGAGGAGCAGGGACCTGGGAGCTGGGAGGGTGGGGGTGGAGAAAGCATTTGTGGTCACTTACAGACCAGAGCACAGACCACTAAGTAGTAAACACACCTCTCCCTAGATCATGTGATCTTTGAAGATTTCAAAACTTAAATGTCTTCAGAATTATCTCCAAAAAGAATTCCCCCAAAACCTTGAAGCTTGGAACTATCCCCCCTCCAGCAGTAAAGCTCCACTTCAATATATATTCCATCTATATCAGAATTTGATATAGCAGTACCTTGGATTTCAAGGAAAATTGCAATCAGATTAGTCCTATCCTTTATAACCTGGCAATACTAACCACAAGAATGCTATGATTTATATGATTTGGCACCTCACCAAGACTGGTGTCAGCATTGAGAATCAGCAAGGTTAGAATATATTCACAGAAATAGGAGATTACATTGTCCAATTGTCAGTACAACATTAACTTCCAGAAAGTCCAATTCTATGCCCATTGTGTTCTGGATTCTATCACATAACTGACATTCTCTCTAATTATCCTTCAACTAAATTACAATATAGGTCAGAGAGTAGTAAACACTACAGGCCAGTACTGGCTGCTCTTAAAATAGTTCTTAGAAAAATGCCATTTATTAAACATAAAAGGGAACTAAAATTAGAACCACTTAAAATAAACTTAAGGGAAAACTATATATGATTGCCCTAGCAGAGAACATGCATTTGGAGTCAGTCAGCACAAGAACTTATTAAGTATCTACTATTGCTAGACATTGTACCAAGAACCACAGTTAACTGCAGATATGTTTCTAGTTAAAGTTAAAACTCCTACTGCAAATTCAAAGAAATAATAGCATATAGCTAAAATTAGATTAAACTTTAAGTTTTGCAGAGCTCTGTATGTGTTGCCTCACATAATCCTTATAAAAACCTTGTGAAATAAGTGCTCTATTGTCCCCATTGGAAATGAAATTAGGTGATGAACCCAGGGGCACAGAGTTAGTAAGTATTTGAAGCAGGATCAAACTCATCCTTCATTCTGAAACCAACACTATCCACTCTGCTTCTCGACCAGAAAAAGACCTGGTGTTTAAAATAAGATTGATTTGCTTAAATTATGGATTCTAATATCACCCACCAATAAAAGCTTCAGTAAAGATGACCTGAAATTGAACTTAAAGGTTTCTCCCTCTGAAAGATAGAAGGAGGAATTGGAGGAATGTATCCCGTTATTCTGAGATAGCTTGTGGGATTGAGCAGGGATAGTATTCCTCTGTTTTCTTTTGCTACAGGAAAGAAGCTATTTCATAACATTCACTCCAAAATAAGTAAAAGTTCCCAAAGTTCACATGAGCCACAAATGTCAACAGCTACGTGGTACAATGTAGATCTTGGAATGAGGAAGACCTGAGTTGAGATGCTACTTTCTGGGTAAGCTCCTTAGTTTCCCTCAGGCTCAGTTTCCTGTGAAGAATAATAAAAGCACTTGCCTCTGAAGATTGTTGTGAGGATCAAATGAGGTAACATGTAAATATTATATAACTTTTGGCTATTATTCTCAGCATTCTCATGAAAATATACTAGAAGTCAGAAACCTAGACAAGAGTTTGTGTGGTCAATCAAAAGTACAGTATAAACAACCAGCCAGCTCATAGTCTACAAAGACATATCTAACATATGATGTTCCTAAAGCACTCAAAAAATAAACATTGAATGAATTCTTTTGGTTAAATTTTCTTTTATTTTTTAAATTAAAAATGGCTAGAAATGAAAAATGCCTGAAATAATAAGAGGTAGCACCAGCTGCTGCTGCCATTATTCCAGTATAAAGTGGAATTGCTCTATCGTTCATTCTCAAAAAGTGCTAGATAAATCTTTATAGCTATCTCTGGCATTGGCATAAATATTGGGATAACATGGAAGGTGAAAAAATAGTATTTTAACAATTTTTTTTTGCTAACAGTAGAATGAATGTTGTTTTTAGTTGTATAAGCTGCTTTGAGCATTGACTATTTATCACTTGAATTCTGCAGACACTAAATGAAGGCAAATTGTTTTCTTCTGTATATTTTTGCTGTATCTATATGCCAATGACAAAGAGATATAACAGTATACTGAAAATTGTTTACAAGAAAGTAGAAAATATACATATATTTTTGTGTTTATATGTTATTGTAAATATTCAGGCTAAAAGAAGCTTCTAAGCATAACAAACTGAATAACTTTTTTATCTTGTGTCAGTCTATAAGTCATCTTTCTCAATGCAGCATACATATTGTCATATTATTTTAAAATGTAGGCCTTATTGGGATCCATTGGATGCAAACATCATGAGAGAATGAATATCTAATGGTATGGATGGTTATTGATTTTGTATCTTTTATGTACTGTTAAAATTATATTGGCCACTGAAATGGTCTCCCATTTTCTGGGGGAAAAGGAACAAAAAAATTCACATAACTTTTTGAATTTAAATGTTTAGCATGTATACATGGTTGCTGAAAATGCTTATATAAATTAGTGTGATTTGTGAACTAAAGAATTTATAAAAGCATATGTTATAAAATTAGTAAATTTAAAATATTTAAAATTTTATATCATATTTTAATAGTAAATAGGAGATTACTATTAAATAGCATACAGGATGATGAATTCCAACTAAATGTATATTTGTGTGTGATGCCATGTTTCTTTTATAGGTTAATGCAATTAACCCAACAAAAATTACTACCATAATTTTCTTTTATATTCCAACAATAAAACAGCTATTGTTGATTTTGTATTGTACTTGTGATTATACTTTATACAATTGGTGGGAGCTCTGTGGGGAAAATGTAATTTCTAATTAAACTACAATGATACATTTTTTAAAAAAGAATCTTTGAAACAAAAATATTACTAAACTATTTCTATTTTTTCCAGAAAATTCATCATTGGTCCCACTCGTTAGAGATAGGGGAAAAAAATCCCATCTGTCAAATCATGTCAACAATCATTTAACAAGCACTTTCTTTGTACCTGACAGTGTGCTGAATGCTGTGGATGCAGTGCAAAGCAAAAAAAAAAAAAAAAACAAATGAAATAAAACAAAACATAAAACCAAAACTTAGCTCTCAAGAAGCTTACAATTGAATGGACATGTGTCAACATTGTCACCAACGCATTTTTTTAAATAGCAAAGATTGGAAGAAAAGTCAGTTTTCGACAAGGAGGGAATGATTGAATATATTATTACATATTAATGTGATGTATTATGATAATAGTGCTGTTGCTCAACACTATGGTTGTGTTTGATTCTTTGGGATTCCATTTGGGGTTTTATTGGCAAAGATACTGAAATGGTTTGCCATTTCCTTCTCTAGCCCCTTTATATAGATGAGACAAACAAGGTTAGGTGACTTGCTCAGGCTCACACAGCTATTAAGTATCTGAGGCCAGATTTGAACTCAGGAAAATGACTCTTTCTAACTCTGGGCCTGGCACTGTATACACTGTGTCACATTGCTGCCGGATGATAATAGTATTCTAGAGAAAATCACAAATTTAAAGAACTCAGAGAAAAGTGAAAAATATTTGTATGGATATAGAAAAAGCAAAGCCAAAAAGCAAAATCAAGGGTAACAGGGTGAGAATCTAGAGACAGTATGTAGTGTCTACAATAATGTAAAAAACAAATAAACAATAAAAAACACTAAAGAAAAGCTGAATAATGCATATATATATACATATATATATATATATATATATATATATATATATATATGATGAGCAATCATATCCCAGTGAAGAGATGAAGAAATATCTACTTTCTTTTCTTCAGGAGTACTACAGGTCTTGAATATTGCATTAACAATCAACTGAATCTCCAAATTAGTTAGTTTTGCTTAACCCTTTTTAACTGTTTTCTCTTGTTATAAGAAAAGGCTCATTATAGGTCATTGGGGATTGTGGTGGTTATCTGTATAATGATGAGGCTTCTTTAGGAAAATCAAGACCCACAAAGACTCAAGCTTTTGCTCCGTTGGAGGTCACCTTAAGACAATGGAGGAATTACACAGGTCTTATATCATGAAGTGTTGTATTGGATCTGATCTCATATGCACTGCCCTAGGCACTTGCATCTTTTGACCCTGAAGATGTTACATAATGACCTTGTTTTTGGGTCAAGAGAGAACTCTTGAACTAGCTAGATGTAAATTATATCAGTCCCAATTGGTGCTAGATGACTATATTAAGTGTGAAGTGTTTTGAATGTGGGAAGAGAAATTACTACCAAGTTGTGCTGCATACTTGGACAGTATGCTGCTGCTGTTGTTGTTCAGTTGTTGTTCAGTCATGTCCAACTTTCCATGATTCCAGCTGAGGTTTTCTTGGCCGAGATAATGGAGTGGTTTACTATTTCTTTCCCCAACTCATTTACAGATGAAGAAACAGAGGCAACCAGGTTAAGTGACTTGCCCAGGGTTGCATAGCTAATAATTGTCTGAGATGCTACTGCGTTATGAGAAATGGTGAGTAGGATGCTCTCAGAATAATCTGGAAAGACTTGCATGAAATAATAATAATGAAGAGCAAAATGAGTAGAACCAATAAAACTTTGTACACAGTAATAGCAATATTGTCTTAAAATAACTTTGAGTGGCCAAGTCATTTTGACTATTACAAATACACAAATTAAAAATAAAGAACATATGACAAAAGATGGTATATGCATCCAGAGAAAGAACTGACAAATAGAAGCATGTATAGAAAAATTTACTTGTGTGTGTGTATGTGTATGTATTTGTGGCTAATACCGTGTTTCCCCGATAATAAGACACTGTCTTATTATTTTTTTGGGACTAAAAAACACCAGAGGGCTTATTTTCAGGGGAGGGCTTATTTTATCCTCCATCATGCCCCTTTTATCCTCCATCATGCCCCTTTTATCCTCCATCATGCCCATTTTAGCCTCCATCATGCCCCTTTTAGCCTCCATCATGCCCCCTGAGTGCTTATTTTATTCTCCATCGCTTACTGAACTTACCGAGTTTTTAGATGGTCCTGTCTCAGCTCTACTCCACGGCGCTGCTCTCAGTAGCGCCAGCAAGCAAATCACCAGGGAAGAAGAGGATGACGCGCTCACTGCTGCAGCTCTGATTGGATGCAGCTCGGAGCGCGACGTGCGTTTCACCCGGGAGGGGAGGGCGGCGCTGCTTACTGAAGGTACCGCTACGCAGCATATAGCGCAGGGGATCACCATGATGACCGTTTTCATAGTAAGTTCGATAGGGCTTATTTTCGGGGGAGGGCTTATTTTAGCGGAATATTAAAGAGTATGTGGGTGTCTTATTTTCAGGATAGGTCTTATTATCGGGGAAACACGGTAGTGACCATCTCTAGGTCAGTGGTAGAGGGAGGGAAGGAAGAAAGAAAGAAACAATTTACATGATAACTTTGTTATATGTTTAAAAGAAATAGCAAATACATAGTTGATTTCATGTGCTACAATTTTTTAAAATTATATTATGTTATGGGAATACTTGTTTTTATTAAAATACAGTTTTAAGAAGAAAAAATAGTAGAGGATGAGGTTACAGACCAATTCCTAAATATGATCGTATTTATGTAACATTTGGCTGCTTACATATTACTATCTTTGCAACAGTCCTCTTATGAAGAAAGCAATGTAAGCATTATTACAAATGAGCAAAATGAAGCTAATAAACTGCAGTTTGTATTTAAATTCAGGTATTCTGATGCCATATTCTTTTCTAATTCCACTATAATGGGTTATTGAATTTAGTAGCTTAAATATATTATTATTATTGTCTTTTTTCATTTCTGTCTTATTGAGTTCAATTCCTGGGACAAATCACTATATTCTTCTTATTATTTTCTATTTGTTGTTTTACAGACTACTGCATAAGTGGATAAAATAAACTATACTTTGTAATTGAATATAAGTAGTGGGACATAAACTCACCCTCTGTGAGCTCATTGAAAACATCTCAGGACAATCCCAGTAATAGACAGAATGATAGGGATTATACATACATATCATCTTATTCCCACGTGATTTTGAATCAGAAAGCATCTTTAATTCCAGACTGAACTGTGGCATAGAAACCGAGGATTTTTTGCTCATCTTAACAGAGATAAGACTGAACTGATCATTTACCTAAACCTCTCACATAAGACAGGTTAATTTAAAAAGTCCATCTAACAACCTCTTTCTTTGATTTAAAAGGATCATCCAAGGAGATATTGAAATTGATCCTACCCAGAATAGTAAGTAATAGAAAAAAAGGAAATATGTTCTCCATGAGTTAGGCATTATGAAACACATTTTTCTTCCATATTTCCCCCCTCCTCTCCCAGAGATGATTACATTAAATACAAATATATATCCATCTAAATCTCTATCTGTATGTATGTATGCATATGTATTAAATTGTTCTATACGTCTATTTGTCAGTCCTTTGTCTACTGCAGACAGTATTTTTCTTCTTATGTCCTTTATTTTTAATTTGTATATTTGTAATAGTCAAAATGATTTAGCAACTCAAAGTAGTTCTTAAGACAATATTGCTGTTATTGTCTCTATTTCAAGAAATAGACAGAAGGTTTTTTCCTCTTGGTGGTAGGCAAATTAGAAAGTAAAACAATAGAATCTTAGTACTCAAAGGAAACCCAAAGATCATTAAATCCAATCCCTTCATTTTACAGATTTGGCAAAACAGACATCTGTTTGGTATGAGAGCTGGAGTTAAAATTTACAATGTTTAATCTCTAGTCTAGTGCTCATTTTTCTTTCCTATAACTCCCTAGCCAGGTGGAGGCATTTAAATGGTACAGTAGTTACAGATCACTGGACCTGGAGTCAGAAAGACCTGAGTTGAAATCCAGTTTCAATGATTTATTAGCTAGGTGACA
The DNA here is from genome assembly GCF_048593235.1 of Sminthopsis crassicaudata. Lineage (NCBI taxonomy): Eukaryota > Metazoa > Chordata > Mammalia > Dasyuromorphia > Dasyuridae > Sminthopsis > Sminthopsis crassicaudata. The sequence goes on along the minus strand of NC_133622.1, from coordinate 164,991,656 downwards.
CTGAGAGAGTCATTTGACCTCTGCCTCAGTTTCCTCAAATGTAAAATGGATGTAATAATAACACCTACCCCAAGTCTATCATGAACATTATGAAAAATAGAAATTATCATGAAATAATGTCTGTCAATTACTTAGCATAGTCCCTGACACATATAAGTGCTTATTAAATGCTTATTCTCTTCTTTCTCATACCAGACCAGGGCCTTTTCATAGCTACTCCAGCTATCTCCAAATGTCCCCTAGAATACTTAGGAGAAACTTAGTCTTTTTGTAGTATTCTTTCCCACTGAAAGTAATTTGAATTTAACTATTTTGTATTTATGCTATATATATTTACAGAGGTACTTATCTCCTCCATTAGAATGTCATCCCCTTACTTGCTAGAAATGTTCCTTTCATTGTTTTTATATTCTCAAGGCCTAGTACAGGATTTAGTACTTAGTAGGTGCTTAATAAATACTTGTTTATTGATAGATCGATTGAACTTTTTCTCCTCTGTCAATACTTATCTTATATGTCCCTCTCATATTCTCAGGATTTGGTATCTGAGATGAACAAGATGTTCTTAATGACATGATAATAACATTTCCCTGAGGTAATACATGTATGCATTTTTAGAGATCTCTTGAAGACAATGTTTCAAACCAAAGAATTAACTTTAATTTGGGGAATTTTCAACATCATGGCAGCCTTATGTGGGATTATTTCATATAGGTATTATACTTTTGCCTACCATTGGTCCTTCCTCTTTCCTAAAACTCAAACCATTCCATCTAATTCAACAAGTACTTCTCTAGCATTTAAAAGCATTGTGCTGCATAGTTATATCAATCAGATAAGGGACATTTATTAAATGCCTACCATGTGCCAGATACAATGCTGAGTACTTTATAAGTACTACATTTATATTATGGTATATCAGAACATATTATTATATTATATTATGATATATTGTTGTATGAAATCACATCATGTTGCATTATATTATCTTTATTGTTATATTAGATTACATTTATTGTTTATGTTATACTATTTTATATTATAATTTTTAGTGGAAACAGTGCAACATTTAGATAAAACATGGTCACAGCTTCATGGGACTTACAGTCTAGTCAGAGTTTAGCTACTGATATACAAGACCAGGGGGAACTGACTGGGGGAACTTATTGTTTAGTCAAAACAAAACAGTGCTAATTGATTCAATGAAATTCTGCCAGTACTCTGAATGTCCAAGTGAAGAAATCCATTGATGTGTGAGTAAATAGCAGGAGTCATTATAAATCTTTTAAGGCAGTCAAAATGACACAAATACAACTATAATACAAAAATAATATGGGATAATTACATACCAAAGGTACAATTAAAGATATCTGTAAACTCAGTTCAATCCAACAAACTTGTAGTACCAGCTATGGACAAGACACTATATTAGAGGCTATTCAAATAGGGGGAAAATACCTTATAAAAGAGTGGCTAAAGTATACATGCAAGTGAATATGGTGCAGGGTAGAATATGTCAAGGGCAAAGAAGCAGGAGCTCTTGGGAAAACTTAATAATAGTGGGGAAAGAGCTTATTTAGTTGGGAGGAAGGGAGAGAGAGTGACTGAGATGGGGTCCTGAAAAAAGGACATTTCACCAGGTAAGAAAACATTTCAGGCACTGGAGCCTAAATATCAATGAGAATAAAGACTAAGAAAAATCAACTGGAAATAAACTGAAGAAATAAATAAAAAGAAACACACTGAGAAAGAAATGGCTTGGAGGACCTTCAGTGCTCAAAGAGTGAGTTGATTTGGCCATATGTGGTCCCTGTACTTGTGTTTTCTGCTAATATATTCAGAGTTTGCCCATTCTTACTAGTCTCATAGTTGTAAGAGTATGTGCCCTATTTTAAATGGATTTTATGGACAGATGTACCTTGGGCCACATTATGAAGAACTTTACAAGCCACAGTATTTTACATTTGTTTCTGGAGGTGATGGGGCATCACTGCAGTGTATTGAATGGAGGGAGTGAGATGAGTTGACATAATAAGACTGAGCAATAGATTGGATTTGAAGAATGAGAGTGAGGAGTTGAAAGATGATCCTGAGATTGGGAAGCCAGGTAACTGGGATTCCTGGCTGTTCCATGAACAAGGCATTCCATCTCTTGGCTCTGAGTATTTTCTCTGGCTGTACCTCATTACTTTTAAGTTCTATATAAAATCCTATCTTGTGCAACTTCTTAATTCTAGCATGGTATCTGGCCCATTCTAAATGCTTACTAAATGTTTATTGACTGGGATGATGGTGATATCATCTTGTGAAATTACTATGGTGATTCCATAGTAATATGAAAATTTGGAAAGTGTGTGTGAGTGTGTGTGTGTGTGTGTGTGTGTGTGTGTGTGTAGTAGTAGTAGTAGTAGTAGTAGTAGTAGTAGTAGTAGTAGAGTGTTTGGGGGAGAAGATATTGAGTTCAATTTTGAACATGTTGAGTTTAAAATGAGACATCCAGTTCAAGATATTCAAAAGGTACCTGAAGTTAGGAGATGAAGTTAGCAAAAGAATAAGATAAATAGATCTAGAATCATCTACCTATAGATAAGAATTGAATCTGTGGGAGTCAAGAAGATAACCAAAGAAGATAGTTTATAAGGAGAAGAGATGTGGGTTCAAATGTAGACCAGGGTGGCTATGGCCTCAGGGATTAGCCAAGATTACCAGGAATGATAAAGATCTAGTAAAGGAGACTGAGAAGGAACAATCAGACAGGTAGGAGGAGAACCAGGAGAGAGCAGTATCATGAAAACCTAAAAAGAAGAGAGAAACAAGGAAAAGTCAGTCAGCAGCAGTGTCCAAACCTGCAGAGTAGTCAGGAAGGATGAGGTCTGAGAAAAAGTTTTTAGATGTGTTGATTAAGGCATTATTGTCCGTGTGTGTGTGTGTGTGTGTGTGTGTGTCATGTGTTATACATTCACTTTAGAATGTAAGCTACTTGAGAGCAAATATTGTTTCATTATTTGTAATGCAATTTTTGTAATTTGTTTTTCACAATGCCTAGCACAGTAGGTACTTAATACTTACTGATTGATTGCCACAAAATACAACAGAGTTTTCCATAGAGCTTTAGTTCTTTTAGGGAAGAAGGGGACAGAGCTTAGTCTAATCTGTGTATTAGGTGCTTAATAAATACTCACTGATTGATTGCCACAAAATACAAGAGATTTTCCATAGAGCTTTAGCTCTTTTAGGGAAGAAGGGAACAGAGCCTATTCCTGTGTATGTAGTAGGTAGTTAATAAATACTGATTGATTGCCACAAAATACAAGAGAGTTTTCCATAGAACTTTAGCTCTTTTAGGGAAGAAGGGAACAGAGCCTTTTCCTGTGTATGTAGTAGGTGCTTAATAAATACTGATTGATTGCCACAAAATACAAGAGAGTTTTCCATAGAGCTTTAGCTCTTTTAGGGAAGAAGGGAACAGAGCCTATTCCTGTGTATGTAGTAGTTGCTTAATAAATACTGATTGATTGATTGCCACAAAATACAAGAGAATTTTCCATAGAGCTTTAGCTCTTTTAGGGAAAAAGGGGACAGAACCTAGTCTTAAGTATGTGTGTGGTGTGTGTGTGTGTGTGTGTGTGTGTGTGTGTGTGTGTGTGTGTGTGTGTGTATAATTAGGGAGTGGGGTGAAAGAATGTTGCAGGAGAGGGAGAGTGGTGGATTTTCCTGGAGATTTAGATCTGTCCTTTGCCCAACATGATGCTGATGAAACGCTAGCCACGGCTTCTTTCGTCTTGACAGGCACGTCTCTCTCTGAACCTACCCATGAGCTGACGTTTCCTGGATTGCTAACTTTCCTTTTCTCTCTCGTGTCCTGCAGCCTGTGGCTTCAGGACCTTTCAAGTCGCGCGGCCGGAGGAAAAAAAAAAAAGAGGAGGGGGTAAAAGGGAGGAGGAGGAAGAAGAGGGAGAAGAGGAAGAATGAGCTAGAGAGTAGAAGGAGCGGGACTCCCATCTCCAGCCCGGCTGGGAGCAGAAACTGGAGGGCAGCGGTGCCTGGAACCTCGGGAGTCTGCATTTCCCTTCCACCCCCTACCTGAACTGGACGTATTGTCAGTACCTGCTCAGGAGGCTTCCCAACTCTTCCCGAGGAGCGAGCAGGTAAGGCAGCCAGACTGGGCAAGAAAGCCAGGGCAGCCAGATGTGAGACGCTGGACTGGCTGCTGCGGGCACTCCTCAGCTCTCTGGGATGACAGTTTAGCATTCCTGTGGAGCCTTCAATTGCAGAGTCTGGGTGTTTCTGAGTTTTCCCTTTACTTTTCCTTTTCCCTTCTGATATGGACAGGCGAGTAATAATGAAGTACAAAGGAGATACTTTTAGCTGCCCTTGAGAAGCCAAATTACCTTTGATCCAATTTTGTTATATTTAGAATGTTTTAAGATGGAGTTAATTAAACCGTTTACTCAAGAGGAAGTGAGATGCAGGAGGTGTGTGGTCCTTTGCCAGATCTTAGTTAAATCCTAGTTCTGCAATTTATCATCTGGATAACTCTGGGCAAGTCATTTAACCTGTGTAAACATCAGTTTCTTCCTCTTTAAAATGAGGTTTAAGCTATGGCCCCGTGAGATTCCTTCTAGCTCAAAATCTATGAGGCTAGCTTTCTGAAAATGCTAGTGGTTATCCATCATTAGCAATTCCTTGGGCAAACATAATGGTGTTTAATCAGTATTTTTCGCCATGATAAAAGTTGGTTAAGTTAGGAAATCATACACAGTGTCTGATACATAGTAAGCACTTAAATGTTTTTTTTTTTAAATTTATTTGCACTCAGGTGATTTATATTGATTAAGGTATATAATATTTGGTAGGATAGCTGAGCACAACTGAATTATAAAAACTTGCAATTTTCATTTCTGCACAGTGGTTTACACAGCGTAGACCCATATAAATGTTTTTCTTTCGAAACTGAATTAACTTCTTAATTGCCCATTTCAGATTTGGCATCATAATGCTCTTTTAAAATGTTAATTTTGAATTATTAAATGATTACAAAGAAATGATTTTAAAATGTACATTATTCACTGATCTTTCTATTAGCTGGTATACTGAGGTTGCCTTGGAAATAATCTAAATATGGATGATGAATGTGAGTATTTTGATGAAAATTCGGTCACTATTTGGAGAGGCATTTATGATATCTGCTGACAATGAACTAAAAGCATAATTGATTTTTATTTGGTAATAATCGTCTTTGATGGAGGACAAAATCATAGAAAAAGTTTGATAACTTAAGCTGATATGATCATCAGAAGAGAATGCTTTACAAAATAAAATGAAGTTATCTACATAAAAACAAAGTGAAACAACAGATTTTAGTAACTAAGTATTAAGTAGGAAGAAGGAAGAATTAACTGGCATTTTGCTATTTATCTAGATGTTTTATTTTTTGTCAACTTTTGGTCTTAAATAATTGTAGTCGGAATTAATTATTTAATTGAATAATATATCATTTTTGTTGGCTAAAAATGTAGGCTTTTTGAAGATTAATAAGAATTAAATCTAAGGATAGAACTTCTAGAAAGATGTATCTGTTAATTGTTGTGAGCCCAGTTCTCTCTGATTATCTCAAAACTGCTAGAAATATACCTAATAAACTAATAAAAATCAATGATAAGTAAAAGGGGAAGGAAAATTGGGGGGGAAAGCAAGAAATCCTTATATAGAGCCTCACTGAAGTGCATAAGAAAAGCAAAGCTCCTAGGATAAAAGAATGTAAAGCTTCTTGGAAGTAGATTTTATTTCACTTTCACATTAGTAGATGCTTGTTAATTGATTGTTTGCTTCTAACCTCATGAATATAAGATAGCAGAATAAAAGTCCAGGATCTGAGTCCAGATGGAAGTAATTCTTAAATACTACTTATAGAATCCCAGGAACAGAAGAGAAGCACAATAAATCTAAAAAGTATTAAGAAATACTAATATAAGACAATTCTTATATTAGTATTTCTTAATATTTTTTAGATTTATTGAAGAAAGGCTTAAAGAATAAAGTAATAACTCAGAAGTAAATTGGACAATTTAGAAAGGAACCTAGAAAACTTACTGATGCAGTGGACACCCTGAAAGAAATTGTCATAGGATCATCAAGGGATTACCGATAACTTTGAAGTTATCTAGTCCAATATCCTTAGTTCTATAATTGGGGAAATTAAGTCCCAGAGATATTCTGTGACTTGCTCAAGGTGTAGAGGTGGAAAGAAACAGAAGCTGAATTTGAATTCAGGTGTCATTTGAATACAAACCCATTACTCTTTTCACTGTATCTCACTACCTTTTAATCAAGGAGACAATTTAAAAGAAAATTAGCAAATAAATCAACAATAAACCAAGAACTACAAGGGCAGCCAGATGGAACACTGGATAGAGCACTGACCTCAGAGCCAGAAAAAACCTGAGTTCAAATCCTGTCCCAGATTCCATACTACCTGTATGACTTTGAGCAAGTTACTTAACCCAGACTGCCTCAAAAAACAAAACAAAAACCACAACTATTTAGTGAGGCAAAAAAAGGAAAGAAATTAGTTATCTATAGGGCATAAAGACAACAAATCATATGAAATATAAACAAAACACTATGAAGAAAAGAACATGAATATCACATTTTGGGAAACTATAAAATAAAATTTCTTGAAAATATTGGAATCAAATGGCAATGGCAAATCCTTCTCAATTAGAATGGGATAGAATAGAGTAATGAAATCCAAAGGACACCAGCAAAGAAGAAACAATTATTTTCCGTACACAGAGATATGATTACCAAGCCCTAGAGCTCCCAGAATAAAGAGAAAATGTTGTATGTGATCAAAAAATCCAAACAATCAATCCTACAAAAAAATTATTAAGTATCTAGCATATGCTAGGCTTTGCAGATACAAATACAAGAAATAAAACAATATCTATTGTCATGAGTTTTTTTAAATGATCAGACTGGACAAAAAGCACACATTTATAAATTTATCTAGAATATGTGTGTATATGTACATATATAGACACACACATACAAAAATATTTATAAATTCAATATCACAAAATACAAGATAATTATGGAACTAGAACACTGGCAAATGGGAGAATCAAGAAAAGCTTGATGTAGAAGTTGGTACCTGAGATTTGTCTTGGAAAGGATTCTCTGAGACAGAGTTGAGGAGGTAGTGCATTTCAAGCACAGAGAATGGATATGGGAGATGGAATATTGCATTCAAACAACAGATATGATTAGTTTGGCTATGTATCAGGTTGTGGGAATGAGAATAATGTATAATGAAGTTTGAAGAATAAAATACAGCTGAGTTAGCAGGAGTTCAATAGCCAGATGTAGGAGTTTATATTTTATATCAGAATGGACCAAAAACAACTAGAATTTAAGGGGGGAGTGACATTGTCAGATCTGCACTTAAGAAATATCATTTTGGTGACTATGTGTAGAATAGAATGCGTTGGGGAGATATCTGAAGCAGGGAGACCAATAAAAAAGCATTTCAATAGTTTAGGCAAAATGTTATATGGCTTGAACTAAGATGGTAACATTTAATACAATGTTTGGCATATAGTAGGAGCTTAATACATGCTCATCTGAACTAATACAAGGTAAAAAATAGTCAAAAACAATATGACAATGATTATAATAATATAAAAAGATAACTAAAATAAAATGAACTTCTTTGTAATTATAATGGCCAGAGCTGGCCTTAGAGAGGTAATGAGAAATTTTGACCTTTGGAAAAGTGAAGGAGTATGGATGTAGAGTACAACATGCAACATGCACCATTCAATATTTATGTGTTTCATAGATTAACTTGTTTTTAAAAATCAAATGGGAAAACTCATTGGATAATTGGATAGATGTGATTGTGGGTAGTTTATATACAGAAACAACTGCAATATTTTAAAAAGGATTATCAGTAAAATGATTTTTTAAAAAGGAAAAGAAAATGTTTCAAGGGGATAGAATGAGACAAACAGATCATGTACCAGGGAATTACTGTCAAAATTATCCAGGGATATTAATTGAGGTTCCTCAGGCAAAAATGAAGTGAGGATCTTAGGAATCTCAGCATTACCTGGAGAGAGAAAAGAAGTTTTTTGGGTCTTTTTTGTAGTAATAGTACCATAGTACAATAAAATAAGTAGTGTCTTGGGTTGAGATAAGGTTGGGAAAAAGTTGTATCAGAAAAAGACATCAAGAACAAATTAACCTCTACCAAATAAAAGACCTTCACAACTATTATACAGAAAAAAGAAGAGAAAGGGGCAGGGAAGACCTCATGATTTCAGTAAAGTTTGAGAAGAAAGGGAGAAAAAACAGGAACCTGGTAAATCAAGTTTTAAAAAAAATTCTAGATAGAATTGAATAAAAAGTATTAAAGCACATAGCAAAGTAGGTTCTTAATAAATTCTTACTGATAGAGAATAATTTGATGGGAGAAAATATGAATTTTACCACCATAACTATGAATGTGATCTGTGACAGAATAGATCTGGAAGTAAAAACTCCAAAATTTTCTGTATGCAAGAAACACACTTAAATATTTAGAGGCTCTAAATGGGAAAGAGGTGGTATATTTGCACTACCTCCCTCAGAGAGTATTTGGAAATAAAGTATTTTGTAAATTTTAAAGGCCCTATAAAAGTTTGAGCTTAATGAGTTGTACACTTACTTGGTAACAAAGTCCCACTACACTTCTAGAGAACAGTAAAGAGATGAAATATATAGGTTATCAGAAAAATATTGCTTAGTTTTATAAGTGACATTAAATGTCCTTGTAGCTTACAGATTGACTTCAGTGATAATCTGTTTTATCTGTTCTTTTTGCCAGATAAGACAATGAAGTCTTAGAGTGGTAACTGGTCTTCTTCTCTAAAATTACATATCCAGTTAAAGCATTTACTTATATTCAGCACACTGGATTTCTAGTCCTGGTTCTGCCACTCATTCCCAAATAATGTCCTTATGAGTCAACTGACATAGTCTGCTTGTATCTTTTGCTGTTTTATGCCTATGCAACAATAGATAGATGATGCCAATCATCACTAAACTAGGATGAAATGAAAAATGAATTAAATTATTGCTTACTCTGGCGGCACATGCCCCACAAGAGTATAAGTTCTGAGTAAAAGTCAAACTCTTTTTTTGTTACCAAAGAGTTGTCAACCCATCTCTCAGTTTCACTCTCTTCTGGGAAGCATGTTTGTTGTCTAGGGTAATATGGGTTCATAGATTTATCAATTAGAACTTAAATCTGAGCCCCCATCTACTGACTGCTTCTGCTCCTTTTTGAGTTGTGGTATTTCATGAAAAAGTAGACATGCGATTGACTTAATAGATTTGGTTCCTAATAGAAGCAAGAATTCTAGAGTGGTTTTTATTCTTAGCCCCAAATCAATCAATGCATAGTACTTACTAGTGAGGACACAATTCATAAAAGAAGAAATACATATCTACTTAATGATTTTAAGCCTTCCATTCTCCAGAACTCAGTAGTCCCTGATGCATAAGACTGATTTGGATCCTGAAGCTCTAGGACATAAACAGAATTCTCTTCAGCAGGAAAAGCAGGGTAATCTCACAGTTCTTAAAGGATCCTTGATTCACATTTTGCATATGTCAACAGGCACAGATGCAAGAACTTTGCAGTCTAGATCTCAAGAAAAAACTAGAAAACATAGGTAGATATACACACATATACATACATATATATCTACATATATACTGAATACAGCTTCCCATGTCCTCTTAACCTCCCGTGAAAATACAATCACAATCACAGAGTGATCAATGGTCATCATGGAACTAAAGTTCCTACAGGGTTGAGAAGTGATATCCTTTCTTATACTGTGATGTTAAATGGACATTAAAAAGCCCCTCAGAGCTGTGTTCCATGTCTCATCACCCTGTGCATTCAGCTATTATCCCTTATTATCCCATGCAGGAGTGATTAACTATGCCACAGCTCTGGGATAGTCATCCATCACCCTATTATATCTATTCCTTGGTGGAGACCTGTTACTACCTCCAGTTCTTGGCAAGATGGAGAATAAGATAGGGCACTCAGCTCCCATCTCTTCTATTAAATTATTAATTAGAACACAGCCTTGTACATATTTTTATTAATGAAAGTATGTTAGAGCATACTTTAGAATTAGTTGTTCTTTTGCTGTCTACATAAAACTTCAGGAAACATTTGTTAAACTTCTCAAGTCTTTCAAAATGAACTCTATTTCATTTTTAAAAACTATTTTAACATACTTAAAATTGTGTTTATTGAAAAAGTGATAGAGCACAGGAACAAAAAAGAAATAGACTTGTGTCAGTGATTGAAAGGAAATAATAATGGCCTATTTAGAAGGCCATCACTATGGCTTATGCAAGGATTTATGTTTTTATTCATCCACCCACTCTGACAACAACATTTCTACATTTCATAATACTGTGGTCAACTTGTGGTAAGTCTTTTGAACATTAACTCTACTGGCTTTTGGGAAATAAATATGAGTGAATATGTCATTTATCTGTTAAGGTAAAATACTCTGCTGATGCCTCATTGTCATGTGGTAGTAGTAGTGACCCTAGCTCATTAACATGAGCCATTAAATTTGCCTTCATATTCTTAGTTATGGCTCTGGCAGAACTCAACACATTCACATCACATCTCTTTTTTATTCATCTTCCAATAAATCCTTCACAGGCTACACTCAATTTGCTGGTGATCTTCCTCTAGAGTAGAGTTTTTTAAACTGAGCAACATGAACTTAAACAATTTCTGATAACTATAACAGTATAATTGTATTCCTTTGTAATTCTATGGATTTTATTTTATTAACTTAAAAACATTACTTTTAGAAGGCATGAAGGAGACCATCTGTGATCTTAATCCAAGTTTAAGAGTCTCTAGTCTAGAATGTGACAAACCACTCCAGTATTTTTGCAAGAAAACCTCAAACAAAAGGCAGCTGAACAATGAGTTTAGACTCTAGATTAATTGATGTGATATGGATGCCAAGGGAGCATGTAGAATGGCTTAACTTCCTCTGATTGTATGTTCCAAAGAGTAGGTTGATTGCCCTCTGAATGATCTACAACTTAAATGTCATGAGCTATAGTAATAACTGGAAAATAAGCATGTAAGTTATTTAGGGAGAGTGAAGGAAAGCTTATAAACCATTTCACATGCATAATATTAGGAGCAAGATTTGAATGTAAACTCCATGAGGGCAAAGACTATTTTTCATTGGACCTTTTTATCCTCACTGCCTAACATGGTAACCTATACTTTTTGGTTTTGTTTTGTTTTGGCACAGACTTATGATTTCATTGAGTGTAGGGAATTCCCAATGATAAAACTCCTTCCAGTGATGAAGATTAGTAAAATTTTATGATTCATATCTTAAAGAGTTGCTTTTAGTGTGAAGAGGTTTAGTGAATAGTCCAAGGTGACACAGTCCACATGTCAAAATTTAACCCAGGTTTTTTTGTTTTTAAAGTTCTATCTACCATTCCAAACTACCTCTTTGTGTTAAATCTAGGAGGAATTTCAAGTGACCAGTTTAATTTTTAAAATTTTTGTTATATGCAGAGACATTCTTGGAAAATAGTGAAGTAGGTACGAAATTACATATGTATGTTCATGCGACACATTTCTTGTGAAGAGCCTTTTAGGTAGCATTTTTCCTTGCCAATTCTAATAATGGTATCATATACACATATGTGAACACAAATGAATTTTATCAGACTTGTCAAGAATTCTTATATGAACTATTTGCCAAAAGAGAGAATATATTTTACCAAATGTAGTCTGTGAGATAAATGTTACCATGATGTATAAACTAGGAAGAGAAGTAAAGCAGAGAAAGAAAATTATCATGTACACGACTAAGGAAAATGGATAAAACAATAAAATACTGTTATTGTCATATATATTTGTCTACTATAACCTAGTTTATTTTATTTTAAGCATGTAAGAATGATTTAACATTACAAAAATATAAATATAATAAATCATGTTGGTAAAAATAATTACAAAAATGATAGCATATATCAACAGGCAGAAAAAATGTTTTGGTCAAAATGAAGGACTTATAACTTTATGTTGAAAGCATAGAAATAAAACAAATTTCCTTAATACAATCAAGGTTATCTCTCTAAAAGAATAACACTATTTTTCATAGAACAACAGTAGTAACTTTTAAAAAATCCTAGTTAAAACAAATAGTTTTCCTTATAATTTGACATTTTAGATATGTTGTCTATGGCAAGAAGAGAAAAAAATTAATTTGATGCAATAAGTAAAGACCAAAATGAAAAAAAAAAAGAATTTATTTACATATAGAGAATAATAATGGACACAAAACTTAAGCTAGAAAATTAATAAGATCAGTAATCAGAAAACACATTAAATCTATGGAAAAGAATACTTTTATGTAAATTGCTTTAAAAACTCAAAAGAAAGAGAAAGAATATTCAAGATTCACTTAGCATTTCGAAATTAACCTACTCATCTAAGAAATTAACCTATACAAGTTGTATATACATATTTACACATCTATATACTTTCATACGTATACATATATACATACATATGTTCCTGCATACACATATGCATACATATATATATAGGTATATATATACCTATATATATATATCAGTTCATCAAATAATTGTGATTTTTTTTCTTTCTGTGTGGAAATTCCATCAACCAATGAAAGTTTCAAATAATTTCTACCTTAGTAGATAATTCTGAGGGAGTTGTCTAAGGTTCAAAAAAGTTTAATGAGTTGACCAATATCTCATACAATGAGAGGCAGGATTTTAATGTAGGTTCAATGCAACAAACTAGGGTGACTAATGCTATCCAAATTATTCCATGGACTCAACACTATATCAAGCATATCACAAAAGGAATATGTAATTATGCAAAGAATCTGTGATTTTTTCAGGGTGAGCACACATGGGAATTGCCTTCACCAACAGAGACTGACATTTCTGTGGAAAAGTAAAACAGATGCTACTTGAAGCATATAAATATTAAGCCCAAAGTGAAGGAATAGTAAGTATCAAAGGTAGGATTTAATCTTAGTCTTCATGGATCCAAGTTCAGCACCCTCTCCCCTATGCAACATTGTTTGTATACCAAAGAGATACTTTATAGAATTCAACAAAAATAAGAGCACAGTTTTTGGAGCAATAAAAGGTAAAGAATATTAAGAGACATAATGAAAAAAAGCAGGAAAGGGGTTTGGTATTATCAAATTTCAAATCACATAACAAAATAGTTGTCATCAAAACTCTCTGGAATGGGATAAATAAAATAGAAGCATAGATTACTGGAATGAATTCAGGGGTTCTCAAACTAAGCCCACGGGCCACATGCAGCCTTCTGGGGACATTTATGCTGCCTGCCGGGTTATGGCAAATGGGCTGAAGGGAGGACAGAGACAGAGTGTGAGTTTTTGTTTTTACTATAGTCCGGCCCTCCCACAATCTAAGGGACAGTGAACTGGCCCCCTATTTAAAAAGTTTGAGGAAGGCTGAACTAGATAAATAAAACCAAAGAGAAAACTTAGAGAGAACCCTAATTCTGATGCAATGCTATGCATTGCTAATGCAAACTGCTATGGAAAAGATTCTAGCAAGAATTTGTGGAAGAGGTAAAAATTTTGGCCAAAAAAAAAAAAAAAAAATTAGGATTCAGTTAGCTTTTTATGCCTTGGATTTATACCTTACACCAAACTTAATTCCAAATGGATTAGTGATAATTCCAAATGGATTTGGAAGTTGAATCATTAAAAATTACAGAAGGATGGGAAGTTATATTTTCAAAATTACATTTAAGAAAAAATATATAATTAAATAAGATAGAAGAAACCCAAGGACACAAAAAAGAACAAACTCAATTGTGTGGAATTAAATCAATTTGCATAAATTAAAATAGTGTACACAAATAAAATAAATGCAGGCAGAGTGAGAAAAAAGTCATGAAAAGATTTAAAAATTAAATTTAAAAAATATTAAAAATTAAAAGTATTAAATTTTCTGATGAATACCTGACATTCAAAGTATATAGGAATTTATACAAGTTTATTAAGATTTATTCCTCATTGATCAAGAAATCAATTTTTTTTGTTTTAATATGACACACAGTAGGTAGTTAATAAATGTTTGCTTCCATCCTTCTAATGCTCAATGTCTTCCTAACTCCAAATAGACTCAGCTCATGTGAGATCAGGATCTTTTGGGAAAGAGCTGAGCCATGGGTTTAAAAATATATCTCTAGCATTTTGCAAGCTTTAAAACGTATATGAATGTGAGCTGCTATTATTGCAATGAATTTTCATCATCTTTGCTAGTATCTCATTCCTCCAGTAACCTTTAAACCCCTTGAATGTAAATACTCTATCTAATTTAAACAAAGACCTACAAAAAATGCCCATGTCCTCTCACTCCCATCCTTAAAAAGCTCTCATTTGATCTGATGTTCACCACTTGATAATATGCTGTATTCCAATTTGTGGATAAATAACTTAAATTTTTTTTTGTATGTCGAAGCTTTTTCCTAAATACTTGTATTACAATGTTAACCTTCCTTTCTCCTTGTTTCCCTTACACCTTTTCTTTTGAATTGTAAATTTCTCCCTCTTAGCAGTAAGGCAATATTTTGATGCTTCCCTAATCTATGCACTACCCATTCAACATGGCTGCTGTTCCAAACCTTTTCATTCCCCCTCAAGTTTCCCATGTTACCTTTTTATTCCATCCTTCTAGTTAAAGATCTTCCATCATATCTTTCTCTAAATATGGAGAGGTTCCATTTCTTCCCTTCTCAAATTACATCACTCAGACTTGGGACAGAAGATAATGGAGCAAGGATTACTATCAATAATAATCTACCCAGAAAAAAAGTGAGTATAAACCTTCAGGGGGAAAAATAAATATTTGATAAATTAGAGGACTTTTAAACTTTCCTGAGTGAAAGACCAGAGTTAAATGGAAAATTTCACATACAAACACAAGACTCGAGAGAAGCATAAAAAACTATGAAAGAGGAATCAATTAAATTAAACTCTTGACATTTCTATATGGGAAGATGACATGTAATTTATAATAACTTTATCATTAGGGAAGTTAGAAAAATTAGGAGTCTACATGGACTGAGTTGATTACGTGGGAATAATCTTTTTTAAAAGGCAGCTAGTGAGAAAGAGGGATGCACTGAGAGAAGAGGAAAGGAAAAAGTAGAATAGATAAAAATTTCTCACCTAAAAGAGGCACACAAGGAAGAGGTTTTATACTGGAGAGTGTTTATACTCAGTTGGGTATTAAGATCTAGTTCACTCAATGTAAAAACTTACAGGCCACTGTAGGATCATTACTTGGATGATTGCAATATTCTTATGTCTTAGGGTATAGGGAACCAGGAAGAGGGAAAAAAACTAGGTAATAGCTAGTCAGTAGAGCAATCAGAATACACACATTTATCACATTGATAATTATCTGTGTTATTGTTTAGTCATTTCAGTTGTGTCTAACTCTTTGTGACTTTATTTGGGGTTTTCTTGGTAGAGGTATACCACTTTCTTCTCTACCTCTTTTACCCATGAGGAAACTGAGGCAAAAAGGGTCAAGTGATATACACAGAGACATACAGTTAGCAAGTGTATGAAGCCAAATTTGAACTCAGATACTCCTGATCCTAGTACACTAACCATTCCACTACCTAGCTGTTCTGATAATGACTCAACTCTCTCTTCAGATTTCTCCTGCTGTCATTTTCTACTTAAAAGTCATTGAATATAAAACTGATTGTATCAGTGATTCATAATCCTTATTTTGCTTATTTTCTTAGTTCAAGTCAGATCATATCACTATACTCCTGCTTTTAAATTGTGTTGATTTTATCATGGTTTAGAATGGCACTAAATAATTCTTTGTGTGCTCAAGGTTGATTCTAGATTTGTGAACAACCAGATTCCACATAAGGGCCATGACATTTGACTTTAATAACATCAATACTACTACTGGTGTTGTGCTATTTCTGTGCCAACTTCTTCCTAGTATGAAGTTAGTGTGTGTGTGTGTGTGTATGAGAGAGAGAGCAAGAGAGAGAGAGAGAGAGAGAGAGAGAGAGAGAGAGAGAGAGAGAGAGAGAGAGAGAGAGAGAGAGAAAGAGACAGACAGAGACAGAGACAAAAAGAGACAGAGAGACAGATAAAGACAGAGGCAGAGAGTGAGAGTGAGAGACAGAGACAGAGATAGAGACAGAGACAGAGTATGCTTCAATTTGTGTTCATACACGATCAGTTCTTTCTCTGGGTATGAATAGGATTTTTCATCCTAAATCCTTCAGAATAGTCATGGATCATTGTATTGCTGAGCTTAGCAAAGTCATTCACAACTGATCATCCCAAAACATTCTTATTACTTTGTTCACAGTGCATTTCACTTTGTTTGAGTTCATGGAGGATTTTCCAAGTTTGCATCTTGCTCATCATTTCTCAAAGAACAGTAATATTCCATCAATCACATATCACAATTCATTCAGCCATTCCCCAAATTAGTAAAAATTATTAATTTTAATTTAATAAAACTTAAATAACATCATGATAAAATATATATTTATTTGATATAATCCAAAATATCAACAAATGGTGGAGAAAATACAAAATATGGAAAAAGTTATTCAAAATAAAAACAAAAAATACTATATTTTATCATTTGTCTGTCATCATTTTAGAATGTCATCTTCCTCAGCTTAATTTTCTAGTTAACACAAGATTGACAATTTAAGTACCTAAAACATTTTAATCATATAAAATAGAAATATAGTAATGTTTCAAAATATTATATATCTTCAGCTAGCTTATAAAGAGTATTTAAACATATTTTAAACATTTTGTGATTAAGGAAATAAACTATGACTTAAGGCTAAAGAATATAAAAATGGAAATAAGTTTGTGAAGTGTTATACTGGGGGATGTAAAGCTGATTTTCAATAAATATAAACAAAATTGCTATTTATGTAATATAAATATAAAATCACCATTTTATAGCTACTTTTTATAATTCTTCTTTCTTAACCATGAATGACCTGGAACCAACCTATCTTTCTTCTCACTTCACTCTGTCTCAGTTCAAATATATATTTCAATGTCTTTCTTAAATCATCTATTTCTTCATTTCTTATGACACAATACCATTTCAATTAATTCATATGCCAGAATTAATAAGCTATCCCTCATTTGACAGATATCACTTTAGTTTCCATCATTTGCCAGCTCTCACCCACAAAAAGAGGCACTATAAATATTTTGGTACATAACAGGACTTTTTCCTCTAATTTTGCTCTTCCTTGTATATGTCTAGCTCATAATGCAGTTAGATATGTTCAGAATTTGTAGAGTAGATTTAGGCCTATCAGCAATACCTCTACTAGTCCTATAACCATTTAACCAATTTTGAATATACTTAACTATTTTATAATAATAGAAAAATGTCATATGGGTGTTAATTTATGATTTTTAGGGCACTTTTGCACATATTGTCTCACTTGTTTCCTGAAAAGATGAGCATGGTAGATGCTGGATTAATAATCAACATATCTAAATTAATCAATAAATTAGAACTACACAAACATAGAGCTTCAAAATTCACCTGCCTTATATGAGGTAAGCATAAAGGGTGAAATGATAGGAATATTTTTCCATAATGTTTTTTATGGTTGTTGAATTAATATTGTTTTTTTTTTTAATGTGCTTAGCCTTTCACTATATTCATAAGTGGTAAATTTAAAAGATGACTTAAAAGGCTTGCCTTTAAAAATTCCAATTCACCAAATTTTGACAAAAAGCCTTGAAACAGTCAATAAACACAAAATTCAAGCTTCTACATTTGCAAGAAGCATATCATTTCCTGAAGTATTCTAATGTATTTTATGATTGATTGGAGTTTCCAATTTTTTGCATTATTGAATTGTTAAGCTTTGTCTAGATCTTCTTATAGAAAAGAAAGAATAACAAATGACTCCCAAGGATTATGAAGATGATTTTATCTTCACCTCTAATTGAGTTAGGTTAGAGCTTTAGAATTGATCAAAAGTCTGAGATAAATGAGGAAAAATGTACTCTAACCTGTGGGAAATAGGCTGCTATATGATTTTAATGTGTACAATACTTATGTTCTTGATATGCTTATTAAAAATATGTTTTTTGCCTAAGTCACTCATATTGAGATATAATGAGTGCTTGGTACTTAAAGGAACTATGTTATAAAGCCTTAGGAAAGCAAATAACTTCTTTCTAATGTGAATAACCATTTTTAATGTGGGACCTCCTCTCCCATTGGCAGGTTGAATCTTTAGAAAGTAGCTAATTCTTTTCAGGATTCTAGCAATAGAATTAAAATGTCTCTCTATTACTATCAATTATGAGCTCCCATCTGGTGTTCCCTATTGATTATCATCTTGTTGGACTTCATTTTTTTACTAAAGTATTAGAATAAGAACAGTACAAATCTATTACTCCAAATATCTATGACATACTTTCTCCTTAAACACACAAGGTCCCTGAGAAAAGTACATAGCACTTAAAAGAACAGATGGCTGAATGGTAAATTCACAGAACTAATTATTAGAAGTAATTTTTCCTTTGTAGAGATTTCATGAAGTGCCTTGGGTGAATATAGCTACTTTTCTTTTGGGTGTATGGTTGGTTGGTCCTCAAATCTCAATGCAAGTAATGGCGTTGGCCATAATTGTTGGGAACACTGCTAATGATACTGTTGGGAAATCCAAATCTTTTGATCTTTTGAAGTTCAGGATGAGAGGAGACGATGGCTCTTTCTCCTCTCCCTTGCCCTAGCAATTTTCTCCTAGTGTGAATTGATAATGCAATTTTTAAATTTTTCACAGACTTGTTTTATCAAAATCCCATGAAGCATGATTGATTCTCTTCAACTAGGTGATGCAGTGAATAGATTGATGAACCTGGAGCTAGGAAAAAGTGAATTCAAATACCATACCAGAAACTTGCAACTGTGTGATTCAGGTAAATTTCTTAACCGCTGTCTCAATTTTTTCATGTATGATAATAATAGTACCTATTTCCCAGTGTTGCTATGAGGATCAAATAAAATAATATTTGTAAACTGCTTTGCAGATCTTAAAGTGCTTTATAGATGATAGATATTACTGTTATTCACCTAGCCATGTGACATTTTCCATGTGTCATCTGTTTCATTTAGTTTTACATAGTTATAATGTTTGACTGATCCAAGAGAGGTATCTATGGATTATTTATGCCTAACTCATACCTATGACTGATAGATTCTGAAATCCAATCAGAATCATTCTCATCTGATGACAGTACAGGTTAATTGGGTTTGAGAGTTGTAGAATACCCTTTTAAAGTACACTAACTTATTTCTTTTTATATCTTGATTTAATTTTAATTTTCTTTGTAAATTTTAATTATATAAACAGAGAACAAAAAAAAATCTATACTAAATTAAAGAAGAGAGGAATAGTCATCAATATAATCTCTCTTTTTTATCATTACAAATTTTGAATCTCCCTGATGTTCTGCTGAGTACCTGACAATTTTTTTCAAATTTCCTTTTCTGTCTTTCTTTTTCTATTTTTTTCTCTTATTCTGTATTTAGTTTTAAATATTTTTTTAAAATTAGAAGTATATCTTTATTTTTTAATTCCTGGGCCATTCTACCAACTGCCATACTGCTCTGACCAAAAATCAAGCCCTGAAAAACTTAACTCTGCCACACCTAGAACCACCCAGGCTCTATTGTATTAAATATTGTAGGTTGGCAATGTTGCTTGTTGGTTGACTATATTTCATATACCCTAACTGTTTTTACTTTCTAATTCTAGAACTATAAACAAATAAACTGTATCATTGTTCCTTGAAAGAGTATATCAATCTAGTCCTATAACTATAGTCTGTTAAGACCAAACTATACCTCCCTAGATGCCACTCTATATATTATTCCTTCTTGTTAGAGAATGAGTTCCCAGAAGACAGGAACTGTCTGATTTTCTACTGGCTTTGATAATGCTAAGAATAGTGCTCAGCACTTTGCAAGTAATCAATCCATGCTTTTTTTATATATTCGTTCTTAGTGACTTTTCTGATACTTAAGGTTGCTTACATATATTCCTTTCTACTTATCAGTTCCCATGATCCAAACATTTAACTGAGGAAAAAGGATTGATTTTCCCCCTAATGTTCAATGACACATGTGGTAGTTATTCATCTTTTTTATATTTTTTTGCCTTGTTCCTTTGCTTTTATTTCAGTTTATTTTGGTTCTATAGTCGAAGGTGACATGATTAGTTATTATTATTCAGCTTTTTTCAGTCATGTCCAATTCTTCATGATCCTATTTGCAAATTTTTGCAAACAGGATTAAGGATTTTGATTAAGGTCACACAGTTAGTAAGAGTTTGCAGTCAGGTATGCTCTCTCCACCATTCCACATAAACTGTTTTAGTTGACCTAATGGTGTGTGTTTATTTACTTTAGTGTATGGAAGCTTTTGGTACTTGCTGGAACTCTGTCTTCCCAGAAATCAGCCGGAGTCAGGATCACCAAAAATCTTTATTCTTTTTCTTTTTGGGGTCTCAGTCAGGGGATTAGATCTAGCAATCTCCACACCTCCTTCCTCTCTCCCAACCGCCAGGAGAATGCCTCAATTTTCTCCTCCTACTCCACCCACACAAGTCACTTTCCCTTTGTTTCACCAATCAAGTCAGCACAGAATAGTTGGGGAGGGTCATCCTTCAAACATATTAATAGAGAATTGTCCAATTGGCAATTAGTCTCACGTGCTCCATTATCCAAGTGCATTTGCTCAGTTCTAGCCCTTTACAGGTACTATGTGAGGCATCCTGTGAAATGAACCAAATAGTCAATACTTATTTATTAAGTACCTACGAGTAAGTACTAGCCTCCGCTAGGCAGAAAGTTTTTGTCTTCAAGAAAAATGTAATCTATAGAAAAAAACACAGATATACATTTATATATAAGATATACATATGCAAAATAATTTCCAACAGAAACAAGATTAAAAGGGAAGTACAAAAGGAAGTACAGCCAGTATTTCTGATAAAGATTTCATTTTTTAAATATATAAAGAACTTTGTCAAATTTATAAGAATCATCATTCCCCAATTGATAAATGGTCAGAGGATATGAACAGCAATTTTCAGATGATGAAATTAAAGCCATTTATAACAAAATATATCCAGAGGGTTACTAAGACCCAAGCATTTATTTTGGATTATTTTATACAGTGGTACAGCTAACACCAAAGTGCCTTTCCCTCATCTCAAAGCCTACAATTCTGCTCCTTTGATCTGAGATATTTATTGAGGGGTAAGGACTTTATGTAGCAGTTCTTTTTGTGTGTGTATTTTTTTAATTAAAACTTTTTATTTTCAAAACATATGCATGGATAGGTTGAAAAATCCTTGTGTTCCACTTTTTCATCCCCTTCCTCCATCCCCTCCCCTAGATGACAAGTAATTTAATATATGTTAGACATGGTAGAAGTATATGCTAAATCCAATATATGAATTATGTAGCAATTCTTAAATCTGTAGTTTCTAATTGTGTTTTCCCCCATTGTTGTTATTATTGTTCAAGGCTCAGCATGAATAAGGAAATGGACTCCAATTTTTCTGAAGCTAGTCCTCAGACCAGGAGTGTCAATGACACCAAGGAAGAGCAGCATCTGGATATTAGCATAACCTATGTAGATTACTATCTCCACCAGCCTCAGGTGGCAGCTGTCTACATCATTTCCTACTTTTTTATCTTTGTTCTGTGCATAGTGGGGAATACAGTGGTTTGCTTCATCGTGACATGGAACAAACACATGCACACAGTCACTAACTTCTTCATCTTGAACTTGGCCATCAGTGATTTGCTGATAGGGATATTTTGCATGCCTATAACCCTCCTGGATAATATCATAGCAGGTATGTTGATTCCTATGTCATGCAAAATGGAAGAAAACTTGGAAGTTCTAGTCTCTATGTATTCCCTGACAGCTTGTGTGTAAGAGAGCAGGAAACAGGAAATAGTTCAATTTTACACATTTTTCTCTTTGTTATGTTAGGAAACATTTTGGCTTTCATTTTAGGTGGTAGAAACAAAGGAATTTAGCATTTTTCAAATGAAAGGCTCTAGGAACATATTTATGGTATCTGGTGATGAAAATGTATCTAAAATAATATTTAATATAACTATAAATAATACCAAAATAAGGTCAAAATGGATATATGATTTGGGCATACAGAATGATATTATAAACAAAATAGGAGAACAAGAGATAATTTACCTATCAGATCTTTGGAGAAGGGAGAAATTTATGACAAAGAAGAGAACATTATGACTTTGTATACAGTCAATCTCCTTAGTTCTTTCTCTGCTTTCAGATGGCATCTTCTATTCAGTCTATTGGGATTGCTTTGGATCACTGAACTGCCAAGAACCAAGCCTTTCATAATTGATCATAGCCCATTTTTGCTGTTGTTGAGTACAATGTATTCCCAGTTCTGCTGGTTTCACTTATATAAAGACTTTATAAAGATGGTATGGAAATAATCACAGTATTTGATAGATCCTCAGGTATTAAAAAAAACCTTGGTTGTCACAATAAAAGTTAGTCCTTGCCATGCTTTAATGCTTTTTCTTTGAACAGTCTTTTTAATGTCATAGAAAAGAGTATCTCCTCTGACATTGTTCTCATTCTCCCTGTCAGGATGGCCATTTGGAAGCACCGTTTGCAAGATCAGTGGAATGGTTCAAGGCATATCAGTCGCTTCATCCGTTTTCACTTTGGTAGCCATAGCAGGGGATAGGTAAGCCCTTGTCAGAATCTGAAATCACGCCAAACAGTCACACTATCATGAAAAAAAAGTGTGCATGATGACAAATGGCACCTATTTTCAAGCTTATCTTTCTACTACTTCTTAAATCTCTCCTCCATTCAGAGTGTTTCACATGTCTCTAAAAGATTCAGTAGTGAAAAACTATTACTCTAGTTTTATTAAATTGCCCTCAGGGATAGAAGATATGAAATATTTGATAATCATAGGAATTTTTATTTAAGATGAAAAAGATTGATTCAAAGTTATTACATATAAAATTTAATTATGTTCTACATGATTTTTTAGATTAAGAAATTTAGGAAAACTGATAATCAGTGAACTGGGATTTTTTTCCCCCTGAAGAGAACTTTAGGACAATTCTATATGTAGTGCATATTGCTGTAAAGTCATTTTAAAAATAATTAACAAATACTTATTAAACATTTGCTATGTGCCAAGTACTGTTGTTCTATGCACTTTACAAATACTATATTTTTTTTCTCACAACTCTGGAAGGAAGGTTTATTATTATCCCCATTTTACAGATGAAGAAACTGAGACAGATGTTAAGCAATTTACCCAGGACAAAACACTCAGTAAATCTCTGAAACTAAACTTGAATTCAAATCTTCCTGAATTCAGACTTGAATTCTACTTATTACATCAGCTAGCTGACATATAATAGTTGAAGCAAGTACCACTTACTGACCATGACATTTTTGTTGTTTCGTTATTCTTTAATCATGTCAGCCTCTATGTGACGACCCCATTTAGGGTTTTCTTGGCAAGATAATAGAATGGGTTGACATTTCCTTCTCCAGCTTATTTTACAGATCAGGAAACTGAGGCAAACATGATTAAGTGGTTTTCCCAGGATCACACAACTAGTAAATGTCTGAGGTCAAATTTGAACTCAATGCTCTATCTACCATGCCACCTAAATTCACTATTTAGACACTGGCTCAGTTATATTCACTTTATATATAGATTGTGGAATTAGAAATGAACCTGCTATCACATGTCATAAATGTGAGCTTTGAATTTGAACTTAAGATTCCATGATTCTTTATATAATCACAATCTCCATGAAATTGAAAACCTCCTTGGATTGGATTATAAAGGTACAAGAAACACAAAGCAGAAAAAATACTCTTCCTGCCATTTAGATGAGGGTAGGGATTTCATTAGTATAGAGAACTCTGAGAGGAGGAAATTACCTTTATTGGGGCAGCACAGCACCTTTTCTGTATTTTATCATGTTAGAGAATTGCCTAGAGCAGAGCTGCCATTCTTTGAAGAGTTTGGCCTGCAACACTCTTGATACTGAAGAACTAGATTAAGATATAATTGGGACATGTCTAACAGAATGAACAAAAATACAATACCACAGAGGTAGTATTGATTTGTGGTGTTCCAAGTTGATATGCTACCTGAAGGGGTTTATTTCTATTCAAGTTTGACAATACTGTCCTGGAGAATTGATTGATATATATATATATGTTGTCAAAAATATTAAATTAGTATACAATGAAATCTGTGCATATATCTTAAACAACTAATATATAATTCATAACAATCATATTTTTTGGTTTGGGAAATATCTTTGTATTCTGTATACCTAGTTCAATGTCTTTTGGCCACTATGTTTGTTTAAATAATGAAGGTGACCACTGACCTAAACAATGATCTGGGATAGGAATAAGGGAAGAATTCCTTTTTTTTTGTACTTAATATATTCTTTTTTTAAATTAAAGCTTTTTATTTACAAAACATATGCATGGGTAATTTTTCAACATTGACCCTTGCAAAATTTTCTGTTCCAAATTTTCTCCTCTTTCTCCCCACCTCCTCCCCTAGATGTTAAATATGTTAAAAATATATGTGAAATCCAATACACACACACACACACACATATATGTTGCTGCACAAGAAAAATTGGATCTAGAAATAAAAAAAAAAACCTGAGAAGGAAAACAAAATGCAAGCAAACAACAACAGAAAGAGTGAGAATGCTATGTTGTGAGCAACACTCAGCTCTTTGGATGTAGATGGCTCTCTTCATTACTGAACAATTGGAATTGGTTTGAATCATCTCATTGTTGAAAAGAACCACTTCCAAAAGAATTGATCATCATATAGTCTTGTTGTTGCCAACTAGAATGATCTCCTGGTTCTGCTCATTTCACTTAGCATCAGTTCATATAAATCTTTCTAGGCCTTTCTGAAATCATATTGTTGGTCATTTTTTACAGAACAATAATATTTAAGGGAAGAATTCAATTCCAATTATCCCAAAATATTTTTGATCCAAACATTAATGGGGAACTCTTCCCTCTAATTTCTCTGCTAAAGTTCCATTCTCCTTTGCCCCTTCTAGCTCAGTGCTGAACTCCACATTCACTGTATTTCAGGAAGGAATCCCGAGTCCCCACTCTACTCCAGTCCTTGAGCTCACCTCCATCTTCTCAAGAGACTTAGTATTAAGCCACTAAATCACTTCCCATCCCTTACAAATCGCACTTGATTACCCAAACCACTTGGATGAGCAGTGAGTCACCATATCCCTACAAGATGAAAGACAATCAGGCATGTATTCATCAGACATAACCATCTGCTGTGCAACTATGTACTTCTGATCTCCCATATATTGCCCTCTCATTAACCAAAACATTTTGAGGATGGATCTTGAGCCTTGTCATTTGCCCCAACCCTTAAGATCATACGGTCCTTCTATCATATTGCAGATGAAACTTTCTAAATGTGTTTCTCCTGATTAGAATATGACCTCATTGAGAACAGGGTTATATCATATATTTCTCTTTATATTTAGCACATAGTAAACACTTAGTAAATATTTTTTCAAGCCTTGACTCAAATAATCTCATCTACTTGGAGAGAAAGCAGAATAAATATCATTGGTCATCTTCCTTGCAGAAAACAAAAGCAAAATGGTGCCTGATTATTATTATTAAAATATGAAAGTTGTTAGAAGTTCCAGTGACTATAGAAAATGAAACAAAGGACAAGAATCTGCCTTGAGAGATATTCAGAATTAATTCATTTGAGAAGAGGAAGAGAAGCTAGTAATTGGTCAAAGAAATGAGAGGGGAACAAGGAATCCAAAACAAAATCCTCCATGCTTTCTCACTTGGTGATCCAGCTTCCAATGTGCTTAATTATCATCTCTATACAGATGATTATTATAGCATGATTATCTCCTGAGCTATTCTTATTTAGCTCCCTTTAGTACATCTTGAACTGCAACTCAAATTCGACATTTCATATTCAAAACAGATCTTTATCTTTCTCCCAGACCCTACCCTCTTCAGAATATCCTTGTTACTATCGAAGATAAAACCATCTTCTTGATCCAGTCTTGAACCTCTGTGTCATGCTCAGCTCATCATTCTCATTCCGCATATCCAATCCATTGCCAGATCTTGACATTTGTATCTTTATAACATCCCTAGGATATGTCTCGCTTTAGTTACACAGTTATCATCATAGCTCAGGATATTACCACCCCCTTTCTGGACTACTACAATAGTCTTCTAATTTCCCTCCTTGTCTCTAATCTCTCTCTCTAGCACAAGTTATGTTCCATTTAGCTGCCAAGTGAATTTCCTAATTTCATAAATTTAATCCTAAATCTTAAAGATATGATCAACCCCCTCAGTAAACTTCATTGCCCCTTATTACCATCAAGATTACCCCCAAGATCAAACATAAAATTCTTCTATCATCAAAAGTCCTTTAGTTTCTTTACAATCTTCTTGCAAATTCCTTCCTTACATGCACTTTACAATATAGCTACTGTGGCTTACTTATTATCCCTCACATTCCATCTACCATCCTCCTGCCTTTTCACTGACTATTCTCCATGTCTAGAATACTTTTCCTCCTCACTTTTACTTTGGGGCTTCCCTCAACACTTTCTTCAAAGCCCACCTTCTGAAGCAGACATTTTTCAGTTCCAACATCTGCCCCAATAACTAGTGCCTTCCCTTTCTCTCCATGCAATACATTTTCTAGTACCCAGCCTCTTCCTGACTCCAGACCATGTCATATGTTCAAAGAGAGGATTTGAGAAGAGATAGAAATAAGCATAAAGAAGCAAACACAACAAAAACTTTCCCTAGTTAAAGAAAACACTAGAAAAATAGGAGAGAAGATTAAAAATATGTGATAAAATCAATATCAGGTAAAATCAGGAGTTTCCTTTCTCTCTCTTACATCTCTCTTGCCCCAAATCAATCTAAGCAAGAGCATTTGACCTTGGTTGATGTTCCTGAATTGAGTTTTTAAATGGTGAACAGATTGGAGAAGTTTGATCTAAGTTGATTCATCTTTTGCCAAGGATAGAATCTAATGTAAATAACACTGAAAAACATCCTTCCTCCACTCAAAAATACAGAGACATAATCTCAGGAAGTCCTATAGCAATAAATGGGAGTATACTCTTCTATTTCACCTAGAGGACACTTCAGAACCTGAGGTCAGGGAACCTGAGAGCCATTGGGCTGTAGCAGAGGAAGGACAATCTTGTTTTCCTCCAAAAAAAGGATGAGACAGTTCTGGAGGAAGAAGAGAAAAGTAGGAGCAGAACATAGAATTAAGCAGAAGTTCTACTCTAGAAGAAAGATGGGATGGATGGAGAAGGCTCCATGAAAAGCTGTATGTGCATGGCATAACTTTGCAAGCAATAACTTGTATGTCTATGTTATTGATCTAACTCAGGTTTCCAGTGAATCCTTGAGCATTTTGAATGAGACTTTTTTTACCACAAAGTCTGTCAGAGGCAAGCCAGAAATCAGGACCTCACTAAAAAGGTAGCTTTTTCTATGAGTCTTTAAGAGGTCTTTCTATTTCTTCTTCTGAAGAGAATCTGAACTATTAGAATCTCTCTCAAAGAGCAAATGAAAAACATCTCTCTTCTCTAGATTTCTAGGTTCAATTCTTTCTCTTAGGCCGGCAATAACCTGTTAACATTTCTTTTGCTAATTAGAAAACTTCTAGGAAAATGTTTAAACCTGGTTTACATAAATATATGTGGATACATACATATATATATGTGTGTGTGTATATATATGTATATATACTATGTATATATGTATGTATAACATATATATATACATTTCTTCATCAAACTAATCAATGACTCTTTTGATTGATTCTTCTTAAAATTAAAATAGCCTATTTCTTTTCATCTTTAGTTGTTTTTTTCCCTTATTACCACTGCCAGATAGATCTTAAAGCACTTTGAAAAAAGAAATAAGTTAAATAAAATGTATGTGTTCTTTCCCCTAGACATAATAATTTTATTCAATGTACCTGATGATTGGGACTATTATTACATAGTAATTGCTCTTTGATTCTTGCCTTTCTTTTCAGGTTTCTATGTATTGTGTATCCGTTCAAGCAAAAGCTCACCATGCAGGCAGCATTAGGAATTGTTGTGATAATCTGGGTCCTGGCCATCACTATCATCTCTCCATCTGCAGTCATGCTACATGTACAGGAAGAAAAATATTACCGAGTTAAGCTCAGTTCCCCTAATGAAACCGGCCCTCTCTACTGGTGTCGGGAGGACTGGCCAAGCCCAGAAATGAGGAAAATTTACACCACTGTATTATTTGCCAACATCTACCTGATCCCTTTGTTCATCATCATCATCATGTATGGCAGAATTGGGATTTCACTCTCTAGGACTGCAAAGTCTTTAAGGATCAAGCAGACTCAAGAGAAGAGTCATATGGTATCTAAGAAGAAACAGAGGGTCATCAAGATGCTTCTGATTGTGGCTTTGCTCTTTATGTTATCCTGGCTACCCCTCTGGACTTTGATGATGCTCTCTGACTACAGCAACCTCTCTGCATACAAGCTGCAGGTCATCAACATTTATGTTTATCCTTTTGCACATTGGCTTGCCTTTTGCAACAGTAGTGTGAACCCCATTATCTATGGTTTCTTCAATAAGAAATTCCGTGGTGGTTTTCAAAACATTCTTCGGGTCCAGATCTGCCAGAAAAGGGTGGAGGAAACCTATCCACAAAGGGCTAAGGGTAATGTTGCCATAGCTATGTCTACCCAGCTGGCACAGAACCCTTCATTTCAGAACCCCACAGGAGAAAAAGCTGCTTTGAGGAGGAGGACCTCAGAACCTCAGTCCAAGACCAAGCAGGAACTGACCATGGAAGATCTAGGAGATGCTTCCAACAAAAAGAGTATTATGAAAGAAATTGCATAAAAGTGTTATAGAGACTACTGTTTCACAGCTAGATATAGTTTCTTTTTTATGAATTTTAACTCCACTTCAATTAATGGAGCTTAATTATTTTAAGAATTGCATCTCTTGAAACACTCCCTGGTGTGAGTGTGTATGTGTTAGATAGATAGAAGATAGACAGGTAGACAGATAGGTAGATAGATGATAGATAGATAGATAGATAGATAGATAGATAGATAGATAGATAGATAATAGATGATCAATGGATGGATATGAAATATTTGGTGGGGTTGTAGAAAATTAGGGTTTATGTCTGCCTGGAAAAGCAGAAATTTTCATAGATTACAACTCCTTCATCAAAATAAAGATGGAAATTTATCTTTTGATCCTTCCTAGTTCCTCATAAAGCATGCATGGACATGGACCTGTAAGAATCAACCCATGGAGGATGCGCTGAACTTTCCTTCTCTTATTATCTTCTTATTTGACTAAAAAGTTGCCTCTGTTGGAATAGAGAAACTCTGTAGAAAGGGCAACATCTCTTCCACAAACATGCAAACATGCTGGGTTTTGCCTAAATGGCAATGAAATAACCCTCAAGTCATAATTAGTTGAGAAAACTAAGATTCAAACCATAGATGTAGCTTCCTGGTCTTCTCTATTCAAAAGACAAGCACCCAAAGGAGCAAGTAATCTTGAGGATTGACACCCTTCTGACTGACCACACTGTCACAGCAAATGTAGAGATAATCCTAGGTCTGAGCCCACAAAAAATTGGATCCTTGCTAAATATCCTTTCCATATCACGCTTAAGTAAATCTTTTTCTTAGATGGAATACAAACATTTCATTTCATTCCAAACCTGGTCTGGTTTAGACCTCGCCCAGAATGTGCCCCTCTCTAGAAAATAAGTTCTTTAAGGGAAGAGACTATTTTGCTTTGCTTTGTGAACCTCAGGGCCTGATGTGGTATTTTGCACATAATAAAAATTTAATGATTTAAAAAAATTAAATTAAATTGAATCTCATGAAAGGAGATATTTTCAGGAGGGTAAAAAAAATCACATTACTCTTTATTCTATCAGATAAACCTAGGACCCAGATTATAGGGAACTGTAGGACTTCCTCTTCCCTGACCTATTGCTCGCTAATGAATTGGGGACTGTCTGAATGCTATGGAAATTGCATCCTCCATCTTTACCTCTGATCTACATAGTAGTCAGTTTCTACTCTGGCCCTCAGGTCTATAATTGCTTCTCAACTATTGGTTAAACATGCCCAATCAGAGTACACAGGCAAGCAAGGAATTGTCCATAATAATTCTTCTTGTAAAATGGGGGACCACTGGGAAATTCAGCAAATCCCTAAACATTGCCAATTCTAAGGACTCTTGGACCTTATCACACACCCTGCTCGTACACCCCAAGGATCACTGGGGCCTCTACATTTGATCTGCAGCTGAACCTATCTTCCTAATATATGATGTCTCCTCTGCTTGGAATGTAAGCTTCTGGAGAACAAGGACTGCCTTGTTTCCTATGTGCACACTTAGCATGGTACTTGGCATATAGTCATAAGGCTTAATAAATGTTTTCTCATTCCATTTTAAACTATCTTGCTTCAGATAGAATAGTAAAATAAAGTTATTCCTTAGAAATGTTTTCTGGAATCATATTTTCATTAAGTTTATATATAATTGAATTATAATTATGTAATTACAGTGTAAAAAATCAAGTGTAGGGCCTACTACAAAGTTGACACTGTCAACCTTCATTGTCTGACTTAAAGGCTAGATTAGAGGATCACACAGTTTAGGAACTCAAAATTCTCCCTCCTCTTTATGATAATTGTACATGAAATATACAGTCTTAGGTTTTTTTTAAAGGAGAGATTTGGAAACTGAATCCATATGTAGGGTGAGGGAGAATGAGTAAAAGGTGACATCAAGGTTCAAATGTGGATGACTGGAAAGATAGTAGTGTAGAACTAGGAACATTCAGGTTATTTGGGAGGAAGGATTGTGACTGTTTTACATGTTTTAAGTCCAAGATGTCACTGGGATAATGAGTTGGAAATGTTCAATAAACAAATGTTGACATAAGGCTGAAGTTCAAGAGATAAATTGAGGGCTGAAGAGGGATATATATATATATATATATATATATATATATATATATATATATATATATATATATATCTGTAAGTCATCTGCATTGAGATGATAATTAAATCCATGGAACTTGATGATGTTCCCAAGAGAATGACTATATATAGAGAGGACTCCAGGCAGAATCTTGGGGAAAGTGGACTCAGTAGACTTCAAAGAAAGAAAAGATGCTCAGTGATGATGGCAAAAGAAGCAAGAGGTTCCACTCCCACCCCAGGATATGTGTATAAGTATAGGGGAAAGAAGTTAGCAATGGATAGAGCACTGTGCCTTGTTAGGAAGATTAATCTTCTTGAGTTCAAATCTGGCCTCAAACACTTGCTAGGTGTGTGATCTTGCTCAATCCCCTTAACTCTGTTTGCCTCAGTTTCCTCATCTGTAAAGTTACCCAGAGAAGGAAATGACAAACCATTCCAGTATCTTTGCCAAGAAAATTCCAAATAGGGTCATGAAGAGTGGAACAAGCCTGAAGATGACTGAACAACAAGAAAAGGTAGAGCCTTATATGTTCTGATTTATATATGTTGTTTTCCCCATGAGAATGGAGGTGTCTTTAAGAAAGGAGATATTTTTTGTCTCTACTTTTGTACCTTCAGTGCCTAGTACAGCATCTGGCAATATAATACAATTATGTGTTTCTCCCCAGATTGTGTATAAAATTCATAGAATCATAGGTGTAGAGACAGAAGACCTAAGAGTCCACAAAATCCAACACTTTTATTTTTCAAATGATGAAATGGAGACTTTAAGAGAATAAATGTTTTGCCCAATTTCACACAAGTGACTCTGAGGCAGGATTTGAATTCAGATCTCCTGACTCCAAAGCATTTTCTTGCTATTCTACATCGCTTCTAAATGCTTTCCAAGAAATCAACAATTTGGAATTGTTAGCAACAGTTGTGTTATTCCAAGATAACGTCCATCTTTAAATTTATGATTCTAAGATCACCATTGTTGTTGTTTGTCCTTCCTTCTCAAGGAGTACCATGACATCAGGGAGATGACACAATAACTTGTCAGTGAATTGGATTTAAGTGAGGGGGGCTGGGCAAGGTCATCTGCCTCACTTTCCCCGCCAGAGCCATTTGGATCCAGTGGCAGACCTTAAACCTGTCATGGAGTGGCCAACAATAGGTCCCAAAGCTAAGATCCAATTGGTCGTTGTTTGGGTCCTAATTCTCTCAGGGTGAATGTAAATAGCAATAATTTCTGTTTTGGTCAGAATCCTGAGGGTTTTACCCCCCCCCCATTTATTTATATTTTTTTAACTAGGTAGAAGAGTTCATTCTTTGCTTTAATTGCTACCTAATCTTAATCACTGAATGAGTATGGCCTCAGTCAAAGTGATACTGTTAAAGACCTTAGCTTAGAAAGGCCAGGGTTTCTCACTGCATCCAAGGCTCACTCCAGTCATCTTGATCTATACCTGGCCACTGGAGAAGAATTTGGAAAACATAGGATAAAAAATCACCACTAAAAAAATCGGGGGCTGAAAGAGTATAAGCAAAAAAAAAAAACTAATTCAACCCAGACAGAAATGGATTTTGTTAACATTTTTATTGCTACATGCTCCCCAATACAACAAATAGCATCAGTAGTGTACACTTCTATGAACAAGAAATTTGAGCTTGGTACAAAAGAAAGTCCAAAGACTTGGAGTGGAAATAATATATACATCTTTATTGGAGGTGCATGTATGCCCACATAGACCTGCATATGCCCCTGTGTATACAGACAAATGCTGACACCTCAGCAACATAGAAAGAGTTGTGTTTCTGGACCAGCATGAGGAAAAAATAAACATCTTATTGGTCTGTTTGAGGCTCAGGGACGGTCTAAAAAAATCTACAGCTCACTAAATTACTTTGACCTTCAAATGGCTTGCATAAAGCAGCAGCAGTTTGTGAGAGGTACTGAGTTAATGTTGAGTGGGCTAGCTTACCAAGTCCACATGACAAAGAGCACCATGAGCCACGTGTTTCACATCCTGGTCTTTCTGGTATTAACCAAGCTACATTCGAGTTTACATTAGGTCTATCCCCACAGATGGGGGATGCATTTCTACTCAACTAGCTGATCTGGAAAATCACAATTCTTAAACTTTCCATTTTCTCTCTTATTTTCCAAAATGCAATGCATTCAGTCCTAATCTATATCATAGCTCCATTTAGTGCTATGAATTTACTTTTTCATTGATTTATATTTTCATCTTAGACTATCATAGGATGAAGCATTTTTGGTTGATGGTTTTTTTATTATTATTTTTTGAAGGTGATCTCATTAAAGTTTGACCAACTAACTTTAAAAGTATAGGATGTTTGTAATCACCATCAGACTTTTTTTTCTCAAATTGAGTTCAAGAATTCAACTACAGTAGTTTAATTAGCTTAAATTTCTGTTCTAGGTATACAGTATAACATATGTCTCTAATTAGATCTCTCTATTTTTACCACAATGTCACTGCTATTAGTGTAAATATTTATTACATAAAATACTATCAAGAAAAACATCCATTTTAATAAATATCTTCAGTTCTGAATTCTATATACATGTACTTTACATCTGCTTGCTAGTGTGGTTGATTTTCTGGTAGGAAAGGTGAGAATGGACACAATTTATTTTTATGTTATTGGATTTGCACTTAGATAAATGGTGGTGGGTGCCATAGCAAACTATTCTGAACACATATCTCTATTTCAACTTTCAACTGAAGCTTCCTTAAAATGTCCTCTCTCTCCCAAGCCCTGCTTTTGCCATATGCTCTTGGCAATGTACATGAATGCCTCTTTTGGATTTGTGATGCTTCTTTTGACTTCCATAGGTCAAACAAATTTTGCTAAATACCTCTTCCCTTGTGAACAGTTCATCAAGTAACCAGATAACTACTCTCTATACCTCTCAGAGCATATGCTATTTAGACTTCTTGGGAAAAGAATGAGAAAATAAGAAGACACATGGTTACTCAAACTCATACAGTACTTGTTGAGACCAAGATGATTAAGCTCTGGTTGGTTTACACTCAGAACATGCACATTTAACAACTTTCTCTATTGTATTTGACTATCCACAAAATTTTAATGCTTTTTTGGACTGACATATCTATATCTTGAGTTTAATTTTTTTTAAAGCATCACATTGTTGACCCAACCAAACCCTTTGCATTTCCAGTTCTCTCCAATTCATATCAAACTGGAGGTCCCCTACATCATGGGCTGTTTTAAAAATCAATTCATGGAATGTTCATAAGGCATCAGTACACAATGGGTGGCACCTAGAATATCTAGAAATGTAATAGAGTAAACAATTGTTTGAGAACATATCTCTTAAAATAATACTGATTTAGCAATATACAATATTTACACAACAGCTGCAAATTTGCTCATATAATATCTGTTATATAGATAAATAGGAATACAAGTCTTATGGATTCTCTTGTTCCATTTCTAAAATATTTTGTGGACATGTAAACATTTCATACCTCTGGTTTATTTTTTACATGTGATTTTTTAAAAAATAAAAAATCAGCTGATGTGCAAAATTGGTTCCAGCCACCCTTTTCTGTACCAAGGAAAGGCTGATACACTCAGCAACTCACTTTCACTTCTGCTAATAATCTTTGGTGCTTTCTTCCAATGAATTCAAGCTAATCAGACAAAGGAGAATGAAAGGAGGAAAGCAGTTAGAAAGTGAACCAGCACTTTTTGCTCTTCCATTTATACA
This sequence comes from Sminthopsis crassicaudata, assembly GCF_048593235.1. Taxonomy (NCBI): domain Eukaryota; kingdom Metazoa; phylum Chordata; class Mammalia; order Dasyuromorphia; family Dasyuridae; genus Sminthopsis; species Sminthopsis crassicaudata. Next base: position 164,956,617 of record NC_133622.1, on the reverse strand, counting down.
TAAAACGAATGAGTTGATGACCTGTGGAGAGTTTTGCTTTTAACAAAAGCAATATGCACCATGGGGTGTCCAGAATTTCCTATGGTTTCTGCCCTTTCAAAATTAGTTTTCTCATCTTTCCACAGTGGATGGTCTTAAAGGATGTTTCTTATCAGCTGCCTTCATATTCTTCCTTGATGTTCTTGCTGGAGATAAAACACCAGAGGAAGCATTTATTGCCACAGGAGGAAATGCCACCTGAGAAGAGGAATTGAAACTCTGACTCTTGGTAGAAGGTGGGGCTGGTTCTTGATCAGGTCTCAAGGTCTTGCTTTTTGTTTGGTGAGCTCTCCCCTGGAGTAAGTTAGCACCATTGGGTTTATTGTCTGTATATACACGGGAGTTGTCTTCGGAGGAGGGCAACCTACTTGGAGATTTCTTTTTGGCGGTGGATCCCACCTGATAAGGTATCAAAGGTGTCGGCATTACTAAGGAACTAGGGAAGTCACTGGGGTGATAAATTGCACCATCACTAGTTTCAGCAGCATCTGTAAGGTATGGTGGGGCGAGCGTAGTACCACGCTTACCACAGGATTCACAGCAAAGTTTGTTATAACCTGGAATAGAACAATATCGTGCCAGGACCTCCATTTGACAAAAAATTGACTTATCTCCCAAGCATGGCTCATCTGTACATAAAAAAGAAAAGGACAAATTTTAGTTAATATTTCAAAAGATTTAAGTGGAATGCTAAGAACTAATCAAATGGAATTTCCATTGTGATACATAAGAATTTATGAACCGATTCATGGGATGAATATTTCTATGCTTAACAGCCTATAATAAACACAGCTGAGGTTAGTGCTTAATAAGCTCTTGATTCTTTCACAGCTTTCAGTTCAATCCCCAGAGGCACATCTTAGCAGCAATCTGTGGCTCATTGTCTAATGGAAATTTTGGGAAAAACAGGATCCATTTTAGAGTCAACTTGGCAAGAATGCATGTAATTTAAACCAAAAGTATAGTCAAAGGATAGACCTTAGAATGTAAGAACCATAAATGATATAAATAAAATAGATAAGGAACTACACTTAGGAAGCAACTGAAAGATATTTAAAATGCCATTTTGATTAAGAGATATCTCTTAATTCAGTTGACATTTAGTAGGTTTGTGCTGTGAGATGGGTACTGGATATATTAATGTTTTCAAATTGTTTCAGTAATGTCTGATTCTTTGTGACCCCATTTGAGGTTTTGTTGACAAAGGTACTGAAATGGTTTGTTATTTCCTTCTCTAATTAATTTCATAGATAAGGAAACTGAGGCAAACAGGGTTAAGTGAAAACCCTTAAGCTTTTTGGTTTTTTTTTGTTTGTTTGTTTTATTTTGTTTTTTACTTCCCCAGGAAATTCTGGACTTCCCAGAATCACACAGTTGATAAAAGTCTGAAGTTGAATTTGAACTCAGGAATTTTCCTGACTAGGCTCTAAGCTCTATCCACTGCACCATTTAGTTATTCCCATTAAGTTTTATACAAGCATCAAGATGGGAAAATGATCTCTCTGGAAAGTAATTTTCTCTGAAAAACAAATGAATTCAATTTAGTTTTAATGAAATTAATGTCAATTTTATTTTAAAATAGGCTAGTAATTAACTCAATACTCAGTAAAGGAGGTTTTTGTAAGTCTTAAATAGCCACAAGAAATTGGGATTCCATCAGTTGGGGAATAGCTGAATAAGTTATGGTATATGAATGTTATGGAATATTATTGTTCTATAAGAAACAATCAGCAGGATGATTTCATAGAGGTCTGGAGAGATTACATGAACTGATGCTAAATAAAGTGAGTAGAACCAAGAGAATGTTGTACACAACAACAACATTAAGTGATAATTAATAAAGATAGACTTGACTCTTTTCAACAATGAGATGATTCAGGCCAATTCCAATAGACTTGTGATGAAGAGAGCCATCTGCATCCAGAGAAATTACTATGGGGACTGAATGTGGATGACAACATAGTATTTTAACTTTTGTTGTTGTTGTTGTTGTTATTTGTTTGGTTGCTTTTTTTCTTACTTATTTTTCCTTTTTGATCTTATTCTTTTTTATATCTTTTTGATAAATGTAGAAATATGTATAAAAATTGCACATGCTTAACCTATTTTAGATTACTTGTAGTCTAAGGGAGAGGGTAGGAGGAAGAGAGGGAGAAAAATTTGGAATGCAAAATTTTGCAAGGATGAATATTGAAAACTATCTTTGCATGTATTTTGGAAAATAGTTATTATAAAAAATAAATAGCCTCAAGAAAAGGCAATAAAGAAATAAAACTATCATTCTTTGTAGATGTTATAATATAATACTTAGAAAAGAAATATGAGAAAATCAACTAAAAACCTCTGGAAATTATTAACAACTTTAGCAAAGTTGCAGGATCCAAAATAAAGCCACATAAACCATTAGCATTTCTATATATTACCAATAAAGTCTACAATATAGCAAAAGATAAAACAAAAAATTCCATTTAAAATAATTGTAAACAATATAAAACATTTAGAAGTCTACCTGCCAAGACAAACTGAGAAATTACATGAACACAGCTATAACATATTTTTTCACAACAAGGAAGTCAGAACTAAACAATTAGGAAAATATTAATAAAAATATTACTATTTACTATTAGTTGGGCAGGCCAAGCCAATTCTATCTAAACCAATCTATTCAGTATCATATCAAACTATCAAAATTTATTTTACAGATTTAGAAAAAATAATAATTCATTTGGAAGAACAAAAACTCAAGGATATCAGGGGAATCAATGAAAATAACAAGCTTTAGCAAGTAGATTTAGCCATACAAGATCTCAATCTATATTATAAAGCAGTCATTATCAAAACAATATGGTACTGGCTAATTATTTGATAAAAAAAACTGTGGGAAAACTGGTAAAACAGCATGATAGAAATTAGCTATAGGCCAAGATCTCACACCATATACCAAGATAAGGTCAGAATGGATATATTATTTACACATAAAGGTTGATACCATAAGCAAATTAAGAGAACAGAGTTTATCTGTCAAATTTATGGATAAGGGAAGAATTTAAGACCAAAGGAGACATAGCATTATAAAATCTAAATTCAGAATTCTGATTATATAAAATTTAAAAGGTTTTGCACAAATAAAACCAATGGAACTAAAATTATAAGAAAAGCAGAAAACTGAGGGGAAAATTTCACAAGGATCTCTAATAAAGGTTTCATTTCTCAAATATTAAACTGAATCAAATTTATAAAAATAGAAGTCATCCTCCAATTAATAAATGGTCAAATGATAGAACATGTAATTTTCAAAGAAATCAAAGCTATCTATAGTGATATGAAAAAATGCTCCAAATCACTATTAATCAGAAAAATGAAAATTAAGACAACCCTAAAGTATCACTTCACATCTATCAGAATGGCTAATGTGGCAAAAAAAAAAAAAAAAAAAAAAAAAACCCTGGATATCGGATGGGATGTGGGGACAATGGATACTAATTCAATGTTGCTAGCATTAAGAGCTGATTTAACCATTATGGAGAGCAATTTGAAATTATGCCCAAAAGATCATAAAATGCCACTGCTAGATCTGTATCCCAAAGACATCTAAAAAAGGGGAAAGGACCTATTTTTTTTTTTACAAAAATATGTATAGCAGCTAGAATTGGAAATCAAAGGGATGTTCATCAATTGGGCACAAGTTACGGTATAAGATTGTAATGGAATTTTATTGTACTAGAAGAAATGACAAACAGGATGATTTCAGAAAAACATAGAAAGAATTACATGAACTGATACATGGAGAAATGAACAGAATCAGGAGAATGTTGTTCATATTAACAGCAATATAGTTTGATGAAAGACTAGGAATGACTTAATTATTCTCAGCAATACAACAATGAAAAATAATTCTAAATGACTAATGATGAAGCATACTATCTGCCTCCAGAGAAAGAACTAATATTGATTGAGTACAGATTGAAACATGTTTTTTTTTTACTTTCTTTCATTTTCTTCTGGTATTTGTTTTTGTACAAAAATGACTAATATGGAAGTGTTTTACTTAATTGCACTATACTTGCTTACCATATCAGGGAAGGGCAAAGGGAGGGAGAGACAGAATTTGGAACTCAAAACTTTAAATTAAAATGTACAGATTTTTTTGAAAAGAAAATAAAAGCCGCAAAACTCTTGCATTTGTTTTTTCTTTCCAATATTCAGGATGCAGAAAAAGAAAAAAACTGTATATGTAAGGATGTCATTGATTTCTAATCCCAGATTTTCGTTTCCAACATATAGCATAATCAAGATCAAATTTCAATGTATTTTTGATGGTTCCATTATATAATACTTTTGACTTAAGTTAATGTTGGCTTCATGCCCCAAAGAAGAACTTATTGTATATAAACAAAACTATACTACTGTGGAAGTAGTGAAATACATATTGATAAAGTTAGAGGAAGGAATATTGTTTGATTCCAACATCTGACGCTTATGACCGTGATCAAGTCATTTAACACTAGGAACCTCAGTTTCCTCAACTGTTCAAGATCTTTGCTATGAATATGCATTCTATAGTCCATAAGAGAATATATGAAGGGAGGACCAAGGTTTTATAAATGATGAAGGATAGTGATTCCCGGTATTTGATTAGTAATGAAATTATTAATTATGCCACTTTATTGATATTTGCTTTATTTTACAACTTTGCCTCAGCTCCTCTTAGTGTTTACATGAATAAACACACACACACACACACATATATATCTATATATAGATATATATGTGTGTGTGTATGAATGTGTATGTTACAATCCCTATTAATTCTAGTGTCTTCTTTGTGTTAATTTCTTTCTCTACTTGTCCATTATACAGCTTGCTTTGAATATATTTCTTTGCATATTGTTTTCCTCATTAAATGTTAAGCTCCTTGAAGGTAATTAGTGCCTTTTGTCTCTGTTTGTATGTTCAGAAATTAGCACATTGCTTAGCATATAGTGTTTTAAAATTTACTTATTACTAAAAAATTGAACATATTTTAAAAATTACTTATTACTAAAAAATTGAATATATTCCATGTAGAGGGCCAGAACTCTGGAGAAGTATACTTGAAACAAGATGTTAATTCAGTGGAATTGATGAAATAATGGTACTCTAGTTCACATATATATTTAGTACTTAGTATGGTGATATAATAGTTCTCTAGTTCACATATATTCAGTATGCTGTAATAATTACAATAAGTTATATAAAGGCTGAGAAGGACTAGAAATGAGACATTATATTTTTGTCCATCCTCCTGGTGGCTCTCCTGCCTTTATCACTTCTCCATCTAGTCCAAAGCCTGTCCCAAAGGACCTCCAAGAAAGCTAGCCTGAACATTACAATACCAGATACTAGTATCTGATATTTAAATGTCAAAGTGCCTAATTTAAGGTTTCTAATTTAATAAATGCATACACATACACGTACAAAATATATAGATATATCATAACAACACTTGAGGTCATTGGAGAACACTTTGCATAGTACACCCAAGTGATCTTGAGAATGACTCATAAAAGTATCTGAAAACATTTTTAATTTCTGGAACCTTTTATTTTTTACCTTGTACATATTCTGCATTACTACTTGGGTACATATTGCATTTCCTTTTCTCCTATGTTTGCTTCTTGGAGGAAGGACTACTTATTTTTTTATCATTATATTTCTCCAGGCCCAGTATTTGATCAGTGTTGGTTGAACTGAACTGAACTAAATTAAATTATTTGACCACACCTTTAAATAAAGTAATCTCTTATCACCAGAATTTTTTCCAGTTAATTTTTTCCCTGCAATTTTGTGAGCTCTTTGGCCTTTTCCAGCTGTTAACTTATAAAGCTATCATAAAGATGTCTTTAAAATGATGCACAGGGGCAGCTAAGATTCCTTCTAGCTCAAAGTCTGAAAGCTTATAAATAATGTAATGTTGTTTAAAGTAAGATATAATAGATTTATATCTAGCTTAAGAATCTGTTGAGGGTGAAGGAAGAGGAATGCCTGAAGAAAATGTTCTCAGAAGGAAACCTCTAGGGGAACATAGCTTATACTTATCTACCAGATGAGAATTACCATGGATCCAAAAACAGCAATTAAAATGGCACTTTTGTAGCATAGCACTATAGAGAGAGAGGAAAGCTAGATGATATAGTGGATAGACTAACAGGCCCAAAGTTAGGAAAACTCATCTTCTTGAGTTCAAATCTGGGGTCAGACCCTTATTAGCTGTGTGACCTTGGTTAAGTCCACTTAAACCTGCTTGCTTCAATTTCTTCATCTGCAAAATGAACTAGAGAAAGAAATGGCAAACTACTTTAATATTTCTGTCAAGAAAACCTCAAATAGTGTCACAAAGAGACAGATATAACTAAAATAACCAAAAAACAAGAGTAAAGAATACTGACTTGGGGATCAGAGAACCTGAGTGAAATGTGAGCCCTAATAATTACTTTCTGCATTTACTCCATCAAGTTACTGCCTCTTCTTCTTATAGTGGATTAAGGGAATAGATGGTCTCAGAGATCACTTTCAGATTTCAATCTATGAGCTTGTCTGTGAGAACAATGAATTTCAGCCTTTTTTAATACCAGAGAAACTGGGAAATGGGTAAAGGGAATGCTTAGCTTCCAATTGTTATCTGAGATAGAGATAAGTATTATTTCTCTTATCTTATACTCTCCTTAAAAAATTGTAGTCCTTCTGAAGTCTCCAAGACAAGACCAGGCTTGGATTTTGAATGGGGGAAGGGAGAGTTTTTTTTGTTTGTTTGTTTGTTTTTTTGTTTTTTTTTAATGGACTATATTCACCTGAAATTCATTGCTCAATAACATATTTCCATCTTATAGCTTCCTTCATTATAAAAAGTAAATATGTAAACTTTGGTTAAAGGGCCCCTTTATGAAGTGAAGGGATTACTTAACAAACATTGAAAAGACAAGAGAAGACAATGAAATTATTTCCCAGTTTTTGGATGGAGCTGTCTGAATTGGTAAAGAGTGATTCATAAGACATTTAGTATTCTACCAATAATGACAGATATTTAAATCCCTTCCAATTCTCAAATTCATTTTTAAAAAAAGATATGTGACAGATTTTTTTTAAAAAATGAAACACTAATATTTATAACTCCTGACTCTGAAAATTGATCTTCAGCTTTGAAAGTGTTCCTGTTGAATTAGCCATTTCAAGCATAAATTTATTTCAGAACTTCACTAAATACTAATGTACTCTGCCTCCCCCTAGTGTTTCTTCATGTCTATACAATAATATATTAAAATGAAGTCTACTCCAAAATATTTTCCCCTCCTAAAAACTTGCTGAGCTAGCAAAGGAAAAACCATATTAAGAAGTGTCTGTTACCTACTTATTTTTTAAAAGGCAGAAAACATTACTTAGCAGGTGAAGATACTTTAAGCCAGGGACAGACAAACTTCTTTATCCCAGAATCCTAGTAATAATGCTAAGCAATGTTATTGGATGTCATTGGCAAATCTAAGAAAGAAAGAGGAAAGGTGATAGAGGGAGAGAGACAGGGAAAGATAGGCACATGAAAGGAAGAGAGGGAGGAAGGGAAGGAGGGAGGAAGGGAAGGAGGGAGGAAGGGAAGAGAAAAGGCAGAATTAGGTAGAACTAAACTTCCAGAAGCCTAGATATATATCTCTGATCAGAGTTTGGAAATTCAAAAGCAGAGAAAAAAATTGGTGACAATCATCATAACTGATTCATCCAAGTATTCTTCAGAACTAAAAAATTTCATCCAGATAATAATATTTATATAGGAATCAAAGGTTTTTTTTTTACATAGTAAATATCATTTAACTTTTCAATCACTAAAAAAATGCAAGGTAGATGAGTAACAACTCTATGAAGTATGCATTGATAAACAGATGTAGAGAAGTATATTATAAATCCATTCCTTAAGGCAATACATGTTTTGGTTTAAAAAAAAAACATGGGAAATTCTTTAGATTCATAGGAATTAATTTTTTTACATGAGAAAATCTATATATTTCAAAGTTCTCATTTAGTGAAACAAGGAAAATGCATATATACATATATATATATATATGTACATATATATATACACACACATACATATAGATACAGAAAGGAGTACACGTTTCTTTATATTTACACAGATGTATAAACTAAGACCTCCTACAAATGCTTTATAAAATCCTGTAAGTTCCAATTGGAAAGATAACCAATCTTTTCCTTATATTATTTAATAAGGAATAAAGATGAACTAATATATTTAAAGTGTCACCACTGATTCAATGAGTATATCACTAAATCTAAGTAATTATTTTTACATTTGCATGGGAGAGGTTCAGGGTAGCTGAGTGGTACAGTAGATAGAGCATCAGACCTGGAGTTGGGAAGAACTGAGTTTAAATCAGGGAGTGGAGGATAGAAGGACCTGGCATACTATGGTACATAGTGTAATGAAAAATTGGACACAAATGAATGACTGAACAACAGCGAGGATAAGCTATGATCTTGTTATTTTTTGTACTGTGGGTGACTTGGTGACTCTCCCATCAATGGGATGAAAATCCCACACAGCAAAAATAGAGGCGATGCGTTTCTATTTGTAGAAATTCATAAGGATCTTTACCATTCCCCCGATCAATTTCACTGACAGATTTCTGAATCTGGAACATATTGATCATGGTAGACTTCCATAATGTTCTTGACATTCAGATAATACATTGAGCAGAAAACCCAAAGCACAAGAACAGACTAAATTAAAGTAGATTACACAAGCCTACAGGACCACCAACAAAAAAGAATGCTGTCACTCTTTGACATCCATAGTCATTAACTCATTTAAGGCTTTGGCTTGGGTATAAACTTTGCAAATAAACTTATCAGATTGATTTTGATAGTGTTGTCATGCGTTTGGCACCAGTGCAATGCTGAATGAGAACTTTTATTTATGCTCTACACTAAACCTTATCAATGCAGTAAAATGTTTTAATGCTACACATACCATTACAAGCAGCAAGTTTACAGAGTCTCACTGAGAGGGGTTTTTCGCCATTACATTGGTCTCCAGTCTTGCAGATGACTTGTCTCGTCTCTATTCCCTCACCACAAGTTACTGAACACTGAAAAAAAACAAAGGAAAGGGTCATAGATAATTCTGCAAAAATAGGCTGTCCTAACTCCTAATGTACATGTGCACACATAGATACACAGACACACAGACACACACACACACACACACACACACACACAAAGACACACGCACACAAAGTTAAAGACAATTCTTCAAGCCCTATCCAAACATTCCAATTTCAGCTTAAATAGCTAGAGGCAAAATCTCAGAATAAAACTCAGAAAAATACTTCAGAGAACCTTTAAGATTACATATGTTATCCCATTTGATTCTTATAATAATTCTGTGAGATGGATGCTCTATATTACTAAAATCCCCCATTTTACATATGAAAGAAGGCTTGTATGGACCCTTCTATTGGACAAATTGAACATATTAACCTTTGTTTAAAGACAGTAAGTTTTAGAGAAAACATTCAAATCTACATCTCACATGACTCCAAACTCAGAAGGGACTCAAATATGCTCACATAAATAAAGGCAAAACTAAGTGACTATAGGAAGTTAGAAATTAAAACTTTTTTCTATATCAAGATACTTGGTGATTCAGGAGATAAGAGTACTGGGTTTGAAGTGAAGAAAACTTTAATTCAAATGCAGTGGTAAACACTTACTGTATGATCCTAGGCAAACTATTTAACCTCTTTACCACAATTTCCATTTAACAGTTAAAGAAACTGAGACAATGGAAAGAATTACATGAACTGATGCTGAGTGAAGTGAGCAGAACCAAGAGAACATTGTACACAGCAACGAGATTTTGTGATGATCAACTGTGATGGCCCTGACTCTTTTCAACAATGGGCTGATTCTAGGAAATTTCAATGAACTTGTGATGGAAAGTGCTATCTGTATCCAGAGAGACATCTGGAGACTAAATATGGATTGAGGCATAGTATTTTCAACTTTTTGTTTGTTTGTTTCCTTCTTTCTCATGTTTTTTCCCTTTTGTTCTACTTTTTCTTACACAATATGAAGTATGGACGCATGTTTAAAAGAACTGAATATATTTAACCTATATCAGATTATTTGCTGTGTTGGGGGAAGGGAAAGGAAGGGAGGGAGGAAAAATTGGAACAAAAATTCTTATAAAAATATATGTTTACATGTATTTAAAAAATAAAATGTTATTGAAAATTTAAAAAAGAAAAGAAACTGAGGTAAACAGAAGTTAAGTGACTGATTTGCCTACATTCTCACCATTATGCTACTCAGCCATCTCAAGGTAGCTTTATTTTAGGGAAGCTTTATTAGAAAACATTTCCCAGTATTCAGACTAATTTTACCATTTTGCAACTTCTATCCATTTGCTCCAGATTTAGAGGCAAAACAGAAAAAGTATTATTTCTCTTAAAATGAATTTCATTATCATATTTTCTAGCAGTAAATAAACAAACAACCCACAGCAACAATAAAGAACAAACAAAATAAACTTCAAAAATTAGAAAACAGCTACTATGTCCCTCTGAGTCCTTTTTCATAATCCTGGTCACCAATGCCATTCTTTAAATGTTTCGATAACAAAACATAGAAATTGTGGATGACGTCTGAAGGCAGAATAAAATGGGTTTCTCACTTCCCTCTTCCTGCAAGCTCTTCATCTCAATGCACTCTGACATTACATTAGCTTTTTGCTTGCCACATGGAGTTTGAAGTTCATTAAAACTTTTGGTTCAATTTTTTTTTGGTGGGGAGGATAGAAGAGTGAAAAAATATTTTATTGATATCTCTTTCTTTACATCAGTCATTTCTTCTCCTCCAGATAAAGGACGAAGAATACCAATTAAACAAAAAAACTGATAATAGAGGCAGCATCTGACAATGTAGGCCCTTATTCTCCAAAACTTTTATGAGTTTCAATTTCCTTTTAAGTAATTTTGTAATTTAAAGTGTTGAGGTCATTTTTAAAAATATATTTTTCTTGGTTCTATTTATCTTACTCTGATTTTGTTCATACAAACCTTAATTCTTCTCTAAATTCTTCATATTTGTAACTTCTTACTGTACAATAACATTCGACTATATATAACAAGTTATTTTTCAATTGGCATCAATTAATTTCCAGTTCTTTGCTAACACAAAGAGAGATTCTGTGAATATTTTAGTACATATTAGATCTCTGTTTCTATCTCTGACTTCCTGGAGACATATGCCCTGTAGAGGGATTGCTGGGTCAAAAGGTATGGATAGTTTAATCTCTTCTTGGATGATTCTAAATAGACATGAAGGGCAATGGAATCACCCCATAGCTTCACTCAAAGTGGCCTGATCTGCCTGGAACATAGACTAGTCCCATTTTTGGGTAGGAAGTCATCTTTGTTAATTTTCATGATGTAAGGTAAGATTTAAGTGTTGTTTTAATTTGTATTTCTCTGAACATATGCCTATGCTTTTATTTAATCATTTCTAGGTTACAATTCTTTTGAAAATTATTTATTCATATCCTTTTATTATTAAAGAAAGGTTCCTATTACAGTATCTATTTGTATAAATATCCAATGTATTTTGCTTATCAGATTTTTTATTCATGATAGTTGAAGCAGATATTATCTATACTTTATAGTTTCTTTTTTACTTCTATTTTCATTGATCTTATTTTTGCAATAGTGTTTTAATTTTAAGTAATTATAATTATCTCATTTATCTGCTATTATCTCCTTTATGCCTTGTTTAGTTCAGAATTATTTCCACATAATACCTGAAAAGTCCTGGATATTTGTATTTTCTAAAATTTTAATAATCTTTTATAGGTAGGTCTTGTAGCAATTTTGAGCTTAAGTACAGGCTTGTGTATGAGACATTGCTCTAAACCTAATTTGTGTCAAACTTTCAATTTTTCCCAGCAGTTACTAGCAAAAAGGATGCTCTTCCATTGTAATTTCTGCTTTTGAGTTTATAAAACACTGCAATACTTTTTTACATTGCTTTAACTTCTTGGTTTATTCCAATGATGCAATGATGTGTGGTTTGTGTACTAAGAGTTAGTCATTTTGATGACTCCTGTTTCATAATACATAGGCTTTAAGGTCTGTTAATATGATGCTCCTTGTATTCATTATTTTTCTCGTCTTCTTTGAGATTTCACGTCTTTTGTTCTTCCAGATGAATTTCATTATTATTTTGTCTAGTACTAATAAAAAGTATACCCTCAGTAATGTGATTTATACAGCACTAAATATATGAAAACACAGGCAAAATTATTATTTTGAAAGATTGTATACAAATCACTAAAATATTCGTTTCTTTTGACCCAGAGATTTCACAACTAGGGATTTATATCAAGGAGGTAACATGGTTGAGTGCCTAGAACACTGGAGCTAGAGTTAGGAAAATCTGGGTTATCTGAAATTTGAGTGGCACACATTCTTCATCCACTTGGCTTTGAGTTACTTCTGTTTTCTATTTTCTTTGAGTTATTTCTGTTTTTTAGAAGGCACTGGAAAATTCTGGGGGAATATCACCATTTATTAAAAAAATCATTCATCCAGACTGTGTTGTGTGTATTTTTTATCTCAGTGATAAATACCTCTGTCTAAAATATTTCTCCCTATTTATGCCTGAGCTGATGTTTATTATCAGAAAGTCACTAATAAGATTATTTTGTTTTCTAAGGAATCTTGAGTAATTTGGAACTATTGTTGATACTATAAGGTGGTGTTCTGTTCTCCCAAATCAAAACCTTTTTCCATAATAAAAAAATACTTAATCAAAATGAGATTTTATATTCCTTAATTCTTTCAGATAATTGAGAAATTATAAAGATGTTTGTTAAATATTACTTACAAAAGCCTTCTCATTGCTTACTAGCTAACTCTCAGAATGATTTTGTATTGATGGAAACAGAAGCATATAATTTGTTGTTACTTATTCATTTTCTCCTTTCTCTTTTGGGGAGATTAAAGTTTAATATTTTTTCACTTGTCTTTTATATGTTTTCCTTTAGAAATCTTGTTTTAGGACCACTATTGTGCCACTTCTACACTAATCTTTAATATTCTTCTTTCAGAGTTGGTCAAATGCAGCAGGAAATTTAGTTTAAAACACATAGAACTCAAAACTGATCTTTGTATTCTCTCTACTAATTACCACTGATACTGCAATATAGTATATAAAGAATATGTTTAACATTTATGATTTTGTCCATTTCTGTGTGATCCAAAACATAATTTAATTTTGCAAAAGTACTATGTAATTTTGAGAAACATATGTATCCATTAAATTTCTGTTCAGGAGATGTCATTTCTTTCAGCTTTAAATTCATTCACAGTTTTTTAAATTCTATATTTTCTATTTCAATTTTTTCCTGTTAGAATTGTCCAGCTCTGAAAAAGGAAAGTTAAGGAATTTTTTTGTCTGCTTGGTTATTATTACTGTCTATGTCTTTCTACTATTCTATTAGCTTTTCCTTTGTGAATCTGGATATTATGCCAGTTATTGTAAATATCTAGTGTTAATATTGGTTCACTATTTATGGTTTTTTAAGTATAATATAGTTTCCTAATTTCTCTCTCTTGATAGTATAACTTTCTGGGTTTTTCCTTTTCTGAGGGCATGATTGTAACTCCTTTGTTTTTTACTTCATCTGAAGATGCACAATATATTTTGTTCTAGACTAATTTTCATTACATATTTTGATTATTTCAGATCTTTCTTTTATGCAACAGATTTTTGGCTTTTATTTATAACTGGAACATTAGTCATAGTCCAACAACATTTCTAAAGAATCCATAAGCCCTTTAATCAATTACTAATGGGTTCACTTTGCTTAATATTGAAATATTTGCTGATGGTACCTTTTTATTGGTTTTATTCATTTTTCCCTCATGTTTCTAGTATCTTTTGTTGTTTAATCTGCTTGTTCAACTATTCTCTTCAATTATTTAGTGTTTCAGTCTTTTACTTGTATTCATCAATCCTCTCTTTTAGAACTGTACTCCTCTTACTGAGGATTTGTTATTCATCATTCCCTATTCTAAGGAATATCCAGAATATAAGATAATTCCTAATTATGTTGCCACTCTTCTCTCTCTTACATCCAAAACATCCAGTTGGACAGTACAATTTTCAGTACATTTAATTCTTCCTTGTCCTTACTCTTCTCTTTCACCTGGTTGTACAGAATCATCATTTGTCACCCTTTAGAAGGGGACATAAAGTGAAAGACATTTGGAAAAAGTCACTGAAGGCATAGGAATCTCTGTAGCTTATGGGTAAGAGGTGGATCCCAGCCAAGTTTCAAGCTGCGTTTCTTTAAAGACTGAGGCAGCTAGCTTCCAATACCTGCATTGTTTTTCAGCCATCTTGATTCTTCTTTCCTTTTATTTCCCTGACTAGAGAGTTGGCACCTGCCATTTATTTCTTATTGATAAGAGGAACTAAGGGATGTCTGGACAGAGTTATTGAGGCATCAGCATTCTGTTGCCCTGGTCTGTTGCCTAGCATAAGCCTTTGACTTAACTTATACTTCTACAAATAAATGGAAGGTGGTAGTTGTAGTTGTGGAGAATGATTACTCTAAGTATTACATGTCTCTGGCACTATTTCATAATATTTTTATCTTCCTCAGAACTATTTGTTTTTATCAGGAGGATATAGTTATTAAAAATTCCTTAGATTATAAGTTCTTTGAGAGAAGGAACTCTCTCTCTCTCTCTCTCTCTCTCTCTCTCTCTCTCTCTCTCTCTCTCTCTCTCTCTCTCTATATATATATATATATATATATATATATACATATTTTCCTTTTGGTTTAGTGGTTAGTGCACTGGGTTAAAAATCAGGAAGACTCATTTTCATGAGCTCATGATCCAGTTTCAGATACTTACTAGCTGTGTGACCCTGGATAAATCACTTAATCCTATCTGTGCCAGTTTCTCATTTATAAAATGAGCCAGAGAAGGAAATGCCAAATGACTCTAGTATTTCTGCCAAGAAAACCCAAAATGGGTCACAAAAAGTTAAGATATGATTGAAACACCTGAATAATAATGATAAATAATCCTAGCACTTAACACAGTGAGTAGTAGAAAGTAGATATTAATAAATGATAGCTAAATAAAAAAAAATCTACATCTGATGTCTTTCTTTGGAGGTTGAAGGGTTGAAAAAAAGGTTTACTTAGACTAATTCATCCACCTTTCTCCTCTCAGATATTTTGTATGTGTTCCTACAAACTTAAAAGAAATCGTTTCATCATCATCATCATCATCATCATCTTCATCTTCATCATCATTTTTTTTATTTTACTTCTGCATTTTTGGCATACAATTTTATTGTTCTTTTTAGTCTATTGTTATGGAGAGTGACACTATTTATTGTTAGAAACTTTCTACTTGCCAGTTAAATTTAATAATTTCCTTTTAAAGAGCTCTAATTGCTTTGATGTTTTCACCTAATTCTTTGATTCCTCTTTTGAATGATTCCACTAGTTCTTAGAGTTGCTACTCTTTTATTTCAGGACTCACAAAACTAATTGAAATTCATTAATCTTCCTGAGATGATGTTGATTCAATTCCTTCGTTGAGAAATGTTGAACAATTGTGATATGGACTATTGTGATATGGACTCTGGCTCTTTGTATTTATATCACTGAAGAATTTTCTGATGAATTTGGTGGGGTCTTTAACTGTATTATGTGAGATGGTGTGATGTGGTGTGGTGGGTGTAGTGTGGTGAGAGCTGTCTACAGGATACAATTTACTTCACAATCTCCCCAGAATTCTCTCACTCCTAAAGAAAAATATCCCCCCCAAAATTATCTGACTATATTTCCCTATTTTGTACTTATGGAATAAATTAGGATAGAAAGGAATGGATGGATGAAAAGATGTTGCTGAAGTGAAATCAATCACATTTGATAAGTGATTAGATTAGAAATATGAGGAAAAAGGAAAAACCCTAAGGTTGCAAACATGGGAGTCTGAGTGAATGATATAAGACACAAAGAATAAAAGAAATAGGAAATAGCTTAGGAGTCAAATTTCTACTTTAGGGAGAGACAAAATAAGTTTAATTTTAAACAAGCTGATTTTGACATTTAGAATGATATTCAGGTAGAGATGTAATGGATGGATATTAATCCCTTCCCATAACTGCCTCCTTGAATCTAAAAGAAAACACACACATATACCAGCAAATGCTACCTGTCTTGTCAATTGGTTGTAAGCTCTTTGAAAACAGGAATTGTGGCTTTAGCTTTATACACACATGGATGCCTCCTCATTCTATATTACCAATCACCATTATGTATTACCAATTATGTTATCATTATATTTAAGGGAGGAAACAAAAATAAATAAATAAAAATACTATAAACCCATATACCCACCTCATTCCAAGGCCCTGTTTTCCATTGAGAAGGACATGGCAATCTGTTGCATGGTCTGCGGGTCTCAGGACGCTCTCCCACACAGTACTTGCTGTGCACAGAGCGGTTAGTTCCATCCTGGAGAGGCTGAAGGCATCGTACTGTACGGAGCTGGTACCCAGAACTACCACAAGTTTTGGTACAATATTCCCATTCATCAGCCACCCAGCTACAGAAAGGAAGAAACGACATACAGTTCGAGTGATGTAGAGGGAAAATACCTATCAGCAATGTTCAAGTCAAAGCAGAGACATGCTGGCCCTTTACCAGAAGTCACCTAGCCTGGGACCCAGAAGCAGTCCTCATTTTGTTCAGGGACCTTTGACTTTCTCGATGTGGGCCCCCCTCCCTAAAACAGGCTGCATCCTTTCCATGTCTTCCAAGAGAACTTGTGAATTTTCATGACTGAAAAAATCATTCCCTTTCTGGTGATAAGAATCTTCATTTATCTACCAATCATCTCTGCATCTTTTCACTAGAATGATTTTGCTCCTCATATTGACTCCACAAAGTTCCCTAAGCTTCCTTTAAGAGTCAAATCAAATCCATTCTTCTGTAGGGGGTCTTTGATTTCCCCCTAATTGTTTGGCCTATTGTGTGTGTATATATGTATGTGTATGTATATGTATATGTGTGTGTGTATATATATATATATATGTATATACATATACATACCTATATATAATATATATAAACACATATCCACATATATATGTATACATATATAGCTTATAGGTAGGTGCCTGGTTATCGTGCCTCTCTCCACTAGAATGTGATTTGCTTTCAATCATCATTTATTAAACACCTATTTGCCAGGCACTGAGCTAAGAGCAGCGAAAGTCAGTCCCTGCCCTCAAGAAACCTACAGTCTGTGAGGAAGATAACATGAAAACATCAGTATGCAAAGCAATATAGTAAAATATAAATAGAAAGTAATTAACAGAGGGAAGGCGGAATTACAGGGGACTGGGAAAGGCTTTCTATTGAAAGCAGAATTTTAATTGACACAAAAGATAATAGGAACACTAGTAGGAGGGGAGAAAGTTCTAGGTATGGAGAACAGCTAGAGAGAATGCCTAGTGGCAAAAAATGGAGTGCCTTGTTTGTGTAACATCCTGGAGACCAGTGCAACTAGATTAAAATAGTGTCAGATAGTGAGGAATAAAAAAGATTGGAAAAGTAAGAGGCTAGGTTACAAAGGGTTTTAGATATCCATCAGAACATTTTGTGTTTGTTTCTGGAGGCAAAAGGAAACCACTAGAGTTTATTGATTAGGGTTAATTAACGTTAACCTGCATTTTAGCAAAATCACTTTAATGGCTGAATGGAGGATGGACTAGAGTAGCAAGAGACAAGAAGCAGGCAGATGCATCAGCAGTCTATTTCAATAGACCGGTAGTGAGGTGATGAATCCCTCCCTTCCCTAGAATGATAATAGTGTCAGAGGAGAGAAAGGTCCAGATCCAAGAGGTGTTGCAAAGATGAAATCCATGTGCATTGGCAACAGATGGGATGTGGTTCATCAGAGATGGTGAGGAGTCCAGGATGATATCCTGAGGGATTGAAGGGGGGTGGTCTCTTGAGAAATAGAGGAGGTGGGGAGGAGACAGTTTAGGAGGAAAGAATATGGGGTCCGTTTTGGATAGAGTTTAAGATATCTACTGGATGTCAGTAAGAGATGTCTGAAAGGCAGTCAGTGATGGCAAGTCTGGAGATCAGTAGTGAGATAGCTCCTACAGGTTAGGAATTGTTTTGCATTTCTTTGTATTTAATAATCTCTGGCACAAAGTAAGCATTCAATAAATGTTGATTACATGACTGATGGACTGACATGTAAATCCATTGCTGAGTCTTACTTTTCTTGCTTATTAGAACCAGAGCTTGCAGTACATTGGTGTAGCCTTCAAGAGCCTAGGACTGAGGATGGAGCCAAGTTGGCAGAATGAGATGGCAATCCTTCCAAATTCCCCCCCCCAGATAACTTTAAAATAATGTACCAAATATATTTCTAAGCAAGAGGTCAGAGTGAGATATTTTCCCCCTAATGCAGTTTAGGAGGCCAGCAGAAGTCAGTCACAAGGAAGAGGGGCTAGCCTGGATCACACAAGGTGGATATAGAAACTGTGAATCTTGGAGGCAGCCATAAAATCAGCAGTTGCAGCAACCCTTGGGAGCTCTCAGCACAGAGAGGGTAAGAAGATTAGAAAACTGGCCAGAAAGAAATTATAGAAGACTACTTTCTGGCACCAAGTGCAAAATCTGAAATTATCTGGCAACTCTCTTGTCCATTTATAGTTGTGGGCCATAGTTCCAAGGTACAGAGGAGTGCTGGAGGTCAGTCACAACCGAGAAAGTGTCCTTCATAGTTTCAGGGTAAAAGGAGTCTAGCTCTTTTGGTTCCACCATATCAGGGGCTCCTCCTGGGTAAAAACCAAAGTACAGACCAGGAGAGCAAGGCTCATACCTCTCCTGGGATCACACTACCTTGAAAGCTTGAAAACTTGAAGACTCCCTGAACTAGCCCTGAAAACAGAAGCATAAAAAAGCCTGAAGCTTGTGCAGTACCTGCAGGTAAGGAGAACCCAATTTTAACACAAAGTTCAAAAAAATGAGCAAACAACAAAAAAAGAATTTGGTCACAAATATCCATTACAGTGACAGAGAAGAACAAGATGCAAATACAGAAGAAGACAACAATGTGAAAACAGCTACAACCAAAACTCCCCCAAATGCTAATTGAACCTTCACCTAAAAGCATTCCTGGGAGAATTTAAAAATTTTTAAATTGGCAGAGTAAAAGTTGGGAAAATATGTGAAAATGATGCAAAAAATAATATTTAAAAAAATTAACAACTTGGGTAAAAAAGCACAAAAATAATAATGAAAGTTAATACCTTTTAAACAGAATTGGCTTAATAGTTGGAAAAAAGATAAACATTCACTGAAGAAAAGGAAGAAATGGCAGAATAGATTAAATAGAAAACATAAGAAATGAATTACATTAAGAAAGTCACAGAAAGGAGAGAATAATTCCATTTGGTTTGGGGCGTCACAGGGCAGAAAGGGCATTAATAAGCTGACAAGTTTCCAGAGTAGGCAAACAAAATGATAAATAAACTTGAGTACATAAATTAAAATCTGTTGAAGTAACTGTGGATGGTTAGTAGAGAAGAGAGCAATCTTATGAGGTATCATAATAATTGTCTCCAAGGACTAGAAGGGATTAGGTTTGGTGCTTTGTCCTAATTTGGGGAAACTAGAGCAGTGGATGGAAATAGCCAGGAGGAAAATTTAGATGATATCTGGAAAAATCTTCTATTACAATTGTCCAAAAAAGGAAACGGTTACTCATGAAGGTGAGAGGTAGCCTCTTGTCAGAGATTTTAAAAAATAGACTGGGTGGCTGAGTATGTTGTAGTTGAGACACTCTTTTGGTTATGAATTGGGTAAGATTTGAGTGAGAGATTGAGTTCAGGGAGCAGTTAGTAGTCTATTTGGCAGGAACATGGAGTATGAAATTGGATTTTAATTTAGAGGCAATGGTGGGGCATGGAAAGTCCCTGAGGAAGATAGTAATGCCTTGGGAAGATGATTTTTCTAGAAAATAGAGAATGAGTTAGAGAGGCAAGACCCTGAATCAGAGAAATCAATTAGGAAATTGTGAATGTAATCCAAATGACAGAGGCAATGAGAGTATGAACTATGTTGGTGACTAAGTGAGTAGACAGATGGGACAGATGGGAAAAATATCATGGAGTACAATAAATACATCTTGAAAACTCACTGGATCAGGAGATCATTATATACTTCAACAACAATACTTACTATATGATGATCAAATCTGATGGACGTGGCCCTCTTCAACAATGAGATGAACCAAATCAGTCCCAATAGAGCAGTAATGAACTGAACCAGCTACACCCAGCGAAAGAGCTCTGGGAGATGACTATGAACCACTACATAGAATTCCCAGTCCCTCTATTTTTGTCCACCTACATTTTTTATTTCCATCACAGGCTAATTGTACACTATTTCAAAGTCCGATTCTTTTTGTACAACAAAAACAACTGTATGGATATGTATACATATATTGTATTTAACTTACACTTTAACATATTTAACATGTATTGATCTACCTGCCATCTAGGGGAGGGGGTGGGGGGAAGGAGGGGAAAAGTTGGAACAAAAAGTTTTGCAATTGTCAATGCTGGAAAATTACCCATGCATATATCTTGTAAATAAATTAAAAAAAAAACTATAATCAAAAAAGAAAACTCATTGGATCTGAGGTATGAGGAAGAGCGAAGAAAAAAGAATTGATTCAAGGTTATATTTTAAATGACTGAAGGTTATATTAGTGATCTCAACATGAATGAGAGTTTGGGTAATTGTCAAGTTTATTGGGAATGATGAGTTTTATTAAGGTATCCTGACATTGTATGTCTAGAGAACTCAGGAGAGATATCTATTCAGCAGGCAGTACTGTGATCAGTAATAATGATTAATGATTACAGTGCCTCTAAAATAAATCTAGCTTCAAATTTACTACTCCAGACAAATTAGACTGGTAGCTGCTGCCTGAATACCATCTCTATCATCTGTGTATTTGCACAAACAATCCCTATTACCTAAAATGAAGCCTTGCCTCATCCTTGCCTTTTAGAATGATCATCTTCTTTCCCAGAGTGTTGCACACAGTTAATTGTTACTAAGTGTTTATTAAATAAGAACTAAATTATACAGACACAGTCTATTCTATCTTTGTGAGCATGTAAATTAGGATGGGACAAAGAAATGAGAATCTGACACCATTAGGCTCTCTTCATGTTGCATCCATAGTTAAATGTGTATCTGCAGACATTTACTGAAATGGTGAGGTTCACTGGACTGGTTCTATAGTAAGAGGAGCTAGGTTCAAGTTCTACCTCTGATGCTTATTCTATGCAACCTAAAGCAAATCACTTCCCTCAGCTTTTCATCTGTAAAGGAAGGGATTGGGTACTAGATGACCTTCCAGATCTATAGGCAGGTGCTATGATTCTGCTTTTCATTTTTATCTGCAGTAGAGAGGGAATATCAAGTAATATTTTAAACAATCATACTTACAGGGGATTTGTGCACTCCTGAAGATTGCACATCCTACGAATGGGTTTGGGCTTTTTACTGGCTTCACAGAAGCTGCGATGTACCATTTTATTATCACTCTTCCTGCGGCACCCATATTTGGTATACTGAGAACCTGGGAAAAGTTTGAAGAGGTTACTTTGGACCCAATGGAAAAGTTTATCCAGGTGATATAAAAAAAACTAGCTTTAAACAATAGTTCATCAAAAGCATGCCAACTATAAAAAGAGATTTTTTTGAAGTACATCACTAAAACTAAAATGGCAAAGTATTTAGAGTCTAGAGATGAATAAAAATTATTCTCTTCTTATTGTTGTATATTATTATGAGAGAAATGTGATCTACTTACCACCACCACAGGGTTCCGAGCATTGGGACCAGCTCTTCAAAGCCCACTCAAAAGTATCTAATTCTTCTTGAATTACATTATTGCTGTTAATGGTGGGCACTGAGTCTTCATGAATGATATACTTGTATGTTAAACTGGAACGTGTATCATTCTCTTGAGGAATAATCTATTAAATATATAATATAGCTCTATAAGTTCAGCTAATGGAGTTCAGAAACTCTTAAATAAAATGTTCTATATTGCTTCAGGAATTGCCTCCTTTTTGTTCAAGGAGCCGGTAAAAATTAGCAGCTTAATCAGGTGTATTGGTTACATGTTAAGAGCCCCATGCTATGTTTTTAAAAGTAAGGGTGGAAAAATCTATTTTTAAAATGTTAAGGGAAATTATTCCTATTATAAAAGGTCCTTTCATTTTATGAGTTACCTAAGGTTTATTTTAAAGTGATTTGTACTTGGGTTTTGGAAGCATTTAAAAAAAAAACATATATATATATCTAACTATTATAATCACACATCTAGTATATAAGTGAATTACAGAAGGATCTAATATTTTAAAATAAATTTTAAATAGGTACCTTGCTTTCAGGAAATTGGGACCAAGTAGAAAATCTGGGAATCCACTGATGAGAATGTTCTGATTAGTAGAACTTTAACTTATACGTATCCCAGAGTCTTGGAATGGAGAGACATTTCAGATGCTTTCCACTCTAACCTTAACTTGAATTAAGAGTTCCTGCTGTATCACATCTGACAAATAGTTATCCACGGTTTCCTGGAAGACTCTTCTTTCTATGTAGGAGATTCCCCTTTCTCCTGATGAGGCCCATTGTGCCTTTAGACAGTTCAAATTGTTTAGAAATTCTCCCTAATACCAGACCCACACAGAACATAGATTCTCTGTAATCTCTATCCAGTATTCCCAAACCTGCCTTCTGTGATGGAATAGAATAATTGTAATCTCATACCTCCTAAGATTTCTTTTTTTTTTTTTATTTTATATATATATATATATATATATATATATATATATTTTATAATATTATCCCTTGTATTCATTTTTCCAAATTACCCCCCCTCCCTCTATTCCCTCCCCCCGACGACAGGCAATACCATACATTTTACATATGTTACAATATAGTCTAGGTACAATACATGTGTGCGAATATCATTTTCTTGTTGCACAATAAACATTAGAATCCGAAGGTACATGCAACCTGGGCAGACAGATATTAGTGCTAACAATTTTCATTCCCCTCCCAGTGTTTCTTCTCTGGGTGCAGCTACCCCTGTCCATCATTGATCAACTGGAAGTGAGTTGGATCTTCTTTATGTTGAAGATTTCCACTTCCATCAGAATACATCCTCATACA
This sequence comes from Sminthopsis crassicaudata, assembly GCF_048593235.1. Taxonomy (NCBI): domain Eukaryota; kingdom Metazoa; phylum Chordata; class Mammalia; order Dasyuromorphia; family Dasyuridae; genus Sminthopsis; species Sminthopsis crassicaudata. The sequence continues at coordinate 164,933,228 of NC_133622.1, read as the reverse complement.
GTATTGTTGTTGAAGTGTACAGTGATCTTCTGGTTCTGCTCATTTCACTCAGCATCAGTTGATTTAAGTCTCTCCAGGCCTCTCTATATTCCTCCTGCTGGTCATTTCTTACCGAGCAATAATATTCCATAACCTTCATATACCACAATTTACCCAACCATTCTCCAACCGATGGACATCCATTCATCTTCCAGTTTCTAGCTACAACAAAAAGAGCTGCCACAAACATTTTGGCACATATATGTCTCTTTCCGCTCTTTAGTATTTCTTTGGGATATAATCCCAGTAGTAGCGCTGCTGGGTCAAAGGGTATGCACAGTTTGATAACTTTTTGGGCATAATTCCAGATTGCTCTCCAGAATGGCTGGATTCTTTCACAACTCCACCAGCAATGTATTAGTGTCCCAATTTCCCCACATCCCCTCCAACATTTGTCATTATTTGTTCCTGTCATCTTAGCCAATCTGACAGGTGTGTAGTGGTATCTCAGAGTGGTCTTAATTTGCATTTCTCTGATCAGTAGTGATTTGGAACACTCTTTCATGTGAGTGGATATAGTTTCAATTTCTTCCTCTGAGAATTGTCTGTTCATATCCTTTGACCATTTATCAATTGGAGAATGGTTTGGTTTCTTATAAATTATGGTCAGTTCTCTATATATTTTGGAAATGAGACCTTTGTCAGAACCTTTGTTTTTAAAAATATTTTCCCAATTTGTTACTTCCCTTCTAATCTTGTTTGCATTAGTATTATTTGTACAGAAACTTTTTAGTTTGATGTAATCAAAATCTTCTATTTTGTGATCAATAATGATCTCTAGTTCTCCTCTGGTCATAAATTCCTTCCTCCTCCACAAGTCTGAGAGGTAGATTATCCTCTGTTCCTCTAATCTATTTATTATCTCCCTCTTTATGCCTAAATCATGGACCCATTTTGATCTTATCTTGGTATATGGTGTTAAGTGTGGATCCATATCTAATTTCTGCCATACTAATTTCCAGTTTTCCCAACAGTTTTTTCCGAATAATGAATTTTTATCCCTAATGTTGGAATCTTTGGGTTTGTCAAAGATTAGATTGCTATAGATGTACCCTTTTTTGTCCTTTATATCTAATCTGTTCCACTGATCTACCGGTCTATTTCGTAGCCAATACCAAATGGTTTTGGTGACTGCTGCTATATAATATAGCTTTAGATCAGGTACACTTAGACCACCTTCCTCTGAGTTTTTTTTCATTAGTTCCCTTGCAATTCTTGACCTTTTATTCTTCCATATGAATTTTGTTGTTATTTTTTCTAGGTCATTAAAATAGTTTCTTGGGAGTCTGATTGGTATAGCACTAAATAAATAGATTAGTTTGGGGAGTATTGTCATCTTTATTATATTCGCTCGGCCTATCCAAGAGCACTGAATGTCTTTCCAATTATTTAAATCTGATTTTATTTTTGTGGCAAGTGTTTTGTAATTTTTCTCATATAATTCCTGACTTTTCTTTGGTAGATGGATTCCCAAATATTTTATACTCTCAACATTTGTTTGGAATGGAATTTCTCTTTGTATCTCTTGCTGTTGCATTTTGTTAGTGATATATAAAAATGCCGAGGATTTATGTGGATTTATTTTGTATCCTGCCACTTTGCTGAAATTTTGAATTATTTCTAGTAGCTTTTTAGCAGAGTCTTTGGGGTTCTCTAAGTATACCATCATGTCATCTGCAAAAAGTGATAGTTTAATTTCCTCATTTCCTACTCTAATTCCTTGAATCTCTTTCTCGGCTCTTATTGCCGAGGCTAGCGTTTCTAGTACTATATTGAATAGTAATGGTGATAGTGGGCAACCTTGTTTCACTCCTGATCTTACTGGGAAAGGTTGCAGTTTATTTCTATTGCATGTTATGCTTACTGACGGTCTTAAATATATACTCCTGATTATTCTAAGGAATAATCCATTTATTCCTATACTCTCAAGAGTTTTTAGTAGGAATGGATGTTGGATTTTGTCAAATGCTTTTTCTGCATCTATTGAGATGATCATATGGTTCTTATTAATTTGATTATTAATATGGTCAATTATATTAATAGTTTTCCTAATATTAAACCAGCCCTGCATTCCTGGAATAAATCCTACTTGATCATAGTGTATTATCTTGGAGATGATTTTCTGAAGTCTTTTTGCTAATATCTTATTTAAGATTTTAGCATCAATATTCATTAAGGAGATTGGTCTATAATTTTCTTTCTCAGTTTTCGATCTACCAGGTTTAGGTATCAGTACCATGTCTGTGTCATAAAAGGAGTTTGGTAGGACTCCTTCATCCCCTATTTTTTCAAATAATTTATATAACATTGGGGCTAATTGTTCTTTAAATGTTTGGTAGAATTCACATGTGAATCCATCTGGCCCTGGGGATTTTTTCCTGGGGAGTTGATTAATAGCTTGTTCTATTTCTTTTTCTGAAATGGGACTATTTAAGCAATTTATCTCCTCCTCTGTTAATCTAGGGAGCCTATATTTTTGGAGAAAGTCATCCATTTCACTTAAGTTATCAAATTTATTGGCATAAAGTTGGGCAAAGTAACTCCTTATTATTTCTCTAATTTCCTCTTCATTGGTGGAAAGATCCCCCTTTTCATTTGTAAGACTATCAATTTGATTTTCCTCTTTCTTTTTTTTGATCAAATTTACCAAAGGTTTATCTATTTTATTGGCTTTTTCATAAAACCAACTCTTGGTTTTATTTATTAATTCAATAGTTTTTTTACTTTCAATTTTATTGATTTCTCCTTTTAATTTTTGTATTTCGAGTTTAATTTTTGGTTGGGGGTTTATAATTTGGTCTTTTTCTAGCCTTTTAAGTTGTAAGCCCAATTCGTTAATCTTCTCTTTCTCAATTTTCTTCAAATAAGCCTCTAAAGATATAAAATTTCCCCTTATTACTGCTTTAGCTGCATCCCAAAGATTTTGATATGATGTCTCATCATTATCATTATCTTGGGTGAAATTGTTAATTGTTTCTATAATTTGCTCTTTCACCCAGTCATTCTTTAAGATGAGATTATTCAGTTTCCAATTACTTTTTGGTCTATTTACCCCTAACTTTTTACTGAATGTAGCTTTTATTGCATTGTGATCTGAGAAGAAGGCATTTATTATTTCTGCCTTCCTACATTTAATTTTGAGATCTTTATGTCCTAATATATGGTCAATTTTTGTATAGGATCCATGAACTGCTGAGAAGAAAGTATATTCCTTCCTATTGCCATTCAGTTTTCTCCAAAGGTCTATCATACCTAGTTTTTCTAATGTTCTATTTACTTTTTTAATTTCTTTCTTGTTTGTTTTGTGGTTTGATTTGTCTAAATCTGAGAGTGCAAGGTTGAGATCTCCCACTATTATAGTTTTACTGTCTATTTCTTCTTGCAGTTCTCTTAACTTTTCCTTTAGAAAGTTAGATGCTATACCACTTGGTGCATATATGTTTAGTATTGATATGGCTTCATTATTTATGCTACCTTTCAGCAGGATATAGTTTCCTTCCTTATCTTTTTTAACGAGATCTACTTCTGCTTTTGCTTGATCTGAGATAAGGATAGCTACCCCTGCTTTTTTGGCTTTACCTGAAGCATAATAGGCTCTGTTCCAACCTTTTACCTTTACTCTGTATGTATCTCCCTGCTTTAAGTGTGTTTCCTGTAGACAACATATTGTAGGGTTCTGCTTTTTGATCCAATCTGCTATCCGTCTCCGTTTGATGGGATCGTTCATCCCATTTACATTTACAGTTAAAATTACTAATTCTGTGTTTCCTGCCATCGTATTATCCCCAGATTATACTTTTTTCCCTTGACCCCCCTGATCCCCCTCCCCGATATTTAATTTACAGACCCCCCTTGTGACGCGCAACCCTCCCTCTTGTTTTTTTTTTTTTTTTTTTAGGATCCCTCCCCCCTCCCTCCAAGTCCCTTCACTTATTCTCCTTTTCCTTTCCCCTTTTCCTCTCCCCCCTTTTAATGAGGTGAGAGAAAATTCTCTGAAAAACAAATATGTTAATTATTTACTCTTTGAGCCTCTTCTGATGAGAGTAAGATTCACACAATGATTCTCCCCCTCACTAAGTTCCCTCAGATATGGTGTATTTTCTATGTCTCTTCCTGGGATGTAGTTTCCCTCTTTTTATCACTCCTTCCCCTTTTTCTGAACCGACCTCCTTCCCTTTACCACACCCCCCTTTTTTTCTTTTATATCAGTAAAATCAAATTATCCTTGAGTATTTTTTATATACCCACAACAGAGTTACAGTTCTCAAGGGTTCTGTGTACCTTTTTCTGTTTCTTTTCAGTCTTGTGGATGTAGATCAAATTTTTTGTTTAAGTCTGGTTTTTTTCTTAGAAACATATAGAATTCCTCTGTTTCATTGAATGACCATCTTCTTCCATGGAAAAAGATGCTAAACTTAGCTGGGTAGTTCATTCTTGGTTGCAGTCCTTGATCTTTTGCCTTTCGGAATATCAGGTTCCAGGCCCTTCTATCTTTTAATGTGGAGGCAGCCAGATCTTGGGTGACCCTTATTGTGGCACCTTGGTATTTAAATTGTTTTTTTCTAGCTGCTTGCAGGATTTTCTCCTTTGTGTGGTAATTCTGCAGCTTAGCCACAATATTCCGTGGTGTTCTTTTTTTAGGGTCTATTTCAGAAGGAGTTCGATGAATTCTTTCCACATCTACTTTCCCTTCTGTTTCTATTATCTCTGGACAGTTCTCTTTGATAATTTCCTGTAAAATAGAATCTAGGCTCTTTTTTTGGTCATAGTTTTCTGGAAGTCCAATAATCCGCAGATTATCTCTCCTAGATCTATTTTCCAGGTCTATAGATTTTCCCAGTAAGTATTTGACGTTGTTCTCCAGCTTCTCATTTTTTTTGTTTTGTTTGACTGATTCTTGGGTTCTCTGTGAATCATTCATTTCTATTTGTTCCATCCTGACTTTTAAGGAGTTATTTTCTTCTTTCACAGTTTTTAGTTCTTTTTGTAAATGCCCAATTTCGTTTTTAAATGAATTATTTTGCTCTATTGAGTTTTTTTCCATTTCCCTAATTTTTTTTTTGAGAATTATTTTCTTTTTCCAATTCAGAAATTCTATTTTCTTGAGACTTTTTTATCTTTTCCAATTCAGAAATCCTACTTTCCTGTGTTTTTTTAACCTTTTCTAATTCACTAATTTTGTTTCCCTGCATCTCCTGTGAATTCTTTATTTTTTCCAACTCCAATTTCAGGACGTTGTTATTCTCTATCATAACTTCCCTTTCTTTTCCCCATTTTTCTTCGATCTCCCTCAATTTTTTAAGAGCTTCTTCTAGGAGAGAGTTATGTGATGGGGGGCAGGAATCGTTCCCCTTTAGGTTGTTGTCTGTTGATTCTCTGCTGTCAACTTCCTCGGGGTTGGATACCCGCTCTTTCTCTGTATAGAAGGAATCTATGGTTTTTCTAGCTTTCTTGCTCATACTTAAAAAAATCTTTTGGGGTCTGTCCCTGGGGTAGGAAATTATTTACTTCTTTACCAGCTTCCTCCCAGACCGGATGGATGCAGCGGCTCCTGAGCCTGAGCTAAGAGAGAGCTCTGGGAGAGAGTTCCCCACCTCCTCCCTGGAAGTGCCTCAGAGGTGATTAGCACTATTGTGCTTCGAGGGCGTAGAATAGTGAAGACAGCACGAAGCCCAGCCTATGTGTCCGGGTGGGGAGTGGATGTCTGCAGCAGGTGACGTGAGAAGCCCCTGCGCTCAAACTGGAAGTGTCTGCCAGAAACCGCGGTCCCTAGTTCAAAGGTTCCGCTTCTCTGGGACTTCCTGGAGCTGAGTTCCACTCCCTCCAGCTAAGCTAGGCAGTGTGTGTTGCCTTGGGCCGTATCCACCCACTTGTCAATCTCTTAACTATTCTCAGGTGGTAGCTGAGGCCACACCCCCTGGTGCCGAGTCTGTTGAGTCACCCCCAGGGTCCCGGGAAAATCTAATCTGAGTTTTAAAATATTTTGGCTTTCTCTTCTGAACTGCTAAATAATTAGCAGAGAAGAGCTAACGGCCTGTGCCAGATTCCTTTACCTCAGTGGCTTCTCTGATCCCAGAGCCCCTCCCAGCGCAATGGGCGCAGTGTGCCCCTACCCCACCGTCTGTGCTGGTCTTTCTTATTCCTCCCCTGAGAACTGACCTTTCCTGTTGAAACTCCAGATTCTCTTCAGCTGGTAAGTCGTGCTTCCAGTCCTTGTGGTATCTATCAGTCCTGAGCTAATTTTGAGACTTAATTTATCTAATTGGTTGTGAGGGAGTGAGGACGTTCACTGAGTCGTGTGTTTCTTCTCCGCCATCTTACCTCCTAAGATTTCACTTTCACAAACTAAACATCTCTAATTTCTTCAACTAATTTCCATAGGATGTGATCTTGAAGTCTTTCATTATTCTCTTTCTCATTGTCTGGACACTCATCCCCACTTATCAAGTCAATGTAAATTTAAAGTGCTTACATGTGCCAGGTACCATACCAAACACAGAGGTTACAAAGAAGGGTCAAAAATAATTCCTGTCTTCAAGAAGCTTACAGTTTAATGGAGAAGAGAAAATGCAAACAACTATGTACAAACAAGCCAAATCACAGGACAAATTGTCTGTAATCTCAGACTAATGGCACTTTTAGTAAAGGGCATTGGGAAAGTTTTTGTAAAAGGTGGAATTTTAGCTGAGTTTTGAGGGAAGTGATTCGACATATTGTTTATTAGATTTTTCATTAGACATCTATGTGCCAAGTACTATACTAACTACTTTAAAAATATTTCATTTGATTTATCCAATTCCTCTGTAAAGTAGTTGAGAAGGTTAGGGATTAGATGTTGTTTGAGGATGCTTCTGGATCTATATTAATGAGCCATGATCCTGTTATTTATTTCTATTTGAAGTGGAGAATAAAAGTCAAGTTATTGTGATTTCCATTTTACAGTAGAGAAAAATGAGGTAGACAGGTTATGTGACACATTCAGGCTCCCGTAGCTAATATGTACATGAGACTGGATTGAAACTCAGGGTTTCCTGACTCCAGACCCCTGTGCTGCACCCACTATGCCACCTCTATGTCTCTTAAAGGAAGCCAAGAAAACCAAGAGATATGGGAGAGAAGGAGTGAATTCTAAAAATGGGGGACAGCCAGCACAAAGGGCCAGTTTCTAAAATGTAGATGTTGTTTAAGAATACAGAGATACTGTCTTCTGGGGAAGAAGGCAACTCTCAAGTCAAACCATAATTTTGGGGAAATCAGAAACAAGGTACAGCTAAAAAGTTTTTTTAAGAATTCATAATCCTGGGAAATGAGTGTAAACTGTTATTTTTACCTTCTGAATCCAATTCTTCCTGTGCAACAAGAAATTCGGTTCTATACACATATATTGTATATATAAATATTGTAAATATACTGTAATATATTTAACATGTATAAGACTGCCTGCCATCTGGGGGAGGGGGTTGAGGGAAGAGGGGAAAAAATCTGAACAGAAGTAAGTGCAAGGGATAATGTAAAAAATTACCCATGCATATGTACTGTCAAAAAAAAGTTATAATTATAAAATAAAATTAAAATAAAAAAAAGAATACAGAGATACTATATTTACAATACTGAAATAACCTCTTTCTTAATACATCTTGGTTGCTAAATTATACTTTTGATACTTATTGTATTTGAAGTCCATTAAATCTTCTCCAACTTTATTAGATGAACTGTCCTCAAACAAGGCCTCCCCTATTCTATTCAAACAAAGTTGATTTTTTAAACTCAAGTATAAAACTCATTTATTGCTATTAAATTTCATCATAATACACTGGGCCACAGATAACATTCTTTTTATTTGCAGATGAAAAAAGTCTTAGGATAAGTAATATGCTGAATGACAGTCAGGATCCTATGAGATCTCCATAGACTAAAACATTGTCCTAGTTTATTATAGTAAAATTTAATAGCAATAAGTGTAAAATCTTATACTTGGGTTCAAAAAACCAATTTTGCTTGCATAAAATAGGTTTAGTGTGCTTCACAATTTGCTTCCTTTTTGATCATATCTCTATCCTTTGTGTCTGGGATCTCTTGGGTAGTCTGATGAAAACTATAGGCACATTCCCAAAATAATATTCTAAATGCTTAAAATAAAGTAGATATGATCAAAAAGGAAATAAATTGTTTCAAGGAGAGATTCTCTCCGTCTGTCTCTGTCTCTGTCTCTCTCCCTCTCTCTTTCCCTCTTTTTCTCCCTCACCCTTCTCTCTCTGTCTCTATCTTGTCTGTCTGTCTGTCTATCTTTCCTTCTCCTCCCTCTCTCCTTTCTCTGTCTCTGTCTCTGTCTCTGTACCTCTTTGTCTCTGTCTCTCTCTCTCTTTCTCATTTACCACCACAAATAAAGAACCCTTCATTTAAACCATTTAAATAAAATGTTGATTTGTCCAAGGTATGATCCTAGAGGACTTGTTCTCAATTGCCATTGAAACATTAATGGCTATTCTTTGCATCTAGATATCAATCAATTCCACCTATCTATATTATTTATTACCTAGACTACATCTTACTGTTTCATCCATATGAGATTAATTATATGTGACATGTGAAATATCTAGGTCAACTACATTATTGCATTTCCCTGATTGACTGGACATTTAACCTTGTCAAAAAAAGTAAATGAAGTTTGTCTGGAATGACTTTTTCTTTTCCCTTTCTTCTTCTTCTGGCCAATTCTTAATGAATGGGCTTACACTTACTCCTTATGACTATTCCCTGTCTTTTCCCCCTAAGTATCATTTTAATAATTATTCTAAAATTTTGCCAGCAGTCCAAGTTAAATTCCCTTGCCCATAGTTTGCAGACTACTCTATTTTTCTTTCTGAAATTTAGGATAGCATTTACTCTTCTCTAGTTCTCTTTTTAAAAGAAAGACAACTTTTTTGTACCTGTTTTTCCTCATCTATAAAATGAGGACCATGGCTAAGATCCCATTCATTTCTTTTAATCCTTTGATTCAGCGATGCTTGTCAATTCTACTGAGAGCTTGAAGCATCAAGGGTTGTTGATGGTGCCAGATTCTTTGCTCAACACTGTTCTTCTAAGTGGGTTATGTGTTGTAAAGCAGAAGTGTGGTAACGTATCAAGTCCTGTCCAAGTTAAATAGGTCAGTGAAAATATTTTCAAAACTAGTTTGGGAGTGGTGCATATGGGAAGAAAATGATAACCTGATGGTAAATGGTACTCTAATTTGGCTTTTCGTTTCTTATTTATTCATGGAGTAGTCTTGAATTGAGGGTGACAATGCATGGGACGGGGGGGGGGGGGAAAGATTTCTCCCCTCTTAATTGAAAAGAATGGAGGTTGGATATTGGAAAGCTCCTCCCAGATCCTCCATCATTTAAGAATTTAAGGAGGCGCTCGAGGACATTCACTCCATCATTTATCACCCACCTGACTTCCTAGATTCATCATCTCCTGAAATTCATCATTCTAAAGGATGAAATCAATTCAAGCCATTCTCTACAGTGACTTTAGGATTCAACACTTCCCATCATCCATTCCAGCTTCTTTTTATGTGTTTTCTTCCCCAAGTAGATTGTGGGGTCTTTGAGGCAGGGATAATTATGCTGTTTTTTTGTTTTGTTTTGTTTTGTTTTGAGGGGGGGTAACTCAGGTGTTTACCATAGTGCCTAGAACATAGTTATTGCCTCTGACTCTTTCAGAATGTTAATCATGTTATGTTTGAAGTTTGAACTGATTTCAAGTTATACGTTAAGGATACAAGAAGGTAACCCGATACTCTGAATTTCCTAAAAGCAAGGAACTTAGTGGAAGCAAATTTTAAAATACCTTATATATAATCACATTAAAAAACAAATAATCCAATTAAAACCTTCCAAATGAAGATACATTTCAATAAGGATGTTGTTCAATATAAAAGCTACCCAATGAAATTTAATTTTTTAAGTGATGACCAAGGAAATTGTGACTATGATATGACATACCAAAACAATGACAGAGTCATGTAAAGGCCCATCAGTGTGAAGAGTTTCAATGTCATCTTCAATGTTGTAGTCCCACTCCACTCCTAGATCAATGAATGTCCGAGACTTTGCTTCTTCCCCTCGGCCATTTAAAATGTAGTGTCCTGTTGCTTGGTTCTTGATAGCTAAAGAAAGAGAAAATTGAAAAGCCAGTTATTATAGAACTAAGGATCCATGGTAAACCTATTATTTTCTAAAAAACTAAAAGCTATTTCTCTATCTTTATGTATCATCATTAAACAGCAAGAATAACAATTACAGTATACCTCATTGTTTTGAAGTGACTCTCGCTTCCCACAATGGATATTAATATTGGCATCTCTAGCAAGATTCCTAGATGGGAGATGCATATATACATATATACTTACAATACATACATGAATACACATATGTATATACATATATATATGTATATTTAAAGCTTTGATAGAGTTTAAAATGCAATAAGATTTTTAGGATACCATGTATTTATATACTTATATGATATATTCATATTCAATATGCATATATGTATATACATGGTCAAATGTATATGTATAGACACATGCATATACACACACATATCTGTAATTTCATTGTAATAGGAATTCCTTGTGAGGAATCTCCCTCTACTAATATACCCTGACAGTTTCTCTTCAATGAGTAAGTAGTCTTAGAGAGTAACCTAAACTGGGGATATCAAATTCAAATAGAAACTGATCCCTGTAGCCCCATACTGACTTAGAAAATTACAAATTAACATTATCTGTGTTGCATTGTATTCTTATTTATTTAATTAAACATTTCCTGATGAAAGATTAAATAACTTGCCAAAAGTCATAGAACAGTTTTGTTAGAGATGGTACTAGAACCTTGGCCTTTTTGGCTTTGAGGACAGATCTCTATTTGCTATTCCATACTGCCTCTCAGGTAGAGCCTAGGTGACACAGAAGATAATGGTAACCTTAACAGTAACAGGGAGGCTTGGAAGAGGGGAGTGGCTGAAAGGAAAGATAATAAATTCAGTTTGGAGCATGTTACATTTAAGATGTCTTAGGGCATCTAGCTTAAGATGTCCAATATATAGCTGGTAATGTGAGACAGGAAATACATTAAGTTTGGATAAATGGCTCTGTATGTATTGGGTGCATATGCATACTTTTTGCCTGGCACTCAAAATTTAAAATTCCATAGCATAGAACGATAAAAGCAGAAACCCATATATTCTAGTCTTTTGGGGGGTTAAAATCTGGCATATAACTTGCAAACAATTTATGGTCCACAAAAATAATATTTTCATTTACTTAACTGTGCAACTGAGGGAAAGGAAAAGAGAGAGAACAAATTGAAAGAAGAACCACATCAAAATTCTAGGTCTTACAATTATTATTGTTTTAAGTAAAAACAGTGAGAATCCGTTTTCAAAAACTGATTCAACTAAACACTGTATAAATAATTTCATTTCTCAACTTATAGGGTAAAAATGGAAAAAAAATTCCACTGAAGCAACAAATGATTTTAGCTGGGTCTTTGAAACCTTAATGTTGCTTTAACAATAGGACGGATCACATTTAAAGTCTGAATGTGTACTTATAAGTGGAACATTAGTCACAGTCTATTTGTGTTACTTGTTTATGCCAATAGAACAGGTAATTTCTCAAATGGATTATTAGTACCTGAGGGAAAAAAAGAGAAGGACCATTGGGGATACTATTGATCACTGTGCAAGCTGGAAAATACAGAAGTGGCCAAGAATAAATTTGCTAAAATCATCCAGATATTTTTCCCCAAAGAGGTGCAAATCCACTCAAAACACATGGCTTTTATTCAGGCCAGAGAATATCTGACATGTGACATCACCAGATTACAACATGGCAATAGGTAGAATGCCCTACTTTTAGTAGGGTAATCATAGCCATAGTCAAATGCTGTAATATTATTATGCTTTAATATATTTTGTTGTTGTTCAATTGTTTCTTGTCATGTCTGATTTTTCATGACCCCATTTGGGGTTTTCTTGGCAAAGATACTGGAGTGGTCTGCAATTTCCCTTTCCAGCTCATTGTATAAGTGAGGAAATGGAGGCAATGTTTTATTTTTTTTTACTTTCCCTCCCTTAAATTAACAAACTAACAAGGATTCATCTCCAAAGCTAAAAAGCTTTCATTTCTTGATTTTGTCTCCTACTACTTGAAATTCTTTCCTTTTTGTATGTCTATTTGTACACCATTACTGTTTTTTTTTAATATTCCTTCAGTTCTTGAAACCAATGCATTTTTTGATCCTTGACCATTTAAATAGACCTTAGTAGACAGTACAGAATGCAAGGATGGAAACACTTACCAAGGATATGAGAAGTGGCTTCGTCTTCCTGAATTAACACATGTCTAGCACCAGGGGGAATATCAAACATCTTAAGGTACCCTTTTGCACGTTCAGTAATCAGGAGGACACAAGAAGGAAACAGAAGGAATAGCTGAGGTTAGTAGCAAACTATATTATTATTATTATTATTATTGCTTCTACTTGCAGAAGGGTGCACGCAAACTTAAATGCAGTCTGCCACTTCAGCATACTTGATAGGTTTTGTAACATCTGATGCATAGAATGAACACATATTAATGGGAGGAGAGAAATAAATTAGTGATGAAGATCAACTAGTCCATCTCCTTCAATTGAGCCTAGAGAAATGAAGAAATTTGCTCAGTCACATGGGTGGTACATGGTAGAGTTGGGATGTAAAGCCCATTACTCCATCTCGAGATTTCAGCACTTACTGATGGTCCATCAATTTTTGTTACAAACCTATGCATCCTTCCTCTTGTTGGGCTGTCAGTATCATGACAACCAACAACTCAGGCAAAAGCTGTACATTTCCTATGTTCTGACAAGTAACCATTCTCCTCATTGAGTACCCTCATGTTGGCTTCTACCCCTGACTATATGAGCTTCATGAAATTCTTAAATATTCTCATCTTTATCTGCCATTTAAAATTTTTACATAGGGACTCCTGATGGCTAATTCTCTAATGATTTAATATTTTTATATCAAGATGAAAACTGTTAATTGTACCCTAAAAAAGGAAAAGAAAAATTGATTGGTGATTGGAAATTAGGACCTATTGGGGATAAATACAAATCAGTCTTCCACTGATATGCCACACCATACCATGCCATAATATTTAGCAATATCAGCAAGTTAATGTTTTATGGCATTTAGCACAGGGCTTGACACAGCATACTTAATAATTCAATAAATTTAATTCAACAAGCATTTGCTAATTACTATTTTAATTTTATTAATAATTTGCTATCAATAAATGTCAGTTGACTAATTGCCTGCGTGCATGATCTGTGTGTTCCTAGTCTTACAACTTCTTCCCCCTTCCTCTGTGTAGTCTTTGATCCATGATACTGGCCTATTGGCTATTCAAAGAATTCCATCTCTTTTTTGTTGCTGTTGGTTTGTTTTAATCATGTCTAACACTCTGTGACCCTTTTTGGTTTTGTTTTGGCAAAGATTCTGGAGTGATTTGCCCTTTCCTTCTCTAGCTCATTTTACAGATAAGGAAAATGAGGCAAACAGAATTATGTAACTTTCTCAGAGTCATAGTAAGTGTCTCAGACTAGATTTGAACTCAGGTCATCTTGACTCCAGATTTAGCACTCTATCTACTATGCTACTTTTACTTCTACACAACTGAACTTAGCCCATTAATATTACAGAGATATTTAAGCTGGTGGTCATGATTTTTCGTTCTTTATGTCAGAGACTACAGTTAAGAATAACTGACTGCAGAGAAATGGTCAAGACCTATGCTCAAAGGCAAAATTAACAAACCAATTCAGTCAAATATTTAGTGCAGTCAACCAAATCATTATTCTCAGTTTTTTTTTTCCTAGTGAGGCTTAATAGTTTGATTGAATGGACTAACTGCTGTGGTCCCTGATAACACAAACTTATTCATGCATCATAAAACATGTGAAATGTACTACTTTTGCCTATATCTGGGATGCTTCTAAGTGCCAAGCTCCAGAAGCCACTTGCAGCCCATTCCTTTATGCCCGTCATAGAGGCCCATCTTGCTGCTGTTTCCATTTACCATCACTCACCCAGAACATTTTTAGCTGCCTTTGTTTCAAAAAGAGATACATTGCGAGCTCCTTTGGGCAATGTGAAGGCTCCTCTTGTCTTCCCTTAAATAAAATGTCTTAAGTTAGTGCTTTCAGGATCTAAAGTCTTCTTGTTTCATTGACTACATTTGTCTGCCATAGGCATTTTATCAATCTAAATACAATTGATACAAATTTAGTAGTCAATGAAAGTAAGACTAAGTATGAATGAAAAATCATGTAGGTGATTTTAAATTTGGATACTTGCAGATTTCATTTTCCAGTAACTTGAGTTCCTTTTGGCATCTCTTGCTTAAGTGCTTCCCTGTTGGAAGAGGTTGATTAGTCTATTGAATTACTATGTTATCAATATCTCTGCAAAACAACTGATGTCAAATTAACATTACATTTTAGTTGGAATTTCTGAAACTGAGGAAAGTCATTTCTGGCATCCTTTCACAGGTATAGTTCATTCTCATGACCTCTGCCTTAAACCTCTGGGTTGATTATTTATGCGGTCTGAAACATCATTCCATTCTATACAACCTTGCTAACAATGAGTTCTTATGCCTGAAATGCTTTTAGATATTCATTGATTTTATATAGAAAGAAAGTTATTCATGCTTAATTAATCTCCCTTAGAGCTAGTGCCTTTCCTCTATTGATTACCTCCAAATTATCCAGCAAATATCTTGTGTGTACATAGTTGTTTGGATGTTGTCTTTCCCATTAGACTTTAAGAATATTGATAGCAGAGACTGTTCTGCTTTTTTTTGCATCCCAAGTACTTGTTAACACACTAGCAAATAGCTGACATTTAATAAATGTTTGAGTTTTTCAGGAAAATTGCTTATAGGATGACCATAACATAAAGTCATAACAACATAATTCATAATAATACATAACTCAAATTCATGATAAATGACAATATTTAAAGGATCTACAATTATGAAAAAATTATACACCAATAATTCTGGATAGCAGTGCTCAAAAATATTGGGAAGGAGGGAATGGATTAGTGGCCCAAATCCTTGTACCATTATGAACCCAGAATTATTTCCTCAGAAAACTATTGTACCGAATAAAGATAGCACTGAAATAATTTTGATTTGTGTGTTTGGCATGTGTAGGAGTAAAATACACTGGAAGAATAGTTGTATGCAAGTTAAGTTTTTAAAGCATTATTCCCATGGGCCATTTTGGTAATGATGGTATTTCAGTGTGAATTTTATCAAGTTTACTTTCCCCCCACTCTTTAAGACATTGGCTTAAGGTGGCTTTAGAAAGAACAAGGAATATGCCATAAAATATATGTATGATAGGTTTTCTGATACAAGAACAGAAATGCTCCTCGTTGCCTGTCCCAGGTCCCAAATGAATGATCTATAGCAAAGAAGAAATGTTTCACTGAACATTTTTCACTTTGTAAAAATTACACTTATAAGAAGTTTATCATATAATGTCCAAGTTTAATCATATAATGTCAAAAACATTATAGAAATAAAAGTATAAGTCATGATAACTTGTCTCATAATATTGCAATACTCCTATTGATATTTTATATCCAAATCCTACTTCCAAATCATCAAACCTTATATTGGTTCCATGAAGGGAGTGCACATTTATAACACTGATGCCATGGAACTAATTATTTTCTAAAAGCACTTCACTCCATTGTAGGGATGGGGGATCATGGGTCAATAATATCGCATATACAAAGAGCATTTGGTATAATAAAAATATTAAATCTATATCTTGCTTTAATGATTACATAAATTGAATAGATTTAATAATAATAATTTTCAATAATAGTGCTTTAAGGTTTACAAAGCATTTTACCAATGTTATCTCATTTAATCTTTACAATAACCCTAGGAGATAGGGGTTATTATCCCCATTGGACTTATGGGGAAACTGAGGTACAAAGAAATTAAGTGACTCGCTGATTCACATAGCTAGCAAATATCTGAAGGATGATTTGAATTTTACTTTTCCTCCAAGTTCAGTATTCCATCTACAATTCTATTCTAATGCTGAGAAATACACACACACACACACACACACACACACATATATATAAGCATGTGTATGTAGTCTGTGTATATATATTCATATACATAAGTATCATTGAAATGTTAGCTGACCGATTTGATGAAAATTACAAAAAAATTGGCTTTGTACTTTCTTTAGTGCTATTTAGTGACTTTATATAGCTTTTACCCCATTAAACAAGCTGAGTCCTACAAACATTATTTCACTCAGTGTCATCTACCAAATAGCAAACACTTCACTTTTCAGTGGAACTTTAATTCTATTTTTAAAAGTAGGCATTTAAAAAGGATTTAAAGCTTGGCTTAGAAGATATAGCAACAGAATAAATATCATCATTATTAAAATAAAAAGAACAAAAATAATACAGAACAAAAACTACAACAACTGAAAATAAGATTTTGTATTGTCAGGTCTTCGCTAGCTTAATCAAAAATTCAAAAGCAAATCACTAAATAAAAGATATATGTCATCCAAGTATTCTACTTGCTTTTTTGTTTACAAAGAAAAGTTCTAAATAGTTATAATCATTTGATCTTCATATGAATTTTTTTCTACACAAGTATTGAAATATATATGAATTCAGTAAAAGAATTTATATATAAACATATATACATATACTTATATGTAGAAACACATACACACATATATAAATACTTTAAAAGAATATTACCCTGAAATAACCAAATGAGTAGATCCTTTATAGTTAATTACATGTTAGCCTATCAAATTACAGTTAACCACACATATACATATATTTACTCATATGTGCATACACATAAATACATACATGTGTGTGCAGGTATATACCCATGCCACTTTGGACTTCTGGTAAAAAAAAAAAGTGATTTGCAAGGGGAGGGGAAAGATTTTGGAAAATTTCTCATTTGTAAATAACAGTGTACCAGTATTAGCCCAACATACATACATGAATATACACAGACACTGATCTTACCAGGCTTCTTGGGAGTTCTGGTAAATGTTCCCTTCACAGTGCGACAATGAGAATTATCTCCTCCACAGACTCCACATTTATCTTCAACCTTATTGGAGCCAATCTCTTTATCACAGCCCACTTTCTGTAGAAAAATGACCATAAATGCTACCAGGTTAAGACTGGGATATTCTAGAAATCGGCCCAATCAAGATAAGAATAAGTGAAACAATTCATATGATCTGAAACTTTCCAGAACTCCCTGGCTTCCATTTCCCTTTTCTGTTTAAAGAAATGTTCATGAGCAGTAAAATTGAATCTTGAACTCCTCTGTTGCCTTTTCTAGACTGATGTGTCATAAATTGGGAAACAAATTAAGGATATTATTTTTACTAGATTATAAACTCCTTGAAAGGAGAATTTTGCATCTCCCTATACTATGTACTTGACACTTGACATTTTCATGAATAAAGGCCCAGAGAGGCTAAATGATTTGACTTTAATCCCACAGGTAATAATAATAGTAAAAAGAATTATAATTTTGAAGTGCTTTAACATTTACAGAGTGTTTAATAAATATTTCTTATTAGAGTTCTCCCAACTACCCTTTGTTATTGCTCTATTTAAGTCATTATTCAGTCTTCTCTGATGCTTTGTGACCTAATTTGGGGTTTTCTTGGTAAAGATACTAGATTGGTTTGCCATTTCCTTCTTCTACTCATTTTATAGATGAGGAAATCGAGGCAAATAGGATTAAGTGATTTGCCCAGTATCACACAAGCTAGTAAATGTCTGAAGCTAGATTTGAATTCAGGAAGGAAGATGATGTTTCTTAACTCCTGGCCCAGCATTCTATCCATTGGGCCATTCTATCCACAACTATCCTGTGAAGCAAGTGCTATTATTATCCTCATTTTGTAGATGAGGAAAAGGAAGTACAAACAGGTTAACTAACTTGCCCATAACTAGGACAGAATTATAACTCTGGTCTTTTGGATTTCAAATTTAATAATCTGCATCCTACCCCTCCCACCATCATCATGATGGCTACTTTGACTCTTGCTGCCTTTCACAATATCAGCAAGAGATACAACTTGACTTGGTTAAGATATAGTATAAGGTCTTCCAGAACTGTGCTATTACTACATTCTTCAAGGGTTAATTGGTTGTTGTCCTTTATTCTAGAATAGAACCAAAATGATGTAACTATTTTGGATCAAGGTACAATTTGTCCAACTGTGACTGATCAGACCAATAAGAACTCAGAAGGCTCTACCAGAGATCAGGCACAAATAGTCCATATAAGCAATTGGAGTGGAGGGTTAAGGAATTACCTAAAGGATCTTATCCTAACACATCTCTGTCATCAACCCCCAAGATAGTATAACAGGGAAAATTATAAGAATAAGACATAATGCAAAAAGATCAATTGGGAATCCCTTTGAACGTACCACACACTCTCCTCGCACACATATGCTATATGGGTCTTTGTAAGAACAACGGGTTCCATCATGCACCAGCTGTTTCATATAAGCCACATCTCCTGTCTCTTTGGATTGGCAGTAAAGATGGCATCTTTTGTTGGCTGCAGAGGATGGAGAAGAATGTCAACTGTTTCCATTTAATGGATTAGTTTAAACAGAAGAGTTGGCTTTATTTTTAAAATAGCAAGTTTTAACAAAGTCACATGAAGTCAAAAGGGATGCTGGACAAAGAAATAAAAATAAGCGATACAGTGGAGACAAATCCATATTCTCAGTATTTATATGGAACTCTGAACTCTTTAGGCACATGAGCTTGACACAGATTTTACAGCATATTCCAGTTGGTTTTAACTAATACAACAGAGCTGAAGAACAAGCCCCTTATTTGGCATGTAAGAGTCACTGAACACAATATCTAGGTTCTCATAGTTTCTTAATAAAAGCTACTTTTGCATGATGAATTCTGTATGTGTACTTAAGATAAGAGTGAGAAATGAAGGAAAGAAGCATCTATTAAGCATTTATATCAAGCATAATACTAAATGCTTTATAAATATTATCTCACTTGATCTTCATCCAATCTGAGAAATCAATGCTATTATTATTTTCATTTTTCAAATGAGAAAATTGAGATAGTCAGAGGTTAAAGTGACTTGCTTAAGGTCACACAACTACTTAGTGTCTGAAGCCATATTTGAACTTAGGTCCTTCTAACTACAGATTCAGTACTCTTATCTACTGCACCCCCCAGAGACAGACAACATATTATATTGTTAATGAAGTCATACATTCTAACAGCGGAAGCCTCAACTCTTTTAAAACAGGCAATGAGTTAGGTTATGTTGTGTGCTGTAATCTCACACAGATAGTTTCTTTGATTCACTCTAAATTAAAATAGTTAGCATTTATACAGTGTTGATTTTGAAAACTGCTTTACAAAAGTCATCTCATTGATTCTCATAACAGTTATTGCTGATGAGGAAACTAAGACACAGAAAAGTTAAGTGATTTTTTCAGGATAACAAAGCAAGTATCTGAGTTAAGATTTCAATTCAATTCAACTTGAGTCTCCCTGACTCCAAGAGTTGTCACCTAGCAGCCTCTCAAATGGAAGTAACAATTCAGTCTGAAATTCAATCCATTTATCGGTACTTTAGAAACTTTATGTAATGGAAAAGTGAATTTTAAAGTGCTCTTAAATCCTGGGCCATTATATTCACAGATAGGATATAAAAAAACTCATTTTATTCCTAGTTCTAAATATGCCAAAGAAGTGCTAATTTTCTCAAAATTAGCAATATCAAAACATGAAAAGAAACCCACCTCAGAGTAGATGAACTGAATTATAATCAGGCTAACAGCCTTCCAGCTGATGCTCTGGTTTCACTTTACAGATTTTTGTAGATAGCAGGTAACTTACTGCCTGCTGCCTCTACTAGGCATTTGCATACTTGTTCCTTTCCAGGACCTACTTCTCTTGGAACCTTGTAATTCCTAGAGCCCAAAATGCCAGCTTATAATAGAAAAATTATTATTTGATCAGAGCAGAATGAATTGTTCTCATTTTCCTCCAGCTTCCCTAAATTCATGATTCCTAAAAAAAGCCAGGATCCAACTTCAGATATAGAGGAGTGCTCAATATAGGGAGGCTGTGACTTCATCTCCTACCCTTAGGGAAGCTGAGGAGCAGAATGGCGAAGGAGAAGGTCATTTTGATTATTCTTATCCTTGTTCCCTGGCAGAATAAGACATGATGGTGGAAAAACTCAGAGCTCCCTTCTTGCAAACTAGAAGGCTGAACTGGCGCACTGCTTGACCATTTCTATCCTTCTGCCAGAGAAGTAGCCAGAAGAGGTGGAACCTCTTTTTCACTGTATCTTTAGGAACAGATAATAGAGGCAAGGAAGTACTAAAGTCTAGAAGTCAGTTGGACTGGATTATAATCTCTCACTCTCTTGGTCCTTCTCCTGATAATCACTGCTAGAATAAGAATGCAGTCCCTTCATTTCTCTACCCTTCACTTTCCCTTATCTCTTTTCTTTTCACTTATTCTCCACTTCTGTTTCCTTTTCTTTTTCCTTTCCCCTTCCCTCTCCTTCCTTTTTCCCTCCCCTTTCTTTCCCTTCTTTCCTTCTGTTTCCCCCTTCTCTTTCCCCCTCTTCCCTCCATTCCCTTCTCTTCATTTCCATCTCTTCTCTTCTCCTTTTACTTCTCCTATCCTTTTTCTTTCCCTTCCCTTTCCCTCTTCTTCTCTTCCCTTCCCTCCCTCTCTCTTTTCTTTCTTTCCCTTTTCACCCCTCCTTTTACTTTCCCTTTCCTTCCCCCTTTCTTCCCTTTCTTTCACTTAATAGATCATAAAGTTAAAGGCAGCAGGAAATATAGACACTAAAGTATAGCCAAAACTCATTTTACTTATGAAGGGAATTACATGATTGGTATAAGATCAGATATAAATAAATAGCATCAAATGTAGGTTTTGGGCCCATGTCACCTAACTCCTTCTATGCTGCTATAGTACATCAATATACTTAACATGTTTCTATTGAATAAGAAAAATTTCCAAATATCCTTTCATTAAATGCTCTTGTCTTGTGTTTCATAAAGAGATGTGTGTGTGTGTGTGTGTGTGTGTGTGTGTGTGTGTGTGTGTGTGTGTGTGTATTGTGTGTGTATGTGTGCTGGGTCAACCCTTTATCAGCCGAAATGTCCAGGAAGTAGAGTCCACTTTGGACCCTGAAATGTTAGCCAGTCCCATTTATTCTGGTTCCAATTCCAAGCCCAAGAGGCAGTTGTGATTGATTAGCCTCAATTTGTCCTCACATGTGAAAACTCAGGTTTTTGAGCAGCACTTACCTCCTGTGTCATCAAGTCGAATTTAATAAACCCGATGGACCTTGAACTTAAATTGTAAAGTGTCATGGATTAAGACATGCACAGCAACAGTATTCGACTCACCGTCTGCATGCTCAAAGGGCAGCCAATGGTGTTTGCTGTTCTGATATTCAAAGTGGGAGTTCCGCTGCTGGCACTGCTGGGCTCTGAAATCCTCAAAGAGCTTCGAGCACTCTTCAGTGTTACAAAGCTGGTATTCAAAATTAACACCAGGGCAATCCTGACCACCATTGATTGGCCTAAAGAAAAGATGATCTTTAAAAAGCCTTCTTGGCTCTTGATTCATGATGGGAAGTTTTCTTATACAGGGCCGGCAGGCACAGTGCCAGGGGCTTTGAGCTGCCAGCTTCAAGAGACTGGAATCAGACTTCTTAGCTTAAAAATCTTTCTACCATACATGAGACAGTATACTTAAGACAAATGCTCAAAGTTGAAAAATATATATTTTAATAATATAAGAAGAAAAAAATGAGTATCTGTGATCAGAAAAGGGATTCTGTATCCCCCAACATATACTACTGACATATATTCCTACTGAAGGAGGTATTAATCAAATCTTATCCCAAGAAAGCAAAAAAAAAAAGTCTTATCTCCAAATGGCCCTCACAGAGAGAGGGGCAGAAAAACCCAATATTGTGAGCAAATTTATGCATGATAGCAGAGACTGGAGAAATTGCTAGTCCAAAAAATCCTATCCAAAGAAGGAACTTCTTCTATTCAACATAAAAAAGATATTTCTTTCCTTTTGTGAATACTTTTGGAAAATTGCCTTTCTTTTTCAAGCAAGATGCTGTTTGAGAGAACAGAGATTTTGAATGAGCCCATCTCCTTGTTTCTCTTCCCCTTCAATTCCAGAATAAAAAGCCTACCAGAAACTGGAGAAAATAATGAAATATGTTTCCCAAAAAGCAAAGGAGTTAAAAAATTCAACCCAAGATGATACATTTCACAAACCTGAACCTAATCATAATGAAATATATATGTGTGTGCGCGTGCGTATGTGTGTGTGCGCGTGCATGTGTGTGTATGTGTGTGTGTGTGTGTGTGTGTGTGTGTTTGATAAAAAAGAGACATTTAAAGCATTGCTACAAAGGAAATCAGACACGAGCAGATTGTTTTGCAAATAACAACAACAACAAAAAAAAAAAAAACAAGGAAGCTAAGCAACAAAACAAAATAAATTAAAAAATTAACACACGAAAAAAGAGAAAACAAAAATTAGTAAAACTGTCATTTCTTTATGACATGTGAAAGCCTTCATTTAATTAGAGGGATAGCTCCCAAGTAGCTAATAGAAGATGGGTAAATGTCATGTGATCTTTAAATGATAGTTAAGTTGGAGAATTTAAGACAGTCTGCTCTAGAAGCCCCAAACAGAAAAATAACCCAGTCCTTGGGAAAAAAAAAACAAAACCAAAAAAAACACACAATTGTTTTTGAGAGCAACAGAAGATTTTCCTCCTTTCACCCCACTTCCCTCTACTAGCAAGAGAGTTACTCTCCAAAGGGAAACATCTTTTCAACTTTAGAAAGTCATTTCAAGAGAATTTAAATCATAGTTGAAAAAGGCACAAAATCCTGATAGGCTTTGATATAAAGCAGTCACTCAAGACCAGAAGCAAATTATAAGAGTAGGATCTCTGGCAGAAAAGAATAAAATTGACTAGAAATAGGCTTGCAATCAAACATTCACCCTTAGAGAGGAACAGTCTCTGGGTGAGCAACCCATCCAGAAGGAATATAACAAGAAGGGGGAGCTTTGTGAGGCTTCCACAGGAAAGAAAGGGCTTCTAGGTTAGGAAGTTCTGAGGAGTAAGTAGACTTGGTTACATATGTTTCTTGCGAGTTACTACCATTATATTTTAATTTTATGTCCACTCTTACAAAAGCTGCATATATTAGGAGAAAAACAACATAGATTTAGGGAAGAAATGTTTTATATTTGCTCTTTTTATTATGTAATTTTAGTGAACACTTTGCTTTGGCTGACTTTTGATAGGAATGATACTAGTTGAAGCTCTTGACTTAATGTATTCAAAGAACAGGCTCACAGATCCTCAAATTCTAGCCCAGAATCTGGGAGGAGCAGCTGCCCTCTGGGGACACAAACTAAGAATAGAAGGACCAAGTTGGAGAAGTTCACCCATAGGGAATGCCACCCATGTAAAGGTTATTTCTTCCTATGTAAAATTTTGACAAAATTATTGAAATTTTAATGGATTTTTTGTTTTACTTTTTTACTTACGAAATAGAGATGGAATTGCCCAAATTTCCAAGTGAGATTGGCTGCTCCATAGAAATGGCTCTGAGGTTAGTGTTCAAGTTCACCGTATCTAATAGCATAGTAATAATAATATTACACAATTACCCTAAAGTACATTCTTACTTACATTGGATTATTACACTGGCGTGTCCTGAAGCGAACACCAGTCCCACATGTACGAGAACAGGAGCCAAATTTGGTCCAGGATCCCCAGTTTCCATCCTGCTTTTCTTGATTGGCATTCTTCCACATGCAATGACCCTTGTAGCACCACTTGAGAAAATCAAGACAAAAACTGGATTATTAACATAATTAATATTGATGAATTAATAATATGAAAATAATATGCTGAAATGGAGCATGATTCACATCAATCAATGAATAGTCAACTAAGTGCCCATTTTGTGCCAAAGCTGGAGATAAAAAGACAAAAGTAAAATAATCCCTGCCTTTAAAGAAGTTTATATTCTAAAAGGAAAACAACAATTTATTGTTGAGTCATTTTTCGGTTGAAGCTGATTCTTCATGATTCATTTGAGATTTTTTTTTGGGGGGGCAAAGTTACTTGGAATGGTTTGCCATTTTACATTTTTTTTACAACTAAGGGAAGTGAGGCAAATTAGGCCAAATAACTTTGCCTAGGGTGATGCTGCTAGTATTAGTTTGAATTCAAATTTGAACTTAGAAAGATGAATCTTTCTGATTCTAGGCTGGATGCTCCATCCACTGTACCATCTAGCTGATCTATGTACAGGTTGACACAAAAGATGCAGAGAGAAAATTTAGGGTGACCATGGTGAGGAAGGCATTAACACTTGGGGAAAGACTTATGATACGAGCCCTGACAGAAATCAAGGATCTGAAAATGCATTGATGAGGAAGAGTCCATTCCAGGAATGGAGTACAGCCAGTATGAAGACAGAGATGAGTGATGTTGTATGTAAAGAATAAAACTAGTCAGTCTAGTTGGACCACTGAAGGCAAAAAAAAAAAAAGAATAAAACAAATAAGTCTAGGGACCTAGCCTGAAGCTGACTTGTAGATAGCTTTAAAGACCAAATGGGATTTTATATTTGATCCCAGAAATATAAAGGAACCACTAATACTTAATAAGGGGGAAGGGATAAAAGGGCATGTGGATGTAGGTGTGTATGCACATGTGCATGTGTATAAGTGTGTCTATGTGTGTGCTTTAATTATCTTTCATTCTCAGAAAGAACCAAAATGGCAACATTGTGTTTGGGTCAAAGTACCTTATGTCCAACTGTGGCTGGTCAGAATAATATGAGTTTGGGAGACTACCATGGATTGGGCACAAATAGTCTATAGGAACATTTGGAACAGAAATGTCTCTAAATGGACACATCTCATGTTTCTTTTGAACTATTGCAATTCTGGTTTGCTCAGAGCACAGTGCCTTCTCTGATAGGGGTACACTATACAGAGCCATCCTGTGCCAGTGTCCCTCATGTCTCACAATCAATTCCAAAGTTCTTCAGAGAGACCTTGAGAGTGTCCTTGTATTTATACATATCTATATGCATCATCATCCCCAAAAGAATGTAAATGCCTGGAATACAATGGACCATTGACAAATAGTTATTTACTTATTGATTATTTATTGATTGATTAATAAAATTCCTCTGTTCTCTACTTCTCAGTTAAAGGAAATAAAGTTAGCCCCAAACATAATATAAAACCTGAAATTTGCATTGCAGAAAGATAAATTTAAATGTACAGCTATTTCCCTAAATTAAACTAAATAATCATAAACATGAAAAAGTAGATAATTTAGTTTTTTAAAATTATATATACAGTAAGAACAAAAGCATTAATAAGTGAGAATACATGATTTATTTACAACAATATATCTATATCTATATCTATATAACTATATAACACACACATACTTTTTTCCTAACAGAGTAGGGAGAACATATTCCACAGAAGGACCTTATTCCAACTCTAACAGTCATGGAATCCACATTCAAGCAAAAGGAGTTTATCATGACCAACAAGAACATAGGGGTCACCCAGGCACTTGAATGAGGGACTCTGTAATGTTGTCCTCTCTCATGTATATCATCAATTACAATCTTGGAGTTCCTCCAAGATAAGATTTATACTCTTTAAAATAAAAGGCAGGTTGACATATATTGATTTATATAACAAAAATAATATATAAATCATTTTCAAAACTTTTTCTCACACATTCTCTATTTTTTGAAACTTAAAACAACCTTATAAGGAAGGTAAAAAGACTTAGTCTCAGAATGATTAAGTGAATTATCAACACTCCCATGGGTAAGAACTGGCATGGGAGAGATTACAATCCAGGTTTTCTAGAAAAGCTGTCTGGTTAGAAGCATCCTAACAGAAAGATTTGTTGTTTTTTTTCCTAAATCAACTCTGAATTTTTTTTGAAGTTTTGGTTTTGGAAGGCTGGTCTTTCTTAAGAAACACTATGTGAATAAAGTATGAACTATCAACCAATACATCTGTAAGCATTTACTAAATGCTTATCAAGTACCAGGTACAAAACTAGGTGCTGGGGAGAAGAGATGGATTATACATAATAATATATAGTTGATATAAACATATTAATGTAATAATGTAATGTAAAAATATTAATATCATGATTAATGGTATAATTTACATTATATTAAAGATATATTTAACACAGAATAATTAATATATAATATATATGATATCTCTCTATATACACAAATATACAAAGTATATTAAGGGATTTAGTGCTTTGAATTTTAACTCAAAGCCTAACTACGTTGAAATCTGAAACACCAGTGGTTATTTATACTTGTCAATACACTGTGGAAAAGACAGGGAACAGTCGTTATTTGTCATTTCCCTTTATGCAAACACACACCAGCACATTTTAAGGCTAAAATTTGAATGAGATATACTCACTTTCCCAGGGGCACACTCAGTTCCATCAAGTGGTGGTCCTTTCTTAGTCTTACAGAAATAGGGATTATCAGGATGACTACACCATAGCTGTTTACATGGGTCAAAGGTTCGGAACTGAAAAAATAGATTAAAAAAACTTACATGACATCATAGATAAGATTCAACAATAGTATGTTTCATATCTAATTCATACCATGTTTTTTATTTATATTCCATTTTAGTTGATTAGCAAAAATTACAGTATGACTTTATATATAATGATGACTTATGTAATTCCCAAATAATTAATCTTTTTGATTTATCTAAAACATCATATTAATAAATTGCTAAATAAATATCAAATTAATCAATTTCTAGTCTTATGATTATTCAATTAATCATGCTTAGCTGTTTCCACAAATGATATGATGGAAAGTCATCATTTTCTCTCTGGGCTTCAGTTTCCTCATCTATAAAGGACCTCACTGTAAAATGAGGAAGGACCTTGACTTCAAGGTCCTTTCCATATTTAAATATATAACACTATGTCATTAGTTTTAGTATAACTAAATTCACAATGTTGATATTTAGGAAGGAGACAGTGACAATTATCATGCACTCTTTTGGTGAGACAAAGTTTTAATCAAAATAATTCTAATGATTTCCTATGAAATCCTATGAACCAAGTAAATAATTTAATAATTGTGGATTTTAATTCAGCTGAATGGAACAAAAAAGGATAATTATATTTGAAAGGGTTGTTATTTGAGAGATATATGTTTAGACATAGGAAATGAACCTATGATTTTAATGATATAGGGAATTCTTAGGTGAGGAGTTTATTTCCATCATATTTTCCCAATATGCTATTTGGTATTTAACAACCTAATTATGTATACACAAACACAGGCTTTTACAGAAAATAGACAGGCAAATAGATAAATAGACAGACAGATAAACATATGGATAAATGGATGGAGATGGTAGAGACAGTAGATCTGTCAATTGATCAATAAATAGAAATAGCAGAGAAAGGGGGGGGGAGGAAGAAGGGAGGGAAGGAGGAAGGGAAGGATTGAGGAATGGACAGAGAGAGGGAGAGGGATAGGGAGAGAGAAAGGGAGCAGGAGAAATAGACAGAGACAAAGATGAGAGATAG
The DNA here is from genome assembly GCF_048593235.1 of Sminthopsis crassicaudata. Classification (NCBI taxonomy): domain Eukaryota; kingdom Metazoa; phylum Chordata; class Mammalia; order Dasyuromorphia; family Dasyuridae; genus Sminthopsis; species Sminthopsis crassicaudata. The sequence goes on along the minus strand of NC_133622.1, from coordinate 164,905,381 downwards.
ATAGATTTAGATCTATATAAAGAGGTATTTTTATATAGGGTGTCCCAAAACTCTCAGCGCAGTTTGAAGCTTCAGTTTCTCTAATCTCTCCTCTCTTCAATCTATCTACCTTGCAAGTACCAAAGCAATCTTCCTAAAGTACATGTCTGAACTCCCTTGCTTAAAAATCTTCAATGGCTCCCAACTCCCTCTAAGATTAAAAATTCAAGTTTTAAGCTTGAAGAGTATAAAACGGAACTAGAATTTCTGGGACACCCTGTATAGTGCTCCATCATTCACAGAGGTCTTTTATCACAATAATCCTATGCTGTGGCATTATTTATAGATGAGGAAAGTGAAAGCTCAGAGAAAAAAATTAATTAATCTCATATATGGAAAAGTACCAGAACCGGGGATCCAATCCAAGTGTTCTCACTCTGAAATCAGTGCCCTTTCTAATAGGCTAAACTGATAAATAAGTATATATATATATATATATGTGTGTGTGTGTGTGTGTGTGTGTGTGTGTGTGTGTGTGTATAATAGACACAAGTGCATATATGTCAAATATGTGTGTGTGTATAATAGACACAAGTGCATATATGTCAAATATACCCACAAATGTAGGTACATATATGCATCTGCATATTCAAATACATATATGATCTTTTCTCCAACTCTAGAAATTCTATATTAACCCACATTAGTTAACTATAGCATCAGGCCTTCCCTCATTAGTGTATCTTGTACTTAGAAGTTTTCCTCCAATAAGTTTCTCCTCATGAAATTTAGTTCCCTGGCAACACTAAGACAAGGGCAAGTAGGTATTTTTTAATTTCTGATAATACTATGAAGCAAAGGAATTCACCTACCTTTAATTTAAATGTAAAAAAGAAAGATAGGTTTTAAAGGAATCGGATGGAAATCATCACAGTTAACTACTGTCTTTTTTTGTAGGTCTATGAATCACTGCTTAAACTTGAAGAAAAGCAATACTCAGAACTAGATTTCTTCATGGAGCCTTTTGAGTGACAAGAAAACTTAGATTATTCCTCTTCATTCCCTTTCTTCCTAAATCTCTGTGGATCTGAGGCCAATCATCTTCTGTCATAGTATAAATCAATTCATATAAAAGATGTTCATTCAGCACAACTCAACTAATCAGAATTAATTGCATAGATTTTATCATTTAAATTTTAATATTACTTTAGGTGACTTACCGCAGTACACATTTTATATCCAACACCAAAATCAAAGCGGCATTGTTCATCCATAGAATAATTGATTCCTGGTAGTTCTGGGAGTTTGGGCCAATTGTGTTCAAAGGGGTCATCAAGAAGACAATCATAGGAACTGGGAGAAGATAAATAATGAACATAGTTAAGTTTTTGAACATGTTTCCTTGAAGATAATAACTATAATGAAAAGAATAAGAGATAAAAACATAGGAGGAAGAAGAGGAGAAGAAAAATGAGAAAAAAGAAAGAGGAAGTTGGATTCATGCAGACATCTTAATTGAGGGGCCTTTTAGTTCTACTCTTGAATCATAATTATATTATAAGTTCCATCTACATGTAAATCATTTTTGGTTACCTTTGACCAATTTAATGCCAGCCTTTACTATTGCTTGATCCAGTTATACCTGTTGGTTCCAAAAGTATTGCCATACATTTTCAACTGACTTATATGTTCTGAGAATATACTGTCAATTTGCTGCCTCCTTTTTATTAGAAAATATTCATCTTTCCATAACTGCCTTAGGATGATAAGGCTTGTATTTTATTAACATTGTAAGGGTTGTTGTTAGAATACTTTTCAAATTTATTAAGGTCTATTTTACAAATATGAAATTGCATACACATTGGTTACTTTCAACATATTATTGTCATTGAATTTTCTTTCAGAAGTCTGGTAAATCTCTTGATGTATCAGATCACAGATATCTTCTTGATGCCTTGGCTTCTTGCCTGGAGAAATACTAGATATTTATTCAAACGCATTGCTTCAGTTTGACCTCTGGATTCAAGCTTGGAATCTTCTGTGTTACCCTTCCTTGGTGTGTACTAAGCATTTTATAATACATCTGGTCCAAATAATATTTTTGTTATAATAAGGAAAAAAGTCTATGAGATAGAAAAGGCTTTTAATATTATGCTCAAGGAATCTGTACTTAGTGAACAAAAGAGACTATATAAGGAAATGATAGAACATATATAACACATATCCCTGAAGCCTGCAGAATTCAGCACCAATCAAATATGAAAGACAAAGTATAACCTGGTGATTAGGATTGTAGATCAGAAACTCTTTGCCTTTCAAAAACTAAATGTTGTCACCTGCATCAGGTGCTTGTTATACTTGTTATATATATATTGTATATATATGTTATATATGTTATATACTTGTTAATATATATATATATATATATATATATATATATATATATATATATATATATATATAATTTGTTATACTATACAAATACTTGCTCCACAGACACAGATTTCAAAATATTCTTCAGGATCAAATGGCTGAGTTATACTATAACCCACTCATTATCATAGACAGAACTGTTGCCCACAAAAACATCAATGTAACACTGATTCATAAAAACTCAAAAACACTGGATAGATGTAGCTTCACAAAAATATTCATTAATTTCAAACTACACAAAAATGATAAAGCTTCCAAAGCTAGATACCAAATCAAAATCACATGAAAACAAGCATTCCTGTTGTCCTGTCTGATATTGAAATTATTCCAGATACTTTTAGTGTAATTATAGAAATTAAATTTACAACCCAATATTTATGTTAACATTAAAAAAGCAGTTATTTTACCTGTCTGTAGAATAGTTCCTTAAATATACTTGAACATTTTAATATTACTAAATCAAAGTAAATTATCTTAAATGATTAATCTATCAAATTAATTTTTAAACTTATAGAGGTTATTTTTTAAGTTAAATCAATATTAATTTAATGTTAAATTTAACATATCATTAATGTAATAAATATTAAATATAACATCAGACAGATAATATAAAATATATGCTATATAGTTGCCATATAAAATTATATTAATATGGATCATATTAATAAATTGTTATTAATATGCTACATTGACCATATAATAAATAATTCAAAATAATGCTAGTTACAATATTAAAAGATAAAATGTAATAATTACAATCAATTATACAGAACCTTAAGATTTGAAAAGTATTTTTACAAATATTATCTCATTTATTTTCATGAGAACCCTGGGAAGTAGGTGCTATTATAATCCCCATTTTACAAATGAGGAAACTGAAGTAGACTTGCCTAGAGCCACAGAGCTAGTAACTATTTGAGGCTGAATTAAAACTCAGGTCTTCCTGACTCTAGGCCCAGTGCTCCATACAATATGGCACCGCCTATCAAGACAGTGACTTGACTGAGCACCATTTCTATCTGATCTCTATCAAAAAAGATGAGAAAAGTGAGATGAGTGACAATAAGGATAATAAAAACAGCTTATGTTTATATGATACTTCAAATATTACAGAAATCTTTCTCTATAACCACTAAGATATATAGCATAAATAAATAGTATGATCATCAGTTTATAAATGACAAAGCTGAAGCTCAGAAAGATTGATGGACTTGCCCGTGCCCATACCCATAGCAAGTACTGGAACTCAGTCATGAATCCAAACCTGACCCTCTTTGTATTAGGCCCTAATCAGCACTTATTCATGCTCTTTAGAACTTAAAAGTCATCTTAAAGACAAAACCAACTTTCTTAACATTTTTGATCTGAAAAATTTTAATTGCACAGGATCTAGGCATTTTTTATTATTACCTCTTGGGTCCTTGTAGTCTTGTATCTCAAAATTAACAAGATGAGGAAACTAAGGCTGAGAATAGTAAATTACTTGATCACAGTAATACAGATAATATGAATCAAGGTTGGGATTTAATTCTAGATTCTGTGACTGCAGATTGGCAAACTTCACTAAAGCAACCCTGTCCTTAGGGGAGTTTTAATATATATTTAATGACCAATTCTTTGAAAATACTTTTATTTTTCTTCATCAATTTCATATACCTTTGCCAAATAAATGTAGCTTCCAAAAACATAGTGCAGGGGAAAGAATGTGAGTCAAAGAAGCAAAAGATTCAGATCCTGGCCCCAGTACCCTTTGTATGTCCTTGGCCAAATGCCAGCTTCTTTAGGACATGAGAGTTTATCATTCTTAAAATGAAAGTCTCTTCTTGTGATCCTATCGCTTTTCTGGGCCTACCTTAGTTTCTCATCTATAAAATGAGAGAGTATGACTAAAGGATTATTTCACTTTAATATTTGTCCTCTGCACCTAGCACAGAGGCTGGCACCCAGTAGCTCTTAATAAATGACTGGCAGTTGATTGACAAATGGATTTCCTCCAATTCAAAATAGTTGACCTTATGAAATTACTTATTTTGAATGTCTAGAATTATACTTTACTATATATGTCTTCACGTGACCAAAGAAGATAGACAGAACAGCTCATGGCTCTTTTCAAGTTATGGTATCCCAATACTCTCTATACATGTCCATAGGGTTCTTACTGTATGTATCTTTTCAGTTCCTGACCACTGCACCGAGACCAGTGATAACGATGAAATGCTGCCTGTACCAATGGAGCCATAACACTTCCCATGGCTGTCTCATCACCACACCTGTTTCCTTGACCATCATGTTCCATTCCTAACCTAGAAAAATCCAAAATGAGATAAGATCAGAAGCAATCAAAGGCATGCTGATGAGAATATGAACTGGCTTTATAATTTCAAAATTTTTTTAATACTTGTTCATGAAAAGAGGATCTGTGTCAATTATCCCAAACTAAACCAAAAACAATATAAAGTTAACGTTTAATTCAGTTGGGAGTGAGCTGGCATTCTTTGAGAAATCACGTTTATTATGGGATAGCGTATAATGAGACAAAACAACTACTTATATCTTGGTGTTATTTCCAGTATGGGTGTCCCAATGAGGAGCCATTCGTTCATAGTTTTAGTGCATGACCCCTTTCCTGTTTTAGAAACATGGATAGTGTAAAAGAAATCAAAATAGCACCTAGGAGATCTGACATGCCTCTTTCCAAAGTATAAACACAATTAGAAGAAGCAGGAACAAAATAAAAATTGTGGGGTTTTTTGTTTGTTTTTCTGTCCCTTGGTGGTAAAGAATGACTTACACATGGCCAGTTTCATGGGCTACTACAAATGCTGATGAAAAACCATCCTCATGATTTAAAGTACAGCTTCTTACTGGATGACACATTCCTGTGACTGGTGCGTACCCTGCAAAGAATAATAACTTTTTAAATGATCATTTCATCTGAAAATCCATTAAGAATTGCTGCTGAATCCCTCCCTACCCAAAATCTTTTGTAAAACAAGAATAGTTACTTGTCCTTAATAAAGATATGTCCTACAAAGCAACAGCCATTTGAATCTGTCCTTTCTTTTGAATTAAGATATATGAGCTGTGTGTGCATTGTCTCATCAGTGGTGAATCTTTTCATTGGCCACATAGGGCACAGATCACAGATTTAGGCTGGATGGAGTCTTAGAAGTTATTTAATCAAACCCCCTCACTTTAACTGAGGTCAAGGATGATAACTTGTATGATTTTGATGTCATGATACTGACCAATTTTTTAATTCCATGAAAATTTATAAAAAATAAAAGTATGAAATCTGTTTTCTCCTTTGTATCTCTGTCAGAATTCATCACAAGATAAGTAGAAGTCATCTTCTTGTGTTGATCCTAATTTTTAGTGTTATTAGTTAGTACAATTAATTTCTTCCAAAATCTATACCAGTGGTAATTTATGAAAAGTTTGGTTTTTTACTAATATCATTTGATCTGGATTTTTATCTGATGGGTATAGAAACTCCTGGTAAGGAAATTCTCTCTTCCAGTGAATGTTGCTGACTCAAAATATAATTTGGTAACTCAAAATGTAACAGAGTTGCCTTTAGAACACTAAGAGGTATCTTGTCTCACTTCATGTTGCTAATATGTATCAGATTCAGAATAACTCCAGTTTCCTCATTTACAGGCCAGTTTTCTATCCAGGATACTTCTCTTTGATTTATTATTACAGTTTGAAAGTAACTGATACTAGGAAGTATTCTTGTCTTTGCAACACTCCAAAGAAATCTATGGAGAGTGTTAGAATGAAGAGATAGACCCAAATAAGATAAAATTTCATGCGCTGAGCTAATTGGAACAACTGACAGCACTGCCTAATTTTGGGGTTACACAGGAATAATGAACTCTTCAACATGATTGTATTATTACCTTGCATACCAGCAGGACCAAAGTCTTGTCTCGTTAAAAAAATGGCATGATCATGGTGTTCAGGATGGTTGGGGTCTGACTTCTGCTGTTGACATGCCCAGCGGCATACATTCTCCAGACTCCTGGATGGATTTCCTCTTTCTATGAGGCTGATGGACTGAACAGTAACAATGAATTAAGCATGAACATGCCAGATTTTTCCCAAAGCCTATATTCTGGGCCTTTATTTGACATTAAACATTTGAGTTTCTAATTCTTAAACAATTACATTTTTTACCCAGTGAACAGGAAAACAATGAATGAGGTTCTGGATGTATTTCAGAAGACCAAATATAAAATACCAATTATCTCTTGAAAGAGAGAGGATGGACTCTCAGACATAGAAATTGTTGACATTTTCTTTGACTTTCTTTGATATTTATTACAAGGGTTTTGTTATTGGTTTTTGTTTTTTTTTCAACATGGGAGAAGGTGGAATAGAAAATGAATAAAAGTTTGCTTACTGAATTTTTATTTAATTTTTTCTTCTTTCCCCCCCCCAAGTCCTTTCCCCCTCCTTTTTATTGCTTTATTTTTTCTGGTTGTATATGTACATTCATTTTCAATACACATTTCTGTATGAATCATTTTGGGAGAGAAAAATCAGAACAAAAGAGAAAAACCATGAGAGAAAAACAAAACAGAAGAAAAAGAAAAAAGGTAAACGTAGCATGTGTTGATTTGCTTTCAGTCTCCATAGCTCTCTCTCTCTGGATGCAAACAGCATTTTCTATCCAAGATTTGTTGGAAATGCCTTGGGTCATTGAGCTGCTGAGAAGAACCAAGTCTTTAATAATTTGATCATTGCACAATCTTTCTGTTACTGTGTACAATATATTCCTGGTTCTACTTGTTTTTCCTTGTATCAGTTTGTGTAAATCTTTCCAGGCCTTTATAAACTAGCTTATTCATAATTTTTATAGAATAACATTCCATTACTTTAATATACCATAACTTATTTAGCCATTCTCCAAATGATGGGCATCTACTCATTAAAAAATTAAGTGTCTATTTAATGTAGGCCATACCATGAGATAATGGGGAGAAGAATAGTATTTAGTGTGTTCTCTGCCTCCTAACTGTGCATTTTCTGATCACTAAAATGATTGGTGAGTTTGCCAATTCTTGTTAATAAGTGTGCATCATGTGATATAAGTCTTATCTGAATAAGATGATTCTCCATTATACAACATTCTAACATCAGTCTTTTTGTGAAAGTGGTTAAAATGTTTCTTGGATTGGCTTCTATGTTTTAAGAAATGCTATTATCAGTGTTTATATTTTTAATAAAATAACCAGGAGGATTCCATGCAGAACACATACATCCCCCAACAAATGATGGAGCTACTAATCCCTGGCCATTAATGTAATCTGCTTACATTCTCTGTGATTGAGATAAAGTAGATTAGGTTATGGAGACTAAATCAAGACTCTGACATTTTATCTCATAAGAAGGAGATAAATACTAAATAAGGAATGAAATACTAACATAATAGTACTTGTTTCTCTTTATTAAATGAACAAGTTCATTAGTGTTTTAAACCTGGCAAGAGAAAAAGTAAAAGAAAAACTCATACTTAAATATCATAGAAATTATGAAATTAGACATTCTATCTCCCCTATCAGACTTTTATAATCAAATAACAGTAAATTCTATCAAAGGCATCGACAAAATAGCATCAACTAATTTCTTGAGGTAGACTCTGAAGATCACAGCAGTGTCATTTAAATGCTGTCCATGCAATGTCTTCTAATAAAAGTCATAAATTTTTATGACAACTATTTTTTTTCTTCTCCAGTCCCTTCTCCTAAAGGAAAAAAAATAACCAAATGGAGAAATTATCCAGAATTATTCTTCCCACAAAGGGAAGACTATTTCAATAAATTATATGTAGGTAAAACAGGTCTAAGTAATGTCATTTAGTGACTAACAGTTTCTCTGTAATTGGATGCTATTTAATTCATTCAGCAAATATTTGTTGAGTAAGGGAGCACATATAACACTATATAAAATACTCTTCCTTATCCATAGAAGTTTAAGAATTAATAAAAAAGTGTAAATTTTTTTTTATTTATGCCTCTCTGAGGCCTCTATGCTCATTTCAAGAATCAGCTTACTGGAAAAGAATCACCATTTTCATAGGTTAAGATGCTCCCTGTATTGAAAGAAACAAACAAATACCTCTCAAGCTAAGGTATGGAGTTTCCTTTCTCATGTAAACAGTTCCTTTTCTTTGGTATAGAGCAAACTCTTCCACTGTAATTTGGACCTATAGAAATTGGATGTCCAAGGTTTCCCAAATCACTATTCCTCTGGCCCAAGTTCTATGTATAGTATTAGACCATTCTTACCTTGGTATAACCCAGCATTATCATGCGTACCAGCACAACATTAATATGTACACCAAGTGACTCATCATGGTAAATTTCATTCACCTAAAAACAAAACAGTCAAGCTTTCAAAAAAAAGGCATTTAAAAAGGGGGGTATGAAAAAAGCAAGATAATAATTTACCTGTAACTCATATTAGTGCTGTGTAGATACAACTAGACAAAAATAGTAAACTTCCTAGTATCCTATAATTACTTTGAGCATGAAGCAGAATCTCTCTTTATGGAAGCAAGGAGAGGAAGGGAAATGTGTTCATGTGGAAGAATCACAATTTTTATTGGATGTATTTTGTTAAATTTTAAAAGTCATGTGCAAATGTTTAACTAGTAATTAGGAGAAGAGAAATCTTAGTATCATAGAATTTTATTGGCATAAGGGACCATAGAGATATCAATTCTCACAACTCCCCTCAAGCCTCACATTTTCCTGGTAAGTAAAGCAAGATTCCAATAGCATAAATGATTTCTCTAAGCTCATACATTTACTGGTAGAAACAAGACTCAAATGGTCAAAGATCTGAATTCAATTCAACCATCATTTACTGGTTAAATGTACTAAGAGACAAAGAAATTTCTCTCTGGTTAGGGATAGGAATATTCCTTCTTCATTTGACCTACAATATGCAAGGCAAGGTTGAAAGTGCTGAGGAAGTCAGAGATAAGCAATTGTCTTTTTAATGCAATAGTGAAAGGAGATCCAAATCACACTACAGAAATATCTTCCTTTGATCTTTATCACTAAAGATCTCAGGTATTCTTAACTCTTATATATGGGAGGGATAGGGAAATCCCAGAGAGAGTGAATCACCAGTGATCAAACAGCATCAAATGGAAAGATTTTTTTTTTTCTCTTGCCACTATAGAAAGCTGACCTCAAATGAAATAAGATATGAGTTTAAAGATAGTTAGATGGCACAGTAGATAGACTACAGGGTCTATAGTTTGGAAGCCTCATTTTTGTGCGTTCAAAGCTGGCCTCAGATATGTATTAGCTGTGTGGCCTTGGATAAGTCATTAATCTTATTTGCCTCAGTGCCTTATCAGTTAAATAAGCTGGGGAAGGAAAGGACAAATTACTCCAATATCTTTGCTAAGAAAACTCCAAATGGGATCTTGAAGAGTAAGACATGACTGAAATGACAGCAATAACAACCTGCCTTTAAAAAGTTCATATCCTATTGGGGGATAAGATGTTAATTTTACTTTTAACAATAACAGCATTTATATAACACTTCAAAAAATGTAAAGTTCTCTCATGATAGGATCATATGGAAGGATTGTTAGAGGTTTTCTAGTCCAGCTTATTTTATAGATAAGAAAATTGAGATCTACTGATGTTGTTCTAGTGGCAGTGGAGAGAGTTGAGATGAGAATCCCCTTCTGGTCAGTGCAGGTTCAATGTGAAAGAATTCATGAACCCAAAATATCAGTGGCAAAAAGGAAGTTTATTAGCACTGAGAAGAGAGTCTCTTCATAGCAGGCAGGAGTCCTGTCAGGCAGCTATGCCAAAGAGCAAAGCATACTACTTAGGACTACTGCAAAAATGTGGAGTTTAGAATTGTCCTTTATAGGAGTCTGAGGCTAAGATTGAAAAGAAAGCCAATGGCCCCAGTTCTCCCAATTGAATGGAAATCACTTTGAAGGCTTCCTGAATGGGGATCTGGCTATCCAAAAGATCAATGTGTGTGTGTGTGTGTGTGAGGGTGATTTGCCTTAGAAAAGCCTAAGCTGGAAAATATGCTCTCTCATAGACTCTATGGAGTCTGGGAGGCCAGGAATCAAAGGAGGCAGAATGATTATTTTACAGATTAAAGGGGACAAAGTTTCACACACACCCGATCACTATGATGATCAAATGACTTGCTTGTAGTCACAGAGATCATATCCAGCAGAGGCATGATTAAACCAAGGGCCTCTATCATCTTTACAGAGGCCATATTAGTTTCCTAAGACAAAGATTAATTAACTGTCTCTCACTCTGCATTTCTCTCTCTTCCTTCCTTTCCTTTCCTTCCTTCCTTCCTTCCTTCCTTCCTTCCTTCCTTCCTTCCTTCCTTCCTTCCTTCCTTCCTTCCTTCCTTCCTTCCTTCCTTCCTTCCTTCCTTCCTTCCTTCCTTCCTTCCTTCCTTTTCCTTCCTTCCTTTTCCTTCCTTCCTTTTCCTTCCTTCCTTCCTTCCTTCCTTCCTTCCTTCCTTCCTTCCTTCCTTCCTTCCTTCCTTCCTTCCTTCCTTCCTTCCTTCCTTCCTTTCTTCCTTCCTTCCTTCCTTTTCCTTTTCCTTTTCTTTCTTTCTTCCTTCCTTTTTTCTTTCCTTCCTTTCTTCCTTCTTTCCTTCCTGTGATGACCGCATTAGCACCCTGGATACCTTAGAATCAGCCAGAGTCAGGATAAGCAAAAGTCCTTGGTCTTTAGCAGTAGAAGTGAAGAGAATGGATACCTAGGATCTCCGCGACATCATCTCTTCGTCCCACACAGAAGTGACTCTGACTAGTCTTACTCCACCCCCTAGTCCCTCCTACAATTCTCTGTATACACCAAATGATTGGGCCAGCACAGGCTAGTGGGAAGAAAAATTTTCCAAGCACATTCCCATAGAATATTGTCCAATCGGCAATCAGCCCCAAGTGCTTGGTTGTCCGACCTCAGTGTATCAACTCAAGAGTTTCAGTCCTTTACACTTTCCTTCCCTCCTTTTTTTCCTGCAGAAACATTTAGCATTCTGCTATTTGGAAATTGAGATCCATTATCAAAGTAGCTCTAGAAGTGATGTTGATGCCAATTCTATTCTGTTAGGGTAGTTAATTTTCATGCTCTATTAGAGCAATAGAGATATAGAGATAAGGCAAAACTACTCATAACCCCAAACCAACATTTTAGTCATTAGCTTCAATCTCTTTTCTAAAATAGACTTTAACCAAGTCTATTCATAAGTAGTAAAATTGATTAACTTGAATATATATATATATATGTGTGTGTGTGTGTGTGTGTATACATATATATATATATATATGTATATCAATAAAATTTTGCCTTCTTACCCTTTTTCCCCACTTAAGAAATAAAGGGAAAAATCCCATTATAGACACATAAAAGGCCAATCCAAATAAATTTTACATTGGTCATATTCAAAAAACGTTCTGCCCTCTGCATTCTGTACTCTGAGTTCTTCATCTCTCTATCAGGAGATAGGTAGCATGTTTCATCATTAGCCCTCTGAGACTAAGGTTTAAGGTCATTATGCTGATAAGACATCCTAATTCTTTTAAAGTCATTTGCTTTTACCATATTGCTATCATTATATAAATTGGTCTCCTGGTTTTGTTTACTTCATTTGACATCATCCGCATCTTCCCAGGTTTCTCTAAAAAAATTCTTTTTTTCATAGCTCTCATTTCTTTTCAAAAACACCCCTTAAGTGTTCTCATTTCATTTATAAAAATACTTTTAACTCTTTTTTTTTTCAAAAACTAGTAGAGTTTTTGCCCAACCTGCGTTCCCCTCCCCCGCAAAGCATTGTTATAGGTGTTTTGGACTCATTCTCTTCTTCTGTGTTTACATCTTGAGTGTCTACACCACTGTAATAGATCATTATGGTAAAATTCTCTTTTGCCCATTCTTCTAGCCTACTGACTTCAGATGTGATCCCAAGGCTTGACTCTGCCATAGTTCTGGAGGTAGGATATGAATTCTTGGCATATTAAGTATTATAATTAACTTGAATTTCAAAGTAGTGTTTCCAATTGGGAATACCTTCCCAGAATTTCTCAGGAAATTTGAATTTTTTCTCCTAAATCTAGAGAAACATTAATCAAGAAATGGGGGAAAATATTCTAGGTTTTTTGTGTTAAATAAAGGTGAACAATCAACATGGAAATATTACTGGTTTGAAGGAATCCACTCACATAAGATTGAAAGTAAGTGCAGAAAACCCTGACAACTTGGAGCTTAAGGTTAAGGTCAACATTCCTAGAAGGAGGACAGGAACATATAGTTGAAAAGCTGGCATGTTCTAATCAGTCAGTCTTGCTTGTAAATGTTGTCACATTATCTAAGTGAATGTTCATAGCTTTTTCTCCTGCTAACAAAGAGTCATTGTTGAAAATAAAATAATTATCAATAAGTTTATACACATTACTTCATACACATCTTAGGAGTGATATTCCCAGGAATAACAATTTTGGAAGCAAGATAAGACCTTAAATAAACAGTTTTGATGTGCAATTCTGTATTGTTCTGTTAACTTTGCCAGAAGATATGAATGTTGACATTATTGAAATATTACCCAATTATGTGCAATAGCATCTTCCAGGATTTGAATAATCACTACAGATTTTATAAATATTACTAATCTTAATATTTCTTACTTCTTAAACCAAATTTTATATATTCATAATAATGAGTAAAGAGTATGAAGAATATTAGAAGTATTTTTAGAAAGACAAAGTAAATCAGTCAACTCCTTGCCAGAAATAGTTTAAATCACTGTCATAATATTGGCTTATAAGAATAATAAACCATGAAATGATTATCATATCTTTTTTAAAGAAAAACTCTGGAGCATTAGTATAATTTTATCACAGAAAACAAACAAAAGTTTTTTTTTTTTTTTTTTTTTTTTTACACTTCCAGTCTCAAATCAGGGAGAATCATTTTTCTAAGTTCAAATCTAACTTCAGATGCTTACTAGCTGTGTGACCCTAGGCAAGTCACTTAATCCTATTTTTCTCAATTTAATCATCTGCAAGATGAGCTAGGAGGAGAAAATGACAAAGCACTCCAGTATCTTTACCAAGAAAGCCCCAAAAGGAGATACAAAGAGTCCAATGACTGAAATAATTGAACAACAGATAAAATGTATAATGGAGAAACATTGGACATTTTACCAATAAGTTTACAGCTAAAGAAAAAATGTTTGCAGTCACCACTATTATTAATATAGTTCTAGAAATATTGACTATACAATTAAGACAAAAAAAAAAGGTCAATTCATTTTAAATTTAGGTTTGATATTGGAAAAAAAGGGGCCACTTTGATCACTTTAAAAAAGAAATTGCGTTAGCCATATTTGATTTAACAAGAATAAAGAAGGTAAGGCATTAAAAATCCTTTGAACTGATTCAATTAAATGCTTGAGTTTTCCATCTTGATCCACCAGTCAAGTATCAGAGCACCTCCTCAAGTTTACTTTTGTGCTTAGATAAATGGGAAGTGATATCAAGAGTCTAAAACCTTCAATGCTCTGAGTTTAACCAAGTCTCAGGAAAGTTCTGAATACCTTTCAAGGAAAATATTCACCTAATTTTCATAGGGGGAGAATTTAGAGGATAGATTTAAAAATAGAAAATCTAATTAATGAAACAGATTAAGCACACATGATACAGAAAAAATGAACACAGTAATGCAGTGTTGGATAAAATCAGAAATACAAAAGACTATGATTAGGGACTTACTGCAACAATAACTCTTAGAAAAATTGGAAAACAATCAGGATGAATTGAAGCTTAGGTTAATAGGTTAACAATGATCTAAAAATGAATACATGACCTACATATAAAAATATCATATTAATTGTTAAAATATTCAAAGGTAGATAGTGAAAGGAAAAACATTAATGATCAAGATTATTGATCTCTAATAAGGAATACAGATGAGCAATTTTAAGGATATAAATTTGAAAAATTATTTGAACAAATAAAAATGCTGCAGTTAAATAACGAGAATCAGTCAATGGAGGAGACAGGGAAGAACATCTTTGCACCAAATTTAAGAAAAATAGGAAGCAAAATAAACATAAGAACAAAAGTCAACCCCTGGTGTGTAAATGATAAAGAGTTGAACAAGCAGTTAACAAAGGAAGAAATCTAAGCAACCATAAATAGATTAAAATGCTCCCAATCACTAATAATGACAAATTAAAAATAAAACTACTTTGATGTTCTATTTTATAGTCATCATTTTGACAGCTGACAAAAAAAGAAAAAAAGACAGTTGTTAGAGGGGCCTCCAGTTCTAGCTCTATGGTTCTATATATTCAATTCCTCAGGAGACAATTCAATTCAATAAGCACTTAACAAGTGCTCACTGTGTGCAGAAGAACATTATATTGGACCCTACAAGACAGCCAAAGCTTTCAATAAAACAAGCCTAAGTAAAATGTAATAGTATAATAGGGAATGATGGCGCCCAAATCCCAGTAATTCAAAACAACACAGAATCAAGAGAATAAGAAATTTAAAGTGTTACTTAGTTCTTTTCCAAAGGGATTTCCAGGAGGTGACATGAATTAAAGTGTCAATAGGTGGAGGAAACAATTGGAAGGAAAAGTTTACTGAATGACACAAGCAATGGCACCAAGGTGAGGAAACCCTGATTATGCATGAGAGATAGTAAGTTGTCTGGTTCAGATGTGATAAAGAATGGGTATAGGAAAACAAAGAAGGTTTCATACTGTGAAGTATAAGTATAAAAAGTATAATGCCAGAATAGACTTAATGTTGCTTAATAAACAACTGCTGCATTTTGAGAGTAGTACAAGCAGATAGCCTTGCAATAAGAGTTGAAAGATTCAAATTCAAATATGACCTCAGAAGTTTACTGATTGTGTGATCCTGGGCAAATCACTTAATCTATCTGCCTCAGTTTACTCATATTTAAAATGGGAATAATAATAGCATATGCCACCCAATAATATTTGTAAAGCAGTTTGTGAACATTAAAGAGCTACATAAAATTTTTAATTAAAAATATTTTATCACTAAAAATGCTAAACATGATCTAATCCTTCAAGGAACTGTAATCTTTGTTTTAGAGGAGGTATTGCCTCAATCTTGACTGATTAGGGTGATGGTTCTAAAGACTGGGGTGGCTGTGGACATTTTTAAAAAAATAATAGCTTTTATTTTCAAAACACATGCAAAGATAGTTTTCAACAATCAGTACTATTAAATTTTAACTATTTAAATTTTTATGACCTAAATATTAGTTTGACACTCACTTCATGGGTTAGAAAATCTAAGAATATCATTACTGAAAAAAAGACCTGAACTTTAAAAAAAATCAGTAATGGTTCAGCCTTATGTGGAAAGCATAAGAAGAAAGCATATATGGGAAGAAATCCTCCATTAAATGCTTTTCTATAATTTGCCTTCAGGTCACTATTCAATAAATCAGAAAGACTACAAGATGAATCATAAATTGAAAGTCATCTCCAAATTGATAATAACAAATAATAGAATGGAGGCAGAGTTTTGTCCCAGGGAAGAAAATGCTTTAACAAAGAAATCAGAAGAAAGCAATTAGTTAGATTGTTAAGGGAGGGAGGATGGAGCTGAAAACAAATCACAAATTTAAGAGAAGAACCTATGATACAAAAATAGCAAAGAAATAGAGGACACTCCATAATATGCATCAACAAATACTATCCAGCTGTATATTCAAGGCCTACTTAATCAACCCACTATACCAGAGGAAGATTTCCTCTGAGATGCCCAAGGTTCAACTCAGGTTCCTTATTAAATATCAAGAAAAAAGGAGGGTAAACAGAACATTAATCCAATTTTCAGATGACCTTAAATTGGAAAAGTTCTCCAGTGATGTGAGAGAGATGGAAGGGGGGGGAGTGAAATCAAATCAAATATTCCTCCAAGGGCTTTTTTCCTTGAAATGAAAACTCCTTCCAAGTTTGTTCCCAGAAAGGACAATTTCTCCCAGGACATTTCCCTGGCAGGACAACGCAACCTGTTTTGTCTGACTAGTTTCAAAAGGGCAAAATGTAGTCTTTATGAGAAGTTTACTTCTCATAGAAAAATATTAAATATGTAGACATGACAAAAAAAAAAACAATTTAAAATGGTAGTGTGGAAAGAGCATAGAATTTAAAGATGGAATCTGAGTTCAAATTCTGCCAGTCACTGATAACCCATGTAGACTTGAAAAAAATCACTTAACCACTTTGACCTCAGTGGTTTCTTCAGTTTTAAAAATGAGGCCTCTGTACTAGAAGACTTCTAAGATTTCTTCTAGTTCTATAATAACTTCAGGTGAGAAAATGACTCTAAAGGATAAAATAAGATAATATTTGTAAAATACTTGCCAAACCTTGAAGTGCTATATAATTCCTAGCAGCTGCTGCTGCCATTACTATTACTATTATTGGAAAGCTTTTATATAGGGCCTACTATGTGCTAGGCATTGCTCTAAGTGCTTCACAAATATTACCACATCTGATCTTTGTGACAATCTTTTTTAAGTAGGTGTTATTATTATTCCCATTTTACATGGGAAACTGAGGCAAAAAGTAGTTAGATGACTTCATTACTAATAAGAGTCTAAAGCTTAATTTGAATTAAGATATTCTGGACACTAAGACTAATGTAAGATTCATTCTATCACCTAGACACCAAATGTTATTTATTACTATAAATGAGAGACTTTAACGGTTTATGAACTTGGTTTTTAATTTGTTTTTACTTATTTTCTTTCTTTTTTCTTTTTTAAAAATTATTTGTTGAACTAAATACAAAATAAGAAAAAAACAAAAATTGAAAAATGACAGAAAAGGAAAATAAAAAACAAAACATTGTACTATGTCCAACAGAACATCAGGGAGGATTCAAAACATATTATGAACTTGTTTTTAAATTATTTTTATATCTGAATTTTCATGTATTTATTTTATGTATTGGAGGATATTATTCTGTAAAGGTCTTCCTGAACATGCAAAGTTCTGTTTGATTGTCCTTTGTTTTCAGAGGGGACTAATGACATCACAATGATTATTTCAATTCATGTGTGCATTGTATTTAAGTGAGGTACAGTTGCACAGAGTCAATTTTCTCTTCCAATGGCAGCCCAAAAGTCAAGATGATTAGTGATGGCCCAGGATGTAATAGATGAATTTGGTGTCTTTGATGTCTGACCAAGCTCTCAGAGCTCTATAATGCCTGCTTCAACCATCTTCATGGCTGTTGGAACAATTTGTTCTCATCCACTTATCATGCTGGGGGAAGTCTTCCCATGTTTGGAATAGACACTCCTTTAACTCAACAACAGACTTCTATCTAACAGAGGTCTATCAATTATCCTCAACTTGATTCAGCCTGTTTGCTGAGATGTTTTACTGAGGTACAGAAACTGTGCTTACCACAGCTTCAAATTAATGATAATAAAAGGATAAAAATCTCCTACTCTAAACCAATACAAACATGAGTACAAAATGATATATTTTCTATGTCTCTGCACATCATGGAAGATATTGGGAGACTGACAAATCTAAGAGGTTAATCTACAAAACTAGAAAACAAGCAAACTTTGCTGCTATGGCTAAGTCTATGATATATTTGCACCTAATGCTTCCTGGAAAACTGGTAGAGAAAGAACAATGTCAATTTTTTAAAAAAAATTAATCAGCCTTATAATTTTTGAACCAGATCTGTGATTTATTTGGCAGAAAACTTTTATATTATATTAATATTTTATGTTTTTCCAATTACATATAAAATAATTTTTAATATTCATTTTTTAAAATTCTAATTTCACATTCTCTCTCTCTCACTTTCCCCTTCTCCTTCATTGGGAGGGCAAGAAATTTGATATAGCTTATACATGTGCAGTCATGTAAAACATATTTCCATATTAGTCATGTTGTGAAAGAAAACAGGCAAAAAAAAACAACAAGAAAAACAAAAGTTAAAAAAAAAAAAAAAAAAAAAAAAAAACCCTGAAAACTAAACTATGCTTCGATCCGCAATCAGATTCCATCAGTTTTTTGTCTGGAGAAGGATAGCTGGCAGAGAACTCTTAATGAAGACATTTACTCTATCATTGCATATCAGGGTTTGTTTGATAACTTAAGTCTCAGAGAGCTAATTGAGAAGTTAAGCCACTTGCCTGATATCATGAACTTTCAATGTCAATGGAGGGACTTGAATGTGGGGGGTCATAGTATTAGCAAAGTATTTTCACCTTTTATTGTTTCTTCTTTTCTCATTTTTATTCTTTTTGATCTGATTTTTCTTGCACATGAAGATTATGGAAATATATTTAGAACCTATATCAAATTGCTTCCTGTCTTGGGAAGTGGGAGTGGGAGTGGGAGGAGAGAGAGAAAAAAATGTGGAACACAAGGTTTTGCAAAGGTGAATGTTGAAAACTATTTTTGCATATATTTGGAAAAATAAATGACTAATTTTTAAAAAAGGAAAAAAAAAGAGAGAGAAAGTGGCATCTGAAATGAACCTTGCAGAGTGAAATATGTTAGATAATAAAAATTAATTTTTAGTTATATCTGATTTTTTTCATGATCACTCAGAGTTCAAACATTCTAAGCCAAAGTATTGTTCAGTATAGGAACCTAACAGAACTTGACATATATTGCATGCTTAATCAATACTATTTGATTTATTGATTGTTGGCTGGCAACAGAAAACTAAGAAGTAGACTGAATAAAAAAGGGAATTCATTTTGCATTTAAATAATATACATAGGGATTCAGCAAAGAAAATAAGAAATCCATTCATGAAAATATGGGTATGCACTTTAATTAATTCTATAACTATTAGAATAAATTCTAATAACTAACAACTAATTCCCACAGTAAGCAAGAACAATTAGAAAATTAATTATTAAGGTACTGTTTATATTTTTGATGTAAGGCAAATCATGGGTTTCAGGTAAAAAAGCTTTTAGTATTCCAGAAGTAAATGAAAATGTGTTTGAATTTCCTGAAGTATATTCAGTTTCACAGGAAAGGCTTTGCTAACTTTTCTCAGAACGAACAACTGTAATCAAATCATAATATTTGGCTTTCCCTCGCAAATGCTTATCCTTCCAAACAGACAGTTCAATACAATGATGATTCACTGAACCATGAATTTGTTTATTGCTTTTCCATGATGCAGATATTATCTAAAGTTTGGACTTTAGCTTTATTTGGCCTCAGCTTTCGAATTCTTGTTATTCCTTCCCTGGGCCCAGAGGAAAATAAGGATTTAGAAAGAGCAAATCAAGATTCGTATGCTGAGGAATCCTTTCTCCCTAGCAGTGAGGTCTTTGGCCATAACTATTTCCCAATGCCTTGTCTGACCCCAAACCCCATGAAGGAGAATGGGTGATAAGGTTTGAGCCCATTTTTTTGATGGCCACTGGACTGCTTGAGAAGACTGAACCTTGACCAATCTAATAGGTGAGAAGAGTGGAGAGGATGTTAGTTTCTTTCTCCTTTTTCCATTAAGGTTCAAACACTTCTTCTAGACTCCCTCTTCAGTACAAGGCTGAGAGGAGAAAGATGGAGAATGGTGGGCAAAAACCTAGAACTACCTGTGGCTTTAAGGACATCCTAGATGCCATTGGCTATAAACATGGAGGCTAACACCAGCACTGTAATACATATCCCAAATGGAATCCAATGTTGGGGGTGAGCATGGATGATTATTGTCTTCTTAGCAGGCACAGAGCTTAGAGATGCTTAATAAATGCAATTTGCCTAGCAGATATTATGAAGTTTGAATTAGAAGGTTCATGAGAGGTCACAAAGTCCAATCTCTCATTTTACAGATGAGAAAACTAAGGCCCAGTAAAATGAAGGAACTGCTTCCCAAGGACATACAGGACTGTTATTATTCCTGCAGCATCTCAATGGTTATCTAGGAAATTCATCTAGTTTGCATGTTATCTGCACCACTGCCACTGGCATAATATTTGTTAAGCAAGTAAATCATACATATTCATTCGTTCATTTATCTATTCATTCATTAAATAAATATAAGGTAATAAAATTAGGGTGAAATGACTTGCCTAAGGTCACACAGGTAGTTTCCTGACTTCAGAGTTGGTACTCTATCCACTATGCCATCTTGTTGTCCTGGCATAATATTAAATGAAGATAAATTCAAGAGTTTCTAGTACTTTCCTGTTGCCTCTTGGACTAAACACATTCATGGATTTTAAAGCTGTCTACTACTCCAAACTACTCTCCTACTACAACTTACTATTCCTCCACTCGTCCCCATATATACCAGGGAAACGGGCCAGTGTTCTTTTTTTGTGATCTTCCATCTCCTCTCTCCATGCCTTTGCCCAGATTGTTCCCCATGCCTAAGGTACATTACCCCCTTTTCTCTGCCTTATATAATCATTTTCTCGAAATCTCAGTTCAAATGCCATCTTGTATAGTACATCTATCCTGAACTACTCTTTTGCAAAAGCCTGCCTTCTCCTTGAAATACTTTGCACAGTAGATTGAATGCTAGACCAAAAGTCAAGATGACCCGAGTTCAATAGCCTTAGACATCCACTATATGATCTTAGGAAAGCTACTTAACCACTGAACCTCAGTTTTCTCAACTGTAAAATGTGCATGATAATAGCAGCTACTTTGCAGGGTTTCTATGAAGATCAAATGGGATATTTGAGTACTTAGCACAATTTCTAGAACATAGTAGGTGCTATACAAATGTTCACTCTCTTTTTTTCTTTCCTATGCTTTTAATTTTCAATAATAATGATAATAATAATCACTACCATTTACATAGTGCTTTAAGGTTTACAAAGCATTTAAAGATGTTTTCTTATTTCATCCTCATTCTGCTGTTATTATTCTTTTTCAGGTGAGAAGATGGAGAGTCACAGAGCTAGTAAATGTCTGAGGCTACATTTGAATTCAGGTTTTCTTCACTTCTATAATATCTCTGACTTAAGTGCAACAGGTGAGTTCTGCCCAAGAGAACTTCCAGTTTGCAAAGGGCATGTTTTACTCTCAAGGTAACTCATTAAACTGCTATGCAATCTCTAAAAACCTATGCCTATGTTTGCTTTTGTGGTTCTAGCTATTCACAATTTAGAGATCAATACTATATAAAGTAATAGCTACTTTTTGAGAACCCAGAAGGGCATTGTTGGCCTGAGTCAGATAAGTGAGTCCCAAAGGGGCATCATACACATATAAGTAAATACAAAGTATAAATATTGAAAAACAGTAAAAAAATTATGGAGGGGGACTCTATTACTTAGGGGTATTATGGGCTAGTCTATCAGATTTGGAGTTTAAGATGCAATGAGGCATTCAAAAGACATTAATAAATAAAAAGTACATAACTGTTATCCAAATACAAATGGAAGCTAGGTATGCAGCTAAACCATCCTTATATTTTGAATTGTTCTTTATTTTTAAAGTAATTAAAGACCGTATGCCCTCTGCCTGAAGTAGAATCTAGAATCCATGCTAAAGAAGTTCTCTGCCAGTCAAATAATTAAATCAGTTTGATAAAAATGTCTAAGTCTGGATTGGTGCTGGGAAAGATCTTAAGTTCAGAAAGTTCATGTTCTCATGGACCTCCCAGGCTAATAACTGTAATCTTCTGTATTTACTTTTAAACTCAAGTGGCTTGTAGACCTAAGAACTGGAATTCTAAGGCAACTGCCAAGTCTTAACTAAATCTAACCTTGAGTCTTCTCTTCCTTGTGGTAGAATCCATATGTCCCTTTTAATTTTCAAAAGTGCCAGTATGTTCCTCAGTGTTTTGTCAGCACAAGTATACTGCCAATAGATTTCTATATATAGTAACAGAATGTGCCAATAATTGACCATCCTAATTGCACACCTGTTTTCACTGTGCTCCTATGACTACCATTCTGTGAGTGATTATCTTCCCATAGGGAGGAATGAAAGCTGTTTGACTCCTACCAGGACTTTACTATATATGATAATAATCATCTATACAAATTTTACATTACAATAATTTCCCTTTTTATGTGCCAGGTAAATATTTGTAAGAGTTATATTTACACAAATTAAATTATTATAATAAGTAATAATATATTTTTTCATGTTTTATTACCTGACTAAAACTAAAACAACTATTAAAGTTCAGGAGTTATAAAACCCAATCTTTTTTCTACTTCCACAGTTTGCTATGGCAACCAGTTAACTTAGGTCAGGAATTCAGAAAAGTATTGAGCTCAGATGAACATCTACACAATTTCCTTCTGTGGGCCAAATCTCTTATCCTTCAGATAGCAAAATGAGTAAATAGCCCGGTGCTTTTGATAGGTTATATACATCAATCAAGATATAAGGAGCAGGGTGAGGCTATCAAAAAAAGGGAATGAATAAGAGTGAAAGTGGTAAATGAGAAAAGATGAGGAAGAAGCTCCAATTATAGTGGAGGCCTGGATGTGATCTCATCTGTAAAAGATACATTTCCATGGCTACTCAGTGTTTCTCTCCAATGAGGATCTCTACTCCACATTAACTGCCATTTCGAAACAGGTACAATTCATACCATGGGGGAAATTAGCAAAGGTTCATGTAGAAAGTGGTAATAAAGTTGAGCTTTGAAGAGAGCTAAAAATATATATTCCAGCATTGGGAACAGCCTGATCAAAGGCATGAAGATGGGAAATAAACAAGAAATTGCAGATAAGGTGGTTCATCTAGAAACTAAGAAAATAAGAAGGAAAATGATATAGAATAGGCTTGGGAAAAACAAGCGAGAACTAGATTGTAAAGGAGGACTTTTTAATGCTAAATAAAATTTGTTAATTTAACTTAAAGGCTATTAAAAGGTACTGGAACTTTTAAAGCAGGGAACTGATCTAATTAGACTTGGTTTTAAGCATTTCACTTTGAATATCTGGAGGCTGGATCTGAAAGGGGAGTTCTTGAGGTAAGCAAATTAAGTAGGTGGCTATTATAATAGCCCATGTGTGAGGTCTGGACCTAGGATGGTAATCGCATCAAAGAGAAGGGGAAGATAGGAGAGAGGTTGTGAAGGTACAAGCAACAAGCCTTAGCAATTGATTGGATATGATTCCATGGACTAAGGGACAACAAGATTCATTGGATCATAGACTTAAAGCTAGGCAAGACCTTAGCAGTTACTGAGCATAGCCATCTAATTATAGAGAAGGAAAAACTGAGCCCCAGAGAAGTTAAGGGATGTACAAATGGTGACATAGCTAGTAAATGTCCAAAGCAGGTTTCAAAAAAGGTCTTCCTAACTCCAGTTCCAGTGCTCAACATTCACAATGCCTTATGATGATTTTGAGATAATTAACTTAGAAAAAACTAAAAGGATAGAAAGAGTAAAATTGGTAAGAGGAGAGGGAGAAGTTAATGAATTGGGAAAAGGAGAAGGATAAGCCCTGTTTTGAACATGTTTATTTGGAGATATGGGGGACATCCAGTTTGAAATATTTAAAAAAAATGGGAGATAGAGCTGAGACTAGTCATGGGATAGATATAGAGATATGGAGTCATCTGTATAGAAAGGATCAGTGAATCCATAGGATCCCCAAGAGGGATGTGGAGAGATAATACAAAGATTCTAGGAGTATCCCCAGTCACTGAGATTTGAATAAGATAAGCCAAAGAGGAGCCATATAATTTGAAGAAAAACTAGTAGAGATCAATGTCACCACATCTAGCTAGAACAGGAGTTCCTGGGTTTTTTTTTTTTTTTTTTTTTTGTTGTTGTTTTGTTTTTTTTTCCTGTCTTCAATCCCCATGATCTGGTGAAGCCTATGAGTTCCTCTTCAAAATAATCCTAACCCTAACCCTTAACTCTAATCCTGAACTCTGAATTTACTCCAAAACCTAACTCTAAACCCTAACCTAACCTGAAATTCTAATCCTAAAACTCTATATTTAACACTAACCCTAATTCTACATTTAAGAGAACAAAATAAAACAAAATGATTACAATGGAATACAAAAGTTAGTGAAAATTAAGATATAATTTTTCCCATTTGAGTTTATGGACCCCCTCAAAACTATTCATGAACCCTTTGGAGACTATAAGTGATGAACCACTGATGGAGGCATAGAGAATGTCAGAAGCTTCATAGAAGTCAAGAAGGACCGAGAAAAAAAAAAGGCATTGGACTTAGCAATTAGACCATTGGACACTGGTTCAAATCCTGCCTTAGTTACTTATAAGCTATATGAACCTAAATTTAATCTCTCTGAGCCTCAGTTTCCTTATTTATAAAATGGAGTAATAAGAGGGCTTCCCTCCAAGGAGTGCTGTGAAGATTGAATGAGATAATATATGCAAAGAACTTTTCAAACCTTAAAGAGCATTACAAATGCTAACTTTTAGCATCATCAGCCTCATCAAATATTTTACCTTTTCCTCAACTGTCATCAAATTTCATCAAGCAAATATTGGAGGAAGAATGACTTTATCATTTATACTAACACTCATGGAATATAGAAAAAGATTCAGTGGGTTGTGGCTCTTCATCCGAATGAATTAAAAATCCCATTTTCTGCTCTGATTTAAGAAACTTCGTTTTGAATTCAGACACAGCCTTTTGTGCCCTTGAAAAAGCATTATCTATCCTCACTAATGGAAAACCTGTTTAAAAAAAAATTCTTGGTTCTTATCTTATTCAATTTTACTATGCCCAGGTTTCAAATCCTCAGATTTCAATGAAATGCACACATTTACATAGAGTCAACAAGGGGGTAGAGGTCAAAGACAGTGAGAGGACAAATTTCAAAATCCAGAATGAAAGTAGAAAGGAATGGATACTCACGATGTTCATGAGAGTGAGGAGGTAGTTTTGGACATGTTCTTTGCCATGGAAGCGGACTACAGAATCATCCACACCTAAGAGCACTTCAATGTTGTGATCATTATCCCCCGCATGCCTTCTTCTCCTCATTGTCTCATTCAGCTGTTGTTCAAAATAATTGTAACTGGTACTGAGGTCATCAAGGCCCTCCCACTCAGGCCCTGTTGAAAAATAATGATAAAAAAAAATTTAAATATTTCAACTTACCTATATTACTTCTGTTTTTTTTTTCAAAGAACTTTTTTTTTTTTAAATAGCTTTTCATAAGTTGCTTAGAATTTCATTCACAGATGACCCAATACATACTGACTATATTTACTTTATAGGAGGATTTTGGGAAAACTGTAGACCAGGTTGGTATATTTCAAGCTCTCCCAATTTCCCTCACAAATAGAACAAATTTACACCTCAGGGCAAAAACAGACTGTGGAAAAACTAGAAGACTTGGGGCAGAACCAGGGTACTCCTATTTCAACCAGAAAAGGTCTGAAAAAACACCCTGGGCCAGGATTAACCATGAGAATTGCGAACACCTCTGGGCTAGCTTCACAGGAATCACAAAGACTTTTACCCTGCAGACTATTTGTAAAGTGAGGGCTTGAGTCTGGGAAGACAGAGAGAACCTTGGGTGATTGGGAATACCAGACCCAGCTATGCTGCTGAAATGTGGCCCTGGACAAAAAGAAATCAGCTCCCAGTGAGTGCAGAAGCAGCAAGACATGGGACACTGCTGTATGTGGGCACTTGCAGGAAGGTGGAGTTCTTGGTTTGGGGTTCCTGGTAAGAGTGGAGAGCTGAAGGGAAGCTTAAGGCACCATCTCTCCATCCCATAATTAGAGGTATTTTTTTTATTAATTTATCAGAGATAAAAATAACTCTTTGAAAATTAAAATCAGGAAAAGGTAAAGCAGTGAAGCCATGAGAGACTAAGAAATAGCAAAAGTGATTATAAAGAATGAGAAAATAAAACAGAATAAAAACCACTCATAAGGAAAACAACAGACCTAGAGAACAGATCAAGAAGAGAAAATATAAGAATAATTGGACTGCCACAAAGTTGTGACCAAAAAGAGAACTTTGATACAATAATGCAGGAAATAATCCTAGAAAACTGTCCTAGAGTGATAGAACATAAGAAGAAAGTAGAAATTTAAAAATCCACTGATTATCACTCAGAGATCCTTTGTGGAAAACATATAGGAATATTTTGAAAAAACCCAGATAAAAGAAAAAAATTTGCAAGAAAGAAGGGAAAAAAACCAGTTCAGATATGCTGAAGGAATAATTAGAATTGTACAAGATTTATCAGCAGATATAATAAAGTACCACAGGTCTTGGAATCATATCAACAGACAAGCAAAAGAACTAGGCCTGCAGCCAAAAAAATCATATCCAACAAAATTATCTATAATTTTCAATGAGAAAAAAAAATGGACATCAATGAATTTGCAGATTTTCAGGACTTTCTATCAATTAAACCTGAACTCAACAGAAAATTTAATACATAATTAGCCAATATCAAAAATCAGTTTTAAGGAACTCAATATGGACAAATGTTAAAATATGGACAAATTGCTCATTTTTTCTACGTGGAAAATGTATGCTTTATGTTTAGGATTTATATTTCAACAATTGGGTAAGCTCAAAAGAAAGACTGGCAGAGTAAAGATAAAAATAGTAATTATGTTATACAAACGAGGTGCAGAGGAAGAATAGACAAAGAGGCATTAGAGGGGAGTGAGGAGAACTAGTAGTTCTGAAATCCTACTCACAATTGGGAATCAATAAGCAACACTACACATATAACATGAAGGGTATAGCATTCTCCAAAATCTATAAAGAAATAAGGGGGAGGGGGTGGATGAGGAAGCAAAGGATGAAGGAAGAAGACAAGAAAGGGATCCCGGGGTGGAGGAAGGTTAAATAATAGTATGTCAAGTTATGGAGCAGAATTTAATAAAAGTCAGCAGGGATAGGAAAGATGTATGTGTATGTGTATATATATATATATATATATATATATATATATATATATATACACATATATATATGTATATATGCACAAATATATCTTTTCTTAATGATCATTTACTTGGAGATAGTGGGAGGATGAAAAGGAGATAAGTGTATGTCTGTGTGTATGTATGTGTATGTATATATTTACATACGTATATAAAAATATATCCTTTCTTAACTATAGTCTGCTTGGGGGGTGACAAAAGGGAGGAAAAAGAATAAAGTAAATAGGGTGTGCAGCATAGAACAAGAGAATAATTTACAATGAAGAAAAAAAGACATTCATAAATATAATTTCTTCTACTAATACATATGCTGTCTTAAAATGGTATTTGTTATTATATATTTTGAATTCTCTCTGGTGTTCTGCTGAGTACATGATAATGTTTTCTTTTGCATTGCTTTTCTGTTTTGCTTTTTGTTTCTGTTTCTTCAAATAAAATAAATTTGGAAAAAAATAAAAATAAAAGCAAAAAAATTATATTAAATTACTAAAAAACAAAAAAGTAGAAAAAGAAGAAAATATCTACTATAAGGGTAATATGAAAATGTGGATGAATAAGTATGATCTGAAAAATTAATTTTATTAAGTAATGCTTAAATAATCAATAATCTGTCATAGACTATAGTTCATATTATTATTTCATATGTCTACATTTCCTATCATCTAAACTGAAATATTTCTTTCAAAGAATTATCCCAAGGAAAGTAAGAAGGAGGGATTCTGGTACAACAGAGCAATGAGATATAATAATCTATCATAATTATGTGTAATATATAAAATTTTTATATATGATATGTTATATAATATAATCTATTGCAAATAAAATTAACATTATATAATGATATATAATAAAATAAAATTATTATTATGGCACTATAATTATTAACATTATGCTATTTATACAATGTTTTGAAGCTTACAGAGTTCTTTAAAAATATTATCTTGGGCCAAATGTGGTAGTTCTGAGCTGTAGTGGGCTAAGGCCCTCAAGTGTCTGCGCTAAGTTCAGCATTAACATAGTGAGCTTTCAGGAGCAGGTTGCCTAAGAAGAGTTGAACCAATTGAGGTGAGAAACTGAGCAGATCAAAGCTCTCATGCTCATCAGAGTGGGATAGGGCACATAAATTTTCTCTCATCTTTTCTATCTGGGAGAAATAGAGAGACACCCAATAGATAGATAGATACATAGATACATAGACATATAGATACACAGAAAAATATATACATGCATACATACATGGATGGATAGATATATAAACAGATAAATAAATATTCATTCTCTGTTTTGCCTCTCCCAATTTATTTATAAATTTTATAATAACAAATTATATATATATATATGTTATTATACAGTACATTTCATTTTAAATATATTTATGTATAAATATATCATAAAATAGTTGATAATATATAATATAAAATAAATGAAAAATCAAATGTATAGTTTCAATTCTTAATCAGGGAAAATTCTAAAATATTATATCTAGCATAGTGTCAGACACATACCGGACTTTTTAATAAAAGGCTGATTGATAGATTATAGTCAGTATAAAATTTTAGGTTATATTCATCCATGTGCAAAATATTTTAATATGAAAACATATCATAATTATAAATTACCTTGATTTCCTAAAAATGGCACATTTTAACTCATGCTTTTAATATTTAATAATCTACCAACACTGGAAGTCACTTAAATCAATGTCTAGTGACACTAATAAATGGGCATTTTCCTTCCATCTTTGGGGTTTTGGTAATGTTGGGGAAAATTTGTTTTTAAAATTGTGTCTTGGCCAAAATGAATGTAGACATAGTCCCAACCAACTCCGCATTATTTGAAGTGGCAGAATTTCAAACCCTACTCAAAGCTTCCCCAGCTCAGAAAAATATATGGAAACGCCCACTCCAAATATAGTTATAAGACCTGAATATGACCACTCAGATTTAAAATTTGCACTATAATTCATCTTGACTTAAACCCACCTGTTGGCTTTATTAAATAAGAAATTCTCACTATACTGAGGAATCACAGTGGTTCAATAATAAAAAATGACTCCCATCTCTGGCCATATAAAACAACAAGAAGTTTCACCAACAGTTTTACATTTGATCCTCAAATCTTTTCAGACTTCAGAATGTGGCACATGGTTGTACCTCATATACAAGTGGGAAACTCATACATGAGATTCCAATTCTAAAAATACTTGTGCCTGGAAGAGCTGTCACCTATGACATCCAAAGGAAACACACTGGAAATGTCATCATACAACAGTGTCTGCATGAATGGAATAAGGGGAGGTATGGCTTCAGAAAGATAGTACTTTTTGTTCTGTATAGTACCCTTGCTTTCCATTTCTTCTTAAATAAGGAAGGATTCTGATTGGGAAGAGAGGAGAATCCCCTTTTTGTGAATGAGACAGCTGAGGAAATGAGAAGGAAAATTTTTCTTCCCAAGTGTTGCCTTTTCTCCACCAAGACTCCCCAAGTACATATTTTCCTCATACCATACAATTTTCCTTTTATATGACTTCTAATGCGAAATGTCAAACATTTTGGAGAAAAATGGCATTCTAGTTTCCAGCCCTTTGCCCATATTGACATTGCTATTTATAGCAGGCAACCTTGACACATCATGAAATAAGTTTAGCCATAATTGGATCCTTTCAGTACAATCTACTCATTTTACTGTAGTTTGCTGGCTTTAGAGCCAGAAGAGAGCTTAACGATAATCTGGTCCAACCAACTCATTTTTAATGAGAAGAAAATAGACCTAGAAATAGGAAGAGACTTGCTAAAGTAATACAGGCCTTATGAAGCAAACACAGGAGTTGCAAAGCTTGGTGCTCATATTCCAAATTAGTCTTTCTACCAGCAAGGCAATCAAGTGGCATTGTGGGTAGAGTATTCCACTTGCAGAGAGGAAGACCAGAGTTCAAATCCTGCCTCAGAAACTTGTTAGCTATGTGACCCTCTTTAAGAGAGTTAACTCTTTTCAGCTTCCATTTCCTCATGTATAAATTGCAGATAATAATATAACATAATAATAGTAGTACAGATAAATAGTATAACAATAACTCAGTTATTGTGAGGATCAAATGAGATGGTACAGATAAAACCTCACTGTTTTCCCATGCTCTATTGCTTCCCAAAGAGGGAAAATAAGATCCCAGAATGTGCTCATTGTGAAAGCCTCTCATATCTCAAAATAACGATTGCTTTTTGACAAATTAAACAAACCAAAATCAATTTATATTTATATGTTAAAGAGATCTAAGAAACAATCGATGGAGACTTTCTTTGATTAACTGAGAGTCAACAGATTCACTATGTGATCTAAATAAAGACTGACACAGGTTTTAGAAATATTAACAACTTTAGTCTTATTTTTAAAGTTGCTATCAAACCAACATGGTCTACAGTGAACACAAATGCATGTGTGTGCACACACATACACACACACACACAAACACACACACACACACACACACACACACACACACACACACACACACACATATATATATATATATATATATATACACAAACCTCTCACATAATTTTGGCTTTCTTTTTAAAGAAGAAACTACTTTATTTATCAATTCACATTTCCCAACCTTGGGGACAATTAATCTGAAATGAATTAATAGTTATAGGAGATCTAAATAAGTGATTCACTCAATGTCAATGATAACAATAAGTTTTGCCATTCAGAGCAGTTTTGCAGAAAAAACTGGTCCAGATGGTATATTAGAGCACTTCGAGAAGTATGGGAATGGAAATTAGTGAGAATTCTGGTACATGTGATCTGGAGCTGAAGGAATCTTGGCCCTGACTTGGAGTACCATAGCAAGGGACAGAGCCAGACCCTAGTAAACCATTGCCCAGGGGTACAAGGGCAGGCAATAGCATGGGTTTTAAAACCTCTAAAAGGCTCCTATACTACAGCAGCAGACAGGATCTGTTCATCTGCCAAGCTTATCAGAAGAAGGAAGATGCAGTTGGAAGCAATTCCCATTTGAGGATGTCAGAATAAAAGGCAGAGATGGAGCTTTGGGCCAGCAGCTACATTAGCCTATCAGAAGAAAGAAACAGAGAGATGAGCCTAATTCTAGATATCCACCCAGAATTGTATAAGGCAATAGTACCCATACCACCAAGGAATATCACCAAAAAAGGCCTGACCACACTCCAGTCCTTGAATTCATTTTGGGGAGGAGTCTGCCTCTGGCACAAAATCCTAGTCCAAGAATTTCCAAATCAATCCAATTCAATAACCATTCATTAAGTATCCACTATGTGCCAGACACTGTGTTAAGCCTTGGGTTTAGAATTTGGGCTGAAGACATAAATAATAAGAAGTAAATGCCAAAAAACAAATGAAAAAACTATAGGTTCAGAAAAGCCCAAGAAATGAACCCAGAGTAGTTATCTTGTCATTAAGTACAAGTAGAGCTCCAGATAAAAGAAGTTTATCCATTAAAAACTACAAGAGTTGTTAGAGGAAATAACACAAGTTAAATAATGAAATTAAGACTCTTGAGAAGATAAATGGAAAGAGAACAATTTAGAAAAGGTGGAAAATATGATCCAAGTTATACTCTTAGAAAAATAGAATGGGGAAAACAGAATTCAATGATTCTATAAGATGAAAAAAAAATCAGAACAAAATCAAAAGATTGAAAAACTAGAAAAAACATAAAGTAGCTACTATCCAAAACAACTGATATGAAAAACAGGTTAAAGAGATATAATTATAATTGCTGGATTCCCAGAAAATCATGACAAAAGAAAAAAAATCTGGAAATTATATTACAAAACATCACAACTATCCAGATCTATTAAAATCAGAAAGCAAAAATAAAATACCCGTAATACTCCAATCAGCTTATAAAACCAGCCCTAATATGAAAAGCCTCAAAAATGTCATAGTCAAAATCTAGAGCTTCCAAGTATATATATCTACATAGACATAGATATGGATAGATATAGATATATGGACATAGAAAGATATACTTATAAATACTTCCACACATACATATGTACATATATTTACATAATAGAAATGCTATACTATTGTAAATATTATTTCATTTATATGATGTATTATTTATATATAATGTCTATTATGTATATATTAAATAAATAAATATATATATATCTGCATATATATATATATATATATATATATATTCCAAGAGACAAAAGATTCACCTTATAACCAGAATAAATTATTTTGAAAATTAAACATAATCTTATAGGAAAAAATAAAATGGTTTTTAATAGAATAGGTGGTTTTTAAATATTCCTTATAAAAAGATTAGAGATGAATGAATGCATAGAAATTCAAATAAAGGAGAAAAGAGTAATCCTAAAAGAGAAATACATTTGAGTAAATGGAAAGTGATAATGGTGATGAACAGCTGATATTTTAATAGGAAGAGAAGAGACAAATATTCTACCAGAATGTCAGTGCCTTGAGAATCATAAAGAGAGTAGAGAAAGATAAGCACAGGGTCTGAGGTTGGTTATGTTCTATTTTGTTGGTTCAAAGAAAGGAATAAAAATGTAGGAGAAATTGAATACACTAAGAAAAATGGGAATAACTTTTTATAATAATTGTGGGAATCTGAGAAGAATTTATAGAGAAGACACTGCTATCTGAATTAGAAAAAGAGAGTTGAACTGAATTTGGTATAGAAATATGTTAAATTATCCAAAGCATAAGGAAAAGGTAAAGAGGTTTTTAAGAAGAAAGAGATCATGTGGAAGGGAGAGTTAAAAGAAGAATTCAGAAGAAGTAAGGAAAGATTAACATACATTTTAGAAAATTTTGCACAATTAAAATCTAACAAAAGTGGTAAGTTAAAACAAATCAATGGAGATTTAAAAATATCTGCAATACACAGATTAAAAAGATAATAGAGAAGTTAAACAACCCAATAGTAGAGAAAAAAAATCAAACAAGATAAAAATGAACTCTTAAAGAAAAATTCTCAGGACAAATTAGATTTACAAGTGTATTACATTAAATATTCAAATAATAATTAATTCCAACATTACATAAATTCTTAAAAAAGAGAAAAAAGACACTGACATTAATATGGTACTGATACTAGTAACAATGAAAATTAATGTAGAGAAGTAAAATCAAACACAGTATTTAAAAGAAATATTGATTTAAAAGTATTGATTAAAATATGAGCAGAGAAGTATCAAAATATTAAAAATATCATAATTAGGTTGGATTCCAACATAGGTTGGATTCATAGCAGTAACATAGGCTTGGGTTAATATTCAGAAAATTATGAATGTAATAGAGGCACTATTAATAAAAAATAACCAACATCATAAATATATCTATAGATGAAAAAATTTAACAAAATAAAATATCAATTTCTATTTTAAATTTAGTAACAAATGGATATTTCTCTAACATAATAAACAGTACCTTCTTAAAACCAAGAACTGACATTATCTGTAATGGAGAAATGCTAAAAGTCTTTCCAATAAAATCAGGGATAAACAAGGTTATCCATTATCACCACTATTATGCTGGGTCTATGTAAATGAATATTGTTAATCTGTAATACATAGTGAGAGACATATTCACAGAAACCTGTGAACACTTATATAAATTGATGAAGAATGAACTCAGCTGAACCAAGAGACCTATTTATACAATGACAACAGAGATGTTAAGGAAAACATTCTTAAGGAGAAAAAAGTCAGGACTCATATCAAAGCAATGATGTATCAGGACTCCATAAGCCTGGTCATAAAATATATTTTTAAAGAGGTAATGAAGTTGAGGTGTGAAATTTTACATACATACACACAAATGCATGTATATGTATGTGTGAATGTATATCTAAAATGTATGGATTTATTTTCTATGACTTTAGTTATTATTGTAAAGGAGTGCTTTTGTTTATGAGGGGTAAGGTAAACTAAGCCTAGAATGGAATATGTGGAAGAGAGGAATCTGGATTGTAGCTGGAAAGTTCTTTTGATGTTCCCAAGTATTTTTTTTAACAAAAAGCTCATGTTTTTACAAAAATAATTCCTATAGTGGTGTTATATTGTAGAGAATCATAAAATATCATCTCCAAAGAATTAAAATTTGAAGGACACTCAAAGGGCAATGTAAGGATTCATGATTGATGTCACTAAACTACAACATAATCACCAACAACAAACTGTTCAGAAAAAGGGATAAAAAGGAAATCAATTAAATGGTCAAGGGATATGAACAGACAATTCTCAGATGATGAAATTGAAACTATTTCCACTTATATGAAAGAGTGTTCCAAATCACTACTGATCAGAGAAATGCAAATTAAGACAACTCTGAGATACCACTACACACCTGTCAGATTGGCTAAAATTACGGGAACAAATAATGATGAATGTTGGAGGGGATGTGGGAAAACTGAGACACTGATACATTGTTGGTGGAGTTGTGAAAGAATCCAGCCATTCTGGAGAGCAATTTGGAACTATGCCCAAAAAGTTATCAAACTGTGCATACCCTTTGACCCAGCATTTCTGTTATTGGGCTTATATCCCAAAGAAATACTAAAGAGCGGAAAGGGACCTGTGCCAAAATGTTTGTGGCAGCTCTTTTTGTTGTAGCTAGAAACTGGAAGTTGAATGGATGTCCATCAATTGGAGAATGGTTGGGTAAATTGTGGTATATGAAGGTTATGGAATATTATTGCTCTGTAAGAAATGACCAGCAGGAGGAATACAGAGAGGCTTGGAGAGACTTAAATCAACTGTTGCTGAGTGAAATGAGCAGAACCAGAAGATCGCTGTACACTTCAACAACAATACTGTATGAGGATGTATTGTGATGGAAGTGGAAATCTTCAACATAAAGAAGATCCAACTCACTTCCAGTTGATCAATGATGGACAGAAATAACTATACCCAGAGAAGGAACACTGGGAAGTGAATGTAAATTGTTAGCACTACTGTCTATCTACCCAGGTTACTTATACCTTTGGAAGCTAATAATTAATGTACAACAAGAAAATAGTATTTACACACATATATTGTATGTAGGTTATATTGTAACACATGTAAAATGTATGGGATTGCCTGTCATCGGGGGGAGGGAGTGGAGGGAGGGAGGGTATAATTTGGAAAAATGAATAAAAAAATTAAAAAAAAAAAGGAAATCATTAAAGAAATGCATGATTAGAATAGTAGGTAGACTAGCAATCTCCCCATATACATATGGAAGGAAGGAAGGAAAGAAGAAAAGAAGGAAGGAAGGAAAGAAGAAAGGAAGGAAGGAAGGAAGGAAGGAAGGAAGGAAGGAAGGAAGGAAGGAAGGAAGGAAGGAAGGAAGGAAGGAAGGAAGGAAGGAAGGAAGGAAGGAAGGAAGGAAGGAAGGAAGGAAGGAAGAGAAGGAAGAGAAGGAAGGAAGGAAGGAAGGAAGGAAGGAAGGAAGGAAGGAAGGAAGGAAGGAAGGAAGGAAGGAAGGAAGGAAGGAAGGGAGGAAGGAAGGAAGGAAGGAAAGAAGGAAGGAAGGAAGGAAGGGAGGAAGGGAGGGAGGGAGGGAGGGAGGGAGAAGAAGGAAAGATTGGAAGGAAGGAAAGGAGGAAGGAAGGCAGATTGGAAGGAAGGAAGGAAGGAAGGAATGGAGGTAAGGAGGAAGGAAGGGGGAAGGAGGGAGAAGGAAAGATTGGAAAGAAGGAAAGAAGGAAAAAAGGAAGGGAGCGAGGAAGGGAGGGAGGGAAGGAGGGAAGGAAGGAGGGAAGGAAGGAGGGAAGGAACGGAGGGAAGGAAATTTATTAAGATTTTAGGCACCATAAGTAAGAGACAAAAGATCTTCAGAAAGATACATAGCATATTCCAATCCCTTCCTTTTAGAGATCTACTCCTGACTCATAACTTTCTCCACTATGCCATAGCAGCCTCCTCTCACTAGAAATTCCCTCTTCCCCTGACCATCTGACATCAGAAGTATCCTCCATTCCAGAGGACCTAATTGGTTAATTTCTCCCAGAGCCTGCATTTTTAGGAAAAAATATCTTGACCAGCCAGGTTTTTACTCCTCTCTGGACTCCATTTCTATCTCTCTAGGCTTCCTCTATTATGTCTCTTTCTCTTTCCCTTCCAACCCTTTATTTCCTTTTAAGAACTGTCTGTCTTCCCCTATTAGAATGCAAGTCTCTTGAGGTCAGGGACTATCTTTTTGCTTGTGCTTACATTTCCAACATTTAGGAAAGTGCCTGGCATACAACAAATGCTTAATAAATGCTTATTAACTGAAAGGAATTAAGGTCTACAGAAATTAGTTGATCATATAGTATCTGAGGCTGCATTTGAAACCAAATTTTGTGACTTAAGAGATTCCCTACTGTGTTGCATAGAACCAACCCTTAAAAAATGGAGTACTGGTCAATCAATTCCATCTGTTAGCAACCTAAAGGGTAAAATACAATTATGTTATTTGAATTGGATATCTAGAAATGTTGGTTTTATTAAAATAGCACATTAATTTTAAATGATTAAAGTATCCTATTAAAAATGTAATAATTATATTGCCACAGGTGGTATATAGTGAAGAATATGGAGAATTAACTATTTTTCTAGGACCATAAAGCTGATGAATTCTTTACCAACTGGGAAATTCCATCATATTAGTTCAAAGAAAATTATTCTGGCCAACTTATGATGTCAATTCTGAAATTGAACTTAAGTAACTGTTTCAATTTTTAAAAAACCCATTACTATGAATGAATATAACTTTCCATAACTTCTCTTCCCTTACAGTCTTGGTTCTGAAATAAATGTGTTTCCTTCTATTTTCAATGATTCCTGACTAGGGAAACATATGTAATTTTTGTTGGGGAAAACTACATTATTTTGCATGTGAAAAAATACACATTTTGAGATCTTTATTTTTATAGTAAGGATTTATTAATTCTAAGTCCAGATTTTAGAACTGTCCTCAACCTTTTCTGTTCATCTGTTCATCTTCCCTCATGAGGGCTGAGAAGAGCCCTGTGAGAGTTAAAAAGGAAAAGGAAATGTCAACCCAGGACAAAGTTTTGGATACACTCGCAGTTAATAGCCATGAAGTAGATAATAATCCACTAAAAAGAGATTGACTAGAAATGCTTTGGTAGATTGAGAACCAAAAGACAGGAGTATCATATAAACCCAGAGAGGAAAAGATTTCTAGAAAGAGAAGATGATTGGCAGTGGCAAAGGGAATATAGTAAATAGTGGCAAATGAACTAAAAAAAGGAAGAAAAAGACCATCAATGTAAACAATTAAAAGATCACTGGTAACATTGAGAAATGGAATTTGGCTGAGAAAGGAAGCAGAGACTTAGGATGATAGCTTCAGGGGACACTAGCATCTGTGTGTGTGTGTGTGTGTGTGTGTGTGTGAGAGAGAGAGAGAGAGAGAGAGAGAGAGAGAGAGAGAGAGAGAGAGAGAGAGAGAGAGAGAGAGAGAAGAATGAGCATTCCTGAAACAGTTGGAAAACAGACCATAGACATAGAAAGACTGAATTTTAGAAAAAGGGAAGCATTTAGGGGAAATTGCTGGGGAAAACAAGATCAAAGGCACTGAAGAAGCCTTAGAGTTGTCATTGGAAAGAAGGTCTACCTCTTAATCAGAGGAAAAAAGTAGAAGACAATACAAGATTTTATAAAAAGATAAAGGGAAAGGAACTTCATACTGAATGGCCTCAATTTTTCCAACAAAATAAGAGGTGAGGTCTTCAGCTGAAATGTTTGGGGAGGAACTGTGGGAAACTTAAAAGAAAAGAGGAGAAGTTTCTATGAAAACTGGGATAAGGAATCAATAAAGATGGTTTAAAAAGATTTATTGTGTACAATGAAGTCACAATTGAAGTAAAATAAAATAAAATAGATTTGTAGTGAATTCAGTTGGCACAGTTGTTTGATTTCCATTTAGCAGCATATGAGTAGATTCAGAAGAAGCAGATGGTGGAAGCAATCCAGGGTTTAGGTTTGGCAAAGGCAGAACATCAATAGAATAAGGGAGAGAGAGGTATGAGATCAAAGAACAGAATGAATTTGAAGTAGTTAACAGGAGAATTGAAATCCTGGTGAAGATAAATAGGTTTAAGAAGAATCATACATGGATGGAATGATAGAAAGTTATGGTCAGATGGCAGGTGTCATAATTTTCTGACTTCTCAGATAGAAGATTAGAGTTTTTGATCAGGAATACTTGTGGATAATGTTTATATCCATTGTGGCAACATTCCTATATGGCTCAGATCACATAGAGCAGAGGTGTCACATGTATGGATTTGCACTATATGGGCACTGCATAATTAAAAATATAATTTGGAAATATTTATCAAAATATATAAAATATGACATAAACTGATATATGTTGAATATACTAATATATAATGTAAATGTTAATTTGGGATTTTTAAATCAATCTTTAAGTCATGCCAATCTCTTCTTGATTCCTTTTTGGGCTTTTGGCAAAGATATTGGAGTGCTTTGTCATTTCATTCTCCGGTGGATTAAGGCAAAGAGAATTTAAATAACTTAATTTAAATAACTTACCCAGAATCACACAACTAGTAAATGTCAGAGGCATTCAGGGAACTTTATGAATGGTTTAGTCCCTGCTCTATATGAATTTGACACAAAGGATTAGTCTGGAGGTTAGGTATTGGAGAGAGCATCAGTATGTATTTTGAAATCAATTACCTATTAGCCCTCTAATCTATATAGAGTAAAAATGTTAATTCAGTGAACATTGAAAGAAGAAATTCTTCTGGGGGAAGTCATCTCTCTGTGAGTGAAATTAGCAAGGATGACAGGAATCCAAAATGAAGTCTACTCATTATGGAATAAGAATTCCAGATGGCACATCTCAGAAGAACTGTACTAGGACAAGGGAAGAGGAGTTTAGAAAAAGATGGAAATATGAAATAATTAGATTGACTGCATCATTTTTTACAAATTATAGTTAATTGATTTCAGGTCATGGTTCTTTGTCTCTGATCTTAGTTCAAAATTCAGCTTACTTTTAATGAGTTAAATTTAGAATCCAGTTTTCTTGTTAAGCAGTGTTCTATTCTTTTGTCAAAGATATCTGGCTTGTTATCCAAAGTCTGATCTTCTGTTTCTCAGCCTGCAGATTGATTCAAACAATAAAGTTTCTTATCCACAGGAGGGAAGGAGTAGGTTGTTGCTAGCCACTCATTCCCAATTTCCAACCAACCATATTGTCTCCCATGCCCTAGAGTATAACAAACAATTATACTGATGTTTGCCATTCATAATGTCAAGCTTTTAAAAGAAATAAGTTTTGTTCTGTTCTGTCCTCTCCCAAATTATAAGAAAGCTGCCTACCTTATTAGGAGTCAGTTTTGCTGACGAAGCTGAGATCTTATTTATTAATAAATTCATACTTTACTAATGAATTGATCATACTTGTACCTTTATGTTGCAGTTTGCCTTAAATTTAATGTAGGAAAAGATGGGATGTCAGGAATAGAGGTAGACTAAAGTAGACGATGATTAAGTTATATAAGCATAGGGAGACTAACAGGTGTTAGAAATTTGCTCCTTAAGGGTTTAAGTGAATAGCACATACATTAAAATGGTTACAGATTCTAAGGATTTTGATGATTGTTCACAGTGGGTAGGGTTGGGGTTATGAGGCTTGCTACCTGTTTCTCCCCACCTATTTTTGTTGGTTTGGGTCAAAGGCAAATTCTGGCAGTAGTGTGGGTGTATAATCTACAGATAAAGATATAGGTTCTTATTAGAGTAAAGGGCAGATCTCAAGGGCAGAGTATAGGAGGCACACAGAGGCATGTTCTGCCTGAGCCTGACAAACAAGGTAAGGATGGTATTGAGTAAACCTCATTAACAAGGGAAAGCCTCCTCTCCCTTGCTGATATGCACACTCTCAGCTGGGGACTATAAAAAGGGGGTTGGAGAAGATGGAGAGAGGGAACTCCAGAAGGAAAAACTCCAGAGGGAACTCTATGTAAAGTGATAGAATAAAGACCTACTGGCACATACTTGAGGGACTCGGGTGTTGTGTGGGGAACCTCTAAAGAGGTAGCCCTCTAATTGAGATAATTAGAGCCGAAGACCTCCGAAGACCTGGGGAAAGTAAGAAACCAGTTGACCCCCACTGAGATGAGTAGCGGGAATTAATGGATTCTTGTGATCAACATTAATCTTTCTTATCACCTGTACTTTCTATCTCATTCATCTCAATTTACTAATTCCAGGCTTTGCCCTTATACTGACCTCTACTGAATCAAATAATTTCTCTCCCTCCTCATTTAAGAAATAAGTACTTTCCCTTATTTTGGCCTGTTCTCTTTTTTTCCAAAGAAATCAATTAATGCCACTCCAAAGAAATCAATTAATGCTCACTTTGCTCCCCCTTTCTACCCTCACATCAATTCATGACTTTACTAGGTACTTAGACTGGGAAGAAATCTCTGGAGTCATTTAGTCCCAGCTTCCACCCAATGGAGGGATTTCCTCCACATCTCTGCCAGATAGTCATCTAGCTTATGCTTCAACACTTCTACTGATGTCTCATTAGGGGCCAATGATTCCATTCTCAGATGGTTCTATTTAATTGCAAGAGAATTCTTCCCTTAATTTAACCTCAGTCTGAATCACTATAACTTCAAGTTGTTATTTGTAACCCTATCCCTCTGGAGAAACAGAACAAGTTTAATACTCTTAAACAAATACCTGAAAATAGATATATTTTTCTCTACTTTGTTAAACATTCCAAATGACTTCAAAAATTTCTC
This sequence comes from Sminthopsis crassicaudata, assembly GCF_048593235.1. NCBI lineage: Eukaryota > Metazoa > Chordata > Mammalia > Dasyuromorphia > Dasyuridae > Sminthopsis > Sminthopsis crassicaudata. Next base: position 164,864,249 of record NC_133622.1, on the reverse strand, counting down.
ATATAATAGGGATCCCCCCCATACTCTGAAGTTATTTCTGCTTTTTTTTTGGTAGGGGGTATCTCTTGAAAAGTGGTTCCTACATCTGAATATTCCAAACCAGCAATGAGCTTTCCACTATATAAAAATATATTGCTATATCTCAAGGTTTTTCATCTGTAAAAAAAGAGAGCATGTCAAAAGATGATTTTTAACTTTTATTTTAAAATATTTAATTATATTATCTTAGATACCTCTGTGCCCTTTGGTACTATAAAACTCCTGCAGCCTCAGCTTATAGTTTTCTCTGGAGCTTCATTTTATGGTTTCTGTTCTCCCTATTTGTTAACTTCCCATCAATGCTTCATTTGACCTTATTCTATTCAAATTATTTTGGATACCTCACCACTTTCTTCGGGTACAGGGAAACTGATTTTTTTACACTCTAAATTGCATTAGTCTCTGCCTAGAGGATACATTCAGATGGATGTCTTACTGATTTAAAAAGTCTTAAAATCAAATCTTAAAATAAACTCAATTATTTTTCCCATGAGTATCAACTCTTCCTAACTTTAATACCATTAACAGAATGTTATCTGCCAGATTCCCAAGTTCAAATTTCAATTTGTTTCCCTTTTATTTAATTTATCATCAAGTTCTTTTAATTTTCCTACATTTCTAATCTTGTTTGCATTAGTTTTGTTTGTACAAAAACTTTTTAACTTAATATAATCAAAATTATCTATTTTGTGATCAATAATGATATCTATTTCTTCTTTGGTCATAAATTCTTCCTCCTCCATAGATCTGAGAGGTAAACTATCCTACGTTCTTCTAATTTGTTTATAATGTCATTTTATATCTAGATTATGAACCCATTTCGACCTTATTTTGGTATATGGTGTTATATGTGGGTCAATGCCTAATTTCTGCCATACTAATTTCCAATTTTCCCAGCAGTTTTTGTCAAATAGTGAATTCTTATCCCAAAAGCTAGGATCTTTGAGTTTGTCAAATATTAGATTGCTGTAGTCATTGACTATTTTGTTCTGTGAACCTAACCTATTCCACTGGTCAACAGCTCTATTTATTAGCCAGTACCAAATGTTTTTGATGACTGCTGATTTATAATACAGTTTTAGATCTGGTACAGCTAGGCCACTTTCATTTGCTTTTTTTCCCCCATTAATTTCCTTGAAATTCTTGACCTTTTGTTCTTCCAGATGAATTTTGTTGTTATTATTTCTAGGTCAGTAAAATAGTTTCTTGGGGAAAAAAATTTCCTACACAATGTTCATAAGGCAAAACTCTAGCTCTCTTCACTGCTACATTCTTTCTATCTCCTCTTCATTCCTTTCCTTTCCTCTCTTTTTTTGTCTTTCCTTTCCTCTCCTCTCCCTTTTTACTCCATACTATACAGTCATGAGAATTTTTCCCCTTACACAATTTTGATAATAGCACTATTTATTTGAAAGGCTTTGTGTGTACTAGCTTTTTATGTTGGGGCAATTATGCTCTTTCCTATTCTCTTTCTATTATACTCTTTGTTGGCTACCTCATTACTTCTCATGAATTTAATTATCATCTCTTTACAAATAATTCCCATATTCCTCTTTATTCTCTCCTCTGAGCTTTAATTCTACATCTCTAATTTTTTATTGAACATTTCAAATGGGATGTCCCAGCAATGCTTAAAACTCAGCCTATCTAAAACTGAACTGATTAATAGCTTTCCAAAAAAGAAAAACAAACTTCTCTTCTTGACCACTTTCTCTCAGAGGTCACACAATTTTTTTTCAGTTCCCCAGGTTCATAAAATTGTCATTATATTTGTCTGCTCACTTTCTTCCATCCCAAATATCATATCAGTTGCCAACTGTGTCCTTTCCACTTCCACATTTCACATCTGACTCCCTTTCTGTACTTATATAGCTATAACCTTAGTTTATAGTCATCACTTTTTGCCTAAATGATTGTAATAGCTTCCTAATTGAGGTTTTTTAACCTCAGTTCTTTCAAGGTGCCATTGGAGATGCCACTCCAGTCCATCCTCCAGTTTTCTTTAAGTACAGATTTGATCATATGACTCTTTTGCTCATTCAACTTTAATGGCTCTCTATTGTCTCAAGGACAAAACACAAACTCCTCTGTTCATTTTTAAATTCTTTACAAACTTCTCTCAAACTATATTTATATTTCCCTATTTGATGCTTTGCCCTTCCTCTTTCACTCCCCCAATTCCAGCAATGCTATTAAACTGGTCTTATCTCTACTCCTCACACATCACTTCATTTTCCATTTTCACGCTTTTGTTCTGGCACTCTTCCAGCTGGAACACACCTTTCCTTACCTCCACCTCACAGAGATCTCTTTTTTAAAGATGCAGTTTAAAAGATGCACCATCTTTTATATGAAGCTTTGCCTGATTCCTACCCTTTTCCCCAATTATTAGCAGTTTCCTCAAATTCCCTTGTATTTAGGTATTTTGTGTTTATTATTTTTATTCACTACATTTGTGCTCTATTTGTCCAGATGTGTAGATATGTGCATGTGTGTATATACAGATACATGTATGTACATATATATGCATATTTATTTCTATTAAAAAGATATTTTAGTCTTCTAATTAAAAAAAGAAGAGATCTTAGAATGACTTATTCCAAAAGACTAAAATTCTAGAGGATGAAAAATAGATTTTTTAATGGAATAAAAAACTTTTAATCATTTCTGATGAAAAGGACAGATCTGAGGACAAACTTTGAAATATAAACACAAAAGTCAAGAAATACCTAGAAAACTTTATTTAAGCAACTGGAATGAATTATATGAGGACATAATACTAACATTTGGGAGAGAACAAACAAGTGTCCCTTGAGAATCTTGATGTCTTCAAGCAATATTGTGGGAATTAAATTTTTAAAAGAGGACCTTAGAATGTTCTAAGAGTTAAAGACAAAAAATAGAAGGGAATATAAGAGGAATATACTAGTGTAGAAAGCATTAATTATTAATACAATTTAGTACATACTAGTTAAAAATGAAAAAAAAATCAATAAAAGAGAAGATAAATAAGACCTAGAAACATAGCATTGAAGATAATAGCAAAGTCACAGGCACTGAGTATTGCAGTAAAAACTGGGGTAGTTGACAAAATTTTCTGGAAAACTATAAAGCAGTCTGTTATAAATTAGGGTTAGACCAATAATTTATGACCTTTGTCATAATAAAATTCTTGTGATTTCATGACTTAAATGAAATGTCACTTAAAAATAGAGGACATAGAAGATATATATTTTTATCACTACAGTAGTGGGAGTATTAGAGGGGCTATGATACAATGGACACATTCACAAACAACTTGTTGGTAAAAGTGCTAATTAATATAGTCATTCTGGAAAGCAATTTAGAACCATCTCCAAAAAGGTTACTAATTTTTTATCCAATGATATTCCTACTAGGCTTATACTTGAAAGAAAAAATACCCATAAATGCAAAGGTAACAGAAAGGAACAACATTTATTAAGAGCCTAAGTGCCAAGCACTGTGCTAAAAGCTTAAACATATCTCATGTGATCCTCACAACAACACTGGAAGGTAAGGAAACTGAGGGAGACCTAGCGTTTTACATCTAGTAAATGTCTGAGGCTGGATTTGAACTCAGGTCTTTCTGGCTTCAGGACCAGTACTCTATCCAAGGAATATAAATATAAGAATATTTATAGCAGCACTTTTTTGTGGCAGCAAAGAACTGGAAACAAAATGATTTCCTATCAATTGGGTAATAGTTAAATTATGGTTATATAAATATAATGTAAAGTTTTTAAATACAATTGTAATATAACATTCAGAAAAATATAGAAAAACTTACATGAACTTATAGAATGAAATCTCAAAAAGCAACTGGCAACTTCAATGCAGGGAGAATAAAAATAATTCAAAATTAATTTTCAGAAATGTTTCAAAAATATTTTCAGCCAATTTCACTGATAAAAAGTTTGATTCAAGTTATATATATATATATATATATATATATATATATATATATATATATACATATATATAGTTAATAAAAGTATATAATAAATGCCAAGAGCTATTCCCCCAAAGCTAAACAAGCTTAGCTTTCCAAAGAAGAGTTCCAAACAATAAATGATCACATGAGAGCAGAGGCTAATGACTAATTACAAGAGAAAAGCAAATGAAAACAAATTTGAAGTTTGTCTTCAAACCATACAAATAATGGAATATATGACAAAAAAGGAAAATAGTGTTCAAGGGACTGTAGGAAGATACACACATTAATACAAAGCTGATCATCGACTTCAGAGAAAGAACTGATGAATTCTTAATGTAGATTTAATTATACTTTTTTATATGGATATGTTTTCTTTTGCAACATGGCTGATATGGAAAGATGTTTTGTATGCTTTCACATCATAATTAGTATATCGCTTGCCTAATCAAGGAATGAAGGAGCAGCAAGTGGAAGAGAATTTAGAACTCAAAAATTAAAAAAAATGTTTAAATTTTAAAATATAATTTGGAAATACTGAAATAAATAAAATATATTAAAAATAATACAAAGCTAAAAAAATTAAAAATACAAAACTGATGAGGGAATACTAAAGGTATTTGACTATTATAGATATTGATTTGGAATTACATAATAAAAGTCAAGGAAACTGTCTATACCCTTTTGATCCCATTAATAATATATGCCCAAGGAAGTCAAAGAACAGAATTCATACCAAAATATTCACAGCAGCCCTCTTTAGAGAAGCAAGGAACCTGAAAGAAAGTGTAGACTGATGAACTGGGGAATAGCTGGGAATATATGTGTATGTATTCACACATAAATATATTACTGCATGCATACATACACACATATATGTAATACATATTTAATTTATATATGTTTGTGATGTGTTAATATAAAGATATATTATTTATTTATGCTATACTAAATGACAAATATCTGGAGTCAGAGGAATATGGGGAAATTGATTTTAATTGATGCAGAGAAAAAAACAGAACCAAGAGTACATTAAAATTAATTCAATAACTGAAAAATCAATGATGGTCTAGGAGAGAAGATAATTATCTCCCTCATTTCGACAGAGAGGTAAGGTTTATAAATACAGTATGTTTTATATATGACATTCATTTCAAAACATGATCACTGTGTCAATGATTTTTGCTAAATTAAAGGTATTCAATTCTAGGCAGGGGCGGTATATCCAGAAACAAAAAGTTTAAATAAATTTTATTTAAAAAGAAGAGAAAAAGACTATTTAAGAATACTTTATTCAAAACTATTTAGAAATGCTTTATACAAGATAGATAGAATAGGATCTAGTCAATGGCACCAGGGTACTCATGGAAGCACTATAAATCTATACCCAACTTTTACCTTTGGGGGTTCGTACAGTTTGACTAATGTAAGTCAAGCAGAATAATGTGTGGTACATGTGGATATTGAAGGCAAGGATTATTTTTAGAAATGAATCAAGCACCTAGGACATGCGCCATACATACTTTTTGCCAAAGAATGCTTATGAGGTCATTCCTCAAAAGGCTTTCCTTCCATATTCCTGACATGATATAAACTAGGTTGGTATTTATGCAAGTGTGGAAACTCCTTTGGTAAATTTCATAGCTCTTTAAGTAAAACCAGCTGTTGTTTCAGCTAACCTTTCAAGAGAAATATAACCAATATTTCTATCTAGTAAAAATTAATGACTTTCAAGTTGATTATAGTCAACAAAGACTCATTAAATGCCTCCTATAAAAGTAATACATCAAGCTAAGCACTGGGATATGAAAAAAATTAAAAGCACCTGTTTTAAAGAACCTATTCTACTAAGGTTTGGAGAAGGCATGTAAACAAGTAAGTGTAATACAAAATGAACTGAGGATTAGAATAGTTTGTGAAAATGCACAGAGCAAAGAGTTAGAGTAGGGAATTTAGGAAATGGTTAAGTAAAACAAATAACATGGTGGTTCACTATGATAGTAAGAATTTTCAAGTTTCCAACAAAATTAAACTCAAAAATATGAATTTATCAAGACTAGCAAGGAATGCAGTAAATAGGCATTATTTAATCTAATAATGATATATCCTTCAAGAAGACTTTGAGTATTTCTGTTCTTTTCCAGATTTTTTTGAGTGAAAATAGTAGAATAACCTTTCCAGAAACAGTAATTCTAGTAAAAGTAAATTATAAGAAAAATACTCCCTCAAATTTGCTGAATCATGATAATTAACAAAATTATTTAAAATAATTTGTTAAAAATTTCTTCCTTTTTTAAAAAAAGATGATTGTCATCTTAGGAAAACAAAAAACAATGCATTTAAACTTAAAGATACATTCTGAACTATACTGTCAATAGAAATGAAATTAGAATCAGAGAATCTAGGATTATACTTTTACTCTGCTATTCATTTGACCTTCAGTCTGACACAATATCTTTGAACTGAACATGCTCACACAAAAATTTATGGATGATAAATAAAGTTTTTCTCCATCCCAGTTCCACTGCACATATGCTTGAGGAAAGCCACAAAACTTTTTTTAAACATATCCCAGGATTAAGAACTGAAAGTTTATAAGTTATCTTGAGGCCTAAGGAGTATATATCATGTATGTTATCGTTAAAAAAAAGAGAATAAAGATGAGTTAAATAATATCACAAAGAGAACATTATATTTCAATGAATTAGGATCAAATTATTACCAATGTGATCTTTTCTGTAAATTATTTATGTATAGTTTACAACCAACTCAATAGAACAAAGATGAAAATCAAGAACAAATTTTAAAAAGAAAACTAATGATTTCATATGATGTTAAATTAAAACAGTTTTAATTTGTTTTCAAAAGCTATAGGTTTTAACAGGAAGAGAAATTTATAGCAGTATAGGGTTAAAAGATTTAACTCTTAAAAGTAAAAGTACCAGTGGGGCCTCATGAGTTATATTAAAAACGTACAAGTTACTTTTTACTCTCATGTAATAATCTGGGGGCTGCAAATATATGTGTGATTTGGGGCAGTAGCTCCATGAGAAGGGTTCTTGGATATATTTGGCATGCCTTAGAACTTTTAGAGACCATTGGGGAAAAAATTGTTTTCTCTGATTTGCAAGACCTACGACTGCAAAATTCTGCTGGGGAAAAAAATATTTCCCCTCTTTATTTTATATTTGACTGTAACAGAACAATTACTTTTCTGGTTTATATTTTCAAAATAACATCTTGTTGGTGATGAAGTACTAATAGTTATCTCATTTTTGTGCCCATTAAGAGTATAAAAGTTGGCAAAAGCAGAATGGATGTTGTCTCTCTAGAAAAATGCTTCCTGGTAATATAACTGCCGGCTCTTTTCCATGTTTATAAATAATATATTTTGCTTTTAATCAGACTGAGACTGCCTGTCTTGTTTATAATGAATCTGGGTAGCTTTTATGAAGTCCTTATGAACTACAAGCCCATAGGACCAAGTTTACATGATGTTCTAGAAGACCCAAATAATGAATCCCAAGTGTCTAATAATTTGAAGGAATCCTACACTATTTGGGAGGAGTGATTCTTAGATCAAATTCTTTTTAAACTAGGTTGCTCCAGGGGAAGATGAAGTCAAGCTTCCATTCAGAATACCCAATAAGTTTTGGGGGTTTCATTGGAGAAATCTGGGATACCTTAGATACTTCAGGGACCAAGGAGTATGTTCACCTAGAGCTATTTTTTTTCACCTAAAATTCAGAGCTACAAAGTGGTTATTAATACTGGGGAAGTGCTAAATAAACTATGGGACATAAATATGACTGAATCTTACTTTGCTGTAAGAAATGATGTGTGTGATGAATACAGATAATCATTTTTAAAAATCTACATGAATGGATATCTACATCCAGTAAAAGAACTATGCACAGTGCTATAAAAATGTAAATGGAAAAACATATATAGAAGTATCAAAGGTGGATACTAACGGCTACAAAAATCATGCAATGCTCAAATAAAGAAATATGAAAAGATAGCTTCAAAGTATCCCTTTACAAAGGTAGGAGGTTCACTGGTGTTAAACATGACAATTTTTTTTGGACTTTTTAAATATGTTGATCTATTATGTTGGTATTTTTTTCTCTTCAAAATATACCATTGGTTTTACTCCTAGCATGTGGTATTTAATAAATGTTTCTTCATATTAGTTGAAGATAAGATACATATGAAGAAAAATGCCCATAACACTGTTTTTATATAAAAGCAGAAAATTTGTAAACATAATGTATGACTGACAAATAGGGAATGATTAAACAAACTAAATTGTGATATATACAGGCAATTATATAATTCTGTATCAAGGAATAATGAACATGAAAATTTTAAAGTGATATGAGAAGAGATATAAAGTAACTTAAGTGTTTAGGACATATAATCAAAAGAATAATCTGTACAACTAAAACAAATAAGAATAAAAATTAAGAGCAAAAACACTCCAGTTTGGAAAAAAAGGAACATGCCAACAAAGTGAAAGGGTACATATCTCCTTTCCTCTAACCAATAAATGAACCGTTTGGAGGAAATGTACACTATAAGAGAGGAAGGGTTTTTTGATAAGAAGTATTTGCTATATCAAAATAATTAAATTAATAATTTTAAAAGAATAAATATAAACATCAACAATTCCAAGAAAAAGTGGTTAATATCACTAAGAGAAATAGAAAGCAAAGCCTAGGGAATCCATTTATAACTTCAACCTAGCAAAGAGATGAAAATCGGAAAAACTGAAAAGGATATAGGAAGACAGACATACTAAATTCCTGATGCAAGAGCCATGAATTGTTTTATTTTTGTTGTTGTTTAGTCGTTTCAGTCATGTACAACTCTTCATGACCCCATATGGGGTTTTCTTGACAGAGACACTGGAATGGTTTGCCACTTCCTTCTTCAGCTCATTTTATAGATGAGGAAACCAAGGTAAACAGGGTCACACAATAAGTGTCTGAGACCAGATTTGAATTCAGGAAGATGATTCTTCCTGTCTCTAAGGTCAGAACTCTATCCACTGCACTACCTAGCTGTCCCAAATGATATATATATATATATATATATATATACATATATATATATATATATATATATATATATATATATATATATATATATATGTATTTATATGTATGTGTATGTATTTATATGTATGTATGTATATGTATTATATATATATCACAGCAACATTTGTAACAGTAAAAGTATACAAACTGTGTATTCAAAGACTGAAAATAAACACAAAAAATTGTGTTACATAAATATAACAGATTATTATTGATGAGAATCCACTGAATGATCGCTTGAGTATACTTGCCTAATGAGAACTACATATTTACCAGAAAGTTTTTAGTTGGGAGAAAAGAATAAAATATACAATAACAGAACTATCTCACATATATAAAAGGAGTAGTCTTCCTGGGATTCTCATTTTGCTATTGTTATGGGGCTATTAAGAGGTCCCCTGAGCTTGTCTATTTGATTTGCCATTTTTTCCAGAAACACTGGATCCAGAGCATGCACAAAGCACTGAATGAGACAAGGATGAAGCTCTGCCCCTCCAACTGACATAATGTTGTTGGACTCCAAGTTGGACTCTCTGTGTACCTTTGCGAGGCAAAACAGGTGTCAGCCTGTCCGTGCCAAGCTGGGAAAATGTCTGTGCAACTGGGGTCCTTTGCAGATAAGATCCTCTGATCTTCATCATCTAGTTCAGGGTTACTTAAACTCTTTTGATTTATGACCCTTTTTTGCCCAAGAAAATTTTGTATGATACCAGTTATGTGATCCCAGGTATACAGACACCAATAGCAGTTAAACAAATCAAACTTTCCTGATTAAAAAAAAAAAAAACAAAAACATAACTTCACAACCCCCATATTCAGTTATAATATCCTATATAGGGTCATGGACCACAGTTTAAGAAATTACAAGTCTAGTTCTGTCCTCAATGGAAAAGAATATGGCTTTTGCCATCACTTTGCTCCTCCATGTAAAGAATGTTTTTGCCCTTTTTCCCTATCCTTAATGCACTTTCCCCTCCCATGCCATGTCCCTTCTTGTTTTTCCTCCTCTTTTTGTTGTGCCATTATAAATATGCAAACTTGTGTATGGATTGGGAATCCTTTGGGTTCTTCTACGTGCACATTCATTTCTCTTGTAATAAACTTGATTTTTATATAAGTCTCAAGATGTGGGACTGGTAGGAGATAACTCACATTATCAATCAATAGGCATTTATATATTAGCTTTTTAGTTTCAAAACATATGCACAGATAATTTTCAACATTCATGCTTCCAAATCTTGTGTTCCAAATTTATTCTCCCTCCCTTCTTCTCACCTCTCCCTTAGACAGCAAGTAATCCAATGTGTGTTAAATATGCAATTCTTCTATTCCTATTTCCACATTTATCATGCTGCACAAGAAAAATCAGGTTGAAAAGGGAAAAAATGAGAGAAAATAAAAAGCAAAGAAATAACAGAGTGAAAATACTATGTTGTCATCCACACTCAGTTCCCACAGACCTCTCTGGGTACAGATAACTCTCCATCACAAGATCATTGAAATTGGCCTGAATCACCTCACTATTGGGAGGCATGTCCATTAAAATTGACCATTACATAATCTTGTTGAAGTGTATAATGTTCTCCTAGTTCTGCCCATTTTACTCAGCATCAGTTCATTTAATTCTCTCCAGGCCTTTCTGAAATCCTCCTGCTGACCATTTCTTACAGAACAATAATATCCCACAACATTAATATACTATAACTTATTCAGCCATTCTCCAACTGATGGGCATCCACCAAGTTTCCCGTTCCTTGTCACAAACTGCCACAAACATTTTTGCACATGTAGATCTCAATAGGCACTTATTAAGTGTCTATCATGGGTCAGGGACTATGTTAGAAGCTGGGAATATCAAGACAATCCCAGTCCTTAGGAAGCTTATTTTCTCTGGTGGGAGACAATGTGCATATGCAAAATGAATGATGCAGAATAAATACAAAATAAACCATTAAATATGAGACATTTAAGGAAGGAGGGCATTAGCAGAACATGAAAGGCTCCATATGGAAAGTGATACTTGTAAGTTATCCCTCCTTGGTCTATGTGGACATAATTATAATAGAGACAAGCAGAGGACTATTTAGGCGAGATGGGCTGACAAGATTCATATCTTTTCTCCCTCAAGTCCTATTCTCAGTACTGTGAGACTTCATAGCTCTTTGAATTTGGGTTTTTTTTTTTTTATTTGTTTGCTTATTTTAGGATGATTGGGGTTGTCGTTTTGGTCATGATTCCCTCCCCTTGCTATTCATCTCAGTAGAAGTTTGACTGGATATCTTTAAAGGCAAGATAGACGATAGCGTATTACCTTGTATGAAATTAATAATTAATAATTAGCTGATGATAATAATAGAGTTAATAATAATTTGTATGACTTGATATACCCAAGATACTGTGCTAGGTGAATTGCAAATACTTTTATGTAATCCTCACAACAACCAAGGGAGCTAGTTCTATTATTATTCTTGTTTTACAGATGAGGAAAACCAAGGCAAATTCATTTTAAGTGACTTGTCAGAGTTACAAATCAAGTAAGTATCTAGAGCCAAATATGAATGCAGGCCTTTTTTATAATTTTATTTTAATTAAGGAACAAAGCAATCATTTCTACAACATATCATAATAAAAATGATTGCACATGAAAGTACAAAAATGCTATGCACAACTTACTATTTCAATTTAAATAATTATCAGCAAAGTTATCATGTAAAATTTCCCCCTCCTTTTTTTCCTTTCTCCCCTTCCTCCTAGCATAAAGATGCATACTATTACACACAAATCTGTCTGATTGCAGGCCTAGTACTTTATCCACTGATCCCTCAGCTGTCTGAAAAAAATTCAATGAAATACCTTAAATTTAAAACTTAGAGGGAAAATTATTTTAAGAACCTAATTTTTTGTTAAAGTTCAAATGTCAGATATTAATCTTAGCATTATCATCATGTCAATTAGCAGCAGCAATAGCAATTTATCACCACTGACTTTCATGATCCTGGTTTTGGCTGATAGAAACCCCATCAAAATGAGCCAACTTTTGCCAATAGAATTTAACATTTGTTTTCTCATTAAAATAAGGACACCTTTCATGGAAAGAGAAATAAGGAGTGTGATTTGTCAGGATTTGCTCTGAAATGAATACCACTGGAGAGAAGGAACAGGATTTTATGGAAATTAAATGCATACTGTCTGGTCAGTGGTTTCCATTCATTATATAAATATGCATATCAAATATAAAATATGCATTAAGGTGCTATAAAATTCTTCTTTAAATATTAGTTTGTTTATTCACATTGGTCACCTTCAAACTTCCTTGAACTCTTATTTCTGAAAAAAAATTTATGGGGACAGGATCATTATTTTTCCTCTAATTTCAAAGATTTGTATTTAAATTTTTAAAGGATTTTAACGCCTTCATAATGTTACTAAATACCTATATTATTTCTAGAAAAGTGTCCAAGTCATAAGGACTAGGCAGGCAGCTTAAAAATAAAAAAAGATATGTTCAAGACCCATCTCTAACATATACCAGCTATGTAATCCTGGACAAGTCACTTTAATATGTCACAGACAAGCTATCAAACTTCTATTGCTAGAAGGTTGTTTTTTATTTAGTTGAGTCTGATTCTTTGTGGCCCCATTTGTTTTTTGTTTGCTTGCTTTTTTTTTTTTTTTTTTTTTTTTGCTTTGCCATTTCCTTCTCCAGCTCATTTTACAATAAAATGTACACAGGATCACAAAGCTAGTAAGTGTCTGAGGCCAGCTTTGAACTCATTAAGCAGAGCCTTTCCAATTCCAAGCTCACTCTACTGTACCACCTAGCTGCCCCCAATTACTAGACTTACCTACATATCAATTAAATCTCAGATCCAGTTCCTATTCCTGCCTCTCTATGTTTATACTTCAGGACTTAAGACTAGTCTTTTCTTTTATATTTCCTAATGACCAAGAATCCTGCCTTAAAAATGTTTTTCCTGATTTGAATGTACTTATGACTTATTTGGGTTATTGCCTTCAAATTATTTTCTAGTTATTTTACATATATATGTATGTATGTATATATATATATGTAATATATATATATATATTTAGCATATGCATTTACTGTTCTGATTAGATGGCAAATTCCAGAAGAACACAGATAATGTCACACAATGGATGTTATATGTATCTATAACTACTGGGGTTAATGGGCAGGCAGTAAAATCAGTCTGAAAAGAGTGGGTTTTCCCAGTGACAGCAGAGAGCAGCAGAGAACCACAAGATGCCAATTAGTCTCACCTGCTTGAGAAGACTCCAGGACTGAGATGGAAGCAAAGAAGTCTTATAGAGCAAGGGATTTTGAATGTACTGTTAGGAATAAAGGATAATAAATGGGGTTGGGTTTTAGTTCTGTCAAAGCAAAAACAAGGACTAAGAGAGAAATCTAGAATAACAAAACCAGATTAGACTAGAAGGCAGATGTGCAGCTAGACAGACACAGTAAAGAACTAACAAATACCTGCAAGCATAGCCTCCCATATCAAGATCCTGCCTTGAGGGGAACTGTTTGATCATAAATATATAGACTATGACACTTTCAATATAACAATTTCATTTGTTCAAACTCTTAGAATCAAAAGAATATTTGTGGGAATGAGGAAGGTCAAAAAAGTTTCATATAAATGTATTTTATCCTTGTTCAAATGTTCTCTTTCTTGTCAACTATTTGATATTTAAATCTATCCTTTAAAATTGAATTTTCCAAACTATGGATTATAGTTTGCTGGATAGGGAAGATGGAGCAAAACAGAAGGAGAGGAGGTAGGATGGAGTATTTATCTGTACATTCATTTTCCCCCCAGTGAAATTAAAGCTCAAATAAAAGTTAATTAAACCAAGAATAACTAGGAGTTAGTGGGGGAAGTTGGTAAATTGTGCTAGTAATTCATAGTAAAAAAAAAAGTATCAGTGAAAAGTTTTTAAATATACAGAAAATAACAGAGGGAAGTTCAGAAGGGAATGCAGACAACTAGGGTAGTTTTGTTATTACTGTGTTAAATTGAATATATATATAATCCCATTTTCCCCACAAAGGCTAACTACAATGTGTACCCCTCTTTGAGGTACCTCCCCAATTTGGAACTCACAGATTTGAAGATTGAGACTATGGGAAGACTCAATTGCTCCCAGTTTCCAAGGGTATAATAGGAGTTTAAATTTTTAAAACTAAAGCTCATGAGGCCCCACCAATAAATTTTATTTAATGCTCAGCCAGTAGACACAATTAGCTCAAAGAAGGGACATAAAATTTTATTAATTTTTAATTTCCTATGAAAATAACCTTATTAGTCTTTTATTTTAATGTGGTTGATATATTCTCATTTGCTCATTAAACATTTTAACCACAAAAATATGAATAGTTTCACTTCCTTGGACTTCATTTCATTGGATTTCTGGTCTATGGTTTAATCTCTCTCTATGTGTGTATATGTGTGTACATATATATACACACATATATATATATACATTTATATATATATGTATATATATATATATTTGATATGGGAGGCTATGCTTGCAGGTATTTGTTAGTTCTTTACTGTGTCTGTCTAGCTGCACATCTGCCTTCTAGTCTAATCTGGTTTTGTTATTCTATATTATTTTGTTATTTTATATATATATATATATATATATATATATATATATATATATATATATATATATATATATTTGCAAAGCACTTTAAGGATATTATCTCATTGGATACTCACAGCAACCCTAGAAGGCAGGTACTGTTATTATCCCCATTTTATAGATTAGGAAACTGAGTTTGGGAAGAGTTAGATAACTTACCCAGAGTCACACAATTAATAAATGTTTGAGGCAGTATTTGATCTAAGGTTTTCCTGAGACTGGACAGCAACGTGGTGTAGTAGATAGACTGGAAGTCTTGGAGTCAGGAAGACTCATTTTTCTGAATTTAGATCCGGCCTCTGATGGGCTTCATCTAAATCCAAATCACTTAACTCTTTTTGCCTCCATTTCTTCATCAGTAAAATAAGCTAAAAAAGAAATGGCACACCACTCCAATATCTTTGCCAAGAAAACCTCAAATGGGGTCATAAAGAATTGGACACAACTAGAAAAAATTAAGAACAACAACAATAGGTCAGATTCTCATTTATAGAAGATGAAGGCATAGATGAGACTGAATCTAGTCAGCGTGGAGAAGGGGGCAATGAAAAATACTTACACAAAAATAAGAAGAGCTAGGTACTTTTTTAGGTGGTTAAAAAAGAAGAAAGCTATAAACAGAAGCAAGAGATGTCACTAATAATTAACAGAGTGATGTTTAAAAACCCAAATGTAATAGATTTTTATGATATTTTTCCCTTATGCATGATTTTCTTCCACTCCTGTTCCTTCCATTTTTTCCCTCTTGCTGGATTATATATGACTATTTCAGTACATGGGAATGAGGTGAGGGACTAGGCTTTTACACAAATGCTCTGTATAAAAAGCTGTGAAAGGTATTTGTTTCTGAGCATATGGAATTTGTAACCAGGGCCCTCAAGGTGCTTGAAAACAGACAGGGACCAGTTCAGGAAAGATTTGAACTATACCTTTAACCTCAATCACTGTTATGGGAGGGATTATTTTCTACTCATGGCAACTGATATCTATGAATCCTCAGTCTCTGAAAAAGTGATAGGACCAAAACCCCTACTCTAGAACAGAATAAAATGGAAGGCAAAGTTCTACCCATATCTAGGAACATGCTTGTAGATTTGAGATAAATTACTTCTCTGACAAGTGCTGAATCCCAGAACTGTCCCCTTCTAGAAAGGACCATCTCTTCCCCCCAATCCCTGCAAAATATATATATATATATATATATATATATATATATATATATATATATATATATATATTTTTTTTTTTTTTTAATTAACAAAGCACACTGAAGAGCCATCTTCAATCACTTGTAACACGATTCAGCAGAAAGAAATTAGGCCATGGTATTAAAGGACCAGGATTCAAATTTCACTTCTGATTGAATGAAAATACAAGAAAAACATAAAGATAAAATAAAAATGAAATAAAATATAATTAATTCAACTAGCTAAATTAGACAAAAATCTATTAGACTTGAATTCAAATCAGGCCTCAGAAACTTGGGTGACCCTGGACAAATTACTAACCTCTGCTTGCTAAGGTAACTAAGTGGTTCAGTGGATAGAATACTAGGTCTGGAGTCAGGAACATATGAGTTCAAATGTGTGAGTTATTGTGTGACTCTGGACAAATAACATTAGGTTACCAATCCATTGGAGAAGGAGATGGCAAAATGACTCTAGTATCTTTGTCAAGAAAACCTAATGGACAGCATTGGTGAGTTATGTATAGTACAGAGGATCACAAAGTTGGACATGACTGAATGACTTAACAATAAATATAATGGAGAAATTATTAAATCTGGAATATGAAATTATAGCTCCTAAATTGAAAATAGATTCTTTTCTTACTATATAAAGTCAAATGACTTTCTAAAAAAAGTTTTAAAATTATGGATATTCATTATTTAGCTATCCCCTTTCACCTACCTCCATTAACACAAAGTAATGGAGAATAAGTTAGAAACAATGATCTCTCTCTGATGGTATATTAACCATGAAACATTATATGTGTATAAATACAAAAGGGGAATGTGGGGGGAAAAAGAAGGAAAGTGCCTTTGTTAAGTACTTCATATATGAATATTAAATTGTCAGAATCCCACTTTTAAAGCAATATGGCAGAGCAGGCAGAACTACACATTTGAACTTTGTGTGTGTGTGTGTGTATTTATATAATATGTTTGGAATACCATTCATAGGTGTCCTAATATAAATTTTTGGCAGCAACATATTATAATAGAATCTGAGAATCATATTTTCCTACCATATTTTATTTTTATTATATGGAAAGTTCATCTAATTCCAATTTATAATTATATTTTATGTTTTTCTCTGGGAGTACCTAATGGATTGTTCACTACAGGCAATTTTTGTGGCTTCCTCTAATTTTTTCTCCTTTCCTCATATGTGTCAGCCAGTTCCTAGAGCCTTGTAAGTGAGGTCAAGAGACAAAGCAGAGGGGGCATAGCCAATGTCATGGTGACCCACAAGGACTTCAGGGTATGGCAGAAGCTTATTAAAAATCACTTGTGAAGAGTACTTGGAAAATAACTAGCAAATATTCATTGAACACCTACTATATTGGACTTTGCTATAAAATATCCTTTCAAGATCAATGATTTCATCTGTATGATTACTTCTTGTATCAACATGCAGATAGTCACAATTTGGGAGATAGCTTTTCTGAAATGAAATCCAGTGTTCTGCCTGGGTGACTATGGAGATGGAAAGAAAGGGGGAGAGAGAGGGGGAGAGAGAGAGGGGGAGAGAGAGAGAGAGAGAGAGAGAGAGAGAGAGAGAGAGAGAGAGAGAGAGAGAGAGAGAGAGAGAGAGAGAGAAGCAAACTAGATTTCTAATGAAAGAAGGGTCTCTGGAATAAAAGATCACCTATCTTCTTGCCAGGGCATTTTCAGCAGTTTAAGTAAGCTTTCCTTTCTCCAAATACTAGTGAGTAGCAAGGTACCATCTGGAATGGCATGGATCCAGTACCAAGAGCTCTGCACCTTCAGCTCCTGGTGGATTGTGACATTCCCTCTGGCTCTGGGTCTATCCAGGCATCTGGCCAACAAAGAGGTTCTCCCACTTTGGACCTAGGTCAATGCCTCTACAGGTGCTGGGTCTGACTGAAAACACAGGTTTTTCAGGATATATTTGGAATTTTAGAGCATCAGAAGTGTGGGCTCTATCTAATGAAAACTGGAGAATTGCTGACAATTGTACTGCATGATAAGGAAATGAGCCAGTGAAAAGTTCAAGAGAATTAGCTTCTGTAGGACAATTGGAAACAGGAGAGAAGCTGTTAATGGAATAGAAATAAACATAAATATTTTACTCCTCCTTATTTTCACATACTGTACTTGGTTAATTGACTCAGTTGATAGAGCACCGTGCCTGGAGTCTGGAAGACTCATCTTCATGAGTTCAAATCAAATAAGTTACTTAGCCCTGTATGCCTCAGTTTTCTCATCTGTAAAATAAGCTGGTGAAGGAAATAACAAATCCCTCCAATATCTTTGCCAAGAAAACCCCAAATATGGTCACAACGTGTCAGACTTGACTGAAAAATGACTGAATCAAAGCAAACAAAACTTGGTTACTACTTGCATGTAAATGAATACTATAAACTTCTTTGTCTCATCATTTAAGTATATAAATATCTGCATAATCCCTCTCAGAAAAGCCGATTTTATTATTTTTTTGGAGGCAATTAGGGTTAAGTGATTTGCCCAATGTTACATAGCTAGCATCTAAGGTCCTCCTGTTTCAGGAATTTAGATACTCCATCCACTTCACGATATAGCTGCCCCTGAGCTGATTTTATTTATTTCTAATGCATACCCAGAAAAGGTCTTATGAATGAAGGTACTCTTGAAATCATGAAATAAATAGGTGGCTGGTAGATAGTACAGTGCCTAAGAGCTGCACTTGGAATCAGGTTCAAATCCAACCACTGACACTTCTAGCAGAGTGATCCTGAAAAAGTCACTTAATCTTCTATAGCTAGATCTATAAAATGGGGATAATATTGCACCTATCTCCCAGGAGTGTAGTCTGGATGAAATAAGATAAAATTGGCAAAATGCTTTGTCAGAGGCCACATTTGAATTCAGATCTTTCTGATTGCAGTCCTAGCAGTCTATCCACTGTATCACCTAATTGCCTATGTTGCATAACATGATTAGAACTCCTTAATAGTGAGTTAAGAAGAACTTATTCAGAGGCTGGTTTTTTCCCCCTTAACTGAAGCTCCTTTCACTTCTCTTCCCTGAAAAAACTCAAGCATTCACTGTAACTTGAAGAGTTATGGAGACCACAGAGAATCACAACACATTCTATAGTCAATGTTTTCTGTGTGGGGTGAGAAATATTTATGGATATTTCCATCTCATTTTGTCAGCTATTAGATGGGCTACAAAATTTCATGCTAATTTCAAATCTGAATGACCAAATGGGTCTGGTAGAGTCCAGACCTACTCTTCCTTCAAATAGAAGATGATTGCTACCCTTCTCAACGCATCCCTATAGCTCTCCTTAAAGTTAAAATGATTCACTTCCTTCATCCAGCCCTCATTTAGCATGACCTTGAGGGCCCTTCAAAATCTTGTTGTTTCTACTAAGAACATCCTTCAGTTGTGGAGTGAACCACTTGAAGGCTTGATACAATTCCATAAAGTCTTCTGAACTTATATGAACTGAAACAAAATAAAGTGAATAAAATCAGGAGAACCCTATACATAGTAACTACAAAATCATAAGGTTGGTCAACTATAAAAGACTTAGCATCATCTTCTCTGTCCTAGACATTATAACTCTCTTGATTCAGCTTCATAAAAAACTAACTTTTTTAGCTGACTTATGTAAACATGTACATAAACATAAATATACATACATATTCCAAAAAGTTGTAGCAAGAACAGTGGCCCAATCCCAGCAAATTGTCTCAGAAATGGCTAAACCAGATTGAGGGGAACCTACAGGATTTAACCTGTCAATAAGTTAAGGGGATATTTAGTCCAAGCACATGAAACCTTTCCCCAAAGGAATGGACATATTAGGAACAATTTGTGTCCAATAGTCATAAAGGTGGCTGAAAGTGACCCTCTTTGAAAGGATAAACAATATCACATGTACACATACAATTGTATACACACACACACAGAATGTATAACATATATATATATATATATATATATATATATATATATATATATATATATATATATATATCTGGTTTAACCTTTTCAGTCTTAAGTTTCAGAATGCAATAAAGACTCTTGTGGATCATAAAATGCAATAAAAACATCTGTACTGATAAAGTTATTTAAAGAAAATATTATTTGAGATTTAAAAGGTTATAGACATAGATAATACACTATTCCATGGAGTCTCCACAGCCACTATGGCAAACAGCCACACTAAATTATAAAAGCATTTCCTGTAAAGCAGTATGAGTTGAGTGAAATTTCTGACACCAACTTCACCCAGGCTGAGCCTTTTATGTCCTAGGCAGCAAGGAAGTAAAAAAGCTCAATCCAGGTTGCAAAAAAAGTGTCACTTTTAATACAAATAAATAGAAATTTCAGTTCACTAAACCCCACACCTCTTTCATGTTAATACTATTTAATCCTATGCACTGCATCCTATGCTGGTTAAGAATCCAAGAGTCAATAATAATTTGATAAAAGATGCATGTCAAATTTCACTTTATTAAATGTGGTCCAATGTTCTTGTCAGTCAAGATAATTTTGGATTCTACTATAAGGAAAAGAAGAGAAGGAGATGCCAAAACATTCAAGTATCTTTGCCAAGAAAACCCCATCTAGGGCAATGACTGAACAACAAAAATAAGAAGAGCTTTTATAATGATGACTGATTTAGGGGAATCAAAAATTCTTATATGATTTCTCAAATGCTCTCTCATGTGATTTCTTCAACCTACTCAAGTCTGTGCCTTAGTTTCTCTATTTCCTCATTACTTCCTTTCTTAAGACATATGCATATATTTATCTGGGCTAATTAAGAACTCTACCCAATCAGCTACACATATTAACTGAGACTGTGCATTTCCCTCATTTTAATTTTTCCAAGATGGATGATTAGGAGAATCTTTCCCATTGCTGAATATTTCCCATTGCTAAAAGATTGAACTACTCAGAAGCTTGCAAAATTAACATAAAACTTTCTGAACTTATATTAACTAATAGAAAATGAACCCTCTACATAGTAACTACAATATCATAAGGATGATCAATTATGAAAGACTTAGCTACTCTGATCAAAACAATGATCCAAGACATATTCCAAAGGACTCATGATGAAAAATGCTATTCATATCCAGAGGAAAAACTGAGGGTAGAAGAATATATAGGGGAAAGTTTGGTAAAAAGAAATAAAGATAAATTATTTTGTCTCACAAAAAAGTTGTTTTCAGTCTAGGAACCCATTTCTTTTTTTCTTTTTCTTTCTTTTTTCTTTTTTTTTTTTTTTTGCTATCTACCCTGATTTTATATATACTTTATTATTATTTTTATTTTGATAGTCTTTATTTACCAGATATATGCATGGGTAATTTTACAACATTGACAATTGCCAAACCTTTTGTTCTAATTTTCTCTCCTCTTCCCCCAGATTGCAGGTTGACAAATACATGTTAAATATGTTAAAGTATAAATTAAATACAATATGTGTATACATGTCCAAACAGTTGTTTTGCTGTACAAAAAGAATCGGACTTTGAAATAGTGTACAATTAGCCTGTGAAGGAAATACAAAATTCAGGCGGACAAAAATAGAAGGATTGGGAATTCTATATCGTGGTTCATAATCATCTCCTAGAGTTCTTTTGCTGAGTGTAGCTGGTTCAGTTCATTATTGCCTCTATTGGAACTGATTTGGTTCATCTCATTGTTGAAAATGGCCACATCCATCAGAATTGATCATCATATAGTATAGTTGTTGAAGTAGACAACGATCTAGGAACCTAGTTCTAATGCTACAACTAACTTCTCCAGCTATGATTTGCACTAAATCTTAAGTTATCAGACATCTTATGCTGTTTATAATCATTTGGAGAAGATTTTGCAACTAAAGATAAAGATGAGTTAAAAACTAATTCCAGAGACACAAGTAAGATAACCTTTAATCTATTCAAGAATGCGAGACTGAAATAAGATACAGATGTTTCACAATAGTAACACTTTACATTTGTCTATTATATGCTACATTCATATCTTTAAAAAAAAATCACTTTTCCACCAAATCAAAAAATTTGTTTAAATGAGTTAACCCTAAATAAGTCTTATAAGATGAATTCATAATACCCATCACAGTAGATCATGCTGGAGTTCAGTCTCCTTCCCATCCTTTCCCCTACTCCCTATCCCTTTAAGAAACTCACAGAGAACATGGCATAAGATAATAAATTTCTCGACACATTTCAGTCCTCTACTTCTTCCTAATCTAAGAAATAGTGTCTTTAAATCTCCCACTGTTAATAGTCATGTAAACAGAGAATATTTTTAGTTTTGTCTAGTCCCCTTATTTTGCTTATCCCCTTTCCACTCTTACATATCCACAGACACAGAGAAGTATTAAGGGGGAGGGAATGCAAAAAACCCAGTTTGGTATTTACCCCACCCACCCAAAAATGGATGAATAGCTCTGTTCAAAGTATGAGCAAAGCCAACAAGGACCACCACTAAGAAACATATTTCTTTTTTCAGCAGCTACTTTAAAGTCTCCTTCCCACTCTCTACCCCTAGGAATATATATATACATATATATATATATATATATATATATATATATATGCATATATATATATATATATACATACATATATATGCATATATATGTATATATATATATGTATATGTGTGTGTGTAAATACATGTATGTGTATAAAATTTATCACTTCACAGTAGTACCTTTCACTTTCAAAACATGACAGGCAAAATTTTGCATTATAAGCATCATCCCTTAAGCTCCATTTCACTCAGATGAAGTGATTTTCCTGAATTTTATTTGGAATTGCTAAAGTATTCTATTAGAAGTACTGTAGAAGTTAAGAGAAAAAATACTGTCACTAAGGGGGATAGTTGTTGTCAAGGTAGGCTTGATTTATAGAGGATCTTTTTAAAATTTCAGTCATCCTATACAGTAAAGCACACACACACACACACACACACACACACACACACACACACACACACATACATACTCTCTGACTAAGAATGATGAGGCCATTTCAAAAGGTAAGGCATCTCCTTATTAACATACTCTTGCCCAATATCCTCTGGGACTGCTTCTCAATTTCCTGTACAGTAGGTTTTAATGAACCTTAAAGGCTTACTGAAAGGTTAGCCAAGATGTCCAAAAGTTAATGTAGAATACCTAGGAAGGCAATTAGGGGAGGAGGGAAAATTAAAAGGATAAATTGTTCAGGGAAAGGAAAAAAAAAACCCAAAATAAAATAAACAGAAAAAGAGGCATGTGGGGTATACTTAGCCATGAAGCAGAAAAAAATCAACATGTGGTAAAAAGAAGATACTCTGTAGTGAGAAAAGTACTCTAATTGAAACCCCTATGGGTGACTCTGGGATGAGCTCAACCAGACCCATATAAACAAAGGTAGGAAACAGAATTTTGTACACAAAGTTTAGCAGTTTAGCCTCTTGAAAGATCATCCTAAAAGTCCCATCTCCAATCTTCCACAAAATTGCTTAAGGGATTTTCTATATCACTCATTTGTTCCATTAATGTTAATGGTTCTCTCTTTACTCTAAGATCAAGTATTATTTCATCTTTATTAAAATTCTTATATGGAAGTTTAATACTCCATATAATTATTACTATAGTAGTATATCTTAATTTGTAAATAAACATATTACATGCTCAATTTGTTTGTTTATAAATCAGGGTGTGCAAAAGGATTTTTTGTTATTTGATTTTTATTTTTTGTTTGTTATGTGGTTTTTGGATTGATCATAGGGTGTTTGCTAGTTATGTATTTTCTTCCACTTTGGAAAGTTATTTAGGTGGAACATCTTGGTATACTGAATTTTCTCTCTTGTTGGATCTTGTTTCCTCTGTGTATAAAGAGTTATAAATTATAAAGTCAAAAAAAATCAAGAAAGAGATCTGGAAGCAAGATTTATCATCAACATCCACTGCTTAGCATAGTAGTAGCTAGTTTGTGACCCGAAGTCACTGAATGGGTATGATCTCAGGCAAACTGAGACCAGAGAAAGACCTAAATTTAGAAAAGCCAAGGTCACCTAATTCATTGTAGGTCTTGACTTTGGTCATTGGTTCTCTTAGAGAAAAAAGGACAAACAACAAGAGGTTAGGCACTTAAATAAATGTTTAATGATTAATATTTCTTCTTGATATACAGTACAGATTTCATTCTCTCATTTAAAAACCAGGAATTGTGATAAGAGTATGGACTGGAGGAGCCAAATTCAGTAGATAAAGAAACCTTTGAGAACCTTTCACTGTCTTCTGTTCCATTGACTAAAAGTAAACTTATCCATTCAATATTGCTAAAGAATTGAGCCTTCAGCCCATTGGATTGAAATGAAATTAGGCAATTTTGACATAATTTTCCTCAATAAAAAAATTTATCGGAACTTTGTGAAACGTGAGTGGTATTTTAACCCAATTTATTTTCTGTATTCTCCACAAAGCTTCTAAAGTGAGTTTCTATATAAATTTCCTGCTCAATAAACTCCACTGGTTTGGGAAGAGGAAGGAAGACAAATGGCAAAAATCTTCATTGCTTTGGGCAATAAAGAGAACTGGCTCTAAGATATAACATTATACATCTTAAATATGAATATTTAGTTCATTTTCATTTAAAGACTTCATAGTGGTGGGGCTTTGTTACTAATATAAGAATAAATGTACCCATCTAAAAAACCTTCTGTTTGGTTTCATCTGGTCACAGGAGACCTGACTTCAGCTACTGCAGACTTTATTTTGCAATGTAAACAGTCACAGTATTTCATGATGCCTTTTTGGTACTCTCTGTTTATTTGTACAGGATGTGAGTAGTGTCAGGTCACTGTTTAATTCTCTTCATTTTTTGTGAATACTGAAATTTGAAATAAATATTGGCTTTTCTTAAATGTATAAAAGGAATAAAATTAGATAAGCTTGGGAGATTATTGTTTCCCATGTTACAGAAAAAGAAAATGAGAACCCATAACTTGACCAATATCATATAGATAGAAAGTAAGATGCTAAGTATTCCAAATTCAGATTGTCTAATTCCAACCATTCCATTGCCACTCTATTACCTGTTAAGAACAAGATAGTATCTAATTGTCCATAATTAATATATCTCATATAAGTTAATATAAATGTTAAGATAATTTGGCCCAATTAATTTATTTTATTACATCATGTAAACCAATAATCTGATACCACTTTATTATTGTTACTCAATCATTTTAGTCATGTCCGACTCTTCATGACCTTAGGGTCTTCTTAACAAAGATACTAGAGTGGTTTGCCCTTTCCTTCTCCAGCTCATCGTACAGACAAAGAAACTAAGTCAAATAGAATTA
This sequence comes from Sminthopsis crassicaudata, assembly GCF_048593235.1. Classification (NCBI taxonomy): domain Eukaryota; kingdom Metazoa; phylum Chordata; class Mammalia; order Dasyuromorphia; family Dasyuridae; genus Sminthopsis; species Sminthopsis crassicaudata. The sequence goes on along the minus strand of NC_133622.1, from coordinate 164,838,931 downwards.
GATAACTTGACCAGGATCACATAGCTAGTAAGTGTTTAATAATGTATTTGAACTCACAGATTCCTGACACCAGGTCCAGCAGTCTATCCACTGTGCCACTTAACTGACCTGAGACCTGAGACTACTTCATAACTTTTAATTTTGCCTTTGGCAAAAATATGTCATTTAAATCCCATAAATACATAAATTAATGTAATTTGTTCATTATAACTGATACTTTAAAAAGTCACAAGTTGTGATAAACAAAACAAACACTTAACAGAATTTCCTATGTCTAATTATCACTACCAAACACATGGGTAACTAGTCTTCTTTAATTCAGAACACTTAAATGTGAGAACAAGTTGGAAGAAATGATCTGAGGAGTCTTCTCTGATAAAAGGGCAAATTTGTGTGAATTTCATTGCTGGACTAAGGACATACAATTTTCAATAAAAAGTGCATTTTGTACATGGTGAAACTTGGGCCTGCTAAGAACAGTTCCTTTATCTTTTTTTTTGGCATTAGCATGAATTCAGTGCCCAAAGCAACATACCAACATGGGTTCAGAAATTCAGAAAGCTCACCAATTTCTTTCCAGTTGATTAAAAGGCTGAGGTCCTAAAATATTCCTTAGTGCCATCTTAGAATATATAATTAGCAAAAAAAAAAAAAAAAAAAAAGAAAAAAAAGAAAAACACAGTGTTGCAAATTCTTCAATAAAGTCATTAAATAACATTAGCCATGAGGGAAGTAATTTTCTGACATCAAAGTATGAACCTAATGAAAGACAAGATTAGACCCAAAATGGTCAGTTATCCAATTTGGATTCTCAGACATTGCTGAATTCCAAAATCAACGAAAATGGCAAAGTGTGCTTCTGGATGACCATGTTGTCCTTATAGGATAGAGATGGTACAGCAATTCAGCCATGAAGTCATAATAGTAGCTTATTCTTTGTAGTACTTTATGATTAATAAAATGTGTTATTGTTCCCATTTTATGCATGAGGAAACTGAGACTCAGAAAACTTTGGGAAGTAATAAATATGTTACTAATAAGGGAGTAAAATCAAACCTCAAGTCGCTTATTCTTTTGGTAAATCCAAGCCTAATGTTCTTTCTATCACACCACATGCCGAGTCATTTAGTCTAGTAGTGATGAGAAGAGTAGAGACCACTGATCTTGGAAGTGGGAGTTCTGGGCTTTATTCTGGGCTCTGCTATTGATAAGTTGTCCCAGTAATTTTCCTATATCTTAATTTCATCATCTGTTAAACAGGGGTACTCATATTTGCAACTATGGAATAGCTGTGAGAATGAGGGGACATAATATATAAAAAAAAATCCTGGAACTATGAAAATGTTGTTGTTAGTCTTTCATTCTAGAAAAGGACCAATGACATCCACTCAGATTGACTAAGATGATAGGAAAAGATAATGATAAATGTTGGAGGAGAATGAGAGTGTGGGAAGGAGGGGAAAAAATTAGAACATAAAGTTTTACAAGAGTGAATGTTGAAAATTATCCATGCATATTTTCAAAATAAACAGCTTTAATCAAAAAAAAAAATTTAAAGGAAGGTGATATCTTGATTTGCAAGTTATTGGATTTGAGGCAAATCTGTGGAAAGTTATCATCCTTTCTCTCCCCTCCAATCATTGGAGTTCAAGGATAAGACATTTGTCAAGAGTGGCAATGGCCCAGGACGCAATGGCCTTTTTAAGTTAAGGTCTTTCCCCGGTCTCAGTTTGTCAGAAGGAGTGCCCACTAAATAATTAAAGGCTGGGTAAAAACAGAGGCAAAATGTAGTCTAATTTGCCTTCCCAAATGAAGCAAGCTGGAAGTAGTAGATCTTCAGAGCTTCTGGCCAGAACAAGAACAGCTGCTATATGCACTCACTTTGACCATCAAAAACCCAACTAATGAGCTGAAATTAAGAAGTATTGTAAACATATAATTTGGTTTTCCTGATCTCCTAACCCTCATATTAATTTTGTTATAGGTAAGTTCCCTCAATAAAACTATAAGTTTTTTGTTCAACAGGGACTATACCATTTATGTAGTTGAATCAATAGAATTTAATTTAAAGCTGTGTCTGGCACAAATGGGTGCTTAATATATGCCTGTTCATTGATCATGAGTGATCCACACCTACCTGTCATGTTTTTCCCCATGCTCTTGTCCAGTCAGTAAAGACACTTGGAGAGATGGATAACCAAGGTGAGGAGGAAACACGATGAGGAAAGGACAGATTACAGGCTTTGGAAGTGGGAGATCTGAACTTTATTCTGGGTTCTGCTATTGATAAATTGTGTCCTGTGGCCAGGAATTTCCCTAACTTTTTGTTTTATCTTTTTTGAAATTGGTACAGAATGAAGGATACAATCCTTAGAAGCTTGAAATAAGGGAACAAGTACCTAGTAGATTTTAAGGACCTCATTTTCTTTGACAGAGGGAAAATTTTAAAAATACATTAATAGGTTTTAAAATATATAAATATATATTTGCTTTAATCTTTAATCTATGTTTCTGTCCTTTCTTGTCCATAATTTCATAGATATTGTTAGACCTAGTCTGTAGGCATTATCATGACCAATCTCTTAATTTTACCAAGGACAAAATGAGAGCCTACAAAGGTAAATGGACATGCCAAGGGTCACAGATGCAATAAGGGACAGAATCTCAGATCTTAACATATTTTAATCCAGAGGGGTCAAACTCAGGGCTAGCAATATTCCCATGTACAGTCTGAACCAGATTAAAACATAATAATTGGGAAATGTTCAGCAAAATAAATTAAATTACAATATAATTGGGAGATGTTCAACAGAATAAATAAGACAACAATGTAATTGGGAAATACTCAACAAAATAAATAAAGCTGCAACATAATTAGGAAATGTTCAACAAAATAAGTAAAAGTACAATACATCACATGTAATGTTTATTTATGATTTTCCAGCTAAATATGGTGCCTGCAGTAATCCAATTCTTTTGAGTTTTGATTGTTTCTCCTCTTTTAACCAATTCAGCTTGTTAGTGAACCATCAAAAACCTGGAAAGAAAGAAGCTGCCACCCAGATGGGTAAAGTCCATCACCAGAGGTCTTCAAGCTAAAGCTGTTGGAGATATAGATAAGGATGGGTTCTTGCCTTCAAGATGAGGCCTTTCCTACAATATTTCTATGATTCCAGGAACTTGTAAACTTTAAGGAGCCTTCAAGTAGTAGTGAGCTCTCATTTCACTGGAGGAAAAAGTCATTCCTTAACCAGGAAAAGAAAAGCATTTAAAACAAACAAACAAATGTTTAAATAAGATATATAGTTTGTTTTAATTTCTCTTGTAAAATGGTGAAAATTTCTTAAGAGATTTTCCTAGATCCTCCTCCTTCATACTGGGAGAAATCTATGTTCCTTGACATACTCAGCATGCTATTAAAAGATTTTTTTTTAAAGACAGCAGATGTAAATTAATGGAAATGGCCCAGGTTCGAGAATACCAATTGTTAGATCTTTGACAAGCTGATGAAATAAGGTCAAATGAAGAGCTCTGAAAAACTAATTTCAAATAATAACAAAATTCAAAAAGAAGAAAACTTGATCCTGCCTCTTTTTTGAGGAACAATTTTTTTTTAAAATCACTACTATCTTATAAACTTTTCCAATGCTCTAAAGGAATTAGCAATAAATCATCATTACTAGAGATGGAATTGTAAAGAGCCCTATTATCATAAGTAGCTATACTGTTTCTACCATCCCTGGTTATGTAATATCAGGTGACACATGTGACCAAGACATCATTGGATGAAAAAAAAAAGAGAAAAAATAATCATCTCCTCTCTAGCTGCGCACTCTAAGAGACACAAGAAAGAAAGCAAAGAACAAATTCTCAAGAGCTGGACACTTCTACAGCTAATTCTTTTCAGCTGCCTCCATGGTTCAATTACTGATCAGGTGGGCTTTACTGTTTTGAAATTCATACTTCTTCTTGTTCAGGTGTGTAAGTGGTGGGGAGCAGATTAAAAAGGCAGCAGGTTCACGAAATTGGCCAATCTTCAACAGCATTCTCTGAGCCTTTCAAGTTCAAATGAAGCACTTACATCTGTGTAAAGACGGCCACTCAAGATGGTCACTTAAGATCTATCTCTACTACTTGCCCTTCGTATCACCTATTCTATATTCCATTAATCAAATTGGGGATTCAAAACTCCCGTACTATACACTCCCTTCATTTAAGCACAATGTGTTTCAATTGGGTTATTTAGATGTGTAAGTAAATAATTTATCATGTTTATTGAATTTCTTTAACCACCCACAAAATAATTAGTCTTAGGAAAAGAGATGGAGAAGAAAAAGGAAGGGATATAGTCTATATTTCTGAAACACTCAGAGGTTCCCAATAGTGAGGTAGACATTTCCAAGCTGAAAATATACTACAAGAAGCCCAGATGTCTTTCATTGTCATATTTTTTCCAAGACATTCGACACACTTCAGCTTATAAAAAGAATATAAATAATGATTCTGCCTTCCTGGCAACAATAAAAAACAAAAAAGTTTAATAACTTTATTTAAGAACTAGCAATAACATTGTGGTTTTATCATGCACTAATTACATATTCTGGAATGGCAATAAGCAAGGAGGAAGTCCTGGCAGATCAACAGAAATCCCAGTTCCATAATCTTAATCTAATGAGGTTTGCATACCAATTGCGTTCATGGAATGTCAAACAGGTTTTTTTTTTTTTTTTTTTTAATCCCCCAGAGTTCTTCATGGCAGATCTTCCTTGAAATATTAGCCTCCTGTAACTTAACTTATTTCACCCACTTCTTCCTCGATTATCTCATTCCCTATGAAAAAGCAATTTTCAGCTAAAAATAAATACATTTCCTCTACTGGTTACTCATAATTTTGGCCCCCAAAGTGCCATAGTACAGGAAGAAGCAAAGACGTATGTTACTTCTTGTGAGCTGAGAGAAGATTTAAAGTAGTCCTCCAACATTTGTGGCTCCAAGTAAAGGAAAAACACCTAGATGGGAACGAACTTCATTCGGTTCTATGGGATGTCCAAGCTGGCATCAAATACATAAAAAACTTGCACTCACCATTTCAACCTGAAACTGCCTTTCATTATTAATTTATTTACCATTAGCTACCCTCTGTGACTCATAGTCAAAGAATCTTAAATGCATTTATTACTTGATTTTTTTTTTCTTTTTCACTAACAATTCCTACTGTGGGGTATCCTTTGCTGGGTAATGCTTTCTCTGACTACTGTGGCCCCTTCCTATTTTGATGTTTCATTGATATATTAATGTCTACCTACAGAAGTAAAGCTCACTGATGAATGAAGACCCTATATGTTAATTTATTGCTTAATGGATGGGGAAATTATAGTATAACTTGTAGAAATTCCCTTCCTAAGTAGAGAGAAGATTTATATAAATAGAAGTATGTTTGTAGTACTCCCAAGCTATATGCCTTCAACTTAACACTCACAGAAGGGGAGGTTTTGGTTAGGAGAAGGTGGAGAAGCAGAGAGCAGGTTATTCTCTGATTTACTTTATGGGTCCCTACTACATCTAAAACTATAGCTCGTGAGCTCCCATGAGGAACATACTTTTAGTAGCCAACCAGTAGATACTATTACTAAGAAGAGATTATTGAGATGATATAGCAAAAATAATAGCTATGCAATGTTTGCCCTCAAAGATGTAGGGCAAACACTAACATATTTACACACAATGTCAGTAGGAAGAGTGAACACAAATTTAACACCTACACACACACACACACACACACACACACACACACACACACACACACACACATATATATATATATATATATATATATATATATATATACATATATATATATACACACAGAAAAGAATGAAGGAGTCCAGAGAGTTAGGAGTGGGATGCAAAAAAGAAGTAGACAGGCTCCTTCATTCTTTTCTGCATTCCACTCCTAACTCTCTGGACTCCTTCCTCAATATGTCCCAGTAGCCTTTTTACCTAGAAGCTATCTTCAGTACCATGCACCTATGGTACCTTACTTTGGTCATTTTCTCTCAGAAATTCCAGTTTTAAAAAGGCCCTTCAGGCCAGCCACATTCCCTCCTTCATCCATTCTGGGCTCTGCTCCTTACTCGCCATATACCTTCCTTCATCTCTCCCTTCCTGTACTTTTCAATTTCCTTTTATGTATTGTCTTCACTTCTTCAGATATAAGTTCCTGAAAGGTAAGAACTGTCTTTATTATACCTTCTATTTGTATCTCCAGCACTTACACAATACCTGACATATTATAAGGGCTTAATAAATGCTTGTTAGTATGTTTATTAGACTCATGTAGAAAATCTATGTAGTCAAGGCAACACACATCTCAGGTAACACGGGCTCCTATTATCCTTTCCTTGGGATGTCCCCAATAAGTGTAGCATCTTAAATAGTTCAGTCACTCAGTCTCTCTGAACCCTCTCACCACAGCTCAACTCCAAAATGTCAAGGATAATGATCTTTCAAATCCATAATTGGTTTTTTCCATTGCCCCTTCTGATTCTTTCCCCCTGGTGTTTGTGATGGATGAGTAAGTATAGAGTATGATGCTGTACTGATGGGAATGGGAAAGAGAAAAATCCTACCCTTGCTTCCCAAATTGCTTTTTTGTTATTGTTGTTTGATCATTCCAATCATGTCTGACTCTGTGACCCCATTTGAGATTTTCTATTACTAGAAGCCCCAGATGCCTTTCATTGTCATATTTTTCCAAGAATTTGACACACTTCAGCTTACAAAAAAGAACATAAATAATGATTCTGCCTTCCTGGAAACAATAAAAAAAGTTTAATAACTTTATTTAAGAACTAGCAATAACGTGTTTTTATCATGCACTAATTACATGCTATAGTGTTTTGCCTTTTTTTTTCTACAGCTCATATTACAGATGAGGAAACTAAGGCAGACAGGATGAAGTGACTTGCTCAGGATTATATAGCTAGTAAGTGTCTGAGGCCAGATTTAAACTCATAGATACGAATCTTCCTGAATGTAGTCTCAGCACTCTTGGCCACTCTTACCGCTCTTCAGAAAAGAACATATCCACAAAGCTGCCTCCCACCCAATCTCACTCTCAAGGATGGTAAGCTTCCTTTTTTAAGGGCCACCAAACATGGCTAATCCTTAGCCTAACTGTAGCAATACACCCTTCCAATTTCATCAGGGAAACGTTTTATTTAATAAAAGGATAATAAGTTATAGAGATATCTTTGCACTTCATTTAACACATGAATACTTCTTTGATTATATCAACTAGGTCAACATATAAAAAGCCAGCTCTGCTCTCCCATTGCATCCCCACACACACATAACATATGCACACTACAGAGTGAAAGGTTCTCTGGCTGCACATTGAAGTAACAGTTCTCTTTAAAGAATATTATAACAGACTCAGCCCGACTCTAACAGTAGCCCCTTCAAGGTTATCCTGAGCATAATTTTGTACAATATAAGCCTTTCAAACAGAAAATAGCTACCAGTGTCCAAAGTTGTTCAGACTGTTGAATTCAAGCCAAAGCTCCAAAGACCATAAATATGTTTTCAAAAAGACTGTCCATTGCCATGTTGGGCAATGAATGAGCAAATGAGCACCTCTCCAGCCTCTGAAATTAACTTGTTGAACACAGGAGTATTTCTAACCTTCAACTACCTCCTGCCAATTCCACTTCTGTGATGTCTCTGAGATTGATACCTTCTTTCTTATTTTCAGTCACCATTCACTAACTTCAGGTCTTTCACACCTTTTTATGAGATACATCAACAGTCTTTTTGCCTACCTTTTTACTCTTCTCCCTCTGATTTTCAAAGGAATCTAATGGCTATGTTGAAAAAATTCTTAATTTTTAAAAATGTTTACATGAATATAATAAAAATCACAATTTTGCCTAGTAATTTATATATATACTAAACATCAAAAAAATTTACTTTAGAGAACTCTAAAAAATAACAAAGAACACACTAAGGAAAAAAAGGTGAAGATGCATAAAGAAAATAATGAAAGAAGTAGTTAGAAAGGGGTCTTAATAACACCTGATCTCAAATCATAGTATAAAGCAATAATTATCAAAATGATTTGGTAATGAGCTAAACAAATTAGAAGAGCTGATCAAGACTACATATTAAGTATACAACATAAAGAAGAAAATGAACCTGGCAATAATGAAACTATCTCAAGGTAAGGACTCACATTTAAACAAAAAGAAAAATGCTAAGAAAACTGGAAAGTACTTTGGCAGAAATTAAGTTTAGACTAGCATTTCATACTCTATACTATAATAAATTCCCAATGTATATACAACCTAGTTTTAAGAGGACACATCAGTTATAAGTTAGAGAATCAAGGAAAGAAACATATTTTATAGTTATGGAGAGGTCAAGAGTTCGTGACTAATACTTAGTGCCTGGCACATACTGAGCAATTATTAAATATTCCTTGACTGACTGGACTAGGGGTAGAGAAGATCATACAAAAACATATAAAACAATTTTACTACATAAAATTTAAGGATTTTATTAAAAAATGAATTAAATGAGAAGGGGAAACAGTTAACTGGAGGATAAATACTAACATTAAGTTTCTCTGGTAAAGGTGCACTATCCAATATAAACAAGGAAGGAAATGAAAGAACTGATTCAAATGTGTTAGAATAACAGCCATTCCTATAAATATGTGTATATATATATATATATATATATATATATATATATATATATATATATATATATATATATATATATATATATACATCTAGTCAGAAGATAGGAAGAGATAATTTTCAAAGGAAGAAAACCAAGCTAAGATATGAATAAATGTTCAAACCCACTAATAATTAGATAAATGAAAGTTTAAACAATTCTGGGAAAAAAGGGAAAGACAATTGTTAGAGGAAAAATAGAGGCACACTAACGTAATGTTGGTTTAGTCAATCTAGACAGTAATTTGGATTGTCACTAATCTATGAAAACCTTTTGACCAAGGGGAGGTGAGCTGGATTTATATGCCAAAGGCATCAGAGAAAAAGAGGAGGGAAGAATCATGGGAACAAAAATATTTATAGCAGATCTTTTTTATTTAGCTAATAATTAGAAACAAGGGTGGGGGAGAAGACAACTAAGTTGTGCAGAACACCGGACCTGGGGTCAGTAAGACTCATCTCCCTGAGTTCAAATCTGGTTTCAGACACTTTAATGGGTGTATGACCATCAATTGTGGAATGACTGAACAAATTACACTATGTAAATATAACCATACTGTAAGAAATGACAAAAGGGGTGGTTTTAGGGAATCCTAAGAAAACATGGTAGGATGATGAACAATTATTCAGCAGATATAACTAAGAAAAAAACATTTTATCTACTAATATCAATGATGTAATGAAAAACAACTTTGAAAGACTTAACAGAACTGATCAATTCAATGAATAATCATGAGTCCCCAAAAATGATATGAAGCATGTTACTCTCTCGTGACAGAGATTGTGAATTCAATATACAATTTTTTGGATGTACTAATACAGGATTTTATTTTATCTTGCTTGACTAAGTTTATTATGAGGATCAAACTTCTATTTTTTTTAATTGGGATAAGAGACTTCAGAAAGAAAGAAGGGAACTAGGAACAATGTTCCTAAAAAATAAGAAAGGAAAGAAGGGTCACTAAAGCATTTTTTTTAATTCACAGGGGGGAAAAAAAGAATACAGAAAGAAAAAAGTCAAATTAGACAACTTTAAAGTAACATGAACTTATATATTCAAAAAAACATAAATAAGCTGTAAGTAATCAGTATTAACTATTCTATAAAGAATCTTTTGTATGTGTCCTACTTTTCATATGGAAATGGATTTTGGGATTCATTAAATTTAAACTTAAAAGGGGAAGCTAGATGGCACGGTGGACAGAGTGCCAGTCAAGAGGACCTGAGTACCTGAGTGCAAAGGTGGCCTCAGACACTTAATACTTCCTAGCTGTGTGACCCTGGGCAAGTTAACCCCAATTGCCTCAACAAAAACAAACAAACAAAGGAACAAACAAAAACAATAACAATAATAATAATAATTATTAATTGATTTTAAAAAATAGATTAAAATATAATTTATATAAAAGCAAAAGATAGCAATAAAAATTTATTATTGCTTTAAATGTTCATGTCATATAAGTCAAGGTAGGTATTATGGTGGTCTGACCGAAGTAGAATAAACTTAGCTTCTAATGAGAATCCCTGATTTGGATGTGCTCCTGTTTTATGTATTCTTGCATAGAGTAAGTGTAAAATGCATGCTAAAGCACAGGGCTTTTTCACATGAAAAACTTTCTAACTATATTTCTCCCATTTCATATCATGGCAATTGAAAACTAGTGAAAAAGCTTTAGTCATTGTTATTAAATTTCATTTCATTAGAATCAGCCCACTGGGTTGAGATATTTTGAGATCCTGATTCTGTCATTCAGTGTTTTAACTATCCCTCCCAGTTCCATCTCATCATCTGCAAGTCTGCTGCCAGTTATGCTTTTAGCCAAGCCATCCCTGGGTGTTCTATCATTCTAATACCAGTATATAAATTGCAGAGCCAAGAGATTTAAATGAGGATTTAGTTCCTTCTCTCTTCAATCCATTATAGAAATAGCTGTCAAAGTGTTTTTCCTCAAGCAACAATCTAACACTGTCACTTCCCTTTTCAATAAACTCCCATGGCTCTCTATTGCTTCTAGGATCAAATGGAATTTCCCTTGTTTGGCTTTTAAAGCCCTTCAAAACCTGACCCCGACTTGCCTTTCCAACCTTCTTCCTTTTCTTTTTTGTACTCTATTGATTCAGCCAATCTAGTCTTGCATTTGCTCACACACAATTCTCCATCCCTCATACCTGCCTCTGTGAAGAGGTTATCCCTAATTCCTAGAAGATACTTTCCCCTCAGATCTGTCTTTTCAGAATCTATTGTTTCCTTCAAAACTCTGCTCAAACACCATCATCTCAAACACCCCTCCTGACTCCACTAAATGATAGTATCCTGCCCCTGCCAAAAAAAAAAAAAAAAAAAGTTACATTACATTTATAGTGTGTCTATATTTAATGGGGAGGGAAATATGGTTCATAAAACATGGAATATATATGTTCATTATGGAAGAATTTAGGGATGATACAACAACTTATTGGTACCTATGATGGCAGTAGGATTAAGTAGGTTTAGAAGGTTGGTTGTTAGCCAAGAAGAATTGTCCAATCAGCAGACTTTAAAAGGAAAAAGAAATTCCTCTCTTTTCTCTTCTTTCTTTTTCTAGAACATGGCAAGGAAACTCTCTATTCGGCAATTATGAGCATCCTTGACCTCAAATATTTATTTTCCTGAGAATAAGTGACCAAACAGGAATACTGAGATGGATATACCCAGACTTTAAGACAACTTTGTAAATTTTAGAATTTGGGAGCTCTTGTTTCTCTCAGCCAAAGAGGACTGGAAGCAGGAGGAATTTTCAGAAGCTATTATACTAAGTTTTGGCAATGACCACCAATAGGAAGATGAATCCGGGTCCTGGTGAGAGAAAGATACAAATATTTAAGGAGTCATGTGAACAGAATAAAGCCAAGGTCAAGGTGAAATAGTGATTCAGGAGTACTAAAAATGCACATTTTTACCAATCTCTTGGTATAGTATAATAGTGACTATGAATTAATATTTCACATTTTAATTCTTAGTCAAGATTTGCCTTTGGCTCTTTTGTGTTTAGGCATGTCCTTTTTGTGGGGAAAATACATCCTATGCCTGTTGGACATTGGTAACTATATACCTACCTACTCCCTTTTAACGGGCTTTAGACTTGACCCAAATCTAAATTTTAAGTGATTTTCCCAATATCTCCATGGTGGCTGCTTTAAAAAAGTCAAAGATAATGAGAAAAGTCTCACTCATTTCTGTACAGATCAACTTTCCCCAAGAACTGAACCAAGTACTCATCTAAATCAAGGCAGCTAGAATGTACAATGGATAGAGGGCTAAGCCTGAAATTAAGAATTAAATACATCCTCAGAAACAAACTGACTAGTTCTGTGACTCTGGCCAAGTCAACCTCTGTTTGCCTCAATTCCTTCATCTAAGAATTGTTGTAAGAATCAAATGACATAATATTTGTAAAGTATTTATCACAGAACCTGGCCCATAGTGAGTGCTAGTTGAATGGTAGCTGTTATATTATTATTATTGCTTAGCTCTGCCCCAGTTTCCTCAAAAGTAAAATGGGCAACATAATGATAAGTTTTCTACCTACTTCACAGGGTTGTTCTAAGGATCACATGAGATAATACTTTTAAAGCATTAAGCACAGTGTCTGGGATAGACTAGGTGCTTAATAAATGTTTTCCTTCCCTTTTCCAAGATCAAGAAGCCTTTTAACCAGATAAGGGATCCTCAGCCTTTTATTTATTTAGTTACATGTCATCTCCCCTAATAGTGTAAGCTCCTTGAGGATAGGCATTTTTTTCACTTCTTTCTTATACTCATAGCACTCCAGAAATGTTACCAGTCTTTGCAATTAATTGATTTCATGATGTGTCCACAAATTATATACACATACTTGTCATGTCTTTGTCAACTATCTTAACTGATATGACTAGCACTCCAATAATCGCACTGTGGGTAGCTGATAAAGGACAACTGTGGAATTAGATCTGGGTCCAATTTCTGAACCTGATCCATACAGGACAAATTACTGACCTCCTCAGTATCTGAAGCCACTTTTAGAATAGGAATTAGGAGATTTTGTATTCTTCATCAATAAAGTTTCCACTTTGGGAGTTCTCTAAATGAAAGGGCTGAACACAATCAAAATTCTCAGTGAAGGTATACATCTAGAATTGATTGAGTAGAAAGGAAGCAAGATTAGATCAAATATCATAGAAAATTACTTTGACAGAAGTGTGTAGAGTGGCCTTGGAGTAGGGTAAGGTTTAAGGCAAAAAGACAAATTAGTAAGTTATTGCAATAATCCAGGTGAGAGGTGATAAGGGCCTCGACTAAAGATGGCAGCTGAGAATAGAGAAGAAGAATTGGATACAAGACAGGAGAGGGAGGGATCAATAGCAAGATTTGGCAACTCTCTAGATGTGGGGCTGAGGGAACGTTAGCAGTCAAAGTTACAAAACTGGGAAGCTAGAAGTCTGGTGGGACTTTAACAGAAATAGTGAAAAAAAAAGAAAATGGAAATGTTTCAACAGAAAGAAAATAAAATCAATTTTGACTTCTTGAATTTAAATCTGCAATCCAGTTTGAAATGTAAAATATAGAATTGGCATTTAAAAAATTCAGGGGAGATATTGGGGCTAGAGATGAAAGAAGAGAAGGGGGAGAGAAAGAGGAGGAAAAAGGGGGAAAGAGAGAAGAGAGAAAGGAAAAAAAGAGAGGGAAGGAAGGAAAGAGAATGAATATCATCTTTATAGTTAAACTCTTGGGAGTGAAGAAATTTTCTAAGAGAGAATGCATAGGGAGAAAAGAAGAGAGCCTTAAAGAATAAAGAAAAGAAGAGTACCTTAAAGAATATCCACAGTTAGGGACAGTCATAAGGATGATGAACCAGTAGGAAAATTGAGAAGTCATATAGGGAGGAAAGGAAAAGAAGACAGAGACAGAGACACATAGAGAGACAGAGAAATAGAGATAGATACACACACACACACACACACACACACACACACACACACACACACACACAAACACAGAGAGCAGTGTCATGGAAACTAAGATAGGAATGAATAGAGAGAGTTAACTATTAAATGCTGCAGAGAAGTCATGAAGGATCAGGGCTGAAAAAATACTAAGATTTAACACCATGGGCATAGCCATTCCTTTTGAGTAAATTCAGTGTAATGTGTCTTCACAGTTTACTGCTCATATCCTATGGTTGAAAAGCAAGGCTTTCTAATATATGATGGAGAGAATATCAAGAAGAATTTAACTTTGTTTCTATACCAACTCCAGTGATGCACTCAGGAATGAGAGAGGAGTGGGACATAATAATTAAATGGTGAGAAGAGATGATAGAGAAAGAGAGAGAAACAAAAACAGAGACAAAATGCAGAGAGGAGATAGAGAGCAAGGAACAGAGACAAAAAGATTCATAAAAACTCAGAAGGAAATAGTGGTCAGCAAGAGAGAGGGGGCAACAATATAAAGTGCTACAAAGACAATAACAAGGATGAGGGATGAGAAAAGAAGATGACAGAGTTGGTTGCTTCCAGTCCTGTGTAAGCCTATCCCTATCAATAATTTGTTGAGAGCCTTGCTGATCCTCTTTTCTCATCTTTGCTGACATATATCATTGAACAAATAAGGTTAGGTGTTGATTATTGTTTCTTCTAACAATTATGTTTTGTTTGTTTTTTTCTTAATGACTATGTTTATAAAAAATGGAGCATGAGAAGCAATGGGAAGGTCCTGAGATTAACCCCCCCATGAACAGGAAAAGGAGACTCAGCAAAGTGGCACACTACCCAGGTGATTACATCCCACTTTCCTCAAAAGAAATTCAACTCCGAAGGTTGTCTTGGTTAAGTCATAAAAGGGAATAAATGGAAAAGCCACATGTCAGTATTCAACTGGAAAACATATCAGTTTGATATGTAATGATAAAATATGAAATTAGATGCCTTCCAATTTGCAGGATGCCTAAAACCACATCTGTGTGGGAAGAGGGAAGAATGAGGATGTAGGGGTGAGAATAAAAGCTAATTATTGTTAGGGCAGTAAACTTTTAAGGGACTTTTATTTAAAAAAAAAAAGTCTGTAGCATTCATGATATGAACTAGAAAAGGAAATTGCATTAAGAATGCTAAATTGTTTGGTCTTAATATCAGTTTAACAAAGCTATCTCTACTTTTACACAAAGTGGAGAGAGTTATTTCCCTTCTTAGATGCATTTGAAAAGAGACCATTTTCCTTATAAAAAAGTGGTGATAAATGAAAATCAAACCAGCTATATTTGAAGGTAATGACTATCTCAATCTTTTCTTTCATCCTCATTTTCCCACAGGAAGGAAAAGATTAAAGGGAAGGTTCCTTTAAGCAGTACAAAAGGGTCCTACACTGACCCCAATTTTAGATGGAAGGCTTTCTGGGGAATAATGCCACAAAGAGTGTGAAAGCTCCAAGTAAAGCCCCAACAGAGCATTTTAGAGAGCCTTCATTCAGAGTTCCCCATTGACTGCCCCAGCCTCTCCTAGGGAATTCAAAATAATTCATGCCAACCATAACACTGAATTAACAACAGAGATGAAAAGAGGTGATCAAGCTACTTGGAGTCTATTTAACATTTTGCTGAAATGTTAAGGGGGTTAATCTTCTACAAGGCCAGTTGCGTGCTTTCACAAAGGAAATGGGAAAGGAGTCACAAACCTTTCCATGACTCAGTGCAAAACTCTTGGCTTCCTCTTAATCACAAAGATTCTCTCTAACGTTTGCAGAGTTTAGTCTTTTTTCCCCTTGAATTCTGAAGTCAATGAAGGAACAATGATGTCATTGCTTCCAGAGAACATAGTTTCCCAAGATGATGATGGTATCTTCCAGACTAGCATCTAAAAATTAAGCTCTAAAATGTGAATGAATGACATATTTTCTCTTCCTATAGTTTTTAAAAAAATGCATTTATCAAAATGAGTCAGATCATGAGGTACAAAATGGCATACTCTTCTAATCCTAAAATCTTAAAGAAAAAAAAAAGGAATTATGCACCAGATATTCAGCAACTTAAGCTGAATTCCTAAGAAAACAAAGTTAAAAACTTCAGGGAGGAAAATAAGCAAGTAGATAGACAGACAGACAGCTAGATGATAAATAAATAGATTAAATAAAAACATTTAAAATCTCAGAAAAAATCGGAGAACTGAGAAGCCCATCACCTGCCTCTACCACTAACCTGGCATTAGCAACCTCCCAGGATGGTGCTTTAGGGATTCACCATGAGAATTATTGCCTGACCCCATACCCTACTCCTTAGAGATTTTACCTGACCCAGCCAACTTCCACTCTTTAGCCTACAAAAAAAGTAGAAAGGGAAGAACAGGGAGACAAAAGAAGACAGAAGAAAGAGACAGTTCAAAGGCAAAGGCTACTGGAGAAACCACTTCTGCCCAAGAGAAAGGGGCTATAATGATGGCCAATTGAGGGTCAGTACTCTGCCCACAAGTTTATTCTGGGTAAGAACAACTGCAGAGCTTCACATACCCCATTCTGAGGATACCTAGCCTGGGAGATGGAAGGGTTTTGTGCATCAATTAAAGGGGTAGAATTGAAGAGAGTGAAGGGAAACTACAGACTACTATATATGAAGTTAAGCTCACTAGCCTAAAGACTGGATAAGTTTATTTTCCTTCCTTTTTTGAAAATAAAGACATTTGGGAAAGTTAGGTGGTGCGGTAGATAGAGCACCAGCTCTGAAGTCAGGAGGCCCTGAGTTCAAATCTAACCTCAGACACTTAACACTCCCTGGCTGTGTGACCCTGGGCAAGTCACTTAACCCCAACTGCCTAAGCAAAAAAAGAAAAAAAAGAAAAAATAAAAGAAGAAAGAAAAGGACATTTTCCATTCTCTAGTCCTAAGACAACTACCTATCTTATTTCTATCATCTTGTTATCATATGACCTTGCAATAACATCTGCCAGTTCTACATACATGAAAATTCTTTCATACATGAAAATGTTATTCATTTGAGCCAGGTAACTTGAATTCATACATCAAAAGTGACTTGTAGCAAAGATATGAACTGTGTCCAAAGGGCTATAAAATCATGCTTGTCCCTTGATCTAACTACTTAACTCCACTACTAGGCATGAATCCTCAAAAAAAATTTTTTTAAAAAAAGAAAAAGGGTAGATATTGTACATGCCTGTCAAAATGGCAGAATAAATCATGGTATGTGATTATGATGGAATATTATGGCTATGGGAAATGATGAGCAGGATACTTTCAACAGAAACCTGGAAAGTCCTCCATGAACTCAAAGTGAAATGTACTGTGTACAAAGTAACAGCAATGTTCTGGGATGAATGGTTGTGAATCACTTTGCTATTCTCAACAGTACAATGATCCAAGACTACTCTGAAGAACTTAAGGTGAGAAATCCTATCCATATCCAGAGAACGAACTGATTGTGTCTAAATACAGATTAAAGCATACTCTTTTTCTTTTATTAATTTTATTTTTCTTGAAGGTTCTTTAAGGAGGAGGGAGATCTATATTTTCTTTTACAATATAACTTTTATGGAAATGTTTTGCATAACTTCAGATGTGCTTTATTAATGGGGGTTGAAGGTGGGGATAAGGAAGATAATCTAGAACTCAAATTTTTTTAAAAAACAAACGTAAAAATAATTTTAAATATTACATGTAAAAAAAGGCCTGTAACTCTTATTGCTTCTTGGTTATCAATCGTATAGACTAAGGTTTTTTCTTCCCCCAATAATAAACATTATGTGTGATCCCAAGGTATTACTCCCTCTCCCCATTCCTGAAAAGATGAAGAATAAAAAAGAGAAAACAGTTCTGAAAAACTCAGCAATATATAAAAAATTCCACAATATATTACAATATGACCGTCTTATAAGTCATCCAGGTTCTCTAAAGAATCAGGGGGAGGTGATTTATCAAATCTTGTCTTTGGGGTAAAGTTCAGTCTTTAGAAATCCAGAGAAATTCTGGATTTCCATTAACAGTCATAACATGTGTTATTTTCCTGATTCTCCTTACTTCATTTTGCATCAGTTATATTATCTGTGCTCCTTTATAATATTTGTATCCTTTCTATCATACAGTAATATTTAACAAAATTCCTCTATCATAAGTTGTTTAGCTATTCCCCAACAGATGAGAATCTTTTTTGCCCCTTCAATTTCTTTTGCTACAGAAAGAGCTATTCTAAATATTTTTGTATATGTGAGATCTTTTGTTTCATCATTGACATCCTTAAAAACATGTGATTAGGAGAAGAATCTATGAGTAAAATAATATGAACAATTTAATAATTTTCCTCTTAATTCCAAATTGCTTCTCAGAATGGCTGGACCCAATTCACAACTCCACTCACAGCACAGTAGTGTGCCTTATTTTTTCCATATCTCCCAATACTATTTATATCTTTTGTCATATTAGTCAAGATGCAGGTATGAAGTAAAACTTTGGTTTATTTTTATATTTCTATTATTAGTGATTTAAAGTATACTTTTATATGGCTATTTAAAGTCTTTTTTTGAGAACTATTTGTTCTTATCTTTTGCCTACTTTGCCCTTCCCATGAAGAAAAGCTTTTAAGATGATTTTCCTTCTATTTTTATGGATTAAAATTTTTTTCTACATAATAATAACAAATATAAAACATAAAGAAAATATAAAACAAAAGAAAAAATATTCTTGGTGTCTGAGAAAGAAGGAGAAAGACAGTATTTTCCCTCTTTGACATGAGGAATGCCCTTTTAGAATAAGCTTCCATTTCAGTATAAATGGACAGTCACAATTAGCTCCTTTGTTTTCTTTTTTTTTTTCTATGAGATAATGGACTAGGTCAATCATAAGACAGAGTTTGCCTTGTCTCAAGCTTGCAAGGCCAACAATAAACTAATAGTTTAGAAAATTTCTATGCCTTCTTTTAGACTATAATTACCTTTTCCCAGGTCAGTTACTGACTTAAATGAAAACTGTGACAGGATAACTATCCTAACATTTGCCATGCCTCAAAATGAGATATGGTTTAAGGGATTTACATGTTGACATTTCCTCATCACCTGATCACAAAACTATAAAGAACTCCAAGATATTTCTAATGTTCTGTTGGTGGAAATTGATGAGCAAGTCAGGGGCATTTCAATCAGTTGAATCAAAGCTATGTATCCACAATGCTCATCTCTAAAAAATATACTTTACCTGCTATGACTAAGTAAATCTTTGGCTAATTGTTGAATGATCTATGAGTGTCCCTTGTTTGAATCTAAACCACCAGGAGGCCCCCTTGGAGTTAATTCTTACCCTTTATATGAGTCCAGTGTGACTAAATACTATATATACCTATCTATGTCTATATAATGATGAATATGCTGGCTATTTCTTTCTTCTATCTCTCCTGGTATCAGAACTGAGGCAACTTATGAATGTCTCAGTCACTGGGAAACTCTTTAAATCAGTGCAGGGAATGGAGAACACCAAAGTGAGTTTTTTTTTTTTTAACCTCTTCACAATTTAGATATCTGTTGTTGTTTGGATAGCAAAAACTTTCATTACTATTATTCTCCAGTTTGAGTCCAGGATTTAAGAATGTTTATTTGGGACAAACTAGAGTTTAGATCCCATAAGAGATAGTCTGTTTTATGACCTACATTAACTATTGTGGAGAGTTATCTCTATCTGTCCCAGAAAAATGTGTATTTATTTATTTTAGGTGTAAGAGCTTGTATGTGTGTGTGTGTGTGTGTGTGTGTGTGTGTGTGTGTGTGTGTGTGTGTAGTATGTGAGTGATACACACACATATTTTAGTGGAATATGATCTTTGTTGGTGTATTCTCACTTTCCTTAACTGCCTCTGGCTTTCTGATCTTCTCTTTGTTTTCTATGTTTTTTTTTTTCCTCAGCCTAATTGAAGATTGCCCATCATCACCCTTAGAGAAAGGGTTGATACCTTCCCACCCCTTATCCACCAACAGCCATTGCCACCACCACCATTGATATAACTGAAGGCTGATAGTCCTTCCATATTTTCCTCACTGACTTTGGAAGAAACAGGTCTCTTTCAATATATTGCCATAAAAGATTCCATGTATGTCATGTAGTATTCTTTTAAGTTGTAACTAAAATGAGAGCATATATTAAAGTGCAGCTAGATTCAACTCTAGCTTTATTTGTGTTCACTATGTGAATGAAACTGAGAGTTTCTTTTATTTTCTGATATTTGAGTGTATGTATGTGAGTAAAGCTGGAAAAATAACTTACATTTTGTTAAATATGATGAATCCTTAGACTTGGCAGAAAGATTTGTTAAAATTTTGTTTTCTTTATTTCCTATAAGACTATTCAGTGAATTAGAATGTATATCTTTAATGCAAAATTAACAGAGAGTCTTTACAGTTTTCATATAGTCAAAACATAGATTCTCTGCACTTAAGAATGAATGAATGATAAATAAAACTAGGAGAACATTATACACAGTAATGATATTATATGATGTTTTATGGCTAATAACAACTATTCTTAGCAATATAATGATCTGAGACAATTCCAAAGGACTTTTGATAGAAGATGCTATCCATTTCCAGAGATAGAACTGATGAAGTCTAAATGCAGATTAAAGATACTTTTTCTTTACTTTCTTAATTTGGGGATTTTTTTGTCTGTGTTTTCTTTCACAGTGTGATTTACATGGAAAGATCATTTTGCATGACTGCTTATGTATAATCTATGTCAAATTGCTTGCCATCTCAATGGTAGGAGAGAAGAAGATGGAAGAGAATTTGGAACTCAAAATTTAAAAAAAAAGCTAAAATTGTTCTTCGTATAATTGGGAGGGGGAATAAAATACTCATTTAAAAATAAAGAGTGAATGAATGATAAAACAAGAATTTGTTAAGTATTTACTCTGTGCCAAGTATTGGGAATATAAATTCCCCCTCAAACACACACACACACACACACACACACACACACACACACACACACACACACACACACAAAATACCAGCCCGTGCTCTCAAAAAGTTTACATTTTAATGGGACAGAACAAATATAAGAATGTCATAGCTGGGGGAAGCACTTTGAACCAGAGAATTTATACCAATAGTGCTGGAGTAATAGGGGAGTAATCTGAAATACTCCTTCCAGGATTGTCAAAATCAAAAAGCTGATTTTTAGCATGGTTCCAAATGGTGGTGGAAGACAAGGAATTGCAGAGCCCTGAGACTTAAGTTTTAAGATATAAAAAGATTAAATCCAAAGATTAGTCTCTGATCCAGGCAGCAAAAAGACAGATGGGGAGTAGGGAGTGAAGGCAACCATAATCTGGGCCTGGCTATGTCAAGTTGGCCAGGTGAACTCACCAAACAAAATGATTATTTAAATTGTTCAAGACCTTGCACTATTAATTATGTGAATGGAAAAATTGACAAAATAATTTCTGTGGGGAGAAAAAAGCAGCTTAAAATTAAAATGGAAACTAGATGTTCCTTTACATTCAATAAAAAAAGTTATATTTCTCTAAAATACAGAAATTAGTGAACTGATTTTCTATTTAAAATCTCCGATTAATATATAAAAGCTTTTGTAAATTTATGAATCCCTTATGAATTCTTCCTTTGGAAAAGGTAACCATTGATCATTTAGAGAATAATTAAAAACCAGGCAGCACACACAAAACTGGGGTTTTGAATGTAAGTGTAAAAGAATGGTTTATATAATATGTAAATAATTAATTTAGTGATTTATGTCTTGGGAACGGGAACCATACATCTATGGCCTGTATAAATTATTATATTCCTATCATTGCCTTTCTGTTTTATTGCAATGTTTTTTGGAATTGGGTCTTTTTTTTCTTCCTCTTGTTCCTTTTCCCCTTTCCCCAGTTCTGACAGCAGCCACGATAGATACAGCTTTCAGAAATGTTTGAAACAAAATGCTAAATACTTAATAACTGTCTGATATTTAATAATAAAATTATTTATTTTCTTGATTATGGGTTGAGATATATGGAACAAAAGGTAAAGTTAAAAAAATTGAATGCAAATTAACATAGAGCTGTGCAATACTTTGACAGAAATAATACAATGTATATATAATATATATAAAATGTAATATAAATTATACTATGAAGGGGTGAAGTAGAAGTGTTTCACTGATACTGAACTTGTTGAAATCTATAATGGTGAATTAGAACCTTTAAAAATTTTACTCAGTTGTCTACACTGAACTTAAAATAGAAATAATATCAAGTCATTTTTTAGTTGTGTCCAAGTCTCTATAACCCCATTTGGGATTTTCTTGGCAAAGATACTAAAAGGGTTTGCAATTTCCTTCTCTAGTTTATTTTATAGATGAGGAAATTGAGGTAACTGGATCACATAGCTAGTAAGTTTGAGGTCAGATTGACTTCATGAAGATGAACCATCCTAACTCCAGACCTGGAGCTCTGTTCACTGAGTCACTTAGTTTCCTTAAGCAGAGATAGATTTGATTTGGGATGTTGCTCTTAAAAACCAAGAGGTGAAATTGAATATTAAGATGTAGGGATAGTTAAATACTGGACCTGTAATTCCAGGAATCTCTTTCTATCAAGGCAGGATAGCATCTTTTCTACAAATTTGTCTTAATCTAAAGCACTGAGACAACATTTTACCAGACTCCCACATCTACTATGTATCACAGACAACAACTGAAACCCAGCCTTCCTGACTTCACAGCTAAATCTCTCCTATGTCATGCTTCCTTTCATCATTATTCCTTGATAATCTCCAAAGCCTCATCTCTACTTACAAGTCTTGGAACTGATTTCATTCCATTTAAAGAAGACTGTTTAGGTTAAACATAAAATGTCTTGAATGAGGTAAGAGTTCCAAAAATTGGAAGTGAGGAAGGGAAGCATTCTAGAAACAGATCATGGAGATAGTCCTTACATATTTCTCCTAATTGCCTATATATTCTGGATATCAGACTCTTATCAGAATATTGGATTCAAAGATTTTTTTCCTAAATCACAATTATCTTTTTTTAAATCCATCTTGTCCTTAACACAGGCATAATTCTTTTTCAAAAGCATACAGTGGGGTCCTTATGAAGTTTCTTTAATAAATTTATAAAAATTTTCCAGGTCTTTTTAATTATTTTTCCCAGATCTGAGATACCATATAAATATGCTTTATTTAATGTTTCTTCCCCCTAGATATTAATTGGGAAGCTTATCTATTTAATACTTCAATTTATGGCAACAATAAAATGCAAATTTGCTTGAATGAGATCAGTCTCAAGGTCAGTTTTTCATATAAAGTAACTTTATCTACTTACAACAGTCTGAGAGGACAGCATTATCCTTTAAATCCAAGAAAGACTATTTAAAAGCACATGAAGAAAATATAGGCTCCATCCCCAAGATGAGTATTTAAAAAAGAAAAAAGAAATGAGGCAAATTAAGTAATATCCATTACAAGTTTCCCAGGTTTATAAAATAATTAGGAGTCAAAATGAATTTATGTGAAAATAAATGCAATTTATAGATCCCTTTAAAAAATCACTGAACATGTCAAATTGAAACATCATCATCCTTAAGATAAAACCATTTTTTCAGTGTATATTTATTCCCAGTTACCACATAATATATACATTTTTGCCACATAATGCACCATAGAGAATAGGGGGGAAATCAGAGTACGGAATGTGAGGAGGTCCCAAGAGGGCCACTTGGTCACAGCTCCATGAGACTGGACATAGGATCTTATCCAAAGCATGACATCTCAAGATGTCTAGTAGAAAATAGGATGATTTTTGCAGAAGAAATCCAATCAAAATATATAACTAAGTATTCCACAGAAGAGAAATGATGAAACCAGAAAGGTTTCATGACATACACATGAGAATGAAGGTAAGCAAAAAGCTAACCTACTTAATGAAGGGTTTTTGTTGATTAAGAAAAGTTATTAAGAAAAATTTCTAATTAACGAAAATTTAGAATTATGTGCCAAGAAATAGATTTCCCAAACCTCTGGAACTAATCAGTTTTCCTACACAAATGCCTCCTACGAACCGTCATCAGAAGTATAAAAATAGATGTTTCTGGGAGGAGAAATAAGCACACTCTTTATAATGTTCTTTATACAACTAAGCTTGGCAAACACAAAATGGAAATGTACTGAATATAATATCTTAACAAAAATAGAATACTCCTAAATAAAGATACTTGATATAAGTGAATTCAAACTAATTTGCCTCAAAACAGTACCTTGCCACTGGTAAAGGTCAAGTGACTTGCCCGAAATCACACCTCTAGTGTCAGAGGTCAAATATGAACTCTGGTCTCCCCAATCTCAAATAGAGTATTAGCCTGTTTTGATATCTGTAACCCCAGAGAATGTAGATGTTTTGTTTAGAATTGAGACCTCTTGCAAGGTTTTCTAGGGAGCATATTTGCTGTCTGTCTACCCCTTCCTTCTTTGTCTGTCTAAATCTTTTTGATTTTCCTTTAAGATTTTTTTCCTCCTCACCGTTAGTTCAATAGACGATTGGACTCTCACATTGAAATGATCCTAAGTTAAAAGTCCTTCATTTCTTTTTCCTTGTGTCTATGCAGGGACAGGCAATATTTATTTGAGGCCTTATTCTCTTAAGATTTAACTGGTATCATAGGGTTAAAAACAAAACAAAACAATATGCTTGGATTTGAGCTTGATTTGTTTTTGCTAAGTATTTGAGTGTACATTAGAGATCCAGAGAATACTTCTTTGGTTTGTTCAATATGTGAGTGGGTAGGGGTGAGGCTGGGAAAGTGTTTTATTAAGCTGTCTGTTTACTTATAGTGAAGTGAACTGGAACCAGGTTCTAGTAGAATACTTTACTATAGTGGCCTGATAAATGAGATTTTAAAAGGTTTTCTTACATGTGCTCTCTGCTCCTGCTCAAGTTGATGGGCTTATGAACATCAATTAACTAAGGTATAGTCTATTTTCAGAAGGAAACTTTTTTGAGTTCTTTGTTTTGGTTTCTTCTGTTTTTAGTAGCAAAGTATTTTAAGCCACCCAAATATCTAGGTTTTAGGATCATTTCTGAGCAGCTGTTAATCTTCTCTTGCCTGTTTCCCTGCTCCTCTGGGATAGTATCGACTTAAAAGATAAACAAAGGAGAAGCAAGATTTATTGGATAGGATGATACCAGCTCCATGAGAAGAAGAAAAGAGTGCTAAACAAATTAAAGTAGTCAGAGTGAGGTTTACAAAATGTGTAACTATCTAAAGGATTTTTACAAATTGAACTTCGTGACATTTTTACCTTGACTGTAATATATAGGGGGGAAAGGTTCTAATTTGTATCCAGGCTTCTGACCTTGCTTTCCCACACATCTTTCACAAAGGCAGAAATTACAGAATATAGCACTCCTCCTATGAAACAGATGTGTATTTAGAGCCTTTTTTTTTTCTTGCCTCAGGATGGGAAAAGTTTTATGTTCAGAGTACAACTGTTGAGTGTATTTAGCTGTGTTAAAAGCTTTCTTAAAACCGAAGACAAACACTCACCAATTCTTGCATTTGTTTGGTTTTTTGTTTGTTTTTAGTTTTTTTAATGTTTAAGTGCTTTTTGGAACTAAGTTAAATCCTATTTACTCCCCTTCACTTAACTGAAGGATTGATTTGTATGTTTTTACTTTGATCTAATCATTCTCTCATGTGTCCAAGACATCTTTTATAGTTGGAGAAAAAAAATAATCATGGTACTTTGTATAACTAAAGATATACAGTGTAATATTTCAAATGTGTTTGAAAAAGGTTTTCCTTATAAAATTGCATATGTGCCTTAGAAAGTCTTTGAATGCTGTGAATTAAAATGTTTAAGCTATAATATTGACATTGGAAAGCATGTAATCTCAATGTCAAATTAATTTGAGTCTGAGCAATCTGTATAACAGACAATGGAATAGAATGATTTTTAGCTTTGACGATATTTTTAAAAATTTTGAATTCTGATTCTAAGTTTGAATTCAAAAATAAAAATACAAAAATGAGGATGCAATATATGAAAAGAATATTATTTCACTATAAGAGTTTAACCTCCTCCAATAACTCCTGTGCCAATTTTTTGTAATCAAATAATAAGAATTTATTAAGTGCCTACAAGGTACAAAAAATGTAATAGACTCTGAAGAAGCAAAAACTGAGTGAAACAACTCCTAATCACAAGAAGCTTACACATCGAAAATAAAGTTCATTATCTTGTTCCCCAAACTCTCCCTTCTTCTGAATTTCTGTCCAGTAATTCAGGCTAATACATTGGGCATCTAGGTGGTGCAGTGGATAGAATGCCTACCCTGGAGTTAGGAAGACCTGAGTTCAAATTCATCCTCAGTTACTAGCTGTGAAAACCTGGCAACTCACTTCCCTCTCTTTGCCTCAGTTCTTCATCTGTAACATGAACTGGAGAAGGAAAGGGCAAATCACTCCAATATCTTCGGTAAGAAAACACCAACAGGGTCAGAAAAAGTTAGACATGATGAAAAGTTAAACATAACTGAAACGAGTGAACAATAACAGCAAACCTACATTCACAAACCTAGTCTCGTCTTTAAATATCCCCTCTCTCCACATCTAGAAGAATTTTTAGGGTTACAAGTTTAGGGTTAGGGTTACGAGAACAATGGCAATTTTATTTTATTTTTTTATTGCTAGGTATTTTATTTCTTTTTAAAATAGTAATCTTATTTTTCCAAATACATGCAAAAATAGTTTTCATCATTCACCCTTGCAAAACCTTGTGTTCCAAATGTTTCTTCCACCCTTCTCATTACCCTACCCCCCTCCTCTAGATGGCAAATAATCCTATATATATATGTATATGTATATGTATATGTATATGTATATGTATATGTATATATGTATATGTATATATATGTATATGTATATATATAATATGTGCAATTCTACTAAATATATTTCCACATTTTATCATTCTACATTTATTCACAAGAAAAATCAGAACAAAAAGGAAAAAAAGAGAAAAAAAAAGGAAGCACACAAACAACAAAATAATGAAAATGCTATGTTATGATCCACATTCAATCCCCTCTCCATTCAGATGGCTCTCTCCATCACAAGTTAATGAAAATCACCTCATTTCAACATTCACTCTTGAAAAACCTTGTATTCTCAAAGTTTTCTCCCTTCCTTCCCTCTCCTTGTCCCTCCCCCCATACAGCAAGCAATCAAATATAGGTTAAACCTAATGCAATTCTTCTAAACTATTTTCATATTTGTCATGCTGCACAAGAAAAATCAGATCAAATAAGAAAAAAAAATACAAGAAAGGGGGAAAAGCCCATGTAAACAAACAACAATCAAAAGAAGGTAAAAATAGTATGCTTTACTCCACATTCAGTCTTCATAGTCTTCTCTCTGGATGCAGATGGCTCTTTTTCCATCACAAATCTATTGGAATTGCTTTGAATCACCTCATTGTTGAAAGGACAATGTCAATTTTAGAAAGCAATTTTGGCTCAATTATGATCCACATTGCAAAGCAATCAGGAAGATGTGAGAGGAGAAGATATAGAGAACATGTGAGTATAACCTCTTCTTTCTTTTTTTTCTTATGAAAGAGAGAGAGAAGAAGGAAGAGGGAAAGGGAGGGAGGGAAGGAGAAAGGGAGAGAGGGAGGGAGGGAGGAAAGAAGGAAGGAAAGAAGGAAGGAAGGAAGGAAGGAAGGAAGGAAGGAAGGAAGGAAGGAAGGAAGGAAGGAAGGAAGGAAGGAAGGAAGGAAGGAAGGAAGGAAGGAAGGAAGGAAGGAAGGAAGGAAGGAAGGAAGATGTAGGAAATAAGTTAAATGAATGGTAAGGTGTTTTTTTTGTTTGTTTTTTTCTTCTTTTTTGTTTTTTAAGAATGAGGAAGATTTGGCTATGTTTGAAGCAACAGAGTAAGTAAGATCCAATGGCCAAAGTGAGGTTGAAGACTAGAAATAAGGGGAGAGGAAATGACTGGGACTAATTTGCTGGAAATGATTAAAGGGAATCAAATCAAAGGCATATGATTCTAAAGTGATCGTAGCAATATCTATTATTAACATTTGTTTATTCCTATTACCTTTTAAATAAAATCAAAAAACTCTTCAAGGCCTTCATCATTTCAAAATATAGATCCTATCCTAGGAGTGTTTACATTGCTCTAGATCCTAATCTATTCTCTCTATATAAACTTTTACATATACATTTGCTTTGTAAAATCTCATATCATTGCTTTTTTTAAAAGATTGTTAAAAGTCATAATTGATGTTTTCTTTGAATTGTACTATGAATAGAATGTTATTTGTAATACTGACTTATAATATTTACTAATATATATTATATTTGTTATATCATAATGTGTTATTTACAATTTGTTAAAGTTTGTTAGTAGAACCAAAGGAAAAGGAGTTTGAAATGTTAAAATAGCTTATGTATAAACCTAATGAGTAAAAAAGATGCTTTCAATGTGCTATTACTGTGTTATTATTATTATTATATTTATGGATTGAGTTACAGATGTGAAACAATGTCAGTAATCCTTATTAATGTTAATGGAGAAACAACTATACCCCACCCTAAATTCTGAGTAGTGGAATTTGCTGTGTAAGCTGAAAAATCTTTAGATGGAAAATTTGTTTTTTCTGTTCGTTTTATTAGTTAAAAGTGTTCTAATACTATAGCAGTCCATCATGTGCTAGACTCAAAAAGTCAAGTTGATGAAGTAGATGAAGATTACTAGGAAGATTTTTGTGACAGTCATAAAGATAAGGGCAGCAGCATACCAAAGTATTCCCCTTCCCACACTCAACACTCTTCTTTTGCATCTCTCTTCACAATGGGAAAGCCCTGACTCGTGAGATCATGAGCCTGGTTCATATTCTACCAAGTAATGTAAAATTTTGTTATAAACTGAATATTCCAAATTATTTTCTGACCTATTCAACTAGGACCAAAGCTAACAAAATTTTACTTTAACTTGCCTTGAGAGATCGTTTTTTTTTTTTTTCAGATCCATACAGGAGAAGTTTATGCTATCATCAAGTAACTCACTTGTTTTCTAACAATGAATCCCTCTAAGAATATCAAATAACAAACATGTTGTTAGACTTTTTGTCCTTAAGCCCACAATAATACAAATATGGGAATGATTTTTTTCAGATAAAACCAACTATTTCCTAATTGTTGCATGGTACTTATGGTTAAATAATCCCTATTTTTCAAGAATATTCATTTAAGGAATAAAATAGGTGAACTTTCATCAATAAACTAGCTCAGAGGACCCTAAGTACTTCTGTAGATGCCAGAATATCTTTATGTGCAAAACTAACACAAAAAGAGATGGTAATGATTATAATTGAAACAATAGAGGACATTGATCTAACTTTGGAAGCCCAGCAGTAGTGAATGAATTATTCCTTCCATGAAACAAATTGTAGAGTCAACAAAGATGAAAAGTTTTCCCCATGAAGAACTTTTATAAATACACTGATGGATTTTTCTTCATTTGAAGATATATTTATAGTCAGCTAATATTAAGAATGGTTGTACTACTACTAGTAAAAAGACAGATATACTACAGTTAACACAAGACTTTTAAGGAACTTAGTCCCAGATTTTGTATATCCACATTTGGCCACCAGTAAGACAAAAGTATCTACCTTACAGATTGCATCTTAATGTAGGGTTTGGCATATTTGATAGCATTTTCACCTCTCATCACCACCCACACTATGGAGATAGTGAATTATCTAATCTAATTCTTTTTTTAAAAAGCAAGAAGGGATAACTAGGTGGCAGAGGATAGCGCATCAGGCCTAGAATCAGGAAGACCTAAATTTCCTGAGTTCAAATCTGCTTCAGATACTTACTAGCTGTGACCCTAGGAAAGTCACTTAACTGTGTTTGCCCCAGTTCCTCATCTGAAAAATGAGCTGGAGAAGAAATGGGCAAACCATTCCAGTATCTTTGAAAAGAAAAGCTCAAATGTAGTTATGACTGAAAACAATTCAACAACAACAACACAGTTAACATGTCTTTTTCTGTTAACGTTAGGTCTCTTTGGTATGGAATCCCATAAGATTCCCCATAAGGGGGAAACAAGAGGACAGAGGAACTCACTCTTCATATATATATATATATATATATATATATATATATATATATATATATATATATATATAAAATGTCATTTTATAACATTGAAAGATAAATTTTAGTTCTTTGGAAACTCTGTCCTTTGTGTTCCTTTACCTAGATTTAAAGACAAGGCCAACCAAAAGACAAAGTTTGCCCTGTCTTTTATATTAAAGATCAATGACAGATTACAAATTAGGATGTCTCTGCCCCCTCTCCTAGACAACAGGCTCCCCCAGAGGCTGATTGTGGCTCTAATATGCTTTGGTATCATCATTGATTCCTTAGTCTCTCCCTCTCTGTCTCCATCTCTGTCTCTCTCTCTCTCTCTGTCTCTCTGTCTCTCTCTCTCTTTCTGTGTGTGTGTGTGTGTGTGTGTGTGTGTGCTTAGTATCAGATATCCAAACTGGTGACAAGTCCTGTAGATTCTTCTTTTACAACATTTCTTGTATATACATCTCTTCTCTGCCCACCTGCAGGGTGGGCTTTCATCCACACAAGTTCTGATTATCACAATAACTTTCTACTTATCTCAAGTCTCTCCCTATTCAATTCATTTGTCAAACTGATCTTCCCTAAAGTACATCACCATCCCTCGTCAATAAATTCCAGTAGTTCCCTATCACTTCCATTACTGAATATTTTATATTTGACATTCAAAACGCTTTACAACCTCTGTTTTGCAAAGTATTTCCCAACTTGCCCCCCTTCAACCTTTCAAGTCTTATACCTACTATATACTCTGTGATCCAATAGCATTGACTTCCTTGCCTTGACATAAGACCTTCCATCTCTCAACTCTGGGTATTTTCACTTGACTGTCCATCATCATTGTAATTCTCTTATCACTTCAATTTCTTGGCCTCCCTGGATTCCTGTAAGCCCCAGCTGAAATCCCACCATTTACAAAACCTTTCTTTGCATACCCACTGTTTAGCACCAGGCCTGGAATACAGTAGTTGTTTAATAAATGCTTGTTCATTGGCTAACTGAACACAAGCTAAGGGAAGCATTTATTCTGAAAAAGATCAGGACCTTTGGTGGACTGTAAGGTCAATATTAAATCAATTGTGTGATGTTGCAGCCCAGAATACTAATGAGATCTCAGTCCATATTAAGAGAGACATGACTCCCTATAGGAATAAGGAGGTGATTAGTCCTATTGCATTCTACTCTTACCAGACGTCCTCTAGAATACTGGGTTCAGTTTTGGGCACCACAGTCTAAGGGTGATGGCAAGCTGTAAGGTGTCCAGAGAGTGGCAACCACTTTAGTAAAGGGCCTGTGTCCATGTTATATGAGGATTGAGTGAAACAACTGGGGCTGAAGAAAAGAAGATCCATGGTGGGCTCAGAAAACGCCTTCAAATATTTGTAGGAAGGTAGAGAGAGGAAAATATGAAGGAGTATTGGACTTATTCCATTTGACATCAGAAGGCAGAGAAGGAATGATGGGATAAATTGTAAAAATCATCATTAAAATGATGACAAATGAAAATGACTCTGTCTAGAAGAGGTAGGCTACCACCACCTGAAGTTTTTAAGCAATGGCTAGATGACCAATTGACAAATACATTGTAATAGGTTGGATTAAATGGCTCTAAGATTCCTTCCAACTTAAATTTAGGTCTTTTATAAACTTAATATCAATGAATATTTGCAAGACTTAAAAATAGAACTGACTTTTAGATTGGTGTATACCTGTTCTATTGGATTGATAACTTCGTGAATAAATTGGTCCTGATAGCTGTAAAACATTTGTATTTATCCATAACTGCAGAACTTAAAACAGCAACAGTTCTTTGGATAGATTTTATTGATTTTAATATTATCGTCTTCTATGCCTTTATATTAGTAAGGAGGGGGAAATCAACTTCACTAAAGTTACTCTTTCTTATTGAATTCTGAAGTGCAATGAATCAAAGCAGGCAAGAATATCTCTTTGATCAGGGTGCACAGGTCATGAGAAATTCCAAAAGAGAGAAAGAGCTTTGGCCCCTGCTGATGCAACTGTGGCATTAAGAAATATCACTGTGCCTTTAGACCTTCTTAGGATTTTAAAAATAAGCAATAGTCTTCCCATTATTCCAGCTTCTGACTCACGATTTCATTCCCTGGCAACCAGGAACAACTCCCAAATCATCTGTGACTCCTACATGTTTGTCACCTGGGACAAAGATGTTCAAGGACAGTGCCATGACAACCACACCACCCACTCAAGCACTTGAGTTCATGAGAGAAAATGAAAACCCTGAAAAGAAGCAAAGAGATAAAGGCTTCCTATTCCTGGTTTCCAAGTAATTACCAAAATTACTTTAACACAGCACTTCTAGTGAATGAAGGAGGCAGGGGGAAATTGTGCCCAAATAAATTTTTTAAAAGCATGTAAAGAAGTGCAAAGATATTATGTACAGTACAGTAAAAAAAATACCTTCCAAGCCACATTTCACTAAAAAGA
The DNA here is from genome assembly GCF_048593235.1 of Sminthopsis crassicaudata. Lineage (NCBI taxonomy): Eukaryota > Metazoa > Chordata > Mammalia > Dasyuromorphia > Dasyuridae > Sminthopsis > Sminthopsis crassicaudata. The sequence continues at coordinate 164,806,588 of NC_133622.1, read as the reverse complement.
AATGTGATGCAGATTCTCTCATTTTTCAAGCTGAGTAACTCAATAGTATATTTTACCTTTTGATTACTTAATTGGTTTTAAGCAGACTTAAAACTCAGAGTTCAGAGCACCACAAGTATAGACTTGAACCTGGAAGATATCTTTGAGGACATCTAATGAAAATTTCTTATATTATATGTTAAGGAACAGGGGCAATAGGAGTTAAATGAGCTTCCTAAGGTCACAAAGTAGCATTGCCAGAATTCAAAGGCAGGTTTTACTTTGACCCCAATTTCAATGCTCTTTCCACTAAATTAGTCCTTGGTTTGCCAGAGAGGTAATCCTTTCCTATATGACCCTTTAATATTTTCCCTATCCAGGTTTTCTCTAATGATTTTTAAGGAAAAGAAGTTAAAAGGAGAAAATGACTTTATCCAGAGTGAAAATGGCAAAGACAGATGCTATTTACCTAATTCTCAAGTAAAAATCTCAAAAAGGCAGAAGGAAATTGAACTCTTCCCTAATGATGAAGTGAGTAAGTCTCTATGACTTAGCATGCCAGATTGTGTGTGTGTGTGTGTGTGTGTGTGTGTGTGTGTGTGTGTGTGTGTGTATGAGAGACAGAGACAGAGAGAGATAGATATTGTGTGTTTGCTGTTGTTTTAATGAAGAGCAAGGACTCTTTTGGCTAGACAGTGGCAACATTATGCCCAAGGAAAACTTGCCAGCTATGACATGAGTAGAATGTATTACTTTCTGTTGTCAAATGAATAAATTGTTTTAGGTTTCTTACTTAAATGAGTGAGACTGAAATAGATGTTCTTATCTTCCTATCACAGTAAGATTTTTTTGGAAATTATCTTCTATTATTGTTTCCAAAATAACTTCCCTATTGAACAAAATAATTTCTTTTTTTAAAGTAAAGGAAAATTTCCTATAAGTGAAAATATCTATTTTATATTTTTGGTAACCTCTATCCTGTCTTTGGTTAATATTTCTTCTTTCTGTGAAGAGTATATAATCTAGTTTTCTTCTAATTTTTTTCAATATCCATTTTGCTCTCACTATGGTATCTGTTGTAAGATATTGCTCTAAACCTAATTTCTGTCAAAGTGAATTCAAGTTTTTCTAGAAATTCTTGTCAAATAAATCAAGGCTTTTTAAACTTTTTAAACTTTTTCCATTCAATATCTCTTTTCACCTCAGAAATTTTTCACATGATCTTGGCTATATAGGTAGATAAAATAGATTTACAAATCAAACATTTATTGATAATAAATCATAATTTATTTGACCACATTTAGTTATGTCAACCCCATAAAGGCTCACAACCAATAATTTAAGAAGCTTTAAAATAGGTTATTTTTCCCCAACTAATTCATATTCTCAGGTTTATCAAACATGGGATTTCTGATTCATCTTTATCTAATCTATTATACTAACCTATTCTTCTATTCTTACTTGTTAACAGATAATTTTGATGAGTTGATGAGATGATAAGATTTGGATCCCGGTCCTTTAATACCAAATCTATTTTATAGGCAGCTAGATAGGTCAGTGAGTAGAGTGTTGGGACTGGAATAAGAAAAACTTTTTCCAGTGGAAAAACAAATGTCAAATTACTAAAGTCTTTTAGCCAAGAAAACCCCCTGGATAATATGATCTACAGGGTCACAAAAAGTACTACATGACTGAGCAACAAAAACAACTTCCTTATATAAAATCTGGAAGTATTATTTCTTATTCTTTTTGACACATTATCATTTTTTCTCTTGACATTCCAGGTTTTGTTCTTCCAAGAGAATTTGGTAAATATTTTATCTGGCTCCATAAACCCTTCCCCTTGGTAGTTTAATTTCTATATCACTAAATCTAATTTAGGTAGTATCATCATTTAAAAAATTATATTAGTATAGCCCTACCATGAGCACTAAGTAGCCTTCAAATTATTTATTTACTTTAAAGAATGTTTTGTAGATGTTATTTATATAAATTTTCTCTCAGTTGTTTAGGCAACTATATATCTTGTATGTCTTACAGACATCTTGAATGAAAAGTTCCCTTTCTATTGTTTCCTCCCACCTTTTGTTACTGCTGTTGTATCATCCTTGCTTAACAATAACAAACTTACTTTTATCTTAATTTTTTTCCCTATCTTGCTCCTTCCTTCTTCTTGCTCTCACTGAAATCTTTCTCCCTCCCGATAACATATACTCCCTGGCCACCCTTTCAATTACTGATTGTCTTTTGACTCATTTCTCCCTATCTCTCTTCCATAAGTTCTATCCAATCACTAGTTGAAGTGGGAAAGTTGGAGTAATCCTTCTTCCCCTTGCCACTTCCATGTCTCTCTCTATAAACATCATTCAATAACCTCTTCTCCTTGAGGTTTACTTAGTCTATATCTGCCAACAAATTAAAATTCTGGTAGTTATTACCTAGTGACCTGTAGGACTCTCCCTTTCTTTCCACAATAACATTAATGTCTAATAGTCTTTCTTATTTCCTCAATTCTTCCTCTCATATTAGATACTTCAACATATACAATGAGACTCGCTTAGAGGCATTGTCCTCTAAGTTCCTCAACTTATTCATTTTTCATGAACTATTCCTCCACTCTCCCTCAGCTACTTAGAGATGGTCATGACCTTGATTTCACCATCTTCCACAAATGCACCAATTCCATGTTCATGAATTTTGAAATTCTTTTATCCGATTACAATCTACTGCCATTCCACCTCATTCTCTGCTTTGCAGCCCCAAGGATGCTCTTAATCCTCATGGTGACCTCCAAAACCTCAGTTCTCCAATTCTTTCCCAGACCATCACTGATAATTCTATCCTCCCTCTCCTATCTTAGCTACTTGGTGAACTAGTTCCATTCTGCACTGTCTTTTTCTTTGAAATCCCTTGCCCACTTATTTAATTGTTGAGTTAGCACTATTAAGTTTCAGTTATCAGATGGATACCTTTTCCCTTCACATGTGCTGCTGAATTTTCTTCAGAAAATTATGGAACTGTGCTGAATGGATACATTACAAATTTATGTTACAGGACTTTAATTGGGCCCTAATTGATGCTAGATAATCCTTCTACAATTCCCTGATTGACTATCTACACTCACTACAAGGGTTCTTCCATACCTTTCTATCTTTTCTCAACTTCCCATTGAACCTTGCATTATTTTAATGAACAAATAATGGTTATTTGTCATTATCCCCATCTTTTCTCCCTCCTTAATATCTCAGTTTTCTTTTGCTATATCTTGTTCCTTACTCTTCTCTCATATAATGAGGTGGCTCTTTTCCTTGCCAAGGAAAATATGCACAAACTATCCTCTTCCATCCTTTAAGATGGAATTTGTGCTCTTTGTCATTTCTCATTCTCTTATCTTCAATCTTTCCTTATCTAGTGGCTATTTCCCTACTATCTACAAACATATCTGTGTCTTCTTTAAATTGAAACAACCCTCACTTGTTCCATCCATCTCGACTACTAACTAACTGTCCCCTTTCTCTCTTCCCTTTTATACCTAAACTCCTTGAGAAGGTCATTAACAACAGATGCTTCCACTTCCTTTTCTCTCACTTTCTTCTTAAATCTATATAGTCTAGATTCTGACTGCATTATTTAACCAAAACTAATCTTTTCTGCATTACCAATGAACTTTGAGTTGCAAAATGTTATAGCTTTTTCTGAGTCCTCATCCTTTTTGACTTTTCTGTAACATTTTACAGAATCAGTCACCATCTTCTTTTTGATATTCTCTTCTTCCTTGTTTTCAGTGACTACTTCATCTTGATTCTCCTCCTGCCTATCTGACCACTCATCTCAGTGTCTTCCAAACCTTGGCCCTCTTTTCTTCTCTCTCTATATGAGAGGAAAGAGAAATGGAGAAAGAGAAAATCATCCTTAGGTCAAGATCCTCCTGGTAAATACAAGCTAGTAAAAACCAGGGTGGTGAATTAGGGAATGGAATAAGGCACCTCTGGAAAACATATTAGACCTGAAATGAAAGCTAAAGCCACCAGAAAAATAGCATATAAGTTACTGAGACAGAAAACTATGCTTCTGAGAAGTAAAGAGAAGAAATGAGTCTTTTTCCAGCCCCCCTCTCACTCCATAACATGTGCAAACAGACCCTTCAGGCTATGGTTTGATTGACAGTTTGCTTTGCTAATCAATGCCACCTAGTGGTTATAAATGGGGCTTCTTATGAAAATGAGTGTGTCTATGTTTATATGTGTATGTGTATACACATACACACAGACACACACACACACTTAAAAGATTTGTTCTTTTGTTTTTCCAGGGTTGTTTCAGTAATACTTACAGGGAGTCTGATATGGGTGGGTAGGAAAATGTATTTTTCCTTCCGATGATTTTAAGATTCTAGTCTAATTTAGTTTATATTTTCCTGTTTTTTCTTAAATTTAATTTTATTTTTAATTTTACAATTTTATTTCAAGCTCAATGAAGTTTTACAATCTAACATTTTTAAAATAGTATTTAATTTATTTTTCATTTTATATTTATTTTCATCTCCATGCACACTTTTCTATCAAAATCAACCTATTGCACTCATATGACAAATATAACAGTACACTATTCAATATTATCAAATAATATAGTAAATCTAATTGAGAATATGTATATATGTCACTCATATTGAATTGATTTCTTTTAAGTAGTTACATACCAATTGCTGGTATATGAATGTGATCTTGAGTTGCTATTAATTACATACTATTATCTTTGGTTAAGCATACAGTATTTTTATTTAATATTTTAAATATTGTGTTCATTTGAATTAGACAAATATTGAAAATATAAATTTTCCACATATAAAGAACAAAAAAGAAAAACAATACATGAAGCCACAAATTTAGTATATACAGCTTATTTTAGTAAGCATATAATAAATTCAACACAGCTTCAAAGTTGTTTTGCTTATCTATCTATCTATCTATCTATCTATCTATCTATCTATATCCCTTTGAACTTTCTTCTGTTGTCATTTGTAAATAAAAAATACATTAATGAATTTCTTTTCTGTCTTCTTTTTATTTTAGGGGAGGGCATAATTGTCCCTAAGTCTGCTTCCCCCATGCAATTTTTATCTTTTAAGAATGCTCTATTATAACAAACAGTCAAGTAAGATAAATCTGCACACTGGTCCAGTCGTAAAATATGTGTTTCATCATGTTTCTGTCAAGAGTTTCTTCATCATTAGTCATCTGAAATCCTGAGCTGTTGAATCTTTCAGAGGGTTTTTCTTTGTATTGTATCTTGTATATTGTAGTTGTAGAATAATCACTGTATAATATGTAATTATTGAATAAATTATTTTCTCAGGATTTTCTCCTATATTTTAAAATGCTACTTTTGCATAAATGAGTCCTTGACTTTTCTTTTCTCTTTTAGATATGAGACTAGAAATGTTATCGTTGAATTAAAATCACAATTAAGGGACTTTTGGGATATGATTCAAAATTGCTTTCCAGAATGGCTGAACTAGTTTGCAGCTTCACCAACAGTAAAATATGTCTCTTTTTCAATGGCTTTACCACTATTGTCATTTTTCTTTTGGGGGGGATGGGGTGGAGGTTTGCATCTTTAGCAAGTTGATGAGTAAGAACTTCAGAGTTATTTTAATTTGCATTTCTCTTAGTATTAGTGATTTAGAGCTCTGTCTGACAGCAGAATTACTACCATCTTCCAGCTGCTCTGGGCTTTTATTTTAACTCTGAGTATTTTTTATAAGTAGGTTTCTGGTAAATATTTATTAGAGTCTTTTTTATTTTCTAATATATTCTGCATGTCTTCTATTCTTCTATTTATGGTTGATTTTTTAAAATTCACATTCACAATTATTGATGGGGGTCGAGGTCCCTTTAAGATTCTTTTCTAATTGCCCAACCCTTGGCTGACCTTGATTCACAAATCCTGGTCAAAGGCACCCTTTGAATATCCGGGCCAGCCCCACTATCAGCTCAGTTTCCCCCAGCCCTCACCTGATCTGAGCTAACTGAAAAGCCCGACAAGAACTTGGAACTGCCAACAATCTTTTAGGTAAAAAGAGGTGAGCCGGAACTCCCTCTTCGCAGGAGCCCTTCCAGCCAACACCATGTAAGGGTTCCTGCCCACCCAGCGGCCATCTCTGGCCCTGGCATCTTTCTAACTTAACCTTATTTCCAAATTTCTACAATAAACCTTTTATTTTGGGGCTTGTAAATTCATTTACAGAGGACACTGTGCCTCATGGGATTATTTTATTATCTATGCGCTGAGAAATGGGGTTCCCCCTTTCCTTTACCTCATTATTATGATTCTCAATTTTATATTCCCTTCCTTCATATCCCCTTTCACTTTGTTAACTCTCCTAGCAAAAAGAAAGTAGAGAAAATGTAAGGTGGCTATCACTAGTAAAACATAATTGAAGCAAACTGTTTCTACTTTGTTTCCCATATTCCCTTTCCATCCTAATTACTTGTCCTTACCTTTTCTTTACTCTTAATATACCCTGTATGACTCTACTTCTGAAACTAAAGTTTGTTTTACTTGTGACTATTCCCTTATGAATCTAAATCAACAAGTTCATTCTACCCCCACACCCATTTCTCCCCATCTGAGGATGAAGAAAAGGTGTTCTTGAGAAAATCTGCCACTTTAATAAGCAAAGGGAGAACCTCAGCAAAGAAATTATGATGCAAACTACAGTCAGAAATAGAAACCTCTAGGTGAATGAGACTAAGGCTAGTTTTTCTATGTCAGAAATAGACATCTTATTTGTGGGCAAGGGAGAGACCATATTCCCTCTGTCAATAATTGAAGCCACACCCTTAGATGAAGTGAAGGCCAGCTTTAAGGCCAGAGAAACATCATCACTGGTAAGTCCAAGGACAGGGATATTCTATGAGAAGTCCATTATAGGAATCGTATCATAAAGAAAAGCAAATTGTCCTGCAGAACAATTATGAGAAACTTAAGTCATTTGTGTAAGAAACACTGTAGGATTAGTTTGTTGAGGAAATAGAAATATGTTGATGGAAAGTTTTAGGTGAGTAGTGTTGAGATTTGTGTTAAACCTAAGAACATAACATCTGACATTTCATGACAATTAACAGTTTTAAAAGTCAATTTAGTATTAGTAATTACTATTACTGTTAGTAATAGTAATAGAGTCCATGGGAAAATTTGCTATAGTTATTAACTTTAGAGTTCAGTATAAAGGAAAAAATGCAAATGAGTTAGTGACTCAGGTAGCTGCCAGCTTAGAGAGACTGATTCACAGAAGAGCTGTAACAACTGAAAATATGGTCAAAGTGCAGTGAATGATTAGAAGAATGAACTCTATCCAGGAGGGCAAGGAACTGCACTCCAGTCACAAATCTGTTTTACTTCATTGATGAATATGATGTATATGATATAATTATCAAGATTTGCTACTGGGAAGCTTTAACATCAATCAATTTGGAAACAACTCTTCATATACAGTCTATAGAAGTCAAACAAGGCTGATATGCTGAACATGGATTCAAAAGCAAAAGCCTACAAGAACTATCTATTGTTAAAATTTTGGATAATATAGCCATCTAAATGTTAGATTCACTTGCCAAGAAAAGGCAGCCTTGATCCTGTTGAAGCTGAAGGCTGCTGAATCTGCCCTGGAAATGGAGATAGGAAATATGGTTACTTCAAATATTGAATGTAATGCAAAGGTAATTAAAACTTCATCATCAGGTACTTATGAGTCCACTTCATTTGGACTCAGAGGAAATTATCATTGGAATATCATGGTAGGTATATTTTTGTTTGGCTTAGACTAGTTTCTTCTAAGATTCTTTCCAATTCTCAAGTTCTGTGATTCAATGACCCTGTAACAAAGTTGATGGTGAAGAATGAGGATGTCAGATGTACTGCTATCCTGGACAGTGTAATTCAATCATAATCATAATCCAATCATTATTTTGGAGACATCTTAAGTAAATTATCTTTATAGCCTATGAAAACACTACACCTTGATGGACACAATGACAAAGACTCTGAGTTCCATTAAAGAAAAGATGAGATATTTCTAAATCAACTGGCATCAACAAAAAGTTGGATACTGTGACTTGCATGTAAGAAACACAGAATTTATTGGAACCAATTCCAGTGTATTCAAAATAACAAGAGGATAGTGAAGTCAACAGACTGAACACTTATTTTCCATGCAAACTGTACAGAATCATATGGACAATAATGGCAAGTAATGAGACAGTGAACATCAAAAGAGCACTGGCCTCTCAACTTCAGATATAGCCTGAAAATTTTTTTCTTTGGTGACTTGCTAGTGTTGAAATAATAGAAGTATCTATGGATACCAAAATGCAACAAGGCAACAGATATGCATCAACTGAATATGAAATATGTGAAAAAGTTGGATCTCCTTAGAAGCTTATTCCCAAATTTTGGTTCAACTTTTAATAATAAAATATTTTAATTTCTAATATGGTGAATACTTATCATTATAAAGCATACAAGTAAAAAGTCTTTGGAAATCCTCAATAATTTTTTTCTTTTTTTTCTCAATAATTTTTAAAAGAATAAAAGATCCTGAATACTAAAAGTTTGGGAACCATAACCTAAGGGTTCTTACCCTGAAACCTTTTGATAGATATAAAAATTACACCTATTTTCACTGACCTCTTAACTAAAATTTAACATTTTCATTAATTATAAATGTAAGCAACAAATCATTACTCTAATATGTCCAGTAATGTCACCAAATTGCCAACAGCTTCTATGCATGACAAAAGAAAGAGGTAGAAAATAGTTAAAGGCCTCTTAGAACTGGTCTTTCAACCAAGTGCCAGTTTTGCAAATTCCATCTCTACAAATGTGCAGTCTGGGCCCTCCAGACTTGGCAGGTTTCCTAAGACTATATATATCACCAAATTCTGCTCTGATTACCATATGCATTGCCAAATGAGGACTAGCAAATAAGGATCTTTATTGAATACCCTTCCTACTTCATGACTAAATAAGCCTCATTTGTTAACTGTGGGATGACATTTTCATTTCATTCCCATACCAAATCAAAACTACTAGGGAACTGACCAGAGTCAGGACTATCCCTACCATGACTCCAGGATTTAGGTATAGTAGGGATTCATACCCTTTGCTGAAGAGGGAATTACCAACTAAAATCTCTCTAGTAAGATGGAGGCCCCACTAAGTCTCATCATCTCCCCATCCACTGAGCCATGCAGAACCCTGGGCATTTTCATCTGTCCTGATACTATACACTGAAGACCCCTGGGTCTTTCCATCTGCTCCAACATAGAACCTTCCTACACGTAATGTCTCCCCCAATTAGAATGTAAGCTTACCCAAGCAAACTATACATAACAGAGATTAATAGGAATTTTTTTTCTATTCTACTTTCATTATGGAAATATTAATTTTTTCTTGATGTTCATTAAATTAAGAAAAATATGTGAGATCTTGAGAACAGAGAATGTTTCATAGTGTGTGATGTCACATAGAAAGTGATTAATAAATATTTTAATTCAGTAAATTATATCATTTAAATAATAAATTCTGAAATATAGAAATAAAGTATGTTAGCAAGGAATTTGATGATAGGAAGAATAAATGAATTGGCCAAGTGCAAGAGATAGGAATGGCAGGCAGACATCTAGATCTTTCCACTGATATCCTTTCAAAATTTAGAAAAAATGAGGAAATATGGACTATGGATAGAACTTCTGTGAATTTGGGGATTAGCATGAAATGTCTAAGATAAGCTCAGATCTAAACTATTGTTCAGAACTCCCAAATCAATGGATATATTTCTATATTAATTCATCCAGTAAATATAAAAATACTGAATCTCAATACCTGACAGAATAAAGACAGAGAGCAACAAAATCGACAGAAAAAGGAGGTAAAGAGAAGTATACAGAGACTCAGAAAATAAATTTATTTATGTCACAAATTGGTTTACCTCTGGCCCCGTTCATTAAACATCCACCAACATGGAAAAGCAGTTTCATAAATTAATAGATTTTTCTCTGTGCCAAAAATGGAGTCTATTCAAGCTTTCAAGACATTCAACAATAATTAAAATGTAAATAAAAAATAAAGTAAACACTAACTTAAAAGTAAACCCATCTTCAATTGACATTTAAGGAGCAACTCTGTTTCCATAAAATTGCTTCATAGTTGACTTTGAATTTAGTAATTCACTAAGTGAATGTAAATTATGGGAAACATTTCAAATTGTTTTCTAATTTACATCTATTGAACGGAATTCGGTCACTTTGTAACTGAATGTTACCCTTTCATTTGTTACAAAATTCTATTAGACTTTCCTTTAAGATCCTAAAATGGTTTTGGCCATTTTTTCTTTAAACCATAAAATTAAAGACTATCTTTTATAGTCTTTATTAGATAAAACTGGACATGGGGGGATGGAGGGAAGGGAAGGTAGTGGGAATAAATTCCTATATTAAAAAACAAATATTTTTTTTCTATTACAGTTAAGTACAGATTAGTATGAATAAGGACATCCCTGAAGTAGTGATGTTTATTTGAATTTGCACTATACTAAATAATAATTATGAAAAGATGGTCTTTGCTGCCAGTCCAATGGAAATACATAGTGAAAATTCAAATCAATACTATTATTTCAGGGAATTCATACTAATTATGACCCAGCTGTAATTACAACATATATTTTAATTCATACTATTTGAAATTGCAATTATGTAAAATATTGTAATTGCTTCTGGCCTAATGAAAATACACAGTGCAAAATTGAATAATAGTATCACTTCAGGGGATCCTTTATTTACTTTATTTTCACTAATTGAGACATAGCTGCCATTTTTTAGAACTATGAGCAATGTCAAATTTCAACATAGCTTTAAAATATAGTCACTATTATGTGATTCAACAGAAATTTTACAGATGCTGCTTAGACGTTGACACATATTCTTGATATCTATTAAACTTTGTATATGTTTCAAACAATCTAAAACTACTTTTGTTAAAAAGGAATAGGTTCAAGGCAGAATCAAACAAGAGTAAAGTAATTCAGTATATGTTAATTTTTAATATGGTGAATATGGTAGATATTTCACTAACACATACACACACACACATACACAAATATGTTTTCCCCCAAAAATCTTACTGTCCCAAAAGTAAACTCTTTATATATACACATAAGTCTATATTTTTATGCATGTAAATTTTTATTTTGGTTAAAAATATTTTATTTTTTCCCTCCTATTTTCTTTAATAGTAAACGTGTCTCTCCCAATTATTACCTATGGTAAAAAAAATTGGCTTCTATGCTTATTTGTTTTGTTTGTTAAAGAGATCTTTCTTTGCTTTCTACTAAATTAATCTAAGTCCAAAGCATTAACAAAACAAACTGATGTTTTGTTTTGTTTTGTTTTGTTTAGGTTAGAGACATGTAAACTGAAGTCTCTGAAAGTATATAAAATCCTTATCAAGAACTATACTAATAAATTTCTTGTATATCCTACATATACATTCATGCTTATTACTTGTTTAGTTTTTGTTAGAAAAAATCATGTAAGCATTTTATAGCCTACTTTTTTATATCAAGTGATTTCTTTTTCATCACTGAACTCCTAAAACTGACTTAGCTGTTATTTGCCTCCAATGACTTTCATGAAGTAAAAAACAATATGAATATCCAAAAAGTTCTCCCCATACCTTAAACTGCCAAAAAATCTTTTCACAAAGGCAGTCTCAAAAACTGCCAAGTTTCACTTATAAACAAGATATTTAATTCCGATATGATAGAGATCTTGGGGGAAAAATGATAGGAAATATATATTTTATTCAGGAATCTATCTGCCAAGGGAAAATCAGAAACTATGAGCAAAACTACAAAACACTTTCCACACAAATTAAGTCTCATCTAACCAATTGGAAAAATATTAAATGCTCTTGGATAGGGCGAGCAAATATAATAAAGATGACAATATTACCTAAACTAATCTATTTATTTAGCACTATACCAATCAGACTCCCAAAAAACTATTTTAATGACCTAAAAAAATAACAACAAAGTTCATATGGAAAAAGAAAAGGTCAAGAATTTCAAGGGAGTTAATGAAAAAAAAAATCAAATGAAGGTGGCCTAGCTGTACCAGATCTAAAATTATATTATAAAGCAACGGTTACTATTTGGTAATTGGCTAAGAAATAGATTAGTTGATCATTGGAATAGGTTAGGTTCAAAGGACAAAATAATCAATAACTTTAATAATCTAGTGTTTGACAAACCCAAAGACCCCCACTTTTGGTATAAGAACTCAATGTTTGACAAAATTGCTGGAAAAATTGGAAATTAGTATGGCACAAACTAGGCATTGACCCACACTTAGCACAATACACCAAGATAAGGTCAAAATGGGTTCATGACCTAGGCATAAAGAATGAGATTATAAATAAATTAGAGGAACATAGGATAGTTTGCCTCTCAGAGATATGGAAGAGGAATGAATTTATGACCAAAGAAGAACTAGAGATCATTATTGATCACAAAATAGAAAATTTTGATTATACCAAATTGAAAAGTTTTTGTACAAACAAAACTAACGCAGATAAGATTAGAAGGGAAGCAATAAATTGGGAAAACATTTTTACAGTCAAAGATTCTGGTAAAGGCCTCATTTCCAAAATATATAATATAATCTAATTAATAAGAAATCAAGCCATTCTCCAATTGATAAATGGTCAAAGGATATGAATAGACAATTCTCAGATGAAGAAATTGAAACTTTCTAGCCATATGAAAAGATGCTCCAAGTCATTATTAAAGAGAGAAATGAACATTAAGACAACTCTGAGATACCACTATATACCTGTCAGATTGGCTAGAATGACAGGGAAAGATAATATACAATGTTGGAGGGGATGTGGGAAAACAGGGACACTGATACATTATTGGTGGAATTGTGAATAGATACAGCCATATTGGAGAGCAATTTGGAACTATGCTCAAAAGTTATCAAACTGTGCATATCCTTTGATCCAGCAGTATTACTACTGGGCTTATATCCCAAAGAAACTTTAAAAAAGGGAAAGAGACCTGTATGTGCAAAAACATTTGCGGCAGCCCTCTTTGTAGTGGTCAGAAACTGGAAACTGAGTGATGCCCATCAATTGGAGAATGGTTGGGTAAATCATGGTATATGAAGGTTATGGAATATTATTGTTCTGTAAGAAATGACCTACAGGAGGAATACAGAGAGGCTGGAGAGACTGACATGAACTGATGCTGAGTGAAATGAGCAGGACCAGGAGATCATTATATACTTCAACAACAATACTATATAATGATCAATTCTGATGGATGTGGCCATTTTCAACAATGAGATGAACCAAATCAGTCCTACTAGAGCAGTAATGAACTGAACCAGCTAAACTCAGCGAAAGAACTCTGGGAGATGACTATGAACCACTACATAGAAATCCCAAACCCTCTATTTTTGTTCACCTGCATTTTTTATTTCCTTCACAAGCTAATTTTACACTATTTCAAATCTGATTCTTTTTTTTACAGCAAAATAACTGTTTGGACATGTATACATATATTGTATTTAATTTATACTTTAACATATTTAACATGTATTGGTCAACCTGACATCTGGGGGAGGGAGGAGGGGAAGGAGGGGAAAAATTGGAACAAAAGGTTTGGCAATTGTTAGTGCTGTGAAATTACTCATGCATATATCTTGCAAATAAAAAGCTATAATTTAAAAAAAGGAAATATATATTTTGCAGTAGGATAAAATGTTTTCTTTCTGTACAATCCTATATTTGTACAACTATGAACTTTTAAGAACCTGAGTCTCAGTTCTGAATACTGTTACCAGGAGGTAAAATCAGCTATTCTGACACTGACAAGACCCCTCTAATAACTGTAACTGAAAAATGTAGGAGAAACATGCCTCAAACCACAAACAAAAAGAAATCCATTTTCCGACTGTGTTTTTACCTACTAAAAATCTAGGACCTGCTGTCTGTGCCCTCAAATTGTATCCTAATATCTTTTGCCTTAGATATGTCAGTTCGCATATTATTTTCACTTTCTTTATACTCTTGATTTTTCCATTTTATCTTTTTCTTTTCTATCATGAGTAAAATCAATATGTTTTACATAGTTGTGCATATATAATCTATTTAAAATTCTTGTCTTTTTAGGGAAGGTAACAGGAAGCAGGGAGGAATGAAACTTGGAACTCACATTTAAAAAAAAATTAAGGGGCAGCTAAGGTGCCACAGTGAATAGAGCACCAGCCCTGAAGTCAGCAGGAGCTGAGTTAAAATCTGTCCTCAGACATCTAACACTTCCTTGCTGTGTGATCCTGGTTAAGTCACTTAACCCCAATTGCCTCATCAAAAACATAAATAAAAATTAAAATGTAAAAAAAAAAAAAAAAGACCTGATTTCAAATCCATCCTCAGACACAGCTAGTTGTATGAACTTGGACATATCACTTAACCTGTTTTTTTTTTTCATTTCTATAACTGTCAAGTGGGAATAATAATAACACCTACCTTCCAAGGCTGTTAGAAGATCAAGTGAGACAATATTTGTGAAATGCTTTGTAAATCTTGGAGTGCTATGTAAATACCAGTTATTATAATAATCCTTTCTTATAATAATAATAATAATAAAGGAAGAAAGTCAGGATTGAGGAAGCTCCTAATAAAGGGAGAAATTCCCAACTTGGTAAAAAGAGCCACTGAAAGACTGTCTTTAGGAACTACCATAAAATATATTGCTTAAAATTTCTGCTTCCATGGGATTCATGCTCCTGTCTCCCCTAGTATGCAAACTATAGGAATGGGGAATAGAGCAGAAGCACTGTCAGTGTTTCAGAAGGGACAGCTTAACAAAGGGGTCTTCACTCTGCAAGAAGAACCTATCTTATTACAAAAGACAAATTCTTTTACTTTTTCTCTTCTTGTTGTTGAATTTTCTGTATTAAGTGACATAACTTATTACTTAATATGGTGCAGGAGAATAGTCTCTAAAATAATTCCAATTCTTTCCAAGAATCTGATTTCTAAAAACAATCCACCAAAGTCCTAAAAAATATACATACTTCAACATTTCATTGTTGAATTATCAAACTAATAGCATGCTAGAATTTAGTCAATCAATTGAGCATTTATTAAGCACCTACTATGTCCCAGGAACTATGCTATGCTCTGGGGATTCAAAGAAGCTAAGAAGTTTACATATCAGTTTACATCACTGGGACTGCACTATAGATCCAAAGAGATGTATAAGTGAGATATTTATAAGTAAATGAAAGTGATTTCAGGAGGATGGGAGTGAGCCCTGGCAAGAGGTGGTATCAAGAAAGATCTCCTGAAGGGAAAAGAAGCCAGAATACAAAAATGTTTGCAGCATCTCTTCTTGTAGTGGCAAAGAGAATTGAAAATTGAGTGAATACTCATCTACTGAGGAATGGTTCATATAATGGAATGTTATTGTTCTATAAGAAATAATGAGCATACTAATTTCAGAAAAGCCTGGAAAGATTTAAATGAATTGATGTTAAGTTCATCAGTTAACAACCACTTAACTGAAGTTAAGTGAAATAAACAGAACCAAGAGAATATCATACATAGCAACAAGATTATGTGATGATCAATAGTGATGGACTTGGCTTCTTTGCAGTAATATAGTAATCTAACACAATTCCAATAAATAACATTTGCATCCAGAAAAAAAAATTATGGAGACTGAATGTGGATCAAAACATAGGATTTTTCACTTTTGTTGTTGTTGCTGTTGTTTGTTTGCTTGTTTTTTTTCTTTTTCATGTTTTTTTTCTCCTTTTGATCTGATTTTTCTTGAATGACAAATGTGGAAATGTATTTTTAAAAACTGCATATATATAAACCTATATATTAGATTGTTTTCTGACTTGGTGTGGAAGTCAGTGAGTGAGGAAGAAAAGTCTGGAATATTAAGTCTTGCAAAAATGAATGTTAAAAATGATATTTACATGTATTTGCATAAATAAAATACTGTTAAAAAAAAAAAAGAAAGGCCATTTGAAAAAGATATATCTTGAGATGAACTGTGCAGGAAGCTAGAGATATGAGAAAGAGAGAATTCAAGATACAGGGAACTGACTGTAGAAATACAGAAAATGGAATTTCATCTATGGGACAACAACAATTAGTATTCTTCTTTTGCTGGAGGTAGAATGTATGAGGGAGAAGAATATATAATAAAACTGTACAGTGTATTTATATCAGAAATGAAGTGTTGATTCCATAGTAAGGAAATTATAAACATAAGAAAACATGTTAGTGACTAATAATCACATAATTATATAAATAAATCCAGAAAAATATGGACAAAATACAATATTTGTTTATGCTATGAACATTAAACAGCACAGAAATAAATGGGCCTTTCCTTAATGTGATAAGAGCATCTATCTAAAGCACTTTAGTGAATTGGCAAGGTTAGAAGTCTTACCAATATAATCACAGGCAAAGCAAGAATGCTCACTGTTACCACTAACAAATAAATGTATGGAATACACATAGACCTGTGGTTTTCAAACCTCGCATTTTAATGAATGAATATCTAGTTTTAAGTGCTAAAATTCACCCACTATTAATTCCATTTACTATATCATATCTTTGTGAGACTGGATTTTCAGCACTTGCTATGATATAAAGCAAGTAATTCAAGAAAGTCAATGTGGGACAGTAAATATAGTGGTTTCTAATATGATTCCAAGGTTTGTGAAATTATGCAGCACCCAACAGGAACATACATCTCATTAGTATGTAATTGTGTTTATTTTAAAATGAAATGAAAATATTATTTTTATTTGAAATTATGTGTATTATGATTTTTAATAGCTACTAAGTTGTTAGAACACAACAACTTATTAAGCTGTTTGGATCTAACTACTTAATAAACAGAACTGTTAGGTATTTCTTTTGGCTTTGAGATTCCATGAAAAAATTACCAAAGGCACCATGGACTGAGACATTGTAGAAACCTCTAGTATAGGCAAAAGGAAGCAAAATGATTGCTTTTTTAGATAATATGATGGTTTATTTAGAGAAACTCTGAGATAGTTAAAAAGTTAATAACCTTAGTAGAATAGGAGAATATAAAAATAAACACATATCGTCAACCTTTCTGTATGTTGTCAATAAAACTCTTAAGCCAGAAAAAAATGTCATTCAAAAATTAAATGAATGAATAAAAAGCATTCATTAATACTTAATACATGCCAAGTATGAAAGATACAAATAGAAAAAAGTAAGGTACTTCCTGTTTGCAAGAAATTCATAGTTCTAATTGCCAGAGAACACATCAAAGAAGTCTAAGCTGATAGAAAGCAAGGTTCAGAAGCAAGAGATATGACAAGGCTTGGGATCTTTATATTACGTAAATGGTAGAGATGATGATCTGAGGGATCTGTAGGAATAGCCTGGAAGTCTTAAGAGGCAGTGAAAGTTTGGTAAATGTTAAATGTTTCCTCTATCTAACCAAAAATAAGGTTGATGAACTTCCATTTTGCTCAAGTCAAATGTGCCATTGAAAAAGCCATACAAGTTTTGGATGCCCCAACTGAATAAGGGGGCAAAGGAAGAAAACAAGGGAGGAGGGAGGACATCTTCAATACTGGGCATCTTCAGTGTTGGCTCCGTAGTAACAAGGAAAGTAAAAACTATTGTAAGCCTCTAGGTACTTCTGTCCTGTCTTCCCATCTAAGCATTAGATGGCAGTGAATGCAGGGTATTGTATCTGTTTCTTTTATTTCTGGTGTATTTATTCTTTCTTGCTCTTATGTGGAATAGCAAAAAATAGAACAGATCAGATTACAACTTTGTGAACTTCAGAAGGTAAGAATAGTCATTAAAACTACTAAGCAAGTAAACTAGCAGCCCTCAGAAGTTAACTTTATAACATAGGTGATAGGATTACAATCCACTAGGATTTTTATTCGAGTTCCTTGAAGAAGCCATTCAGATTTGGTGGATGTCCTAAGGTCATGGGAGACATTACACTCTTCCCTATTAACCAGATACTTTTCTGAACTGAAAAGTGACACAGTATTCTTGCTTAATATTTTTGTGATATTAAAATAGTGAATGACATACAAATATATTTTTGTTTTAAAACTGAAATAAAACTACTAAAGGATATACCTAAATCAGTTCCAACCATTACATCATGTCTTGTAAATATTTAAACTAGGAAAGGATAAAGCAGAAAAAGAGAATAGAGCAATATCACTGATGAATATTAATTTAGAAATTTAAATGTGTTTAATTTTAACAAAGAGTAAAGTAAATATTTCTTATAAGCACTGTGTAAGAGGGGATGATGTTACATAAAAGTCAAATTGCATCAAAACTGTCCAAAGACATAATCGTTGCATAGAGGTAAGCATTAGACTAATAAAACACAACTTCTCAGCTTCTTCAAGGAACTCGAATAAAAATCTGTGAAACAATTGCTTTCCTCAATATCATTTGAAAATATTACAGGTCTATCTCAGCTTCCAGAGTTAAATAACAATAATAAACATAATGAACAAAATACATAAAACCTTCAGCTAAAGGGGATAACATTGTTAAGGATGTCCCTACTAAACTCTGGAATATCATTGTTATAGCAGATCTGGGAAAAGATACACTCACTTTTAAACCTTAAATTAGAAAGCTTCACAATAGCAATTAGATGCAGATGTTTTAAGTCTAAGGCTATATACTTGGAAACTGAGATAACTATTTCCCATTTATATATCCTATACTTATAAAAAATTAAAATAATTTTTCAAAGGAATAATTACTTAATAACAACTATTTTCAGACATCACTAGAAAAATAATGGGGAAGAAACTACCTATAAGAAAACCAGAGTTTGTTTTTCTTTATTCTCCCCCCAAAAAATAAAGAGCTATTTGTTGCTCGAGTTTTGGGCTCATCCAACATTCAAAAAAAGTTGAGGGAGAAATTCTGAACTAGAAATTGATAATCAACTGTATGCTATACCAAGACATACATCTTTCTATACTAAGATATACATTCATATCAAATAAACATATTATAAAGATTTTTGAAAGATAAAAAGTATATATTTCTTTAAAGAGAACTGAAAAGCACAAATATCTTCACATTTTAGGCTTAAAAACAGTTTTGCCTAAAGGTTTAAGGTAAGTAATGATCTGGCTAGATATCAAAATATGCATACTATCCTAGCATTAGAGATGAAAGTTATCTTAAAGATCATTAATTTCAAATCCCTTCATTTTACAAATGAATGAATTGAGACTCAGGTTAAATATCCTGCCCAAGAAGATTCAAGTAGGTAGTAATTGTCTAAATCAGCATTCAAACACAGAACTTCCTCTGATGATGGCTTTTCTATGTCTTATTTGTATGAATATTACAGTTCATTCAATGACCCAGAGTAAAGTAACTCAGCATATTATGCCTTCAATCATTTATTTTCTTCTACTTGTGAAGTTTGACTCATTCTAATGAATGCAGCCAAATTCTTGCAACTTGGGAGAAATTATGTTTTTTTTTAGTACTTGTCATTTAAATTTAAAATTAAAGTTTAGCAAAGATACCTACCTCTGTATAGAAAGTCTTTGGACATGTCAAAGGGTACATGCTTGACTGATGATCTCTTATATACCACATGAATCCTTCCTTTCTCTTCTTCCTTCTGCTTACCTTTCTCCAAAGGTTCAATGAAATATTCATCATCATCTGTCCTTATCATTCCAGCCTGGAGAAAGGAAATGGAAGTGAAGAACACAATGTATACATAACTTAAAGCAAAACTTTTTTTGACTTTTTTGTTATAGTTCATTTTGTATTTCAAAATGGGAAAGGGCAAGTCTTTGAAAATAGCTCACACTTGTATTGTGCTTTAAAATTTTCAAAGTGTTTTACAAGTATCTTTTCATTTGATCCTCATAACAACCTCGTGAGGTAGGCACTATTATTATCTACCAAAAGGGAAACTGAGGCAGTATAGGGTTTGAATTGGGGTCTTCCTGACTCCAGGTCCAGCATTTTATACCATCTTGCTGCTAAGAATTAATTAGGTAAATCAATTCTTCTTTGGTTTCCAATTTTTTAAATTTCAATGATTATTTTATCTCTTGGAAATTTTTATATGTCCCTTGGAGGTAAAAAAAAAAAAAAATTAGTGAAAAAAGAACTATCATGTCCAGCTATGCTCTGACTCTGCCCTCTGGAGCCTAACTGCCCAGAACAGAGTTGAGGCTATCAATTAGTTCTTCCAGATAGGTTATGGGGAGTACGGGAAGGAGGATACTAGAGTGAGGAAAGAGCACCTGCAAAGGAAGAAAAGAAAGCTAGTGAGTCAGGAATAATGCTTTTCCTGAAATAATAAACCAGGAGAAGCAGACACCATTCAGGACAAGCAGGATTTTGATTCAGAATTTTCTTTAGTGACAAAAGGTGGTTGGGATATTAAGACTCTAAAAGTTTTTAGACATCTGTAAATAATTATTTAAATATTGGTACTATAAATGTAACATCTTGGGAAAATTTATGAGTTTCCCCATGATGTTCCACCTTCTTCTTCCTGGAGTTCCCAGAGTGCAGTGTCAA
This sequence comes from Sminthopsis crassicaudata, assembly GCF_048593235.1. Classification (NCBI taxonomy): domain Eukaryota; kingdom Metazoa; phylum Chordata; class Mammalia; order Dasyuromorphia; family Dasyuridae; genus Sminthopsis; species Sminthopsis crassicaudata. Next base: position 164,785,936 of record NC_133622.1, on the reverse strand, counting down.
AAAGTCTCTTCCCATTTGGGCTGAGTCTCTTCTTCCATTCATTTATACTTTTTCCTGAAGAAGGCCCAAACAGGAAGAAGTTCTCTCCATGCAGTCATGTTATGGCTGCTCAGTTGTCAAACTGGAAAGAGCCCTAGCTATTACATGATCAAACTCCCCCAATGTTAAAGGTACAGAAGCTGAACTACAAAGAAGCAAAGGATTTGTTCGGAAAACACACAAAGATAGATAAAGAACTAGTATCATATTTTCTGACTTCTATGTATAAATTTGACTTTCCTCAAATAACAAGACTATGGTTTGGTTGAAATAATAGCAGTTTACCCACTGATAGTACTAAGAAAAGCAGTTGCTTCAGTTGTATATATCAATGTTAGCCAGACTTTTTTGAAGAAACAATAAAGAATTAGTTTTTCTGACTCTTCATCCTCTTCCCCTTCTTATCTTAAACATGAATTATTATTCTAAGGTTTTTTCTCCAACCAACACGAACATACTCTCACACTCTCACACTCACTCTCTCTCTCTCTCTCTCTCTCTCTCTCTCTCTCTCTCTCTCTCTCTCTCTCTCTCTCTCCCTGCAATCTTATCTATATCAAATGTTTCAACTATAATTTACATGCATATGAGTTCCAATTCCATATCTCCCCTGGTTCCTCTCCAAAATCCAGCACTATGATTCCAACCATCAGTTAATTGTCTCTATTTATTTATACCTCCACCACCTAAAAATCATTATTGGCAAAACTGAAGTGATTAATCTTTGTCTCTAAGTTTACCTCTGTTTCTAATTTTCTTTCATTCTATTGATGATATCATTAATTTCTTTGTAACTGTTTCATAGTTCTTTGTTCTAAATACTCACTGTTTCCAAGACCTGTTGATTTATCTCAGCAATGTCTTTTATATCTATCCCTCTCTTCTTATACACCATAATTTCTTTTGTCTCAACTATTACAATGATATCCTCAAGGGCTTTACCTAATTCTCTATCTAATTTATCCTGTATGTTTAAATAGTCCCCTTTTGGTGTGATCATGTTACTTCTTTATTGGAATATTTTCAAGGATTTCCTCTGCCTGCTGAGCATTAAATACCATTTTCTGATGTTCCTTGGACTCAAATTCTTATCTCATAGTACTGTCTCATCTTTCAAGTATTTAATGTTCTAAACAATCTGAACTTAATTCCCTTCTTTGTTCTTATCCTACTCTCTTCAATCTTTGCTCAACTTTTTTCAACATATACAATGGGTTCTCTTCCCACACCCACACATTCAACTACTTTCTGGGACCTGGATCTCAACACAGTACCTTAATTCCTTCCTGAGCATATGAGACTGAATATGGATCCCAAGATGAACATTTCCAGTCTTGGAAGCACTCTTGTGAATTTAAAATGTTTCTGGATTTAAAAATTTAAAAAGTTTCTGGATCTTTCAATCAACGCATTATGGAAGGCTTCCCAAAAAAGTATTACAGAATTTCTTGGAAGAGAAGCCGAAATATCAATAGGAGTAGAGGTCCAAACCGAGGCCTGGTTTATAAGACATGCCTTGAGAGAGACAGTGTATGGGAGAAAGAATCAGCTCCATTGGAAGCAAAATGCTGATTCAGCAGTGTCTACAAAACATTTATGTTTTGGTGTCTTAAATATCCATTTAAAGGGAGAATATCACAATAGTATAATATATATAATATATATTTCTTTCATAAGAAAAATACATCTTCAATTGTTTTTTGCATCTCAGAATTTCTTAAAGTGAAGCAAACCAAAATCCCTCAGCCTTATCCATAATCTCCTTATCCATGACCAGCAGTTCAACTATTGCGTGGTTCCTATAGGAATCTTAGAAAAAAGGTTCTAAAGAATGGATTCAATTAGTTTGTAGAAGCCTTCGAGATTGTATGCCTTTCAACTATTAGACATATTAAAATTACAAAGGCAATAAGCAAAAGCTTAACTTAATTCAACATACCCAAAAAACCCCAATTAAAATGCCATCCTTTTGATTAAGTAAATTGAATTCTATGATTGTTTAATTAGGCAGTGGATAATTCAAGGAAACCAATTTTTATCACTTTGAAATGTGCTTTCACATTCAATTATCTCATTTGATAATCACCCATTATCTGAGTTGATTCCCTTCTTTACTTTCTCATCTCTCCTCCAAATAGCTGATAATGCTTTTGAGCCAAAACCCAGATTCCCAATCTAATCTGAGATACCCAATACCACACTGGGTTAGTAGATGAGAAATAAGGAAAATCAAGTTAGATATTAAATTATCAAGAAATTACTTTGGGCAAGTAATTTATTGTTATTGATGAAAGTTTCCCATTCACATTTGTAAAAATCAGAAAATTGGGTAAATATAAACTCCTTCCTATTTTATAATTCTATGATTAAAAATTCTAGTTGAACTATTAGAGTTGGCCCTCATATATTTTATTTTTATAATTTATTCCTCATTATTTGTATCCCAAGTTTAAGTGAAATGATGTTATTAAAGTTTATAATATAATAAAATAATATTATAATTGTTATAATATAATAACAATAATAATATAATAATAAATATTATCATTAAGATAATATGTTCAATAATGGTTCAACCAAAGAAAAAAGATTAACATTATACATAGAATCAGAAGGGAAAACCTCAACATCTAAATCAGTTCAGATACCCTATCTTCTTACATTTCTTTTAGACCAGGTTTTTGATAGTAAATGTTCAAAAAACAGATCTCTGGGTGGTGGGGCTGGAAAGGAGGGTGGGAAACATATATAACTCACTTTTAAGCCTAATGGTATTAGTATTTGCTTTATCATCTTTTTTGATCCTAGGCAATAAAAGAATAAGTTACACTCTGATCTGTAGCTTTTGCCAAGAAGAGCTGGTATTTAAGCTAGCACTTTAAAAATTATCTCTGTTGTTCCTCACAACATTCCTCAATGTCACATCAGTAGTAAAAAGCAAAGTCAGGATTACAATCCATGCTTTTGGGGTTTTTTAACTCCAAATTCTACCACTTTTCTATTGGACCAAGCCTTATAGGAGCTGCTTTTCTTTCTGCCTTCAGAATTCCATCCCCAAAGTTTTTCATTACAGCTGGGTTGATCTTCTCCACAGTATTTCAGATCATTGAATGCTACATACTCTTTGAACACTTTTAAATCTGATCTTACAGAGAGAGAGTTCTTTATGCCAGTGAAATCATAGGTCCCATCTTTTCTCAGATGGTATATACCTACTACTCTTTTTTCCAAAAATAAATACAGAATATTTATTTAATATATTATCATAATTATTTCCCTATTGATTAATGTTAAAGGATATTAACAGGCAATTTTCCAGTGAAGAAATCAAAACAATTTACAGTAAACAAAACAGTTCTATCTAAATCATTACCACTTAGAGAAATGTAAATTAAAATAACCTTCAGATATAATTTTATATTTACCAAATTGATTGAATGGAATGATTGAAGGGAAAAGCAACAAATGTTAGTGGGGATATGGAAAAATTGGGACACTAATTTACTATTGGTGGAATTGTGTACTAATCTATTTTGGAAAACAATCTGAAACTATAACCAAAGAGTTATTAAGCTATCTACACTCTTTGACTCAGCAATACTACTTTTAGATTTATTTCTAAAGATGATTAGGGAAAAAGAAAAATAACCTGTGTATTCTAAAATGTTTATAGGGGATCTCTTTCTGGTGGCAAAGAACTGGAAATTCCAGGGATGCCCATCTATTGGAGAATAGCTGAACAAGTTGCGGTATATGACTGTTACAAAATACTGTTGTACTATAAGAGATGATAAGCTCAAAGATCTTAGAAAAACATGGAAATACTTGCATGAAATAATGAAGCATGAAATAAGCAGAACATTGTATGCAATAACAGCAATATTGTTTTAGGAATGGCTTTGAGTGAATGTTATTTTATGTATTATAAATAATCAAATTAACTATAAAAGACAATTGAAAAAAGACACTGAGTTCAGAGAAAGAACTGATTAAATAGAAGTGTATATATAGAACAATTTTACATGTGTGTGTGTGGGAGAGTATGGGTGTGTGGAGGGGTGTCTAATGGTAGTTATCTCTAGGGTAGGGGATGGTAAAAAAAAGAAGAAAAAACTACATGATAATTTTGTTGTATATATGAAAGGAACAGCAAGTTGTGTAATAATAGCCTTGAATGTATAATCATCTTTTTCATTGAACTATATTTTAGAATATCTTGTTTTATTCCATGAATATGCATTAATATTTTAAAAGAAAAAAAAGAAATTAATATATATCATTATATTCCTCCAAACCCTAACCCCAATTCTGAATCCTAAGATGATCTTGGAACCTGAAGCTTAGGGCTAAACCTCACATTTTTTCACTATCTTTTTTGTATGGCCATCAGAGACCACCAAGAATTGGGGAGGGAACGGTTTCAGAATATTTTCCTCCCAATAAAATGTAAGATTCTTGAGGATAGGGAGTTTCATTGAAGTCTTTAAATGTTCTTAGTGATTAACACAATGATTGGCTCAAAAATTGTTTTAAAAAGCTAATTGATTAAATGATCTGTCGTTTGTTCAAATAATACATTTTAATTAAGAAAATTTTAGATTGTACATAGTCTCTGCACACATGGATCTTAGAGTGTAGTAGAGAAGTAAGACAAAATAGCAATTATAAAATAGAGTAATACATTTTGTCTAAAGAGAATGCTGCTACCAATAAGTTAGCTGAAAGTAGAATGGCATAGAGACTCAGGAAGTCTTCAAGCACTTAAATTAATCATTAAGGAATGGTCAGGAATTCTAAACTAGATTCCTAACATTTTATACAATCAAAGAAACTCTATGCTCTCAAAAGCATGACCTCTAATCATTCACATTCATATTTACAGATACTTTTCCAAGCATTTGTTATTTCTGACAAAAACTCTTAAAGAAAATGTTGATTCTCTTTTATTACTTCACCAGTATGAAAACTGGTACAAATAATAAAACCTTGAGGTCATCCAGGACTCACCACTCTAAGGATAAAGCTTATTAGTCCATTGCCTGAATTGGACTTCCATCAAGATCTGTCCAAAGGCAGATTCTAAGACCCTTTCAAAATAGTACACAAAATAGGACCAGAAATACCTGATTCCCAGTGATATTAGCTTTGGTACTAGCACCAAGACATGCTATCCCATAGCATAAGACAGGTCTTCTGAGACCAGAGGGTTCTTTTGAGCAGCATGCAATTCATCTGCCAATATGAATGTTTATTTTATCCTACTGAGGAAACTCACAATCTGAATTATTTAAATTCTTGTGGCTTAGGACCTTACAAAGGAAGCAATATAGCTCAATAATTAGCCATGAGTGTTAAACTTTCATAGCAAAAAATTGTACATTTCTACCTTTAATATCTATTCCCCAATCACTAATTTTATCCTTTTCTTTACAATTAGATACATTGAACAAAAATAATTATTTGCTCAGAGTTAATTTCAAAGTATTCTTTAAACTTTAAGATGAAATTGTGAAATGCCCAGCTTGGAAAAGCCCAGCTCTCCCACATACATAATAGTGAATACTTACATAATACTTTAAAGTATGCAGAGGTCTTGAAATATATACTTTTCATCAAATATTTAAAAGAAGCCTTAGATTGAATAAGGATCAGGAAATCTACTCTGGCTGTGGGAAACTGGGATACTGATGCATTGTTGGTGGAGTTGTGAAAGAATCCAACCATTCTGGAGAGCAATTTGGAACTATGCCCAAAAAGTTATCAAAATGTGCATACCCTTTGACCCAGCAGTGCTACTACTGGGCTTATATCCCAAGGAAATACTAAAGAAGGGAAAGGGACCTGTATGTGCCAAAATGTTTGTGGCAGCCCTTTTTGTAGTGTCTAGAAACTGGAAAAAGAAAAGATGCCCATCAATTGGAGAATGGTTGAGTAAATTATGGTATATGAATGCTATGGAATATTATTGTTCTGTAAGAAATGACCAACAGGAGGAATACAGAGAGGTTTGGAGAGACTTACATCAAACTGATGCTGAGTGAAACGAGCAGAACTAGGAGATCACTATACACTTCAACAATGATATTGTATGAGGATGTATTCTGATGGAAGTGGATATCTCCAACATAGAGAAGAGCTAATCCAATTCCAATTGATCAATGATGGACAGAATCAGCTACATCCAGAAAAGGAACACTGGGAAATGAGTGTAAACTGTGAGCATTTTATTTTGTTTTTGTTTGTTTTTTTGTTTTTCTTCCCATATTATTTTTACCTTCCGAATACAATTCTTCCTTTGCAAGAACAACAACAACAAAATTCTGTTCTGCACATATATAGAGTACCTAGGATGTACTATAAGATATTTAATATGTATGGGAATGCCTGCCATCTAGGGGAGGGGGTGGAGGGAAGGAGGGGAAAAATTTGGAACAGAAGGGAATACAAGGGATAATGTTGTAAAAAAAAATTATCTGTGCATATGTACTGTCAAAAAAAGTTATAATTATAAAAATTTATATATATATATATATATATATAAAAGGAAATCCACTCCTCCATCTAGTCCAGGAATATTAGGCAGGCAATAATAAGTTCTTAACTTTATTCCATGTATTGTGTTAAGTACTGAGAATAAAAATATAAACCAAAAAAATAAAAAAGACAATTCCAATGTTTGAGGAGCTTACATTCTAATTAGGGAAGACAAAATGGAAGAATAACCTAAAAATGGGGGAGGGAGATATATGTGGGAGGAGGACATGATTGTAAAATTCAAAGAGCCAAATGAACAGCTAGGAGGAAAGGATGCATGATTGCAAGGCCCATTGCCAAAATTAAAATATTGGAAAGAATTCTCCTGAGATTAGGGATAGCATGCCAGAGTGATGTGCTAGGGCAAGAAGGCCCCAGGTGTTTAAAGAATTCCAAGGTGAGGAGATAGCTGAGTCATGATGGTAAGGCATAGAGAGTCAAAAGTTGAGTGAAGGAGTGGTAGAAGACAAGAGAGAATGTATAAAAAGATAGCTACAGATCTGTAAGTCATGAGATAGGGACATCAATTTGACTTCACATAATCAGGACTGAAACCTTCAATAGCTGGGGAAACTTCAGAAGGCCTAAAGCTTTATACTATTACCGAGGATATTCCATATGATGAAGCCTTCAGCTCTATATGAGGATTCTCTAAGAGAGATGAAGTCTACTGCACTAAGAAAGATGAAAATTGATAGAAGAGTATAGAAATCAGGTAGGTACAAACAACAGTCTTACTATCCTTTTCAAGCATTCATGAAAGGGTAGAACTTAGTCCCAGAATAGAATTCTATGCTAATTAACAGAAGATAAAGATAAGAGGAAAGAAATGGGAAGGCTAAGTGATGTAGTAACTAGAGTGCCAGGTCTGGAGTCAAAAAGATGAATCATCCTAACATAATCTCACTATGTGACCCTTTTAATCTTTTAATCCTGTTTGCCTCAGTTTCCTAGCCTATAAAATCAGCTGGAGAAAGAAATGTCAAGCCACTTGTATCTTTGCCAAGAAAACTTCAAATGGGATCATAGAGTCAGACACAGCTGAAATGACTGAACAACAAGAAAAATATGAATAAAGAGAACAAAACACCCAACACAATAAAGAAATCTTGTGAATTAGGAGATGTCTAAAAGATGAACCCAGAAATAGTAAAATTCCACAATCTCAGAGAATCTCAAAGAAAATAATGATATGTCAAAAAGGAACAGAAAAGTACCTGGAATAAATGAAGCAAGAGGTTAAAAAAATGAAACAATTTTGTAGGGAAAAAAAAACTTTAAGGTTAAATAGTCTAGAATAGATTGTTATAAACTAAATAAACTAGAATTTAATGATTCTAAAACACCAAGAAATATCATAACAAAGTGAAAAAGATTTAAAAATAAGAAAAAGGCATGGTATCAAGAGAGGAAAGAAAAGGAAAAGAAAATATAATATATAGATGATATTAATAGTCATTTTATCATAGAGAAATATTTAAAGAATATAAACAGATAATTCTTGAGGAAAAATATAAGCTATCAATAACCACATGAAAAAAAAATGTTCTACTTCACTAATAATAAAACCAAAGCAAATACAATCAGGAAAAAATACTCTGGGAAAAAGCTGACGTTCACGAATTGACACTTTGAACATGTCTCTCTATCCAATTTTTCTACACTGAAGACTTCAGGCAAATTCCCCTTGGGTGAGATCTAGAAATCTCTCTTGATTAAGCTGAGATTTCTTACTCCTGAAGGACAGTCCATTTACTCTCTGTATTATGCATTATATTGCTTCATCTGTATACTTTCTCAAGTTTTTCTTTGTTATCAGCTCAAATAAATACTATTAGCTATACAAGTTCAATGTGAAACTGGCATTTGGTGAAAGTCAAAGCTTAAATATATAGATTAGGGTATAGTTTCTTCAATAAAGGACAGTGAATAAGAGCTTGGCTGAAACCTAAAAATTATTCCACTGAACTAATTATTTAGAAAGCATAGAGATAGAATTCTAGCCCAGTACTTCCTTTATCTAAGGAGAACAGAGTGATCAACCCATCTTCCTTCTGGCAAAAAATCAGTCTTCCTTGGAAAGAGAGGGTAGAGAAGATTCAAATGAAATCTACTCTTGCCTCTTGCAAGACACATTTAAGATATATGATTTACATGAGCAGCATACACAGAGAATAACATCCCTTAAATATGCACCAAAAATTATAAATTCATAAATACCAATTGTTTCAGGAATATCATCCTTATTGTATATTATTATATCACAATAAGATCAAAAGAAAGAACAAAAGTACACATGTATACACACAGAGACACATACACCCAAAGCAACGTATTTTTGGTTGTTGCAAAAAAACTGGAAATTACACAATTGGTAAATGGCTAAGCTAATTATGATATTTGATAATAAAATGTGATTATGCCATGACAAATGACAAAAAAGAACAGATTTAGATGAATCTAAGGTAACTTGTATGAAGTGATATAAGAACTATGAGAAAACAATTTTCTTAGTGTCTATAAAACTGCAAAAACAAAATGGCAAAAGTTATAGGAACTCAGCTCAATTCAATGAATAGTCATGAGGGCAGAACACTAAGGAATAAGCAGGCTCCTCATTTTTGACAAGGAAGGAATGGATTGTAGGTGAAAAACAAAATATACATTCTCTAACACTGATAATCTGTGAGGGAGTGGGGGGTTGCGGTGTTTTCCTTGGCTACTTTTGTTTATTAGAAGCACAGAGTTTTGTGGGAGGGGAAAAAGAGGGAATAAGCTAGTGATTGTGATGCCTCCAAAAAATGAACAAAAGAAAAAATTGTATTGTTGAGACCCTGGATATCTTAGAATCAGCCGGAGTCAGGATAAGCAAAAGTCTTTGTATGTCAATGAAAACTTTTTCTTACTTCACAATAAAGAACAGAAGTTAACTAACAGATGCAAACAAGCATGATAGCTTTGAAATAAACATGTTAAATTTAGAAATTTACATGCGTGTATATGTACGTATATATATATATATATATATATATATCATATTGTATGTAATTTTGTTAAATTTGTCATATATTTTTTTAAAAAATTATAAGCACTCATTTGTTGCTCTTTGCTTGTGGAAACTTTTATCAAGTTCATAATATACAAAACCACAGTTTTTTAAAAGTAGGAAAAAATAAACAAAATATTTTTTTTTCATATTGCCTTCTTTCATGAAGCACACAAACTTTGTTTTACTATATTCAAGTGCCAAGACATGTCTTGCCTCCTCACTCTAACAGTTTATTTTAAATGAAATTACCTAGGAGTATGACTAAGTTTTCTGTCAAGTAATAGTCATCTGTTTCTATCATTTATGTTTCTCCGATAATGTATTTCTTCAAAATTAGGCACATAATTTAATTGGGGCCCAATTAAGTATATGTTTATAGGAAATTCTCAAGAACCTCTCTGATATGAATGACAGTAGGACAGTGATCCCATGGGCTTAAGACTCAGAGATGGAAGAAAACCTTGCCAACATACCAGTAGGTTTCCCTCTTCAGGTAGGATAATTAGCATTTCTGAGTTGGCAAAACACCACCACTTTCTTTTCATGCTAATGACTCGCTTTCTTGCCATCTTTGTGGGCAAAACTGAGTTTATACCTACAGTTGCTATGTTACTGGTATAAGACCTTATCTTGGCACAGAAGTTTTGTTTAAATAATCCATTTGCTGCAAAGTTATTTGCCTACATTTTAAAATATCTATTTCCAAAGGCAATATAAAAGAAAAGCTAACCTTAGCTTTTCCTTCCAACTGGAGGAGGTGATTTTTTTTTCTTTTCTGTGATGTCTACAAATCCACAGAGAAAAAGAAGCTTATTGCTATATAATAACTTTTTTCATTTTTTTAGAACACCAAAGTAAAACTGTGAGTACCAAAGTAAAATTGCAGAATTTTCCATTGAACTTTTTAATAGCTTTCAATTCACTTAAGATTAACTTTTTTTCCATCCAATGTAGACAAAAGTATCTTTCAGATTCCCCTTCCTTAAAACTTGCCCTGTTCTACCACACAATTACTACTAAAACTGCAAAGTTCAAAAATTTTAATAATTAGCACATAACTAAGCACAAGTTATTACACAGTACCTAGTACATAATAAGTACTTCAAAATACTTTCTGCAATATGAGAAACTATCAACAGGGACCCAATGGTCACTTGTTCCTATAACAGAAATAAGTTTGGTACTCACAGGGAATGAGAATATAATACAAGGGAAACTTGGCACCCAAGTCAGAGTGTGTTACTGAAGATAGATTTCTTATACTTTCTCTGACCCATTGCTCCCACCCCTGAATTCTGGGAAAAGATCTTTTAAATAAAGCTTAAGTCTTCATGTTTAGAATCTCTCCTAAAAGGATTAAAAAGGCTCTATGTTGAAAGCAGATATTTGGTATAGGTAACCTATTTATTTCTTTGACAACAAAAGAAATACTTAGAACAAAAAAGTTTCACAAGTGTTCATTTAAAACATGAAACAATGACCTAGTACCTATTTATGCTTTCTAAGAAAGGGAAGGGAACTTTAAGGAACTACTAAATAAATAGTTCACTCTCCTCTGTACAATATTACAATGTTATCTGTACAATCTCTTCTCCCCTACTGTGTGCCAAGCACCACATTCTTTAGGCCAATAGTTACTTAAAGTTATGATTTCATTAAAGCTACAAAATAAAAAGGAAATTGGGAGATTAAGGGGTAGCAATTCAAATACCTTAGTCAGAAAAAAAAAAATCCATCACTTCAAAAGGGTCTCTCAAAGGCATGATCCTACCCTATTTGAATGAGGAAGTTGAATCCAAGCCTATTTCAATGACAGGCACATAGGGGAAGTTTTCCTTCTTATAGGGATTCCTTGTGCTTGTAGCATTTGAAAAATAAAAGATGTCAGTTCTGAGGACTAATGAAGCAGATACTTTACACCTGTGCTGATTTCACTTCTGAGAAAACATCATCCCCCCACAATGCACAAAGTCCCTTCTGTTGTTATCTAATGGAGCTATTCCTATAAAAATATATAAGAAATCTAAAAAAGCAGCAAGGCATTTTATATATATTTGTCCCACAAATCACAGTGATGAAATATTATCTTTCCTGTCTTTCCTTAATCATAAAAATAAGTTGGTGGTTGTCATCTTGATCTTATCCTGGGTTTTAAAAAGCTGTCATTAAATACTTCACTGAGTTCTTCCTTTTCCCCCTTGGCAGTTTAGCACTAAATTCAGTTTTCTGATGACTGTCTATATTAGTACTTAATAAGTAACCATTAAATTGTATTGCTAATCTTTCTAATTCTTTCTGAACCAAAGATTACTATTTTAATTAATATTACAGCAAGAAGAAAGTGTATTTTGAGAAATTATTCTAGGAAAATGTGTTTTAATAACAATAGAGAAGATTCAAGTGTTCCATGTCAGAATTCTCTTCAACAATGCAAATTACAATCTATCCTCACTTTTGCAAAACTTTAATTATGATTCAACTGATCATAATCTAAGCAACATGTTATTGGCATATGTTCTTTATTCTGCTATCTTCCATTCATCATATGGGAGAGTTCATTTGATCCACATGCATTATTAAGATTGTACTTCTCTTCAACATAGCTTCTTATACTTTCGATTCTTTTCCTCCTATTTTTCTCTTTACAAAGAAAAAAGTGGTGAAAGGGAAAAAAATATGATCCGACTCATAATCAATGATGGAAATGATTTGTTCTTAATGCTAGATCCCTTATCTCCTCATTATATCCAGATCCCAATCTCTAATTCTGATGACTTTCCTTCTCTTTTTATTTTTTCTCTTATGAACAACATTCTGGAGCTGAAATTTGCTTTTCTCTTGAAAATTCCATCCTGAATTCTCCCTTACTTCGTTCTTATACTCATCTTCCTTCTTTTTTTCCTGACCCCTGTCTCCTTTCCCTATCAAGTTAATGTATTTCTATACAAACACTTTGTGAGTATATATCAATATTCCTTTATCTTACTCAGTTAACAATGAGACTATTATATTAGTGGTTTCCACCCATTCTCTAGGTTTATATGCTTTTGTTCTTTCATAACCCACTGACATCAAATAGTAAATTTCTTTTCCTTCCTCATTTCTTCCCTAGAGTAATGGATTTGAAACACTGGACTTGAAGACCTGTGTTCAAATGTAGCTGCAGATACACTAGTTATTTGTTCTGTGGTAAGTCACTTAACCTCAGTATCTTCACCTATAAAATGGGGATAATAACAGCATCTACTTTAAAGAATTTTCGTATGATTTAAACAAGATAACATTTTGAAAGAGTTAACATAGTGCCTAGAACATAGTAAGTCCAATATGAATTCTTATTCTCCTCCCTCTAAACTCCTTTTTCTTTCCTCTTCCAAAATTAATGAAATAGAAAGAAGCCAGTTCCAGATTATATTTATCTTAATATCCCTCTGTAGCCCTTAAAGACAAAGATTCTGAAGGAATCCTATTAAAATATAAGTACTTCATCATTGGTTTGCCTCTTCCAAATCCCCAAATATATTTGACTTTCTAGGTTTTCCTTAACTCCATGTTTGCAATTCAAAGTTTCTACTCAGATCTCTTTTAGTTTTTTAAATCAAGAATGCTTGACATTGATTACCTACCGAAAGAGATCCTCAAATGAAAACTCCCAGGAACATTATAGCCAAATTCCAGAGCTCCCAGGTCAAGGAGAAAATGTTAAAAGCAGCCAAAAAAAAAAATTCAAGTATCATGGAGCCACAGTCAGAATAACACAAAATTTAGCAACTTGCACATTAAAGGATGTGGGGGGGCGGCGCTGGAAATATGATATTCTGGAGGGCAAAGGAGCCAGGATTATAACCAACAATCATCTATCCAGCAAAACAGTATTATTCTTCAGGAGAAAATTTTATATTCAATGAAATAAAGGACTTTAAAGCATTCTTGATGAAAAAATCAGAGCCTGAACAGAAAACTGGACTTTCAAATAGGAGATTGTAGAGAAGTATAAAAAGGTAAATAGGAAAAGGAAATCTTAAGGGACTTATTAATAAGGTAAAACTGTTTACACTGCTACATGGGAAGATGATACTTGTAACCCATAAAAACTTTCTCATCAAGGCAGTTAGAAAGAGTTTATATTTAGACAGAAGGCACAGGTGTTAATTGAATGCAAAGTGATGATACCTAAAAAAATAAAATTAAGGTGTGAGAGAGGAATTAGGAGAAAAGGAAAAGGAAAGGTAGAATGCGGTAAATTATCAAATGCCAAAAAAGTGGCAAAGAAAAAGTTTTTATACTGGAGGGGAAGAAGGGGAAAAAGGGGAAAGAGTGAAATTTAACTCTCATCAAAATTGCTTCAAAGAAGGAAGAACATATACACTCAATTGGGTATAAAAATCTATATTATCCTACAATCTAGTAGGAAGGGAAGGGGATAGGGGGGGGAGGATAATGAAAAATAGAGTAGATTGGGAGAGGGGTAATCAGAAGCAAAACACTTTTGAGGAAGGACAGGGTGAAAGGAGAGAGAGAATAGAATAAACAGGAGGAAAAATACAGTTAGCAAGAGTAAAAAACAGTGAAGAAAATTTCTCTAACAGAGGCCTCATTTCTGAAATATACAGAGAACTGAGCCAAATTTATAAGAAAGTAAAAGCTATTCCCCAATTCCCCAGTTGATAAATGATGAAAAGTTATGAGTAGTTTTCAGATAAAGGAATAATAGTTATCTATAACCATATAAAATGCTCTATTGGAGAAATGCATATTAAAATAATTTTGAAGTACTGCCACATACATATTAGATTGGCTAATAGAACAAAAAGGGAAAATGACCAATCTTGGAGGGGATGTGGGGGAAATTAGACATTAAAACTCTGTTGGTACAGCTGTGAACTTACTCAACCATTCTGTAGAGCAAGTGATTTAAAACTATGCCCCAAAAAGGACTATAAAATCATAGAAACTCTTTGACTTAGCAATACCATTACTATGTTTGTATCCAAAAAGAGAAAAACAAAAAGGAAAAGGACCTATATGTACAAAAATATTTATAGCAGCTCTTTTCTGAGGGCAAAGAATTGGAAATTATGGGGATGTCCATAAATTGGAGAAATGGCTTAATGAATGTGATTATGATGGAATAATGTGCTATAAGAAATGATGAGCAAGATGCTCTCTGAAAAATCTGGAAAGACAGGGTTGTTGCAAAGTGAAATGTACTGTGAGAAAAGTAACAGCAATATTGTAAGATGATCAGCTGTAAATGACAAACTATTCTCAGCAATACAATGATATGAGACAACTCTAAAGGACTTATGATGTAAAATACTATCAGCGAAAGAACTGATAGTATCTAAATGCAGATTAAGGATATTTAACATTATATTTCTTGAGGCTTTTTTATCTATGAGGTGACTATTAAGAAAATGTTTACATGATTACACATGTATAATCTATATTGAGTTGTTTATATTCTCAGTAGAGGGGTGGAAGGGAAGAAAATCTGGAACTCAGAGTTTTAACAACAAATATTAAAAATTATTTTTACATGTAACTGGACAGAAATAAAAAACTAAATATCCAAGAAAAATTATTGAAAGTCCTTCTTCATTAAAGGTCTATTATTTCCTGATAGGATAATATTTAGCTTGCAAAATAAGTTTTTTGTTTCAAAAATTATATTCCAAGATTTTCTATCTTTCACAATATCTGTTACTAAGTCATGTGTGATCCAGACTGGTTATTTGTAGGTTGAATTCTTTCTTTCTGGAAGTTGGCAATGTTTTTTCACTGACTGGAAGTTCTTGATTTTGACTGTGACATTCTTGGAACTTTTCCTTTGGGCATTTCTTTCCAAAGTTGATCATTGTCTCACAGTTTTAACAGCTCTAAAAAAGCATTCTTTTATGAATTCTTGAAATAGAGTTTCAAAGTTTTTAATTTGGTCATGATTCCCAAAGAGCCTGGTAATACTTGCAAATTTTTTCTCCATCTCCAATAGTACAGTTATTTTTGATAGTTCATATTTTTATGACTTTATACTAGTAGTTCTTATTTTCTCATGGAATCATTGGATTTTTTTGTTCCATCCTATTTTTCAAGGACCTTTAAATTTGGACAATATTTATTTATATATTTACTTACATGACTATCATATTATATATTTATATATTTATTTTCCTCTCATTTTTTCCTCTCAAACTCTCATTTATAATTTCCTTTTGTAATCTGTTGCTTCTTTCTTCCAGCCAGGGTGTGAAGTGTTTTCAGGGAAGACTAGTCCCTCCAGAATGTGGGCTGCTGAGCCATTTGAAGGGATATTTTCTATCTTTGTAGTCCACCTAATCCTAAAACTTATGTGTGGCTCCAAGAAGCTTTAACACACACAGTAGTTCTTCTTAATAAGCTTATCGTACACCTGGAAGACAGTCTTCTACCAGAGCCAGTGCGGCTTCAGAAGGAGCTGAGGAACAGTTAATATGGTGTTTGCTGCCCAACAACTCCAGCAGAAATGAAGAAGCAGAACAGAGGTCTCTATACAGAATTTATAGATCTGACCAAGGCTTTTGATACTGTCAGCTACAAGGGCTAATGGAAAATTATGTCAAAATTTGGTTGCCCAGAAAAATTGATCAGCATAGTACATCAATGGACAATGTTCTCAAGTTTTCCCAGTTACCAATCAAGTAAAACAAGGTTCTGTGCATGCTTTCATGCTTTATTTAGCATGATGTTGTCAAACACCTCCAATGAGGACAAACATGGCATGGAAATCAGCTACAATAATCTTAGTCAATTCTTCAACTTAAAGAGGCTACAAGCCAAAACTAAAATTTCAGGGAGGGCTGGTGCATGACTTTTTATTTGCAAATGATTGTCCATTTATTCCTATACTCTCAAGTGTTTTTAGTAGGAATGGATATTGGATTTTATCAAATGCTTTTTCTGTATCTATTGAGATGACCATATGGTTTTTATTAATTTGATTATTAATTTGGTCAATTATACTAATAGTTTTCCTAATATTAAACCAGCCCTGCATTCCTGGTATAAATCCCACTTGGTCATAGTGTATTATCCTGGGGATGATTTTCTGAAGTCTTTTTGCTAATATCTTATTTAAGATGTTAGCATCAATATTCATTAAGGAAATTGGTCTATAGTTTTCTTTCTCAGTTTTCAATTTACCTGGTTTAGGAATCAGTACCATGTCTGTGTCATAAAAGGAATTTGGTAGGACTCCTTCAATCCCTATTTTTTCAAATAGTTTATATAGCATTGGAGTTAGTTGTTCTTTAAATGTTTGGTAGAATTCACCTGTAAATCCATCTGGTCCTGGCGATTTTTTCTTAGGGAGTTGGTTAATAGATTGTTCTATTTCTTTTTCTGAGATGGGACTATTTAGACTACTTACTTCTTCCTCTGTTAATCTGGACAAGCTATATTTTTGAAGGTATTCTTCCATTTCATTTAAGTTATTGAATTTATTGGCATAAAGTTGAGCAAAGAGAAATTCCATTCGAAATAACTGTCGATAGTATAAAATATTTGGGAATATATCTACCAAAGGAAAGTCAGGAATTATATGAGCAAAATTACAAAACACTTGAAACAAAAATAAAGTCAGATTTAAATAATTGGAAAGATATTGAGTGCTCTTGGATAGGCCGAGCAAATATAATCAAGATGACAATACTCCCTAAACTAATCTATTTATTTAGTTCTATACCAATCAGACTCCCAAGAAACTATTTTAATGACCTAGAAAAAATAACAACAATTCATATGGAACAACAAAATATCAAGAATTTCAAGGAAGTAATGAAAAAAAATTTAAATGAAGGAGGTCTAGCTGTACCTGATCTAGAACTATAATAAAGCAACAGTCACTAAAACAATTTGGTATTGGCTAAGAAATAGACTAGATGATCAGTGGAATAGGTTAGGTTCACAGGACAAGACAGTGAATAAAAATAGCAATCTGGTGTTTGACAAACCCAAAGATCCCAACTTTTGGGGTAAGAATTCATTATTTGACAAAAACTGCTGGGAAAACTGGAAATTAGTATGGCAGAAACTAGGCATGGACCCACACTTGACACCACATACTAAGATAAGATCAAAATGGGTCCATGATTTAGGCATAAAGAATGAGATCATAAATAAATTAGAGGAACATAGGATAGTTTACCTCTCAGACTTGTGGAGGAGGAAGGAATTTGTGACCAAAGGAGAACTAGGGATCATTATTGATCACAAAATAGAAAATTTTGATTACACCAAATTAAAAAGGTTTTGCACAAACAAAACTAATGCAAACAAGATTAGAAGGGAAGTAACAAATTGGGAAAACATTTTTACAGGTAAAGGTTCTGATAAAGGCCTCATCTCCAAAATATACAGAGAATTGACTTTAATTTATAAGAAATCAAGCCATTCTCCAATTGATAAATGGTCAAAGGATATGAGCAGACAATTTTCAGATGATGAAATTAAAACTATTTCCACTCATATGAAAGAGTGTTCCAAATCACTATTGATCAGAGAAATGCAAATTAAGACAACTCTGAGATACCACTACACACCTGTCATATTGGCTAAGATGACAGGAACAAATAATGATGAATGTTGGAGGGGCTGTGGGAAAACTGGGACACTGATGCATTGTTGGTGGAGTTGTGAAATAATCCAACCATTCTGGAGAGCAATCTGGAATTATGCCCAAAAAGTTATCAAAATGTGCATACCCTTTGATCCAGCTGTGCTACTACTGGGCTTATATCCCAAGGAAATACTAAAGAAGGGAAAGGGACCTGTATGTGCCAAAATGTTTGTGGAAGCCCTTTTTGTAATGGCTAGAAACTGGAAAATGAATGGGTGTCCATCAATTGGAGAATGGTTGGGTAAATCATGGTATATGAATGTTATGGAATATTATTGTTCTGTAAGAAATGACCAACAGGAGGAATACAGAGAGGCTGGAGAGACTTACATCAACTGATGCTGAGTGAAATGTATGAGGATGTGTTCTGATGGAAGTGTATATCTTCAACATAGAGAAGAGCTAATCCAATTCCAATTGATCAATGATGGACAGAATCAGCTACATCCAGAAAAGGAACACTGGGAAATGAGTTTATTATTTTTTTGTTTTGTTTTTCTTCCCAGATTATTTTTACCTTCTGAATACAATTCTTCCTTTGCAACAACAACAACAAAATTCGGTTCTGCATATATATATATATATATTGTACCTAGGATATACTATAAGATATTTAATATGTATGGGAATGCCTGCCATCTAGAGGAGGGAGTAGAGGAAAGAAGGGGAAAAATTTGGAACAGAAGGGAGTACAAGGGATAATGTTGTAAAAAATTACCTATGCATATGTACTGTCAAAAATGTTATAATTATAAAATTAATAAAAAGAATGATTGGGTGAAACAGCAAATCATAGACACAATTAATAATTTCACGCAAGATAATGACAACGATGACACATCATACCAAAATTTGTGGGATGCAGCCAAAGTGGTAATAAGGGGAAATTTTGTATCTTTAGAGGCTTACTTGAATAAAATAGAGAAAGAGAAGATCAATGAATTGGGCTTGCAACTTAAAAAGCTAGAAAAAGAACAAATTTTAAAACCCCAATTAAATACTAAACTTGAAATTCTAAAATTAAAAACAGAAATTAATATTGAAAGTAAAAAATCTATTGAACTAATAAATAAATCTAAGAGTTGGTTTTATGAAAAAAAAAAAAAATAGATAAACCTTTGGCAAATTTGATTACAAAAAGGAGAGAGGAAAATCAAATTGTTAGTCTTAAAAATGAAAAGGGGGAACTTTTCACCCATGAGGAGGAAATTAGAAAAATAATAAAGAGTTACTTTGCCCAACTTTATGCCAATAAATTTGATAACCTAAGTGAAATGGATGACTATCTCCAAAAATATAGGCTTCCCAGATTGACAGAGGAGGAAGTAAATTGCTTAAGTAGTCCCATTTCAGAAAAAGAATTATAACTAGCTATTAATCAACTCCCTAAGAAAAAATATCCAGGACCAGATGGATTTACAGGTGAATTCTACCAAACATTCAAAGAACAATTAGCTCCAATGCTATATAAGCTATTTGAAAAAATAGGGAATGAAGGAGTCCTACCAAACTCCTTTTATGACACAGACATGGTACTGATACCCAAACCAAGTAGGTTGAAAATGGGAAAAGAAAATTATAGACCAATCTCCCTAATGAATATTGATGCTAACATCTTAAATAAGATATTAGCAAAAAGACTACAGAAAATCATCCCCAGGATAATACATCATGATCAAGTAGGATTCATACCAGGAATGCAGGGCTGGTTCAATATTAAGAAAACTATCAGTATAATTGGCCATATTAATAACCAAACTAACAAAAACCATATGAACATCTCAATAGATGCATAAAAAGCATTTGATAAAATCCAACATCCATTCCTACTAAAAACGCTTGAGAGTATAGGAATAAATGGACTATTCCTTAAAATAATAAGGAGCATATATTTAAAACCGTCAGTAAACATCATATGTAATGGCGATAAACTGGAACCTTTCCCTGTAAGATCAGGAGTGAAACAAGGTTGGGCACACTATCACCATTACTATTCAATATAGTACTAGAAACGCTAGCCTCGGCAATAAGAGCCGAGAAAGAGATTCAAGGAATTAGAGTAGGAAATGAAGAAATCAAAGTATGACTCTTTGCAGATAACATGATGGTATACTTAGAGAACCCCAAAGACTCTGCCAAAAAGATATTAGAAAGATTGCAACCTTTCCCAATAAGATCAGGAGTGAAACAAGGTTGCCCACTATCACCATTGCTATTCATTATTGTATTAAAAATGCTAGCTTTGGCAATAAGAGTAAAGAAAGAGATTATAAAAATTAGAGTAGGTAATGAGGAAACTAAATTATCACTCTTTGCTGATGACATGATATGATGAAGCCCAAAGATTCTACTAAAAAGCTATTAGAAATAATCCACACCTTTAGCAAAGTTGTAAGATACAAAATAAACCTACATAAATCATCAGCATTCTTATATGTCACTAACAAAATCCAACAGTTAAAGTAATTCCATTTTAAAGTAACTACCGATAGTATAAAATATTTAGGAATCTATCAGTAAAGGGAAAATCAGAAACTATATGAGCAAAACTACAAAATACTTTCCACACAAATTAAGTATGATCTAACCAATTGGAATAATATTAAATGCTCTTGGATAGGGGGAGCAAATATGATAACGATGACAATACTACCTAAACTAATCTATTTATTTAGCACTGTACCAATCAGAGTCCCAAAAAACTATTTTAATGACCTAGAAAAAATAACAACAAAGTTCATATGGAAAAACAAAAGGTCAAGAATTTCAAGGGAATTAATGAGGAAAAAAATCAAATGAAGGTGGCCTAGCTGTACCAGATCTAAAATTATATTATAAAGCAGCGGTTACCAAAATCATTTGTTATTGGCTAAGAAATAGACTAGTTGATCAGTGGAATAGGTTAGGTCCAAAGGACAAAATAATCAATAACTTTAATAATCTAGTATTTGACAAACCCAAGGACCCCAGCTTTTGGGATAAGAACTCAATGTTTGACAAAAATTGCTGGGAAAATTGGAAATTAATATGGCAGAAACTAGACATTGACCCACACACTTTGACCCACACACCAAAATCAGGTCAAAATGAGTTCATGATGTAGGCATAAAAAATGAGATTATAAATAAATTAGAGGAACAGAGGATATTTTACCTCTCAGACCTATGGAAGAGGAATGAATTTATGTCCAAAGAAGAACTAGAGATCATTATTGATCACAAAGTAGAAAACTTTGATTATATCAAATTGAAAAGTTTCCATACAAGCAAAACTAATGCAGATAAGATTAGAAGGGAAACAATAAACTGGGAAAACATTTTTACAGTCAAAGTTTCCGATAAAGGCCTTATTTCCAAAATATATAGAGAATTGATTCTAATTAATAAGAAATCAAGCCATTCTCCAGTTGATAAATGGTCAAAGGATGTGAACAAAGGGAAAGAGACCTCTACATGTAAGAATGTTTGTGGCAGCCCTCTTTGTAGTGGTCAGAAACTGGAAACTGAGTGATGCCCATCAATTGGAGAATGGCTGAATAAATTGTGGTATATGAATATTATGGAATATTATTGTTCTGTAAGAAATGATCAACAAGATGATTGCAGAAAAGCCTGGAGAGACTTACATGAACTGATGTTGAGTGAAATGAGCAGGATCAGGAGATTGTTGTATACTTCAACAACAATACTATATGATGATCAACTCTGATGGATGTGGCCATTTTCAACAATGAGATGAACCAAATCAGTTCCAATGGAGCAGTAATGAACTGAACCAGCTACACCCAGTGAAAGAACTCTGGGACATGACTATGAACCACTACATAGAATTCCCAATCCTTCTCTTTTTGTCCACCTGCATTTTGGATTTCCGTCACAGGCTAATTGTACACTATTTCAAAGTCTGATTCTTTTTGTACAGCAAAACAACTGTTTGGACATGTATACATATATTGTATTTAATTTATACTTTAACATATTTAACATGTATTGGTCAACCTGCCATCTGAGGGAGGGAGTGGGGGGAAGGAGGGGAAAAATTAGAACAAAAGGTTTGGCAGTTGTCAATGTTGTAAAATTACCCATGCATATATCTGGTAAATAAAAACTATTAAAAAAAAGAACTTTAAGATTAATTGTATGACATGGGTGACAATGGCACAGGACCACCCAGCATGGCGTGTCCTCATCAAAGAAGATGCTGTGCTATATGAGTAAAACAGAATTGAATTAACTCAGAAGAAAGACAAGATGTGCAAAATTAGAGAATCCACTTCAAATGTTCATAGGGACTATTTGTCCAACCTGTGGCAGAATATTCCAAGCCCATAATGGTCTTATCAGTTAGTCAGATACACTAACTTGACTCTAACAAAGTGATGTCATTTTGGTTCCCTTTGAGGTTTAAAGATAATTACCATTTCTTCCAACCACATATATAGTCCTTGTAGTCAAGCTGATTTTTCCCTGAAATTCTACTTAGAATTGTCTTGAAGTTACTTGTTTTTCTTCTTTACCTCTTAGATTTCTCTTAACCCAAGGATCCAATCTATATTCCAATAGCAGCAGTTTGCTAATCCCTGTCTTAACTCACCATTTTACTTTATTGGATTTTGTGTTTTCTTCTGTTTGGTCATATTTTCAGTATCATTTCTTAGAAAGGGATTTTATGACAGTCTTAGATGGGTTGATTAGGTCTTGGTTGGCTCTGTTTTCTCTAAAGTCTGAATGACAATCTGAATAGAATTCATCACTATAGATTCCACCTTCTGCCTCCATCTTTGGCTTCTTTTTCAGTATCTTTGTTGTCCATTTTGCATTCTGACCTTAGACAGTCTCTCTGATCTTCTTGTACTAATTGTCAATTAGAAATCGGTCTTATCTTCTGTTGTTGCCATGATGAACTCTAATGGAATAGTGGAGATCATATTGATCTCAAGCCTACTAATGAGAACCCCTTTCTATACTGATGCCAATGTAGAGCATCCCAGTATGTAACTACATACAATGTATGTAACTCCCAGTGCTTTGAATAATATGCAGCAATGCTCAGCATTTCTTCCTATTAATAGTTAGGGACTTCTGTTCCTAATTTTCATTTGGACAAACCTGAACCAGGATCTGACTTCAGAACTTCAAGAGATTGTTAGGTGTGCAACCTTCCTGTTCAAAGCTCTGGCTGAGTTCAAGTCCATTAACAAGAGTATATGCTTTTTTTTTCTTTGACATGGTTTTGCTTGTCTCTTCCAGATTCTAAGTTTATTTGATTTGGTGCTAGTTTCCCTGATGTGGCTAGTAACCTTTTCTGCCATCCTTACTTGAAAAATGGAACTCATCATATTTCTCCTTAAATCTTCCTACCTTGTTATTTTTCCTATTATTATTTTTAAAATTTTTATTATTATTGTAGCTTTTTATTTACAAAACATATGCATGGGTAATTTTGCAACACTGACCCTTGCAAAACCTTCTGTTCCAAATTTTCCTCTCCTTCTCCCCATCCTCACCCCTAAATAGCAGGTATTCCAATACACATTAAAATATATGTTAAATCCAATATATGATTACATATCTATACAGTTATCTTGCTGCATAAGACAAATCAGAACTAAAAAGAAAAAACCTGAAAAGGAAAACAAAAATGCAAGCAAACAACAACAGAAAGAGTGAAATGCTATGTTGTGATCCACATTCAGTTCCTACAGTCCTCTCCCTGAGTATAAATAGCTGTTTTCATTACTAAACAATTGGAACTGATCTGAATGAATTCATTGTTGAAGAGAGCCATGTCCATCAGAATTGATCATCATATAGACTTGTTGCCATGTACAATGATCTCCTGGTTCTGCTTGTTTCACTTAGCACTAGTTCATATAAGTCTCTCTGAAGTCATCCTGTTGATCATTTCTTTCAGAGCAATAATATTCCATGACATTCATATACCATAATTTATTCAGCTATTCTCCAATTGATGGGCATCCATTCAGTTTCTAGTTTCTAATCCTACAAAAATGGCTGCCACAAACATTTTTGCACATACAGGTTCCTTTCCCTCCTTTAAGATCTCTTTGGGATATAAGCCCAGTAGTAATACTACTAGGTCAAAGGGTTTGCAGAGTTTGATAACTTTTGAGCATATTTCCAAATTGCTCTTCAGAATGGTTGGATTTGTTCACAGTTCCACCAACAATGTATCAGTGTCCCAGTTTTCCCACATCCCCTCCAACAATGGCAATTATCTTTTCCTGTCATCTTAGCCAATAGGAGAGGTGTGTAGTGGTATCTCAGAGTTGTCTTAATTTGCATTTCTCTGAACAATAGTGATTTAGAGCACCTTTTCATATGACTAGAAATAGTTTCAATTTCTTCATGTGAAGGTTGTCTGTTCATATCCTTTGACACTTTATCAATTGGAGAATGGCTTGATTTCTTATTCTCTATATATTTTGGAAATGAGGCTTTTAGCAGAAGTTTTGAATGTAAAAATGTTTTCCCAGTTTGTTGCCTTCCTTCTAATCTCATCTGCATTAGTTTGTTTGTACAAAAACTTTTTTAATTTAATATAATCAAAATTATCTATCTTGTAATCAATAATGATCTCTAGTTTTTCATTGGTCACAAATTCATTCCTCCTGTAAAGTCTATTCATTCCTATACTCTCTAGTGTTTTTAATAGGAATGGGTGTTGGATTTTATCAAATGTTTTTTCTGCATCTATTGATAAAATTATATAGTTTTTGTTATAGTCAATTATGCTAATAATTTTCCTAATATTGAACCAGCCCTGCATTCCTGGTATAAATCCTACTTGGTCATGATGTATTATTCTTGGGATGATTTTCTGTAATTCCTTTGCTAACATTTTATTTAAGATTTTTGCACCAATATTCATTAGGGAGATTGATCTACAGTTTTCTTTCTCTGTTTCTCTGCATACTACCTGGGTTAGGTATCAGTACCATGTCTGTGTCATAAAAGGAATTTGGTAGGAGTCCTTCATTCCCTGTTTTTTTCAAATAGTTTACATAGTATTTGAGTTAACTTACTTTAAATGTTTGGTAGGTCTCTATTATTATTTTAAAAGGACCCCCCACCATCCTACTAGTTCCTTAGTTTTGTAATCATGGATTTCTCTATCTCTTACCCTCACACAAACATCAAATCTAGAGACAAGACCTATCCATTTTACCTTTGCATTTATCAAATATATCCTCTTTGGTCCTTATATTGCATCACTCTAGTGTGAGCCCCCATCACTTTATCCCTAGAATAATGCAGTAGCCTCATGGCAGTTACATCTGCCTCAAGTCTCTCCCAACTCAATTCTACCTTCCATTCAACAACTAAAATGTTGCTCTCCCTCTTCATCTCAGGCTCTTGGCTTCTTTGGTTTCTTTTAAGTCCCAACTAAAGTCCCTTCTTCCATGGGAAGCCTTCCCCAACTCTTCTAAATTCTTGTACCTTCCCTCACTTAATTTTTCCTTTTTATGCTGGAAACTTATTGTATATATTTGTTTGTTGCCTTCATAATTAGATTTTTTTAGCTCCTTGAGAGTAAAGAATCTCATTTGCTCTTATTTTGAATCCCTAGCACATAGTAGGTACATAATAAATTTTGATTGATTGATTAAATAGTTGTGATCTAGATAGAAGAGCTCTTGAATTTATTTTCAGTTTTCTCTTTTACTTTCCGAGATCCTTTTCTGTTGGATTACATGGGAGAGCGGTTGCAATACACAGGAGCCACCTGACAGTGACTGCTGGAAATCCAACCCAGAATGGATCTCCTTTTCTGAGAAGATAATACAAGGAGACTGAAAGGCAGTTGCTGTTCTCTGCTCTCTGACTGAGAGGCCTGACCTCCCTCCTTTTCCCATTGCTTCCAATTTATCTCATTCCCAATCTGAAACACCTGTGTCAGCAAAGGCTGCCTTGCAACTTCTTCAGATGTTATTATTCACAGCTGTGGAGGCTCTCAGAGAATTGACCTGTCCCTTAACACTTTTCAGATATCCCCTTGGCCTTATGCAGGAAAAGTGGGCTCATTGACATTTTAACTAAAAGTTCACTACTTTAGTAGATGATGACCTTTTTTTTTTAAACAACAACTCATGATGTATCAGCAAATAGATATACAGAATAATATCAAATGAATGGAATCAGTTCAACCGTGTTTTATTTTCACTCTGATACTTACTAGTGCTGTGATTCTGAACAAACTATTTCACTTTTCTCAGCCCCAATTTCTTCATCAGTAAGATTAAGAAGTTATATTAGTTCTCTAAATTATTTCTACTTCTAAATCTTATGATTCAAGAATGGAGTACTTTTTCTTAAAATGTAAGGGAACAAAAATGTTGATCGTTGGAAGGATGAACCCCACTGATGAAATTATCATCTTTGTATAAATAGTGAGTGAGAGACAGAGAGAGACTGAGTTTGATTTTGAGGAAATAAAGGATTCTAGGAGGCAGAAGCGAGAAGGGAATTCACTCCAGACTGGGGAGAACAGTGATGGAAAAACAATTAGTATTTATTAAGCACCTCCTATGTATAGATACTGGGATAAGTAAAGGGAATATAAAAAGAGGCACAAGATAGTCACTGTCCCCAAGGAGCTCACATTCCAATGGGACAGACAACAAATGACCAAATATGTATGAACTATGTACAAGATAAATAGGAAGTTATTAAAACAGAGAAGGCATTAAAGAGGTTTGGGAATCTGCCTGTAAATAACAGGATTTTAATCAGGACTTAAATGAAATAAGAGAAACCAGTAGGCAGAAATGGGGAAGGAGAGAATTTCAGACAGAAGAGACAGTCAGAGAAAATAACCAGAGTTGAAATAGTCTTGTCCATGTAAGAGCAAAGAGGCCAGTGTGACTGGATCAGGGATAAGAGAATGGATTATTGGATAAGGACTGGCAAGAAGGTCAATTTCACTAGCCTTCACACATGGCAGAAAGAAGACTTGTTTTACTTTTGAATTTGTATCCTAGAGCATCTAAATCATTCAACACTGGATCTGGAGTCAGGAAGTCAAATTCAACCTCAGAGATTTACTAGCTGTGTGACCCTAGGCAAATTGTTTAATTTCTACCTCAGTTTACAATGGAAATAATACTCCACCTGCCTCCCAGAATTATTGTGAGGATCAAAGAAGATATTTTGTAAAGTGCTTAACATAATACTAGCATACAGTAGGCACTTAATAAATGCTTGTTTCTTTCAATGTCTGGAACATGTAGGTGTTAATAAATACTTCCTGACTGACTAACTGAATAAGGCTGGAAAAACAAGCTACATCCAAAACATTAAATGATAAATAATGAAATGTAAAGTTGATCCTAGAAAAAATAGAGAACACTGAAGTTTATTGAGTAGGAGAGTTCCATGGTCAAATCCAAACTTTAACAGAAAATGGTTTGGAATTAAAGAAGATACCAATTAGTAGACTATTATAATAGTCCTGGCAGGAGGTCAAATGAAGACTTGAAAAAGAATTATAGCTGTAGGTGTAGGGAGTAGATGCAAAAAATATAGTAATGACAAGAATTAATAACTGGTATGTGGTGTGAAAGAGAGTGAGATATGAAGGATAGTAAAGAGGCTATGAACCTAAATGACTAGAAAAGTTATGATACACTCTACAGAAGCAAGGAAGTTCAGAAGAAGAGAAGATTTAGAGAGAAAGATGTCCATTTTGGACAAGGAGAGTTTGCTTCTCCCTCAAAGACATCCAGTTTGAAATATCTGGTAGTTGGTAGTGACTCAGGAGAGAGATAAAGGCTGCTTATATGATCTGGATACATGGAGACCATAATTAAACCCATGGATACTGATAGTGATATGCCCTTAGCATGAGGAGACATGATTAGGCAACAATTTACCTGAAAAAAAATCTAGGAATTTTTGTGGGTGGAAAGATTAGTCAATAGTGTGAGATAGCAGCCAAAAAAGAAACTATTGGCTACATTAAGAGAGATATGGTATCCAACTTGCAATGCTCTACTCAGAGCTCAAGTATTTTATTCATTTCTAGATATCTCATTTGATGAAACATTAATAAATTTTATAGTATGGATTCGTATATTTATTAAGGTACGTTTATATATGTCTATAAATTATATTGAAAGACAGAGACAGAGAGAGATATATATGTATGCTTATATTAATTATATTTCAATATAATTGGGTTTTTTGTAATCCTATGGTTTTTATTTATACAAGTAAAACTATTATTCTAAAAAAAGGGGCCCAGAGGCTTCATCAGACTGATGAAAGGGTCAAACACACACACAAAACAGTTAAGAACCCCTGATGGTATTCAAAGCAAAACAAATGCAACATCATTGTGATTTTTGTTGTTGTTTTAAGTTCTCAAAAATATATTTGTGGTGAACAACTAAAGAAACTGATGATATTTAGCCTAGAAAAGAGAAAATTCACTTTGGCCATGAATTTTCAAGTATTTGAAGGAGTTTCACATAAAAGTGGAATATGATTCATTCTGCCTAATCCAGAGAAAACTAGGAGAAAAGGAAGTCAGCAAGCATGTATTAACCATTTACTATCTTAAACTCTTCTAAGTTCTGGGGCAAAGTAAGACACACACACACACACACACACACACACACACATACACACACACACACAAATCCTAATCACAACCATCTCATAGCCTAGCAACAATAGATAAGCAAATTTAAGATTGATGTCCTGAGGGGGGGAAAGTGCTCACAATTAAAGCTGTTCAAAAGTGGATTGAGCTAAAACAAACAAATAAAAAAAAAGTAGAATTGACTATCTTCAAAGGTCTTCAGGATATTCAAGCATGGGTTAAAAACCTACAGATTAGGTAATTCTTATCTTTTGATAATTGTCAATTGGGAAGTACCTTGTATCCTTATAAAATAAATGGATTTGCCTCAGTTCTTTATATTTTTGAGAGATATAAGGCCTTTATCAAAAAAAAAAAAAAAAAAAAAAAAAAAAAGAAAAGAAATTCCATGACTTTTTAGTGTAGAGGCTGAGAATAAGCACTATAAAAGAAATGCTGAGTAAGGATCCTTTCCCACTTCAAGACCGTACCAAATGATGCCTCAAGTCAAGCCTAATCATTTCCTTGTGAGTTTCCACCCCAAAGAAATCAAAGCCCATATAAGATAAGTAAGCCTCTCTCTGAGAAAATTAGTCAATCTTGTGCCCCATCCCCCACCTCACTATCCCTGGAGTTTCACCAGGATTTTCCAACTCTTTTTAGAACAATTTAGAGGACCTTAGAAACATAAAATGAAATAAGTTTTATATAACTATGAAAATGTAAAGGAATAATAAGAGTTCTAGATTTGGAGTCAGAAGATAAGATATCAAAGCTAACTCTGCTATAAATATTGTTTTGTTTTGTTTTGTTTTTCTGAGCCTCAGTTTCCTTATCTTTAAGATGAGTGGTTTGAACTCAAAGATATCCAGTCTCTTCCAATTCTAGATGTTATTATCTTTTGTCACTCTTAACTGCTTTTAGTACTCCTTCAATGTTCTCAGTGCTGTTGTCCCCATAAAATATTGCAATAGGGATGTACAGATGCTTATTTGCAAATGGGAAAGTGCTGTCCCCATCTCAGTGCTGAATGAACCAATTCACAACAGCTTAATTACAACTACTGACAGAAGTGATGACATTCCTTCCCTTCCCTCTGCCCTTCTCCCTTTCCCAGGCTCCTCTTCTCTTATTTTCCCCCTCTAGAAAAAGTGTATGATTTAATCAACTGGCAAGTCCCCAGTAACCAAAAGAGCATTCTTCCTCTGTTAACTGCCATGCTGTAGGAAAGGGTTGTGGTCCTCAAAGCATCTTTACAATCTCCTGCCCTCTTCTGGATGATACATTACCACTTAAACCCTGACTTGTTCAACTTAGTGACTGTCATCCTTTCCCCATGGTTCTTATTTCTTTCAGTACTAAAAGAGCTGGTTAGTGCTATTAGCCACTCCTGTTACACCCTCTCCTCATTTGCACTTTCTAGATTCTACCAGGAAAGTGAATCTGACAGCTTCTACAGACTACTTGGTGCTTCTCTACTTAGAAAAGAGATCTAAATTTTAAAATCTTTTCTACTAGGGCCTTTTCACATTAGAAAATCAAGTACTAGGGCAGTTAAATGGTGCAGTAGATAGAACACCAGTCCTGAAATCAGGAGGATTTGAGTTCAAATTCCAACTTCAGATACTTAATTCCTAGCTATTTGACCCTGGGCCAGTTACTTAACCCCAGTTGCAGTACTAGAGTTTTATATCCACTAGGAACTTGTCAACTGAAACAGAGTGACCAGAGAACAACGAAATAATGCTAAAGCTTTGGAAATAAGATATTTTAATTAAATCACTTAAATTTTTCTTTCTGAATAAAAGAAGTATCTTAACTGAAAACTATCAATAGTATAATAAAGCAGTGGACTAAAGAGGTAAGCGGGTATCAGTCAGTTACCAGGACGGGAAACAAAGACATGCATTTATACCATATTATCAGAAATTAGAAACACAGAATTCTCCTTGTGATTCTGCAGCCAATTGTAGACAGTCCCCAAATCCATTGAACTTTTCTTATACCTCTTTCTATTTACCCTGTCTGCAGGATTTGAAATTTCTGATACTCTTCTCTCTTGGCTTTAATGAGAACATATTTTCTGGTTCTCCTATCTTCCTTAGTCTTCTTAGTTGGATCCTCATCCATAGCTTACATTCTAATTACAGGTGCTTCCCCCAAGGCTCTCTCTTCTCTCTATACTTTCTTTTGGTGATCATATCCATTTTTCTGGGTTTGGTTATTATAATCAAGCAAATAACCTTCAAATCTATTTTGCTAGATGCATTTTACACTGCTCACAATCTGGAAAATAATATTTTGTTATCTACGCTGTTATTATTCATTCTGGACCAAAGGACCTAAAGCCTCTTAGCCCTAGTTCTCTCAACCTGGGACTATCGTGATTGGTGAGTATGTCACATGGCCTACTATATTTAATTAATTCAAATCACTTCAATCCAAACTATGCTTCACTTTACACCCCACCCTATAAATCCAGACACCTAGCAACTGGCTCCCCACTACCCCATTGCCCCACATTCTCCAATCCCTCTCCAAGCATGTACTCTCTACTGATGTCTCTTTAACTCTGAAACCATAATCAAATCAAACCTGCTATTGATACTGAAAAACAAAAACAAATGTCCATCAATTCCCTTATGGCTCTACTCACCAGTCCTATGATAGCTCAAATCTATAGTATAACAAATAAACAAATGAAACAAAACAAAATTCTGGTCACCACTCCCCTTTCTATATTATCTCCTCTTATTAAAATTTTGGAAGTTAAGATCAGAGGAAATCCTAATTTTGTATTTTGTATTTTATAGTTCTGGAACTCAGCACATTACTTTGCACAAAGTATATCCTCAGTAAATGCTCTTATTTTTAAAATGTATATGTTTTAATTTTGCTACTGAAGAAAGTTTTATGGAAAAAATATCTTACAGTGCTTTCTCTTTGTGCTACACAGGATTCAAAGTAGTGGACAACTAGAAATCGAAAGAAGGAAAGAAAAGCATCATAAGCTTTTGAGGTAAGGAAATGAATGGAAATATGTGGTAAAATACAAAAATATTTCTAATATTAAAAATTATGTATAGACCTCTTTTATTTCATGTTGTTATTGCTTTTATATTAATTTATTCTTTTATAAATCTATCTTGTGAGTTAAAATTCCACATTACCAATTACCTAGTAAACATTCTCCCCTGGATTAATTTCAAAATTAACATGTGGAAAACATAATTATCTTCCCCCATGTCCAAATCACCTCTCTTCATTACTTTTCTGTTTCTTTTGAGAGCATCATTCTAAGCATAGAGATGTAATCTCAGAACCATCCTTGACTTCTCACTCTCTCTCATTCTACAATCCCATCAGTTCTCTAGTCTTTTTTATTTGAGCTCCACATCTCTCATACTGCTCTTCTTCTTCCCAACCACATTCTTATTCAGGCCTCATCACTTGTTCCCTGGACTACTAAAACAGCCATCCCTCTTCTCTCTAATTCCTCTTCCACACAGCTACCAAAGTGATATTCATGAAACATAACTTTGATCATATTATACTGAGGCTCAATAAACTCCAGTGGCTCTCTACTATCTCTGTTATCAAATATAAATTCTTCTACTTATTAATTAATTGTCTACAAGCTACCTTTTCCATTCTTATTAGGCACTATACCCTTTCATACACTCTTCAGTCTGACCAAACATGCCTTCTTACTATTCCACACAATCTTCCACCTCAAGTCTCAATGCTTTCTCATCAAGACAATTAAAAAAAAAAAAAAAACTCATGAAAAATGCTCTACATACAGAGAAAGAACTCTAAATGTAGATAAAAACATGCTAAATTCATTTTATATTTTATGGTTTTCTTCCTTTTAATCTGTTTATAACTGTGGCTGATAAAGAAATATGTTTTACATAATTGCACAGACACAACCTATGTCAATTTGTTTACTGTTTTAGGAAGTGGGGAGGGAAGGAGGGAGAAAAATTTGGAATTCAAAATTCTGTAAAATGAATGCTAAAATTTGTCTTTATATATAATTGGGGGAAAAACTATTTTTAAAAAAGAATATGATTTCAAAGTCTAACTTTCTAGCCAAAAATATTAGGGATTTTTGGAGGTAGCATCTGCTTTGGAGGTTGCCTCAAAGAAATCTCAAATTTGAGATTATCAGACTTTTTCAAAAAATGGAGATTTCTTGAGCAAGAAAAATCTTTGAGAATAAGAGGATTATCCATGTGATCATTTACCATATTAAGAACATGTATGGAAACTTAGGATCTTTATGCTAATTACACCTGTTAAAAGCTACATATGAGATTTATTTGTAGATTTTCTTGGAGTAAATTCCAGGTGGAGGTAATGATTCAAAAAGAAAATGAAGACTTTTGGGGGGTAAATCAACAAAACAAGAATCCATAGCTTGAAAACTTGAAAAAAAGCTTATAAATATGAGAAAAATTATCAACCAGTAAGATGCTTTGAGTTAGGCATCATCAGTGTATTAACAACAAAAATAAAAACAAAAAAAAATCAAATCTCAAACAATATGAACACAGAAAATAAGAGTTTGCTTTTCTGGACAAGCCTTGTCATCTGCAAATATAATGGACGTATAATCTATGCATTTTTAAAGCCATTAGAAAAAAATGTCTGCCACCAAAGGACTAAGCACAGATCCTAGAAGGCACTTCACTAGAAGTTTCTTTCCAAGTTGATTATCAAGCCACTAGTGACTATTTCTTTTGTTCATCCACTCAATCATTTATTATCACTTCCATCTCTCTCCAACTTCCCTGGAATGGCAGGAAAATGTTTTCCCAAACACTTTATTAAATTATAGGCAGCTATCTTTATCAGTTCCCTAATCTACCAGTTTAAAGGATATTGTCAAAAAACTTAATTTTCTAGACATGGTCTGCTCTTGGGGGATCTAGACCTGAGTCAAAATCAAAGTCAAATTTTAGATTGAAAGTTCCAAAACATTTTTGATTTACAATTCATTTAGTGTCTAAGTAAGTTTGTCTAAATAATGGATCAGTCAGTAATTTTGTCCCAATAATGGCTCCCCTAAAACAAAAGAAACACTTAACAATTCCATTTATTAAGAGGCAATGTCCAAACAAATTAATAAGTATTAATGTCTTGATTACTTAGTAGTAGTTTGGGAAAAAAGATACAGTTCAATTTGAAGAAAAAAAACTTAATTTCATTCTTAAATTACTTACTAATGGGATATATTTACCTTTTTGGCTGACTTCTCCAACCTTGGACATCACCACTCACATTTCCTGAACCACGTTGACTTTTTACTCAGTACTTGCCAAAAACCCAGTTTAGCAAAGATATGATATCACAAATGATAATTCTAGAAAGTTCTAGAAGCCATTGGCATGGTCAAATGTACAAGTGAACAAAAACATCTCAAATTTCTAGTTATCAAAAAGAATATAGTGTGTTCAGTTGGGGAAATCATGAATTACTTTGAGTTAATGGTTTACTGGTAACTGACGGATGAACAGCATCCATGTTTCCCTCTCAAATTTAAAATGTTTTTCAATATACAGTTCAGATTCCGCAAATGTTGCCTGTAATATTCAGACTTTGCCCTTTTTCCCTATTTATAACTAGGAATATACTTATCTTTATATAGGATTGTTTTATGTTCTTATTCAATACTTTTCAAAGATCACTAGAATAAATGGCTCATCAATACTATTTACCAGTTCTTAAAGTCTAGGATGCTATTCAATTGAGCTTGGAGCTTGAATTCTTTTAGAGAAGTCAGGTGCTCTTTTACAAAGTCTCTAATTACCCAAGGTATCAAATGCTCATAAGTCATTTTCCCCTAGCCCACATAGCCAAAAGATCATTCTCCTTGGAAGAAAAAAGCCAAAATGAAATGTGTTTAGCAATTCAACTTTCTCTATATCATCTTTTAGTATCATCTTGTCCACACTAAAGAGTCATCCACAGAGTGTGTCCATAAATTGATTAGCACTGTGGTAAAAGATTAAGGCTACCTCTAAACTATTAGAAATAGTTCCTGGAAATATCTGAGACAGTTGGGTTCTAGGCTGTAAAGACTGCTTTGGCTTGATCTTTTTTAGTTGTTGGGCAGGATTAATTTTTCCCATTCCCTATCTTAGGATC
The DNA here is from genome assembly GCF_048593235.1 of Sminthopsis crassicaudata. Taxonomy (NCBI): domain Eukaryota; kingdom Metazoa; phylum Chordata; class Mammalia; order Dasyuromorphia; family Dasyuridae; genus Sminthopsis; species Sminthopsis crassicaudata. The sequence goes on along the minus strand of NC_133622.1, from coordinate 164,750,906 downwards.
CAGAGAAAAGAATAGTGTGTACTTTATTAATTCTCTTTTTTTACTCAAAACAGATATAAAGAACTTATTATCTTGAGCTTTCTTTGACAATTTTGGAGATATAGACCACTACCTTTTCTAACACTTATGGTACTATGTCATGCTTTTTATTCTTCCTGTCATTTGCCCTCATGCTAAGTTGGCTGATGAGCTTCATATATCTCTTTAAATTGCTTTCCCTTCTGCCCTCCTCTTATTTTTGCAGAATCTAACAATGTTCTTTTTTAAAGATGAGTTTATTCTTGTTAAAATAACTTTATATTGATATATTTGTCATCATATCTATATTTACTTTTCCCTTCCTCTCCTCAAAACCAATCCCTTCAATTAAAAGAAAATTTTAAGGAAAAATTTAACAAAAATGAATATATGAAAAAATCAGAAATTATATGCAACATTCCATACTTACTATTTCCCGCCTTTGTGATAAAAAAAGGGGATTTTTTTGATAATCACTTCTTTGGGGTAAAGCTTATTTTTTAATTTTATACCATTCAGTTTCAATTATTTTGTTATTGTTATTCTTTCCATTTACATGATTGAAGCTATTTTTAATTTTTTTCCTGACTCTACTAGCTTTATTTTAGACTGTGCAGCCTGTAAATGTCTTTCAATGTTCTCAAATTCATATTTGTTGCTTGTTACAGCATATCAATATTCCATTGTATTATCAAAGCACAATTTCCCCAGCCATTTCCTAATTCATGAGCATCTAAATTATTTCCAGTTCTCCACAACAATAACAAAAAAAATGTTGCTGCAAATATTTTGTTCTCCATGGTGCCTTATTTGTTGTCTTCAATAATCTCCTATTTTGAATGGCTTTTTATTATTGCCTTCTGTATTTTGTTATTATTATATAGAAGATGCTGGTTTTGTAGGTTTGTTTTATAGCTTTCAACTATACTGAAACTACTAATTTTGTTAAATTATTTCTTTTGATGACTTCCTAAGATATTATATATATATCACCATGTCATCAGCAATTATGGCTAGTTTTGCATCCTTTCTACCTATATATTTTTAATTTCTTTCTTTTTATCTATTGTTGCTAACATTTCCAGAACTGTTATTAATTTATGCTAAAAGCATAAATTAATATTGTACCTCTTCAAAGGTTTTCCTCTATTGATTGACATAAGAATATGATTTTATGTGATATTTTTGTTTTAGGACAAAATTATTTAAATTTTTAAACTTGATCTTCATTAATTGGCATACAGTCCTCTTTTTGGCTTTATCCTTCCCTAGTTTAGGCATTGGTTCTGTATTTGACTCATCAAATCATCCTTTTGTCTCCTTCCTGGGTATTAGTGGTTTTTTAAAGGTGTGTTATAATTTTATTATAAAACTATCTGAACCAAGATTTTGCTATTTTTTTTATTTATTGGTTTTATTTCCTTTTCTAAGCTTGGATTACTTAAGCTCTTCAATTTATTTGGTGTTCTGTTAATATGGATATTTCATAGATTTGAAAATACACATTTAAACATATTATAGATTTTCTATTGGGGGGTGCTGAGGCAATTGGGGTTAAGTGACTTGTCCAGGGTCACACAGCTAGGAAGTGTTAAGTTTCTAAGGCCAGATTTGAACTCAGGTCCTCTTGACATCAAGACTGTGCTCTATGCATTATGCCACCTAACTGCCCCAAATTTTCTATTTCTTAAGTATTTTCAGTTTCACTGAAATAATTGTACATAGTTGGTTTTATTAAGTTTTTTCTGCAATTTTTGTGATTTTACATTGTTCAATTTTATTTTGTTGATTTGATTTTCTGCAACCTTTTTAATCAAGTTGGGTAATGGTTTGTCAATTTTGTTAGTATTTTCAAAGAACTTAATTCTGTCTTTCCTGCCATCATATTATAAAAAAGAGCATTTTCAAAGAAGCATCTTTGAGTTTTGTCAGTTCTATAATTGTTTTAGTTTCTGATTTATCTATTTCTCCTCTGATTTTCAATATTTCCTCTTTTGTGTTTATAGTAGGTTTATTTATTTCTTGGCTTTCTAATTTTTTAAATGTACACTAATCTCCTTTTCTATTTTGTAATATGTTTTGAAAAATATACTTTTTTCCTCTGAAGATTGCTTAGCTATATCCCAGAAATTTTGGTATGTTTTTCATCATGATCGTTGTCACTCACATAATTCTTTTTTGTTCTTAACAGTACTTTATCTTTCTTCAATTACATATAAATATAGTTTTCAACATTCATTTCTGTAAAATTTTGAATTCCAAATTTTTTCCCTCACTCCTTTCTTCTTCCCTCTCCAAGACAGCAAGCAATCTGATATATGTTAAACAGGCACACTCATGTTAAACATATTTCTATATTAATCATGTTGTGAAAGAAAAATCAGAACAAAAGAGAAAAACCACAAGAAAGAAAAAACAAAACAAAAAAACTGAAAATAGTATGTTTTGATCTGAATTAAGTCTCCATAGTTCTTTCTCTGCATGTAGATGGCATTTTCCATCAGAAGACTCTTGAAATTGTCTTGAATTACTATATTGTTGAGAAGACCTGTCAGTCATAATTGATCATCACACAATCTCACTGTTATTGTATTCATGTAATTCCTAACTCTTTTTACAATCTCTTCTTTGGCCCATTTGTTATTTAGCATTTTAATTCTCCATTTAGGTCTATATTTATTTTATGCTCCCTGAAATGATCTTATGGTCTGCAAAGACTTGTTTATTACTTACCTCTTTACATTTATTTGAAATTTCTCTGTGCCTTAACACAAAATCTTAAAGTACACATTGAATGAAAAATATGTATACTCTTCACATCTTCCATTCAAAAAAGTGTCATAAATATGTTGCTATAAATTCTCCAACAATTCAAGTCTGTTTTCCTTTTGCTTATTATCCTATAGACAGGTCCATTTCTGAGAGAGGAACATTAAACTATCATGCTAGTATTATGTTGTTTTGTTGGAGGTATTTTTTGTTTTGGTTTTGCAATTCAATTGATTATTCTCATGCTAATTTAGATGCTATATAATTTTGGAACATAGAAAGTTTAAATTATATTGATACAATCCCTTATGCATAGTAAAATATTTTTATTTACATTTATATGTAGAAATTTTTTATTTTTGTTTTGCTTGATAACAGGATTGTTATTTCTGCTTTTTAAAAAATTAGCTTGATCCATAATAAATTTTGTTCTGGCTTTTCATTTTGACTAAAAATCCTGACCAAAAAAAAAAAGTAGGGTAAAGTCTAAGCCTGTCAAAGGCAACATGAAAATTAGAGTCTCAGGTGACCTGTTTCTATTCCTTGTGCTATCTGTTACAGAAATATATTTGAGTCAATTAAAACTTACTAGAATTGATGCATGGAGGGATATAAGATAATTGGTGAGTTGCCTCAAATGATATAACCTCAAAAACATTACATTCTCTCGAGATAAAGACAGAGAATCAAATATATAAGCTGCATATAGTTATATTTACATGAGATCTCTATGGATGGAAAACATTTTCTTCTTGTCACTGGAATTCCCAAGCTAAGTAGACAAAAAAAAAATGGAACTGAAAAAAATTGAAAAACAGGATACCCTAAACACCCCAATTAATTTCTTAAGATTAATTAGGCTAAGTTTCTCTAAAATTCTTACTTTATCCTAAAATCAGAAGAAAAGTTCCCTGCAATACTTCACAAATTCATGATTTTGTCCACATTCTCTCATCTTCCCAACCCTAAATAATCCTTCTGTTATAATCCTGAAGAACACATCTACAATCTTCCATCAGGGCTATAATAACCAAAATATTGATTTTTCCTTATTGGTAGAAACGTCACAAGTTTTTAATCCACTGATGCAGCTTGGTTATCTCCATGCCATGATAAAACAACAAAAAGAGGGTTTTAGTGAGAAAGATGGAATCAGTAGAGCATTATTATCTTAGATGGATAACAGTGACATTTGGCTTATCTTTTAATTAGAAGAGCTCCTAATTTTTCTAAATTTTCATCCATACTTCCTAAAATAATGGCACTCCTATGCCCCACTTTCACCTTATTCCCTAGTAAATTTCATCATTCAGGCAAAAGCATTCATCATGCCTTCACTATACATGAAATACTTTACTAAGCACTATGTGAAGTCAAAAAAATAAATAAATAAATGAAGACAGCTCTTGGCCCTCTGAGAAATATATTTTAGGGAAGGGAAAAGGGAAAAGAAGGTACTCATGAAAAGAAGTGACACTTTTCAATATATACATAGACATGTGTGTGTATATATAAACATATATATGTGTGTATATATATGCAAATATATACACACGTGTATATATATACATATATTTATATACACACATGTGTAAGTATATGCATGTCTATGTTTGCATTCATCTATCCTGGCTTATCTTCTTTTTAACACCATATTTATTTTACCATGCAACACCCCATGCAACTATGTCAGAGCCCATATATGAAGCCTCTATTGGTCACTAAGGAAGAAAAACAATTTGTTATAGAAATCTAAAGTGCAGGTCCAAACTTGTCACACTCCTATGGATTAAACTTGAGCAGCTCCCTATTACCTTCAGGATCAAATCCTCTCCTTAGGATTTAAAGTTCTTCTTAACCAAATTGATTCCTACCATTCTACTTTACACTTTTCTCCCCTCCTCCCCACACATTCTACAATTCAGCTTTACTGGACTTCTTGCTGTTCCTGGCACAAAAAACTCCATTTCCCTTCTCAGTGCCTTTGTGCTGGCTCACCCCAATGTCTGGAATGCTCTCTCATTTTCCTTTGCTTCTTTCAAGATTCAGTTCGAATCCCACCTTCTGTAGGAAGCATTTTCCCTACCCTTTAGCTTCTAGTGTCTTTTTGTTTGAGATTACTTTTCCATCCATTCTACATATATCTTTTATGTACCGAATTCTTTACATGTTAGATTGTAAGCACCATTAGAGTATAAGGGCTGTTTTTATCTTTCATTGCATCCTGCATGCTTAGTATAACATCAGGCACAAGTTAAGTGCTTAATATTTGTTGCCTGATTGTTGACTATTAAATTATATGTTTAATTAATTTGGAGTGTCTGCATATAATGAACCTGAAAGATGAAATTCTATCAAAATAAATCCATTGGAAATTCAAGGAATATGCAAAAACAATTAATTAATCTGTTTTGTTTATTACAAAGCATATTACCAAGTAATCCATCAAAAAAACATAGATTTCAATGGGATACAAAGGAAAACTTCCTAATGTTTAGGGGTATGCAAAAGTGAAAAGGTTATCTATCCCTGGAGATCTTTAAGCAATAATAGATCAAGAATCTCATAAAAGGATTCTTATTATTGGATGGATAATACTAGATGACTTCCTAACTCCTTTGCAATTCTAATTCTGTGATCCAAAAAATGTTGTTCAGATTATAAAATTATTCATCTACTTTTCATCTCCTTTGTTGCTTTGAATATGCAAATGTTAGATACTCCCTGACAGAATTAGTAAAACATCTGAAATGTCAAAGAAAACAGATGGTTACAGAAGTCATGATTTTTAGAACCAGAGATTATGCCATGTCAATCACCCCTGTCCAAATTCCCTGTAAATTTCATAAACAACTACAAATTTTGTATCCTTCCTCCCTTCACCCTTCTCATTCAATAACTGTTTATCTCCCTCTAAAACAACCAAGAAAAGCATGTTTCTGTAATTTAGAATCTTTTGTGAGCCATGATAAAAAAAAAATGGAAATTTAGGAAGAGCGTAGATAGGACAGAGAATTTCTGGCAATCATCTCTCCACTCCCTTTCAAATAACCAAAGCCAAGGACCCAAGAGTTTCACACCATCTTATAAGAGCAAGCTTTCTTTACCTTGATTGGCCTTCTGGGAACTCACTTTTAATAACATTTGGCAGAATAAACAGAGAAAAGAGATGAGAATTATCCTGCACTGACTGGTTAAAAGGGAAGAGGAAATCCTGTGATTGCTTTTTAGGTTATTAGAATTATCTATACCAATCACAGAAATAATAGGTTTAGAAATAACTTGGTCTGGTCAAAGTAAACAAACATCTGAAGGTCCAAATTCTCCTGCTTTATATAACTATCTCTCTCAGGACTCATACATAGAATTATTCCTACAAATTAAAAGCCAAATGGTAGATATGATAACAGAGACAAAAATACACCTACCTCTCTACCTTTCTTAAAGTAACATTAATCAAAAAGTCAGCATGGTGGATAAAGGCAGTTCAGATCAGTTTAATGATGGCCTTTATACCAAAGGGTAAGGAGTAAGATCTTAAATTTTAAGAGGATGTTAAGAACACAATACATAAAGCCACAATTATCAAGTGGTATTCTCAACAACTCAACAAAAGGACATTACATTATGGTAATCTTGTATTGTTAAGTAGTCAAACTATTTCAAATATAATAATACTGAACTTTGGGTTGAATCCAGTTTGGTTGAGATTGCCTCCTCTCAAGGCAAGATGTCTCTCACTGATTAGGAAGCCTGTCCTTGCTCCTGAAATTCAGAAAATCTATAGCGCTGTTTTTTCCCCCCACTCCCTATATTCATCAGTTCCTCTCCCTGTGAATTGTTACATTTGTATCCTTTCTCCTCAAATTCATCCTCCTTAATACATAAAACTAATATAGTGTGCTATTTCTGATTACATGGGAAGCATTGAAGGTGGAGTGTTAAAATGAATTTTTAAGAAACAAAACAAACCACACAAAATTTTTTCTGTTGTCAATACACCTTCAAAACTCAATACATTATAGAAAATGAAAGATAAGCTTTAATTCTCTATACTTATCTATTATGTAAAGAAATGGCTATTTTATAAAACTTGTTGTGGAAGTTAGTCTCAGAAGTTGAACAAAGTCTTTTCTCTAAGAATTAGACTATAGACCCTTCCTCCCCCTGCTTTCCTCTCTCTGTCTCTGTCTCTCTCTGTCTCTCTGTCTCTCTCTCTCTCTCTCTGTCTCTGTCTCTCTGTCTCTCTCTCTGTCTCTCTCTCTCTCTATGTCTCTCTCTGTCTCTCTCTCTGTCTCTCTCTCTCTCTCTCTCTGTCTTTCTCTCTCTGTCTCTCTCTTTCTCTGTCTCTCTCTCTGTCTCTCTCTCTGTGTCTCTCTGTCTCTCTCTTTCTCTCTCTGTCTCTCTCTATCTTTCTCTCTCTCTCTCTCTGTCTCTCTCTGTCTCTCTCTCTGTCTCTCTCTCTGTCTCTCTCTCTCTCTCTCTGTCTCTCTCTTTCTCTCTCTCTCTCTGTCTCTCTCTTTCTCTGTCTCTCTCTGTCTCTGTCTCTCTCTCCCTCCCTCCCTCTCTCTCTCTGTCTCTCTCTCTGTCTCTCTCTCTCTCTGTCTTTCTCTCTCTGTCTCTCTCTCTGTCTCTCTCTCTCTTTCTCTCTCTCTCTCTCTGTCTCTCTCTCCCTCCCTCCCCCCCTCCTCTCTCTCTCTCTCTCTCTCTCTCTCTCTCTCTCTCTCTCTCTCTCTCTCTCTCTCTCTCTCTCTCTCTCTCTCTCTCTCTCTCTTCTATTCCAAAGTAAAAGGGTGATTCATAATCTTTCTGTTCCCATTTCTGTTAGCAATACAATACATTCAAAATTCAATATAGCATACAAAATGAAAGAAAAGTTTTAAGATCATAAATTTGTCACTGTTACATAAATTGTTATTTTCTAAAGCAGGAAAACAAATTATTAGCTCTTTTATTAGTATATAATCAGGAAAGAGCCATTTCTAGCATGGGTTTAACCATGGCTCTGTTCAAATCCAAGATGGGCTTGGCATTCTAATATTTAGGAATTTAACTGATCATTTGACATCCATCTAAATGCTAATTTACTCCATATTAGATAAGATTTCATAAGGACAAAAATGGAGAAGAGAGAAAAAAATGGAATAAAAAGTTCTCAAGACTTTAATGATAATAGAGATCACCTAAGAAGTAAGATATTCATGAAGCACTTTGAGCCAGCAACCATTATTTATTTAGGAATGCCCACACTCAAAAATTTCTAAATGCCTTAGAAAAATTAATAGGATGTTTTATTAAAAAAAAACAATTGCATAAAAGCCCCCAAAGCAGAGACAAGCAGATGCCTAGACATGCTGAAAATTACTATACCAGAAATACAAAGTCAGTCAAATAAAGATGCCATCTGTGCCCAAATGTGGTTGTAAATTTCACCAACAATGTGTTAAAAGAGCGGGGGAAAGACATAATTAGAGTCATTTTTACAATATATTTCCTCTTCTTATACAAGAGTATCAGGAATGATAACTAATCCAATATTACTAATCTCAACTTGACAGGAGATTTCTCATGCCATCTGTCATGTAGTAGGCATTCTCCTGTTTTTCCCAGGGGATAGGTCTGTTATCCTCAGTCAAGTCCATCTGTCTGTAACAATATGGGCTGCACCACCAAAGCCTTTAATATACTCATCTCTAACAAGGAAATCACATGCCACAAGATACTAAAAAGTCAAGTAGTCCAAAGAGTACTCTGAAAGAGACAATCCCATCACCAATAGAGAGGCTTGATATAGGAAAAAAATACCTTTTCTAGCTCAGAACATCAAGTATGCAATGTTCATTAATAATCCTCAAAAATTTTTTCAAACCTTATCTCTTTTCATTATTGAATTTCATTTCTTCAGTCCAGAACTCAACCTTCATCTTCCCTCTAGTCCTCTGGGCCTATTTTATGTGTCTTTATGTAGCCTTATTTTTGGCTGCATCAATGATTACAAGTTCCTAGGGCCAAAAAAAATTACACCCCAAACTCATCTTTAGATATTTCTACCATTTACATTCCAAATTGCACTAAGGGTTCCCATGTATCCACGTGTGATTAATAAGATTCTCAATAACACTTTTAAGGAAGCAATTCCCCAAAAGAACATTACATAGTCTAGATGTCATAGGTAGGACCTTTCCTCATATATACACACTTAATTTTTCCTTTTACAGTTTCCACTATTTTACTCTGCTTTCAGAAAGCAATACTAGGTAGACTAATATATAAAATGCTGGATATCAAGAAGTTGGATTCAAATCCTGCCCCAATGTATAATTCTGGGCAAGTAATTTAGCCTCAGTTTCCTTATCTATAAAAGGGGGACGCACAAAAACACTTCTACTATTAGGGCAGTTGGGTGGTGCCTTAGTGTACACAGCATCAGGCATAGAGTCAGAAAGACTCATTTTTCTGAGTTCAAATTCAGCCTCCAACATTAGTAGGTGTGTGATCATAGCAAATCACATAACCCTGTTTGCCTTAGTTCTCATCTATAAATGGGCTGAAGAAGAAAATTTCTTTCTTTTTTTTTTGATTAAACTTTTATTTTCAAACTATATACATGGATAATTTTTGACATTCACTCCTACAAAACCCTGTGTTCTAATGGTTTCCCTTCCTTTACCCAAGCTCCAGCACCAGTTGTTAAGTGATCCAATCTACGTTAAACATATGCAATTCCTTTATACATATTTCCACAATTATCATGCTACCCAAGAAAAATCAAATCAAAAAGGGAAAAGATGAGAAAAAAGAAAATGCAAGCAAACAATAACAAAAAGAGTGAAAATACTATATTGTGGTCCATATTCAGTTCCTACTGTCCTCTCTCTGGGTGCAACGGCTTTCTTCATCACAAGACCATTGGAACTGGTCTGAATCATCTCATTATTGATGAGAGCTACGTCCATTAGAATTGATCATCACACTTCCTGGCTGTGTGATCCTGGGCACGTCACTTAACCCCAATTGCCTCAGCAAAAAAAGATCATCATATAATCTTGCTGTTGCCATGTATACTAATCTTCTGGTTTTGCTCATTTCACTTAGCATCAGTTCATGTAAGTCTCTCCAGGCTTCTCTGAAATCATCCTGCTGATCATTTCTTATTAGAAAAGGACATTTCAAACCACTCCAGTAACTTTGCCAAGAAAACCCCAAATGGTACCACAAAGAACTGTGAAACAGAATAATAACAATTACATTGCTATTTGAAATTGGATTTCTCCAGTGTTCTCCAATGTCCTACCAGGCTCTCAGAGATGTTACTACTGAGGTTTAAAATCCTTTAGGTCCTATTCAATGAAAATACTTCGATTATGGATTCAGCAACAGCTTCTCAGTTGTATGAGGACTATTCCATGAGGTTAGAGGTGTTCATTTTTAGGAAAGTTGGCATCCTGAATAAATTCAAACAGGGTTGAGGGGGAGTATAGTCAGAGTAAGTGTAGTCAAAAAGCTCACAAAGACCATTTATCAGAGGGTTTTGATTCTGTCATTAGAGGGAAGGTCCACTTGGATGAAATCCTTGGAAGAGTAAAGAAAATTTACCTTTTTGTCACTCCTAATTGTGTGTTCTTATATCTAATGCTTCTAACTGAAATGAGATTCACTCCATACAGAAAAACAGCCCATGATAATGAAGATTAGCAGTCTGGCATTTAGCACCATTCCAATCAAACCAAACATGTGTCAGCACAAGAGAAATTTGGAAAGGCAGTATCTCTCAGCCATAGCTCAACCACAAAAGAGAGAAAACTCTTCCTGGATAAAGTTTAAACAGCCCTGGCTACTGGAGACAGAAGACTTGTGTTTACATTTTGGCTTGAGCACCCACTACCTGTGTGGCCTTGAATAAGTGACTCAATCTATCTGAGGATCAGTTTCCTCATCTGTTAAATGAGGTCTTTGAACTAGCTAGAGGGTTAGATCTGGTGATAGAAAATGAGTTCAAATGAGGCCTCAGACTTAAGAGCTATATTACTCTGAGCAAATCACTTAACTTCTGTCTTGCTTCCCTAATTATAAAATGTGAATAATAACACTTACCTCTCAGAATTGTCATGAGAATAAAATAAGATAATATTTATAAAGCACTTTGCAAATCTCAAAGATATATAAATGCTAGCTATGTTGCTGTTGTTGTTGTTATACTGCTGAAGTCCCTTTCACCTCTAAAGATAGCACCCTATATCTTATACAAATAGAAGCTAAGTGAAGTGAGCAGGACCAAGAGACAGTATGTGATGATCAGCTATTATGGACTTAGCTCTTCTCAGTCATGCAGTGATCCAAGACAGTTCCAATAGACTTGGAATGGAAAATGTCTCCCATATCATGACAGAGAACTATAGAGACTGAATGTGGATTGAGGCATAGTATTTAACCTTTTTGTTTGTTTACTTTTTCTTTCTCATTTTTTTTTTACCTTTTGGTCTGATTTTTCTTACACAATATGACAAATATGGAAATATTTTTAAAAGGATTGCACATATTTAAATTCTATCAGATTGCTTGGTGTCAGGGGTGGGAAGGAAGGGAGGAAGGGAGAAAAATTTGGAAAAGTATTACAAAAATGAATGTTGAAAACTGTTTTACATGTATTTTTTTTAATTAAAGCTTTTTTATTTTTCAAAACATATTCATGAATAATAAATTCTTCAACATTAACCCTTGCAAAACCTTGTATTACGATTTTCCCCCCTTCTCCCACTTCTTCCCCTAGATGGCAAGTACTCCAATATATGTTAAACATGAATATTTTTATATGTATTTTGGAAAATAAAATACTATTGAAAAAAATAAATAATGCCCTATAAGTCTGAGTCAGATATATTAGGTATTATTTAGTCCCATTTCCTATTAGGAAAATGAGGTCTAAGAAAGAATTTGCTTGAGAGGACACAAATGGTATTATATATCATAACATCTAGAAAAATCTTCCCTTACATTCCTTGTAGCTAGGTGATATAGGAGATAGATTGCTAAGGCTGAAATCAGGAAGACCAGTTCAAATCCCACTCTAGACTGTAATAAAGACTAGCTGTATAACTTTGGAAAAGTCACTTAATTTTGTCTATGTCATTTTTCTCAACTATAAAATGGGAATAAAAATAGCACTTACTCTTTTAAGCAGTTGGGAAAATCAAATTAGATATTATATGTAAAGGTTCTAGCAAAGTAAGTGGCACATAAGAGGCGCCTAATATGTAATAAATACTTCTTCCCTTGCCCACCCCCCTTTCCTTTTTTCATCCAGAGTTAAGCATCCAGTCTAGGTCAAAGAAAAGATGAAGTAGATTTCAGAATCAAAGTCATATCGATTTTCCCAATATAAAAAGATTGCAATCTTCCATACATATATGCTAAGTTAAGAATTAAGTATTAAAACAAAAATTTCCTCCTGATCCCCCTCTATAGTTTAAAAAAAATTGGACAATTACAGGTGGCTAACAGCAGAGTGTTCTTCCCTGTCATTAGCTAAATAGAAGTCCCAGTAAAAAGAGATCAAGAACTCTGCATTTCATCAGTTTAATATCCCAGCATTAGCACTAGCCAAGCAGACATTGCCAGACTGCCAAGAAAAACATATGGGACTGGGTTGAAGGGGAGCCAGCTTCTGGAGACAGCCCTCCAGTCTAAACTTCTTAAGGAGCTGGTATAAATGTGCTTTTTATTGGAAAAGGTGCTGCTCCATCAACGCCCCCCCGACTCAGTTCAAACACTGTCACCTTTCACCAGTCGTGTTAGCTTAAGGTGTGTGCAGCACTGGGACCAGCAAGACCTGCGTCACTGCTACCTGCTGCTCCCTTTTTTAATCCCCAAACCAAAACCTTCTGGAGCCAGACTGAACTGAACACTGACTGATTGATCAGAAGGAAAATAAGGGTGAAAAAGGATGCTTTGCCTTAGTACATTCCCCTCTCTCCTGCCCAACCTCATCCAAATAGAGCTGTGGGAGGGGAATCATTGATTATAGATTTCCTCTACTGCTGCAGCTATGTGGACATGGTTTCAATTAAATGTGAAGATTCTTTGCACTTGCTGCTCATATTTCCAAGAAGCCTGACAAGCTTCTGAAAATGTTCATCTTGGTTTTTGACATGAGAAATGTGAGTCAGTTTTGAAATCTGTTAATCTGTTAGACACTGACTACTGGATTCTAAAGTAAAAAATAAGAGTGGTATTTTTTCTTAAGATTAATCTTTAGTGTATATTCAATATTAGATCAATTCAAGAAGATATGCTTGAGGAAGAAGAAAAAACAATTTTCATGATTTGAAAAGGGAGGTTATGAATAGAAAGCACCAAAATGAATGTTCAAAAGCAAACTGAGAAATTCCATTTTAGTCACACCATAGAACCTTCATCCTGTCCCAATGACATTGGGTGACACAGAACATTTATGGAACTATCCTTACTGGTTCTGGCTGAACATGTATGTATACTAGCTTACTGCTTTCAGGCCTTGGAGATGCTGCTTCCAGTGCCTTAGCAATGAAAGGCTCTTTGGTGATGACAAATAGTCTTAATGGCCACTGGTGTCTCAGTGGATCTTTAAAAAAAGGAATGAATCTACCCCAGTGGCCCTCTATTCTTTCAACCTTCCAGATGGTATCATGTAGCTCTGAAACTTCCTATGAAAGATGGGGGAAGGGCAGTTCATTCTATCCTCCACCTGGCCCACCATCTGCTCACTAGGACATGGCAGCTAAAAACCCATATTCCGCCAGTCAATGGAAAATTTATCCTGAATTTAGGGCATCCTCTTCTTGGCCTTTTCTATTAAAGTGAATGAGTATAGACCTCAAGATGAACATATCCAGACTTGAAGGTCATGTCGTAATTTCAATAGGTTCAATGGTATTGGGTCCTTCAGTGGAAAACTAACTTTAGGAAAGATTCTAGTGTTCTTAGAGAAGATGACTATCAAAAAGAGCCTACATTCTGGTTCCTCTTGTCAAGAAATATCAGCCCCAAGTGGGAACAGTGCAGAGATGAGATGAATGGGGAAAAGTCTATTCAGAAATCCTACAACAATGCCCTTATATTTAAATGCAGTTTAAATATTAACCTCCCAGGATAATGTGATTCTTGTTAAGATATCACAATATTATAGGATCACAGATTTAGATCAAATAGGACCTTGAAGCCCATCAGGCCACTTCCTTTATTTCACGCAAACTGATTCTAAGAGAAATGTCTAAAGAGAGATTTGAACTAAGAGCTTTCCGATTCCAAATCTAAGCACCACTATTCTTATTCAAGGCAATGCTAACACATTCCCATTCCATGGCAGAGGGTTTCATAAACTGCCCCAACACTTTTATGTGGCTATTGATTTACAGACCAATTCTTCACAAACCATCACCAAACAGAAAGATAGGTCTTTATTAAATATACCAGGTGTTTCCCACACCAATCACTTCTCCTGGAAAAATTCACAGTGATTCATTAATCACTTGAATGGCTCAGCTATTCAACTCATGGGACAGCATCTCTAGCCAAACTCTCAAAAGCATCTGTTTCAATTAAGGAAATCTGCTACAGCAGATACAAAAATGGGGGGAAATGGCTTTATTGGTGTGCTACCAAAGAGGATGTGAGTTTTTAATGGTCCTGATGTATTTGTGATTTGTGCAACTTCACTCACATTCTGTTTTTATAATTATATATATATATATATATATATATATATATATATATATATATATATATATATATATATATATATATATATATATATATATATATATATATATATATATATATATATATGTATTTAGGAGACCACTGGGAAGAAGCAAGGACAAAGCTGACCGACTGACGGATGCCTTTGTCTCACTATCACAGTACCCTCAGTCCCCAAAGCATATTCTTGCCCTGTGGAATCCTCAAATATGGCTATGTGAAGACAGTGTAGAACCATAAATAGAAATCTCTTGAATCTTGAATGTCAAAATGTCAGAATGGAAAAAGGCCTTGCTACCACCATGACTCCATTCTAGTTATAAATGAAAGGATGAACTGGATATCAAGAGTTTAATTAAGACCCTGAAAACAGGGGGAAAGATGTTCTGGTATAATCAAAGTACTTGGCTAACAGGTTAGATTGTTGTTGTTATGCCACTGCGGTCCCCAGGAAAAGCCTACAAAGCCAATATTTGGGGCTTATTGAGAATAATTTACATATTATTTTAGTACGCTTATCATTGTTGCTGTTTAGTTGTCTCATTCTTCATGACCCTATTTGGGGTTTTCTTGGCAAAGATACAAAAAGGGTTTGCCATTTCCTTCTCCAACTCATTTTACAGATGAGGAAATGGAGGTAAATGAAGATGTGACGTGTTCACATTCATATAGCTAATAAGTGTCTGAGGCTGAATTTGAACTCAAGTCATTCTGATTCCTGGCTTGGCACTGTATTCATTGAATCACCTATCTGCTCAATAGGCTTATTAAATTTCTGATCAAAAGGAAATTGCATTATAATCATTGCATTATAACAGAGTACCATTAATAGCCAAAATGATGAAAAGAACAACAGCAATTAGCACTTACATAGCACTTTAAAGTTTGAAAAACACTTTACAAATATCACCTTATTTTATACTGACAACAACTCAGAGAAATGGTTGCTATCATTATCCCTGTTTTGCAGTTGAGGAAATTGTTAAGTGATTTGCCTAGAGTCACACAACTAGCAAGTATCTGAAATATAATTTGAACTCAGGTATTTCTAACTCCAGGTCCTTAATTCTATCTACTATTTCAAATAGCTGCATATATTTATGCATGGGTTCAAAATATTGTGTTTAAGAAATTGGAGGACCTTATGGAAACTTCTATTAATTTTAAGATCTTTTAGAACCAGAACTATGCTTTATTTATCTTCCTATTTCCCCCAACACTTAAAACAGGTACATTGGCCATTATAGGTCTGGTGCCTATATATGGTGTCTAGTGTCTATTGTCTGTTCATTTAACAATAGACATCAAAATGACAATAAATGAGGCAATAGAAAGCCAGTGGAGTTCATTGAGTGGAGGAATTACATAGTCAAGTCTATATTTAAAAGAAAATTACTTTGACAATAATATATAGGAAGAGCTAAAGTAGGGAAAGGCTTGAGACAGAGAGACCCAGTTGGGAGGCTGTTACAATATTGCAATAAATCTGGGTATTGAGAGAGGAAAAAAAGAGAGAAAAAGGAAAGAAGGAGATAGAAGAAAGAGAAAGACCATTACAAATCCGATATTTCAATTCTTTGCTGGTCAGAAAGCCCTAAGTTCAACTCCGGTCTCAAACTCTGGTAACTCTGGGCAAACCACTTAATTTCTATCTATCCCAGTTTCTTCAACCATAAAATGAGCATGATAATAGCAACTGCCTCAGTACTGTTGTGCGGATCAAATATTATCTGTAAGGTACTTAACACAATGCCTGGCACATAATAAATGCTTAATAAATACATTTTTCTTTCCTCTACTAATATAAATAAATTCTCACCCCATAATTATGATGGAGAGATGCATAGGATACTGAGAATTGGTGGGGTCACACAGTGACCAGGATGTATCAGACAGCTGTCTATACCCAACATCATGTCCCTTCTCAGCATTAGTCGGAGTTCTTCAGTGATTAATAGGACTGAAGCAACAGAGCTTTGAGTCAGAGGATTTTACTGGGCACGATACCATAGAAATTACTTCTCTCTGATTCTCTCTCCCCTGCTGTAGAACAATCCAATCTTACCTATTTCCTAGAAGATTATCAGGGCTATTTTTAGGAGCATCTCTGAATTTTTAAGGAGGGAGTTATCTAAAGCACTAAGAATCCTTTCCTTTGATTGTACATTCACACACACACACACACACACACACACGCACACACACACACGCACATACTCTCTCTGTCTCTCTGTCTCTCTCTCTCTCTTCAGGTTTTCCAGAAATCAATTTTTCTCTTGAATCGGGTTATCAACAGAGCTTGCAGAGTCTCACAGTTGGAATGTCAGAAACTATGCGATTTAAACAGATGTTTAGAATTCCTGGGTTGGATATATCATACACCTAGAAATGAGACTGTAAAATCCAAAAGCAATTTGGTTTTCTATCTGGATGTTTTGGTCAAAAGAATTCAGGCATTAGCGCTGCCATGTAAGTAAAGGGACCGAAGATGAAGCAGTTGGATTTAGATAAATATTCAGGTAATTATCTAATTCTCATTCTGCTCTGTTTCTTATGTTTCAGTAAAACCAAGATTTCATGACACTTGGGAAGAATAATAAAAATACAAACCACATACTGAACTCTTTCTTTAAAAAAAATAATTCCTAGGATATAAAAGTTCTCAGACTGGAAAACCTACAAATGATTTAGCAAGAATACTCATATAAAAGCTACTAAGGAAATTTTAAAGGAAAAGTGCTCCAGGTTAATATTAAGGATGCATTCATAGCATTTTTAAGCATAAAGACACACTCCCAGACTGCTTCCTCTGGAATAATTACTCCTCTTCCAAGATACCAGCCAAATAGACCTCATTGCTTTTACCCAAATTACAGTCCAGCTTTCACCTTCACACTTCTATGTGGCTGCCTAAAGATACATTTTCATGTACCATCCTTTACTGATTTCCTTAATTATCAGTACTTGTTCTCCCTTCTCCTCCACTAATCCTACATCAATTTATCTGTTCATATATTATGACTCGAATTCTCCACATGTATTGTCTCCCTCATTAGAAGATGAGCTCCTTCACAACATGAGTGCTTAATAAACACTACTCATCCATTCATTTGTTCAAACTATACTCTCTACAACCCCTTCTCTCCTCCCCCGCCCCCAGAATGTAAAAGCTCTTTAAGGGCAAGAACCATCTTTTTCATTTTCTCTTTGTAGCTCCAATGTCTAGGAATGCCTTGCTTGGCTTAGGTAGCTAAGCATTGCTTACAAGATTTTACTGGAAAAAGTTTCATGCCACCTTGCTTAATTTTTTATTCATCTGCTCTGAAAAAGAGATTACCCAACATCTGCTTCTTCACATCCATTAATTTTAGAATTTATTGTTTTTAGAGGCATCCTATTCAACTTCTGAACATCTCTAATTACTGGGAATATCTTCTTTATTCTAAGCCAAAATATTTTTAAAATTGTCTTTAAGCATCACTCAGCATGTTCAAACATAATTAAAAATAATTTATATGTAACTAGTATATCACAAATAAGTCTTATTAAATGAGTCTTACTGTTTATATATAAATAATATACAGATATATAAACAAGTCTCCTAAGAATCTCTATTTAGTCATTAATAGCTTGTTCTGGTAGAATCAGGTTTGAAAAGTAAATAGGATAATGTACGCAAAGAATTCTGCAAATTTTAAAATGCTATGCAAACATTAGTTGTTTTTTATTAGCCTATATTACTACTGCCTAAAGGAAACAAAACTATAATATTCCTTTTAAAATTCATATAGTTCGGTAATTAAGTGAAACCATTCCCTCTTTTTGTAATGAGTGATTTGATGACTTTTTATAAAACATTGTTTTCCTTCCTTCCTTCTTTCCTTCTTTCTTCTCTTTCTTTCTGAAATTAGGTCTCCCTAATTCACACAGGCTAGAAATACAGCCTATACATGACCAATCTCACTGCTGATCACTATGGAAGCTTTTATTTGCTTTGTTTATAACCTGAGCTAATTAGACCTTCTTTAGGTAACCCAATGCTTGGTTCCTGTACTTTCACCATATTGGTGCTCAACTTCATGCAAATACCCAACTTGCTTTTATCTGGATTGTAGCTCAGGCCTCATGAACTCAAGCAATTCATCAGCCTCTACCTTTCTAGTAACAGGGACTACAAATGTGTGCCATCATGCCTAAATAGCACTTTATTTTTCCAACCAGAGCTTTTTTAGAGTTGCACTAATTTTCTAAAACATTGATTCTCTCAGTTAGCTCTTCCATTAATTTTCTGAATGAACAAGCAAATCTAGGATAGCAGAGAGAATCAATTGAGATTCATAAAGACTATTTTAGCACCTATTGGCCACGTGACTCCAAAGTATCATGTAATGTCTCAGTTACTCCCATATCTCTGAGATTCAAATTAAGAGCAATGACTCAAGTTGTTGAACAATGGAGAATAATGCATTGTTGTAAGTAATTTCCTTCTCAGGAGTTCCTCAAGAAATCAGAGGTTCTAAATAATTGTCATTCAAGAGAGATAGATATATATCTACAAACATATGTATGAGACTGTATTCTGCATATATGAATGTGTGTATACACACACATATATATATATATATTCACATGATATGTCATATATTTATATTTACCAAATGCCTACTATGTTCTAATACTTGTCAGCATTAACACTTTAGTAAATAGATAAGAAAGACAGAGAAGGTATGAAGTGAGTTTGTAAAAGTAGGTAAACATTATAAAATACGTTCAAAACTTTTTATTTATATTCAACTGTCTTCTCAGTTCTCTATACCATAATCTGAGGACCTTGCTAAACCACCCAACCAATAGCAAAGGGCAAGAAACTTTTTTTAAATTGCTACAAATATAAAATACCTTTTATTTTTTGCTTCTGACACATAACCAGCTCATATCTTTATGTCATACAAGTCCTCAATGTCAATACAAAGTCCTTATTCCTGTTCTTTCTTTGGTTGTATGTTACAACTGGCTACTATCTATCACCTGCATACTCTGGAACCTCACTGGGATACTGATTATTTTCTATAATCTCAATGCCATATAGCAGTACCAGAAAAATGTTTGTATTTTTTTTTAAATGCCCCTTTGCTTTCATAGGAAATTTAGGGCTAGACAAGAATTCTCTTTTCCTGAAAGCAATTTAGCCTAATCTCCCTCCTTTTTAACTCTGGACCCAATTCATTGTCTATTTTAACTATCAATCCAAAATATCCATACTGTTTGTATCTATTTTTTTCTCTTTTCTTTATTTTTAATACACATTGCTTTATGAATCATGTTGGGAGAGAAAAATCATAACAAAAGGGAAAAAACTTGGGAAAGGGAAAAAAAGAGAGAAAAAAGAATAAACATAGCATGTGTTGATTTACATTCAATCTCCATAATTCTTTTTCTGGGTGCAGATGGTATTTTCTATCCAAAGTCTATCGGGATTGCCTTGAAGGGCAAGACACTTAATCAATAGAAACATACACTGTTGGGCATTTCTCATTCACACGAAATAACTATCATTCCTAACTCCTATCACTAATGGGGTTCAATAGATTACTTGAACTTTCCAGCATAGGACAGGCACACAAACTGTGGCTGTCTAGAGCCTCCCAAATCTGTTATTTTTCAAGTTCAGATGAATGAATTTCACTTGTTTCTCTTAGAAGTTGGATTCCAACCACTTGAGGATTAGGTAGCTAGTTAGCATGCAAGAATCTCAATTCATTATCAGAACTAACCAGACTAATCATTTCACCACCCACAGAATCTAGAAAGAGCTTTCAATCTGCCTATCTTCTCCCTGTCCATGCTGAAAGACAAAATGACTTAATGGATACAGAACTGGGCATGTATGAGATGTGGCAAAACTATGTGTTTGAAACCATGACAAATAAAATCAAGTTCCCATAGTGAAAAATAATTCTATTTTAAAAGTCTTGAAACTGATTTTAAAAAGGATTGTTAGAGCTCTGTGTATAACTGTCTTTATGTCTGTGTTTGTCTCACTAGTTTTCCTTCTCCCAATGTCTTTCTCTCTCTTAATTAATCTCTCAATCTCTCTACTCTTAATCTCTCCTCTCTCTGTCCCTGTCCCTATTCCTGTCTCTGTATCTCTCTACCTCTCTGTCTTTCTCTCTGTCTCTGTCTGTTTCTCTCCATGTGTCTCTCTGTCTCTCTGCCTGTCTGTCTCTGTCTGTCTCTGTCTGTCTGTCTCTCTCTCTATCTCTCTCTGTCTCTCTGTCTCTCTCTGTCTCTGTCTCTCTCTCTCTGTCTCTGTCTCTCTGTCTCTCTCTCTCTCTGTCTCTCTCTGTCTCTCTGTGTGTGTCTCTGTCACTGTTTCTCTCCTTGTCTCTCTCTGTCTCTCTCTCTCTGTCTCTCTCTGTCTCTGTGTGTGTGTGTGTGTGTGTCTCTGTCACTGTTTCTCTCCTTGTCTCTCTCTCTCTCTCTCTCTCTCTCTCTCTCTCTCTCTCTCTCTCTCTCTCTGTGTGTGTGTGTGTGTGTCTCTGTCACTGTTTCTCTCCTTGTGTCTCTCTGTCTCTGTCTCTGTCTCTCTGTCTCTGTCTCTGTCTCTCTTTGTCTCCTTATGTCTCTCTCATATACACACACACTCAATGAAACAGATTTTACAAGATGGCATTCACCCTTCCTACCAATAAAGGTTAATCTTATGTTGAACTTGCAAATAACCTCAGAATAAGAATAAGATTACGGATTACCTACAGCAAAGCCTTCACCTCTGTCCCCTTAAAATCCTTCATAGGTCCCTTCTTAAATCACTATAGACAAAACTTAAGTATTAACATTTACATTTCCCCACAAAAACAAAACAACAACAACAACAACAACAACAAAAACTTCTTGAGGGCAGGCAGTTTTCTCTACATTGCCAATGCTTTACATACAGTTAGTAAGGCCACAATTCAACCAATTCTAGTAATTATTGCTTCTTGGTTAAAAGATAAATACGTAGTGTTTTTTAAAAGCCATTTTGCTTAAATCCCTTCTAAGCTAAATCTCCACACCAATTTCTTATGTCATACATCCAAAATAACATTATACATAATTATATTAATATATGTATGAATTACATTAACCTTATTTCTTTTTAGGTCTTTTTTATACTTATCTCCCCAATTAGAATGCAAATTCTTTGAGAGTACAGATTCTTTGTACAGATATTCCCAGTACTTAGCAGAGTTACTACCACATTATAGATACTTAATAAATGCTTATTGACTCAATGATTGATTCTGTTGAATTAGACTGGAAATAAGCAAAGAATGAATGAATCTCTGGCAGGCATGACCAAGAGGGAATTGTACATGTTGGGCTAGATGGCATCGGAGGCCCCTTCCAAATGGTTCTGACAGTTTTTATAGAAACATGACAATTTAAACTTTTCCTTTAAGGGACAGGAAGGGAGATCTCAAGACCATGAGAAGAGAATGCAAGTCAACAAATGGCAAAATGCAATAAGGCTGGAAGAGACCTTTGTGGAAATGAAGTGAGAGAGTTGGGTAATCTATGGAAATTGCTAATAACTGAGGGTGGCCTCCTGGGATACATATTTCATCATCAGATAGGAAGCGGCATATGCTCTCTCCTACATACAGTTCTGCAGCTGAACAAAATAGTTGAAACTGGTCTTCTCACCACAGCCCCTCTAAGTTGGTACAGTAGGAAAAGCAGGGGCCCAAAGAGTACACTCTGAGTTTTCTAGCACCTGGTCAAGAGCATGAGCCACGACAGCAAAAATCCACATGATAAAAGAGCTAACCTTGTTTGTCCTCATTCTACTTATTCAATATTCATTCAACAAACATTTATTAAGCACTTACAATATCTAAGTGGCATCTGGATGGCACAGTCAATACTGAGAGAGATTTGCAGTCAGACAGACCTGAGTCTGAATCCTGCCTTAAATACTTAATAGCTTTATGATCTCGAGAGAGTAATTTAATTTCTCTGAATCTCAGTTTCCTTACCTATAAAAGGAGAATAATAACATTTATTTCCTAGGATTGTTAGAGAGATAATATTTCTTAAGCACTCTGTAAATCCTAAAAAGCTTTATAACTATTGTTGTTGCTTATGGTTATTAACACTAGGGATATAATGGGGTGTTCAAGGAGGATGAGCATCTTTATTGTGAGAACCCTTTTCAGGACTGCTCATCTACCTTTGGTGTCCACCTGCCACCCATTTCTCACCTGAGGTTTCAAGAAGCTGTAGAATACACACACTCTGATAAAACTATCTTGGTAGATAGGCTAAATCAAGTGGAGAGGAACCAATGGGCTCAAACCCACTGGTGGGTTGGGGAGGAGGGTGTCTATACCAAGCACTGAAGATTTTCCCTGGCAGAATAGACAGATGACAATAATATATCCCAATGACCATGAAGGAGGTGAAAAAAAGAATTGTGAAGCATTTAGAGATTGGTCAGGCGCCAAGGTCATCCACTGCATGCTGGATCATCAGCAGTTATCTTGACTTCTGTCCTGTCACTGGACTTTAATCATTCATAAAGAGATGACTTCTGATTCACTTAAATCTAGATCACATGCCAGCTAAAACATGACCCCATGATATCACTGGTTCTCTTAGAAAATGATGGATTTACAATTATCATCCAAGTTTATGTGGTTGTTACTAGTAATATAAAAATGAAAAAAATGACATTTTTTCACACCTTAATACTTCTAGGATATAATTTTTTGACATGAGTAGTCCTTCCAAGAAAAGACAGAAACTTCTATATCACTTAGTTGATGCTTTTTGAGTGACTGTGGCTAAAAGAAATTCCTTCCCAAAAGTCATCTTGGTGAAGAATATCTCTCAGTTGAGATGGGCTGGTCCTTCATGGCACACTACCCATCCCTGCTCTAAGAATGTCCCTGGAGCTTGTCAGGAACCTGCCCCAGCTTAGATTTCACAGATAGTTCTTCAGAAAAAAAAAAATCTGAGCAGGATATTCGGGAAGGATGTGTAGGCAAGGAAGTCCAAAGAGAGGGAATCAGTATGAGGGAGAGAGGCAGACAAAGCACTCTGGGAAAATATGAGGATGAGGAACACATTCGCCAGGGGAAATCAAGGAAAGGTTCATAGTAAATGTGGTCCTGAACAGGAATTTGAAATAAGAGCAGGATTTCAACAGACAGCAAATGTTGAAGGGCATTCTGGGGATGGGGGCAGACTCTATATACATGAATGAAAGAATGAATCTTCAAATGAATGAAAACATATTTATTAAGTTCTAATTATGCACAAAGCATATCCTTAGCACTAGAATATATGCAGATAAAGCAAGATAGCCCCTGCCCTCAGGGAGTTTACATTCTAACTGAGGGAGCAACACATAAAAAAGAATTGAGTAGCAAGATTAATAGAAATGCCTTGAAACCCAGCAAGAGGCAGGGTTTTTTTGTTTGCTTGTTTTAATCAAATCATATGATAGAACCTGGAGGCAAGCAGGATAGAAAGGGAGAACATATAGTAAGACACAAAATATTTTAGGATATATTGGCAAGGCAGATGGTAAGATCTAATAGACAGGAATTCAGGATTTATTAACCAGATATCAAATGAGACAGTTTTTATGAAAAGCTCTTAGCACAGTGCCTGGTACACTATATAGGAGGAGCTATATAAATGTTTATTTACTTCCCATAGAACAAAGTGAGTTACAATAATAGGTAAAATCTTAGAGAAGAAATCTATCCCTAGGATCTAAATGAATTAGTGAATGTCATGTTTGCTGATATCCCTTTCCAAGGTGGTAACTTATTCATATAATTGCCTGTGGTAAGAGCTGAAAGTCATGACGATCTGGAGGGTATAACTACCAAATGTAAATATAGTCAATCTCCCAGGATACCCATTTAAATTAAAGCACATGAAAGCCTCCTAATGCTCATTAGACCACAAGACTTGGAGACGTTTGGGACCTTAGAAATGATCTAGTACAGCCTCCTTCAATTTTCAGACTGAAAAAAGCTGAGATTCAAAGAAATCACCTATCCGGCCTAGGAATATAGCACAATAACAGAGCCATGATTAAACCAGACTCCAAATCCTGTGCTGAATTTAGTATAAAGTCTCTAATTCAGACCCCGTCTGAATTCATTACCAGGGTCCACCTTCTTGCAATGGAAAAGACTATAAAATGCAGCTTATCTTATCATGGTTGTAATTCTTATCCAATGACAGAAGAATTCTCTTATGTTTGGCTCATTAGGACTGGGCCAAAGAATGTGAATCAACATTAGTTAAAGCTTGAAAACAGGAGTCTTGGTTTGGAGGGAGATAACCCTTGACTCCTCAGTGTGTCACCAAACTTCACAAAGCTAATGTAATCTTGCGCCATGGGATGTAATCTTGGACTCCAGGTGGTCTCTTCAGTCCTATCTCTAATACTGTTGCCATTTCCAGGCACCACAGTTTAAGAAGAAGATTGATAAGCTGGAGAGTGTCTAGAGAAGGCAACCATAATGGTAAAGGGCTGTAGGGCTATGTTTTAAGGATCAACTGAAGGGAATGGTAGCCTGAAAAAGATAAGAGAACACTCAAGGAAGGTATAATAGCTGCTTAAAAGTATCTAAATGGTGGTTATATGGCAGGGAGATTAGTCTCGCTCAGCTGGGTCCTAGAAGAAGGAGATGGAAGCTACAGAGATCAAATTAGGCTCAATGTAATATCATTGTCCAAAAGTGGAGTAGTAGCCACTAGTGTTATATACGTGGAACAATAGGTCACTCCAATCCTCAGAAGTACAAACATTCCTTTTACCAAAAACACCCTCATGTAGAAGTAGTTCTCAAGGCAATTTAAAAAGTAGTTCCAAATAATAAAAATGTTAAAAGCACTTATCAAGGACTTGGCTCTTTTTTTTCTTTCTCGGGTTTTTTCCCTTTTGCTATGATTTTTCTTGCACAACATGACAAATATGGAAAAATGTTTAAAAGAATTGTATGTATTTACTTCATATCAGATTGTTTCCTATGTTGGGGAGGAAGGAGATAAGAGAAGGAAGGAGAAAAATTTGGAACACAAAGTCTTACGAAATGAATGTTGAAAACTATCTTTACATTGTATTTGTAAAAATAAAATATTAATGAAAATTTTAAAGCTGTCATCAAGAAGGTTCTCTGGGTCTCAAGAGCTCCTGAAAACAGTTCAGAATGTTACTTTTTCATTCCCCTTACCCAAAAGGCCCACAGCTGGATCCCAGATCAATCTACAAAGGGGAGTGAAGATTTAACTCCCCCCAGGTTTACACCACAACTTCAGTGCTTGCAGAAATAGTAGAGGCTGATGGGAGGTGGGAGGGAATACTGGAGAGGGGGTAGATTTGTAGGTAACTGAATCCTTCTCAGCTTTCCACCAATATTTTGGCCCACAACAAATGGGCTGCTTGGAGAGGCAAGGGAAAGCTAGACCACAATTTGTCTGGTATGTTATAGTGTCGATTCCTTTAATATATGGGTTGGACACTAGATGGCTGCTAAAGTCCCTTCCAATACTAAATTCTGTTATTCTGTGATTCATCCTGGTTACTGCAAGTATACAAACATTGGTACTATGAAATCTGGACATTTAAAATTGTGAATTCAATGCAACCTAACTACACCCACCATCAAATAAAATTTATTAAGCATTGCCACCCACCCACCCTCACCCCCAGATTTAACCATACTGGAGCAATCTCTACACCTTGATGTAGCAGACTTGGAGAAATATGGGATAAAGAGATGAGTCATAACTATAATAAAGAAAGAACAGCTGGTATTTGCCAACTTAAAATAAGCAAAAAGCAATAAGACAGAACAACCACCACTACAATAATCAAGTAATTCCCAAGACACTGTATAGGTTTTTTTAGATTACCTGAAGATAAAAAATTATTTTAATAAAAGCAAATAATAAATGGTGCATTCAATGACATTTTGCTAAAGGACTGCTCCTAAAACAAAAATCTAATAATCTGATATCTATACATCCCTAATAATCATGAGGCATAATTAATGCTTACCAAACTAATACAAAGTCAGAAATAATGGAATGGAAATTTTTGTTTCAGAAAAGCAAATCAATAATACACATAATATTTTCAATCTACTTTTTACATCTGCTTTTTTCACACTTTAACAACAACAACAAAAAAAAACCAAAACACAATTTGATTATAGGCCAATATTCCTTTCACACTGGTCTGAGTCCTTTCTTTTCCTTCTTCATCTATGAATTCTAGGAACTTTTCTGAAATGCAATGTCCATACAGATGAAATGAGTTGGTTTATAAATCTTAGATTCGGATTTAGAAAGTGAAGCCATAAAAAAAAAAAAAACCTGCTTTCTTCTTACTGCATATTCCAACAGAAGGATTTTTTCCATTGATGTGAAAAGTGCCAATCACTCTGAAATTTCTATACAAATGTAGTTCTCAGATTAAATATAATTGACCTAGCCAAAAATCTCTTTGCTTACAGCAGTTTTAACTAATTTCATTAGCCATCCCTGATGCCTTTTCTAGTCTGAAAAATTAATGAAACCAAAGATACATAGCCTGTTCAGTTATGACTCACAGTATGGCATTTAATTATTTCCATGTGTATCCAAACGACTGTATCCCTACCATATACTCTGGATCTAATTAAACTATTATGTAAAAGAAGACCTTAACGTGAAGTTAGACCTTACAAAATTTATGATCTGAGTTCTGGCTTATCAAGGTTATTTTAGCTCCTGGTACTGGCCTCAGCTTGACTTTAATTCCAGGAAAAAGTGAGCTGATTCAGACAAATGTGTAAGCTTTTGCATTGTCAATAAAGTTAAAGCGAGTAACCCAGCTTGGTCTCAGCTGCCAGAAAACAGAGCTAAATTTATCATGAGTTCTGTAATCTCCTTACCTTGGGTCCCTGCTTCCTTCCAACATCTTTAGTTCAGACTTATCCCTATCTTATCTGACACTGTTTAATATATAAATTGTCTCAAATCCTTTTGAAAAGGGGGTGGGGAAGTAAAACATCTAAAGCAAACAGCTTAGAATTTATGGAGATTCACCTTTTTAACCTGTAAGAAAATGTCATCAAACTTAATAATGAATAAATGACTAAAGTAAGCACTAAGCCCTCTAATTTTTTTGTATGAGTAGCTGACCCTGCTACAAACTTCAGAACTTTTCCTTTATTGTCAAAGACACCAAAGACCTTTCAGGCACCGAAGTGCCAAACCTCAGTATCCCCATATATGAAATTAGTTTGCAGTTAATCATAATATAAATTATGATCATATAGTTGTTTGACTAATATGAAATGGTTTTGTTTCCCAAGAAAAATGGATGATGGCCTCTGAACTCTATTGTACTTTCTAAATGCCAAGTTCAAAAAACTGAACAATCGTTTGCTGTTCTAATAGTGGTTTAAAAAAAAATAGCACAGGATGGTATTAATTACTAAAAATAGTGCATATGATATGTAGTCATTTAAAAAAAAACTAGCACCCTCCCCCCAAAAAGATCATACCAACATATTTTCAGGTAATTTTTTTATATACTTTCAGTTAAAAGAGTAGTTGCATTACTTATAAGAAAAAAATCTGGCAACATGTGCAAAACATCTCTCATATAAATCAGTTATGAACATAAGGGAAAGAATGAAAAGAAAAGTGGATAAGAGAGAACTTTTCTGAGACCACTCCAAAGATAAGGTGATCACTATAGGAACCCAAACTTTCCTACATCTGGATACCTATTCTCCAAATGTTCTAATAATGCAAGTTAGCAGCAGTAAATTGCACCATATAAACCATAGTAAATTAGAAGCAAGACAAACATGAAAATAAATAGGTTTAATAACAATGCCCTCTAACTTGATCTACAAGATAAAATTATATGAGCATCATCAAATAAGAACAATTAGCATTAATATACAATATAACACAATTGTAGCAAATACATAAGAAAAAATTTGGGGAAAGTAAATGATTTATAAAACATATACCAGAACAATATTAGGAAACTTTAGCTTCCTTATTTCTGATATGGATAAATCTAAAAGAAAGATCAACAAAAAAGGAAAATAAAATATTGAACAAATTTCTAGTGAGATTTAAAAAAAGAGACAATCTAAATAAGATCACTAAAAGAATATAGATATTGCTTAGAACCACATGAAATTTTTATAAAAATCTGCCATGCATTACAGCACAGAGATATTATAAGTAAAAAGATTAAAAAAATGAACAAACACATCCTTCATATAGCATAGCATAATAAATTAGTAATGATTTTAGAGCGCTAATAAGATATACTGACCCCAATAGAGAAAAACTAAAGGAAAGGTGAATAAAAAGGAGATCAAAGAAAATCATGGAACTAAGTAATTGTTATTATGTGAAGGCCAATGATAATAACAAAACAACACAGATAAATTTCTGGGATACAACTAGTCTTGGGGGTCGGGAGAAATGATATACCTAAAAGCATATACTAACAAAACAAAAATTGAAAAGATAAATGAAATGAATACAGATTTTTAAAAATTAAAAATTCAACAAACAAAACCAAAATAAGCACATAAAGGAGACACAAAGTTAAAAAAGTAGAAAAAATAGAAATCAAAAAGACTATGAAAAGAACTAAATGCAGGGTTTTTTTTAACAACCAATAAAAATGATAAATATTTAGCCAACTTGACCACAAAACAAAAAGAGAGAACCAAATTAGCAAAATGATAAATGAACAAAGTAAAATTACAACAAAACCAGAAAAAATAAAAATATTATCCTACTCTACTATGAAAAGTTGCATGCTAACAAAACTAGGGGAAAAAAGAAATAAAAGATAACTTTTTAAAAATATAATATATTCAAATCAACATGCATTTGACAAGTGCCTACTATATGCTAGGAATAGCTAAATGGTACAGTAAATGAAATGCCTCACTTGGAGTTTGGAAGATTCAAGTTAAAATCCAGACTCAGACATTTTGCTAGCTGTGTGATTCTGGGCAAGTAACTTACTTAACCCAGTTAGCATCGTTTTCTCATAAAAATAAGCTAGAGAGGGAAATAAATGGCAAAGCACTCTAGTTACCTATGTTAAGAAAAACCCAAATTTATGACCAAAGAGGAACTAGACATCATTATTGATCACAAAATAGACAATTTTGATTATATCAAATTGAAAAGTTTTTGTACAAACAAAACTAATGCAGACAAAATTAGAAGAGAAGCAATAAACTGGGAAAACACTTTTACAGTCAAAGGCTTCATCTCCAAAATATATAGAGAATTAACTCTAATTTATAAGAAATCAACTCATTCTCCAATTGATAAATGGTCAAAGGATATGAAGACAATTCTCAGATGAAGAAATTGAAACTATTTATAGCCATATGAAAAGATGTTTCAAGTCATTATTAATCAGAGAAATACAAATTAAGACAACTCTGAGAAACCACTACACACCTATCAGATTGGCTAGAATGACAGAGAAAGATAATGCGCAATGTTGGAGGGGATATGGGAAAACAGGGACACTGATACATTGTTGGTGGAATTATGAATACATCCAGCCATTCTAGAAAGCAATTTGGAACTATGCTCAAAAAGTTATCAAACTGTGCATATCCTTTGATCCAGCAGTGTTACTACTGGGCTTATATCCCAAAGAGATCTTAAAGGAGGGAAAGGGACTTGTATGTGCAAGAATATTTGTGGCAGCCCTTTTTGTAGTGGCCAGAAAGTGGAAACTGTATGGATGCCCATCAATTGGAGAATGGCTGAATAAATTGTGGTATATGACTATTATGGAATATTATTGTTCTGTAAGAAATGACCAACAGAATGACTTACATGAATTGAGTGAAATGAGCAAGATCAGGAGATCATTATATACTTCAACAACAATACTAGATCCCCTAGTCTAATATATGTTAAACATGTGCAAATCTTCTATCCATATTTCCACAATTAACATGCTGCACAAAAAAATTAGATCAAAAAGGAAAAAAAAAAGAAAATAAATCATGTAAACAGCAAGAAAGGTGAAAATACTATCTTGTGATCCACATTTAGTCCCTAGTCTTCTTTCTAGATGCAGATGGCTTTCTCCATCACAAGTATATTGGAATTGGACTCAATTGCCTCATTGTTGAAAAGAGCCATGTCCATTAGAATTGATCTTCTTAAATTCTTCTTGTTGCTGTGTACAAGATTATCTTGGTTCTATTCACTTCACTTATTATCAGTTCATGCAAGTCTCTTCAGATTTTTCTGAAATCATCTTGCTCATCATTTCTCATAAAATAATAACATTACATTACATTCATCTATCATAACTTATTCAGTCATTGCCCAACTGATAGACATCCACCCAGTTTTCAGTTCCTTGCCACTACAAAAAGGTCTGCTACAAACATTTTTGCACATGTAAAGCCTTTTCCCTTTTTTATGCTCTCTTTGGGATACAAGCTCAATAGAGACACTGCTGGATCAAAGGGTATGCACAATTTGATAGCCTTTTGAGCATAGTTCCAAATTGTTCTCTGGAATGGTTGGATCAGTTCACAACTCTACCAATTATATATTAATGTCTCAGTACATTATGCTCCTTTTATGTAGTAAAGGGCCTGGTGCTGATTCTATTTCACCTGAGATTTATAAGGCATGAAGTCCAGTGCTCATATAAAATCTGACAGAGATTTTTCACATTATATGGTAAGAGGAGTTTATTCCCCAGGAGTTCAATGATTTTTCCATTGTCTGTTATTATAATGGAAAGGGAAATATATTGTCTTGTGATGACCACAAAGAGTCCTCTACCTTTAGTCATTGCTGACAAGATACTTGCCAGAGTCCTCCTTAGAAGGTTGATCTTTTCCCTGGAAGACAGTCATCTATCCAAGAGCTAGTATGGTTTCTGAAAGTGCTAAAAAATGGTCAATATGGTGTTCGCTGTTCAAAAGCTCTAGGAGAAATGCCAGGGGCAGAAAAGAGGTATGTACAGAGTTTTCATTGATTTAACCAAGCCTTTTTATATTGTCAGTCATGTGGACTTGTGGAAAATTCTGTCAAAATTTGATTAACCAGAGAAGTTTGTCAGTACTGTACATCAGTTTCATGACAGCATGCTCTCACAGGTTCTGGATAATGGACAATTTTTTTGACTTTCCTACTCACTATTGGAGTGAGGTAAAACTGTGTGCTTGTTCCCATTCTTTTTTTTTTTTTTTTTTTTTTTTTTTTTGGCATGACGGCTTCAGTCATATAATAAAGATGAAAATATCATCAAATTTAGTTCCTGTACTGATAAGAAATTACTTACTTGAAAAAGCTGCAAGCCAAAACTAAAGTGAAGGGAGAGTTGGGATTCAATTTTTTGTTCTCAGATGATTTTGCACTCCATGCAGCCTCTGAGGCTGAGATCTACAAATTATTGATTAATTTTCTGCTGCTTAACACCAAGAAAACAGAGATTCTCCAGCAGCCAGCATATGGAAACATCTGTTACAGGAAATGGAGAAATTTTGAATGCTATGAATAAGTTCACTTATTTTTGCAATATATCTTCCAGGGATCTATACTTAAATGATGAGATTGACACACACACACACACTCCTAGAGCTAGCCCAGTGTTTGGGAAAGGAGGTTCTGAAAGAAAGTCTGGGAAAGAAGAGAAGTATTAGATTGCCTACCAAACTGAAGTTCTGTAGAACTGTTGTGCCATATGCCTGCAAAACCTCGATAAGTATACCAGTGCCATCTCAGGAAACTGAATCACTTCCATTTGAATTGTCTTTGGAAGATTCTAATGATTACCTGGCAAGATAAGGTACTGGACATCAAGGTTCGTTCTTGAGCTGAGCTGCCAAGCATTCAAGCTCTACTTCAGAGTGCAATTCTGTTGGGCTGGCCATATTGTTTTAATGCCAAAAGTACATTTCTATAAAAGAATATTTTTACAGAGAACACACAAGAGAAGCACTTGGGAGTCAGAAGAAGTGATATAAGAGCACTCTCAAGATTTCTCTGAAGAACTTAGGATTTGATTGTGAGACATGGGAGATACTGACATAAGATTACCCAGCATGCTGTGATTCCATCAAAGAAGTCACCATACTCTATGAGCAAAACCGAATTATAATAGCTCAAAAGAAATGTGATAGTGCAAATTTAGAGACATGGCTACTCCTAATGTATTTGTGCCGGACCTGCGGTAGAGCCTTCTGAGCTGGTATTGGTCTGATCAACCACAGTCAGACACACTGTACTTTGACCCCAACATAGTAATGTCATTTTGGTCATCTTTGAGAACAAAGGACAACAGCTGACCAATGTGCTTCCCATGGATGTTCCCAGCATTCCGTGTAGTTAGAGGAATTTTTGGTAATTTTGACAACTTCCATGCTATGTGGGTGAAGAAAAAATATTTTAAGTAAATTTAGGACTCATGGGTGGAAAGTTGAATTTAGACTTGTTCAGTGGGGAAGAATAATTTGAAAACACAAACAAAAAACATTGCTGCATGTGATACATGCCTAGCAGACTAAATACTTAGTGGCTGCCTGTTCAACTGATCTGCTTATAGGTAACAGCAAGGATTGCTGCTGGAGCATTCTCTTTGATCTATAGTGGCTCCTTACATCTTTAAATAGCCTGGCCCTGGCCTCTCTCTGGCAGTGATCCCTCAATCCAACCAGGGTCACAGGGTTGGCCTGAAAACCTGACTGGGAGGCCCACAAAGGGGATTTGTAAGGTTGTCAAGACATTCATGCAGGGGAAAAAAGCTGAGCAATATTCCACTTCAGTGCTTTGGGGGTAGCACTTGCAGGAACAGAACAGGTTTTCCTGGGGCTATGTTTCTTTTTCTCTGCTATGTTTTGGGGAATTTGATCAGTTCTGCCCTCCAGATCTTCTGGATAGTCAAAATTTACCAGGCCAGTCCTTACTCAAACTGATCTAGTACCCTAGGTTTGAGATTGTAGCAAAATGAGTTGCATATGGTATAGTTGACAAAAGAGGTTCATTTAGTCATATCATAGGAAAGGCATTCAAAGACAGAACAAAGACAGAATCATTAGGGATATATAGCCTTATTGTATTTGAACATAGCTTTCTGTTACCAATCTTAGTCATACTGCAGAAGATCTAGCTCTTATGGGTTCCTTAAAAGGTAGAGGTCTAAAGTTTGGGCAACATTTCCACAAAATTGTCTTTACTATCCAGGAAAATAAAATGAGTTATTTGTTTTCTCTGTATGGTAATGTGTACCTGAGTCTTCAGCAACTTATTCATTTTCAGAGAAGAAAATGAAAAATCTGTCCCACAGCTGATACTATATTGTCCACTAAGTATTTTTATGGAAGGGATCCTGTTACCCACTTTTGGTAGGAAGAAATTAGATATAAGCCAAAACCAAAGTTTTGCTTTAGAGATTTCCTTGAAGTAACTCCAGAATTAGGGAAGAGCCAGAGAAAAGTATTTGCTACTTATGTGACCCTGGGTAAATCACATAATTTCTGTCTGCCTCAATTTCCACAACTATGAAATGTGAGAAATAATAATAGGATCTACCATCCAGAATTGTTTACAGGACTAAATGAGATATTTGTAAAGCCCCTGTGCCTGGCACATAGAACATACTCACTAATTGCCTGTTTGCTTTCTTCATTTCTTATTTCATTGGCCAGCCCCCCGCCCCCACCAATTACAAAAATAATAAGCAGTTAAGAAGTAGCTGATGGAATTGATAAACTGAAGTCATCTGCACAGATATGCTACTTATTCAAAGACTGAATGAATGATAGACGATTACTGAGTTGCTGTCATAATATCAAAAAAAATTGTGGAAAAAGGCAAAGTATAATAAGATTATAGGGAGGAAAATGTCCTAAATTTTTAAAGGGAGGAGGAAGTAAACAGAATTGACAAACTATGGGCCACTGAGCCTGGCTTTCTGGGGGAAATCTTAGAACTGATCATTAGATATAGTTGGCCAACATCTAGAAAGCAAAGCAATGGTTACAAGGAGTTATATGTGATTTCACTGAGCATAGCTCATGCCAGATTCACCTCATTCCTTTTGGTGACAGGGTTACTGATAGATTAGAAAAATGCTATGGATATTCTTTGCCTAGATATTAGCAAAGCTCTTGACAAAGCATTTTGTGGAGAAAACACATGGATGCAGACAAGAAAATAATAGAATTAGATTCCAAAGTGGTTGAAAGAAAAGATGGAAATAGTAGTTAGTAATGGAAAAATGTCAATATGGCTTGTTGACAATGAAGCAGGAGGATCTCAGCTGAGTTCCATGCTATTTTATACACACACACACACACACACACACACACACACACACACACATATTCCTTTGTGTGTGTGTGTGTGTGTTTTAAAAGACTGACTCTTCCTATCTCACAGACTAAAAATGCCGAAGGTACTTAGGATTGGTTCCACATTTATTCAACATGGAAGCTGAGTCATTTTGTCTCTCGATTTAGTCTACCTCAATTTTATTATCTGTAAGGTGGATTTATAGCATACATACAATAAAGCTGTTGTGAAGAACAAGTGAGATAATATATGAAAGGGACTACAGAGAGAGAATTTGGAAATTAATTTTAAATGAATGATTAAGTATAAAAAATTATATGTAATTATGAAATATTTAATAAAATAGATAAAATATATTAATTCCTATGGGTGAAATTTTTGCTTCAAAGCTATAATAATGTCAGCGGTATATATGATTGAACAAATAATATTTGACATTAGCCTCCCTAAATTAATTCTGAAAAGATCAACAACTGCAAAACAGAATAGAGAAACAGTTTGAGACTGTGTTTCTAATTATTTTTTCTTCCAAGTTTATATCTTGAAAGCACACTAGGATCCTTTTTCCAAAGATGATCCCACACACAACTAAAATTGCAGTAATCACAATTACAGTCAACTCTCAATTAATTGGGGTGTTTAGGGAAAAGTTTACATATGTAAAATTAATTTCATATATACATAATGACTAGAATTATGAAGAATATTTCAAACTGTCTTCCATTAGTAGGCAATGAAAAAAAATAGCCTACTTCCAAAGGGACCTGAGAGCACCTCTAATTACGTAGTTGAGATGGTCAGGGACACAGAGTTCAGGAAGCACTGTTAGTTCCCAATGGACTACTTCTCAATCAAGGCACAAGGACCAGAATGGGAGAAGGATGTCATCCAGCTGGGTATTCCAAGACTTAACATTGGCATTAACTCACAGAAAACTTTCCCTTTGAAAAGTGATGCTCACAGAAAGCTACTGCCAGCTGCTTTCTTCCTTTGCCCTCTGGAAGTGGAGGATGGTAAAAGGCATGAGTCTGCTGGGAGCTCACATGGGTGGAACAGCTAAGCACAGGCATTTTAAAGGCAGGCACCAGTGATTTAAGTCTGTTTCTCCTGTCTCAAAACAGCTATTTTGACTGGATAGAGAAAAGGATCAGCCAGTGTCTCTAGAATTCATATATGTCCAAATACTATAGTATGCATAATCTAAAGAAATCTCTGCCCTCTCTAAGGATGGTAGTGAACAGGGCACTAGTATCAAGGATATAATAATAGCAATAACAGTAACATTTATATGGACTTTAAAGTTTATAAAATATTTTACATTTATTATCTCTTTTAATCTATACAACAACTCTGAAGAGATGCTATATGATCCCAATTTTACAGACAAAAGAAATTGAGACAGAGACTAAAAGACTTGTCCACATCTCACAGCTATTTAGTGTCCATGGCTGAATTTGAATTAAGATCTAATAGACACTAGGTCCCATACTCTATACCACCTTCCTAGAAGAAAAAAACAAATTTAGTATTAGAGATGTGACTGATCTTTTGAAAATTACTCATGAATTTCAAGTTGACTGTGATTAGCACTGTATTTGAACCATTATAATATTTACTTTGCCACTTATGTTCACTATGGTCTCCCACAATTGGGTTTCTCTGACACAAGTTCTGAATTCAAATTCTATCTTGAACACCTGCCAACTTGGTGAACCCTAGCCATGTCATTTAATGTCATTCAGATTCAGATTCCTTATCTGTAAAATGGAGATAATAATACCCACCTATCTGAATTATTGGGAAGATCAAATGAGAGGACATATGTCAAAAGCTTTACAAATATTAAAATATTCTAACTATCATCATTATTATTTTTATGTAAAATCAAATATTTAAGATTGCCCTCCAAAAATGGTGAAGATATGGATAGCATAAATAATTTTTAAAATAGCAAATAATAATAATTAATAGTATAAATAATATGTAAACCATAAGTGAATGAGGAATATATAAAATCTGATTAATTGCCAGCTTTAGTCATCATAAAATCTTGGAGATTTCTCCATTTTCCAAATAAAGTTAGCCAATTCAGTAAGCATCTGGCCTATTAAAATTTTTCCAAATTTACTTTTTTTTTTAAGTGCCACTTTTATACACTAATAGAATCATTAAAAACTAGAACCAGAGGGGACTCCCTCATCGTATCTTCCCCCCCCCCTTTTTTTAAGTTGTGCATAAACAATCAACAAGTTATGATGGTAACTCAGTATATCTATAAAGTTTCTTTTTGTAATCAAAATTTAGAACAAAGCTTTATGATGCAAGATTAATGATCTATACCATTTTCCTCATGTTTCACAGTAATGAGACAAAGTATCAGCAGTTACCATAAGTGGCTGAAATTAGGGTAATATTTACAAAGCAAAACCAAATATTTAGTTTTCCTTTTGTTTATTAACAAAGTTATTGTTAAACATTTTCCATCATGCTTTACAGTATCCATTATCATGACTTGCAAAACACGGGCCAATTCTGAATGCAGTTGGTTTGAGACAGTCATATGGAGTAGCTTTGTCTGCTTGACCCCAGAAATCAGAAATAGGAGCAGTGGGTGTAAAGTGATGCAGATAATGTCTTAATATAACATTTTAACTATTAAAAGTTCCCCAAAAAGAAAATAGGCTGCTAAGTGGAAAATTAATACTCCAAATCCTAACCCAATGAAGGTCTTTAAGTAGAGTCTGCAAGGTCACTCACCTTGGTCTAGCTGGCCTCTCACATGCCTTCTTTCTCTGTGATGCTGTGTTTTACTCACACAACACTTAATAGTATTGTTATTCAAATATCTTAGGGGCTCTTAATTAGGAGGTGATACTATATTTCTAAAATAGTAAGATGTTAGCTTCTTTGACCTCAATAAATTAAGCTCATAGTTCTCATTAATCTAAAAGCTTGATGTTTTGAGATTATTAGTGTTCTGTTATTCCATTAGTATTCTGATTTTTTGAGATTACTAATATTATAATGTTTTAGTTTTTTGTCTAGATATGACTTTATTAGTATAGAGAATAAGTGATGATCACTGAAGATTCCCAATTGCTAGTATCTTAGTTTTAGGGGGCAATGAAATGTTAATGAGTTTTCCAAAGTCCTACAGCTAAGACTTACTACCAGTAAGACTTGAAACTAAGTTTTTCTAACTCTAAGGCTGGCTCTCTATACATCCCCTCCTCTAAGAAATGGGAAGCACTTCCCTACTGGTAGTTAGTAACTAGGAATCTCTTGAATTCACAAAGTAGCCACCAGCAAAAACAGCTCTTGTTCAATATTGTTTTTCATATACTTGTGACGTGGAAAAGAAATGTGAAGTAGAGAAGGTAGCCAGGAACCAGAGGTCCTATCCAAGGCAAGCACATGTTCTCAGGGCCATGTGCTCAGAGCCTCCATAGAAGCTCCTTGAGAAAGGGAAGGAAGAAAGATTCTTTATCCCACTGTGAACTTGAGGGACACTTAGAATTCAAAGAGACATACTCAAAAGAGAAGAAAGAAACAGAGGGAAGAGGAGAAAGAAGGAGGGAGAAGAGAGAGAAAGAAAAGAAAAAGAAAGAGACAAAATCATAGAGACAGAGACAGAAAGAGAAAGACAGGGAGGGAAGGAGGATGCAGAAAGCAAGGGAGGGAAGAGGAGAAAGAAGAAGAGGAGAAAAAAGAGAGAGAAAGAAAGGAGGAAGAGAAAGAGAAAGAAACAGACAGACACAGATAGAGAGACAGACAGATAAAATAGAGATTCAGAAACAGAGGGAGAGAGAGAGAGAGAGAGAGAGAGAGAGAGAGAGAGAAGGAAGAAGAAGAAGAAGAAGAAGAAGAAGAAGAAGAAGAAGAAGAAGAAGAAGAAGAAGAAGAAGAAGAAGAAGAAGAAGAAGAAGAAGAAGAAGAAGAAGAAGAAGAAGAAGAAGAAGAAGAAGAAGAAGAAGAAGAAGAAGAAGAAGAAGAAGAAGAAGAAGAAGAAGAAGGAGGAGGAGGAGGAAAAGGAGGAGGAGGAAGAGGAGGAGGAGGAGGAGGAAGTAAGGAGTAAGGAGAAAGGAGAAAAGAGAGAAGGAAGTGGGAGAGAGAAAAGCAACTCAGACAGAATAGACTAAAATGAAAATGAAGTCTATTTCCCAGGAAAGAAGTACATTTTAAGAATCTGTCAATGTATGCTTGTAATGTCCCCATTAGCTTTTTGGAGGTCTTTGGACTAGCTTTCGTTTCAGCTGAGTAATCATCACGAGAATAGCCAGGGATAAAGTCCAAATTTTTTATTATCCCCTTCACAGTCTGTCCCCTTGCCTGGGGCCTGGACTAACTTTCTGGAGGCCCTTCAGACTGGCCTTGGTCTCAATGGAGAAATGAAGAAGGACAGGCCAGCCACCAGGGTGATGGGAGATGGAGTGAATGTCTCTCATCCAGTCCTTATTGGCTCTTATAGACTCTATTATAAATTACATCATTGTAGGTGTCAATCTTATAGAACTATATTAAGTACTAAGTACATGTACTGAACTAAAGAACTATTAAGCACCATGCTAAACTAGATAACCATTGTATTATCAATTCCTCTGAGTTAACACCTTGTTTCAAGTATGCTTCTCCAGAGTTCTGGCTCTCTACATATGCTTATGAGCCTTTTGTGTTTGAAGCATGATTTTTCAGTGAAGGAAATAATTAACTGTCCTATTCCTGATACTTATCACTTTGTACATTAAATAACTTCTCTAGAAGGAATGCTCCCCTTTGGAGATCCTGACCTTAAACATGAGCTGTTGTTGTTATTGCTCAGTCATATCCAATGAATTTATGAATCCATGGTCCATATCATGCCAATAATGTCCATGGTGTTTTCTCGGTAAAGATACTGGAAGTTTTGCCATTTCTTTCTCCAACAGACTTAAGGCAAACAGAGGTTAAAAGTGACTTGCAGGGTCACACAACTAGTATGTATCAGAGACCACATCTGAATTCAGATCCTCCTGACTCCAGGCCCAACCCTCTAGCCAGCATCTAGCTGCCCCAGACAACTCAATTTTCCCCAAGAGTCTGGATTTCAGTCAGAACAAAATTTATGGTACTAAAAGCCCAGATCCTCTCTCTTTAAAATCAGGCTCCCTGAAAGATTCAATCAATTAATTGATATTGGCTACATATGTCTGTACCTGTAGTTGTTTGTTTGTTTTTCTCAAAAAGAAATCCATAACAATACCATTCTTTAACTGTATGTTAAGTTCTAAAAAATATTTCTCTGAGAGTCTGGGTTCTGGGTTCTATTCCCAGCTCTGATACTTCTTATCTGTATGACCTTACACATATATACACATATACATACACACATATATAAACATGTACACATATATTCAGTCAATATGAGAGCTAAACCTATTACATGTAGCTTCTTAGACTAATTTCTTCAGTATCAGCTACAAACCCTACTAAGTAAAAACAAAATCATTAAAAATAAGATCCTGAAAATAAGCAATTTACCAACACTGAAGCCCATAACAGCAAAATTCCATTGAGTTGCTCGTGAGGAAAACAGATAACCTAAGTTGTATGGCAAACTAAATGCTGGCCAGGAGAAATCATAGGATCATAAATATAGACCTAAAAGGGACTCCAAAAACCACTGGCAACTCAAGCAGTTCGGTGAATAGATTACTAACTTGAAAGTCAGTAAAATCTGAATTTAAATACTGTCTTAAACACTTAAAGGCTATGCCACTCTGGGCAAAGCACTTAAATCACTTCAGTTTCCTCATCTGTAAAATGGGGACAAAAATAGCACCTACCTGGCTGTTGTAAAAATCACACACATACAGGATTTTGAAAACCTCAAAGTTATCAGTAATTGTTATTATTGTTATTTCTATTATTATCTAGTTTGGTCATCTTATTTTACAGGCGAAGAAACTGAAATTCAAATTGGCAAAGTGAATATTTCCAAGACCACACAGATAGGCAGAATCAGACATGGTCCTCTGCCTCCAATATCAGTGCTCTTTCCCCATACCCCATTTCCTTCCAAAGAAACAACCTTAGAGAACTTCGTTGTGGGAAAACAGCTGACAGGGGATATAGGAAAAGTCACCAGCAGTGAACATTTCCAAATAATAGCTATAGATGCAAACCAAAGATCAAGATATAACAATGACAGTAAGGTGTCCTTTCATCTTTTCTACCACAATCAGCAGCAGAAGCATATTAAAAAAAAAGGAAAAAAAAAAAAAAGCAAACTACATTGACTATATACCTACTCACTCACCCAAACTCAAAAAATGCCTTCTTCTGGGTGAAAAGTACACAGACTGTAAGGCAGGGGTCTTTATCCTGAGCTGGACCTTAGATAACTTGGGTAACTTTTACATTATATTGAATATAACTGGGTTCCTATATGCTTTATTCATTTAAAGACATTTTTTGGAGAAGGATCCATATGCTTCCTCAGACTTGCCAATGGGTTTATGACATTAAAAATGGTCAGGGGTAAGTAGAGATCAATTCATAGTTTATAGCATTCACTGGAGAAGATAAGGAATGTTTTGTATCAAAATTCTCTTAAAATGAAGGACAAGATTCTGATGTAAGATGTAAAAGAATCTATATTAGTTTGGAAAATGTTGAGATTTCTAAAATTCAAAAGACACATTGATTATTACTAGAAGAATGAAGTAAAAAGATAATTATTAGCTTTCCAACTTTAAAACCAACACACATTGCAATTTTCCTTTGAAGTCTTTGTGTATAAGATACAAATAACATATCTAAGAAACATTATTCTATGCCTTTCTAGTTTCTTATAAAGACAGCAGACCAAGTAGACACTCACATCTTTAATGCAGTGTCTAATAACCTGAAATAAGATCCTATCCACCTTTCTCCTAAAGCATGCTGAATGACAAGAAATATCTCAGTGAGGGGTTAGGTTGGGAGCAAGAATGGTGGATAAGAAAAGTGATAAAATGGGGGGAAAGTCTTACCAGACCATCACAGTTGCTAATGGCAACAGAAGTTCCTGGGATATCTGTTAAGTCTCCAACATAAGCACAGTTGGTCCATAAAGGCTCTCTTTTCCAAATCCTTTCTGCATCACTTCCAGGCTGGCTATCATTTAAATGGCTGGGTCTCTCCTCGGTGACCACGGAGCCCTTATGCCACTCTACCATGGCTCCTGGAGC
The DNA here is from genome assembly GCF_048593235.1 of Sminthopsis crassicaudata. Taxonomy (NCBI): domain Eukaryota; kingdom Metazoa; phylum Chordata; class Mammalia; order Dasyuromorphia; family Dasyuridae; genus Sminthopsis; species Sminthopsis crassicaudata. Next base: position 164,708,802 of record NC_133622.1, on the reverse strand, counting down.
TACTAATTGAGTATTTGGCTTCAGCCTGAGGTGAAAGTCCCTTCCAAAAGCTGTCACGTTGAAAAACAATTGTTCAGGGTTGGAAGACACATCCCTTGGTACTCTTTTTTTATGACTTGCAGAAAGAATGTGGGAGAGGTAGTGTCCCTGGAGGTTGGTGCTGATGGGAGTGACCAGCTCGTACTCTCTAGATAGCTTTTTTGGCAAATCTGTGGAAAGAAAAAAATATAGCGATAGAACTCTTTCTGTATGAGAGGGAAAAATAGAACTAAAAATATGATGACTAGCAATCGCACTCTTTACTTGACCCAAAAAGTACATTTCAAATATTTCATATGTATATCAAACTTTTACTAACCAAATTCAGTAATAATTTACCTATAGAGCTTTTTATCAAACACATCCTGGCCTCTAGAGTCTTGTACATACAAAGTATGGGAGGTAAAGATTTCTGCTGGAAAGTAAAAGAATAAATAATCTGTCACACACACACACACACACACACACACACACACACACACACACACACAAAAAGAATCTTCCTGTGATAGAAGTTACCACCTCTAATTCATCTGCTATCCTAGTGTTGGCAAGAGTGCTAATAAGCAAAGAAAAGGTGAAAGCAGAAAAAATGAAGGAGAAAGAAAAGCGATAAACAAGATGTGTATTCAAGGAATGATTAATTCAGAGTTAACTACATTTTCATTTTGTAACCTAACAGATTCTCCCATGAAACATGAACTCAATTAATTACATGGGATTTTGAATCAGAACATTTATCTCTATTGCACATTCAGGGACGTCAAGAAGACAAATTCCCCAACTTTCCTATTAGTCATCTAAATTCCACAATTAGAAATTAGTTCCTTTAGCTTAAGCCAAAGAAATCCTATGTCTCCTCTTAAAATACAAATATCCTAGGGGAGTATATTCAACCTTCTCAGCATTAGAATGAGTTTCCTGGTTACCTGGTAACTTCATGAACTCCCACAGGTATAAATATCATTTTGATGTAGGTATTTGAGATAGATAAGCAGACAGAAAGATAACATGTGCATATAAAAATAATATTTATAAAAAGCTTTTCACAGTATCCAGCACATAGTAGGGACTATACAACTAACTGCTTATTCCCTCCAACCTTTCCATGTGTGCTTATAAGCATGTGTATATACATTTATACATCCTCCCTAAGCTTCAGTCCCAGATCATTTATTCCCTATTTGATATTTCACATTGGATATCCTAAAGACATCTGTAACTCCTCATGTCTAAAAATTGAACTCAATTATCATTATTTACTAGAATAACTTAATAGAAAATAATTTTATAATTCATTACAGTGATAAAATGCTTTCCTCATGAGAAAGTTAGGCCCAGAGTGGTGAAATTAATTTTTTAAAAGGTCATGCAATGACAGTCAATATTCAAACTCAGGCATCCTGTCTCCAAGTTTACTGCTCTTCTCACAGAACCAAACTCTGTTACAAGAAGATCAGGGCCATCTTGATCTGGAAGCACAAATTCCCTAATCATATTTCAAAACTTAGATGGATTTGTGATCTTTATTCTGTTAGTAACTCCCTCCTACTGGGCAGATTGCACCTCATATGCAGCTTCCCATTCTGCATAAATTCATGATTGGGAGCTCATCTAAAAGGCTAGGGAATTTGCTCTAGAATTCTGGGTGTTTTACATATCTGTAAATGGAGATTGAAGGTCAGTCTGGATAAATACCTCTCTGATAACATGCCTTCCTAATTAGTAATGTGCTACCAAGTACTCATACCCACAATGCATCTCTCCTTTATCTTTAGGGAAGCCAGCATTTTTAATTCTTAAAAAAACACTATCTTATTTTCAAAATTTGCTAAATATCAATTCAAACTTCTGTGGTGCTATTAAGTACTATTCAGACTGGATACACTCCAATATATTGTAGTAAATGACTGTAGGAATCTAGTGTTTGGTAAGATCCAGATTTTGGGGTTTAAAAACTCATTATTTACCAAAAAAAAAAATCTACTGAGGAAACTGAAAAACTGTATGGCAGAAACTAGGTATAGCATAGTATCTTTTTTTTTCTTCCTTCTAGTCTTCAACAAAATATCTAACCTGGAAATGTTTCATATAATTGCACATGTATAACCAATAAGGAATTGCTCACTCTCTCTCAGGAATGGGAGAGAGGAGGTAGGAATAGAATTTGTAACTGAAAACTTTTTTAAAAAAATGTTTTCCTATAATTGGGGAGAAAAAATAAAATATTACTTATAGAAAAAAGAAAGCAAAAAGAAAATTAATAAGTTCATCCCTATTATTTCTCTTTCTTTTTCTTTTTCTTTTTTTTATTAATTTTATAATTATAAAAAAAATTTTGACAGGACATATGCATGAGCAATTTTTTTTATGACATTATCCCTTGTATTCATTTTTCCAGATTTTCCCCTCCCTCCCTCTACTCCCTCCCCTAGATGACAGGCAATCCCATACATTTTACATGTGTTACAGTATAACCTAGATACAATATATGTGTGTAAGTCCAATTTTCTTGTTGCACGTTAAGTATTGGATTCCGAAGATATAAGTAACCTGGGTAGATAGACAGTAGTGCTAACAGTTTACATTCAGTTCCCAGTGTTCCTTCTCTGGGTGTAGTTGTTTCTGTCCATCATTGATCAACTAGAAGTGAGTTGGGTCTTCTAACAAATTTCTTTTTCAAGAAGCACACATAATAATGGAGAAATTATATTCACAACTCTCCATGTTTTCTTTGCTTTCTTATAGGTGATTCTTTTTTCTTTGCTCAAAAGATAGTTTTTTTAATAATTTTATTATATATTTTTATAATATTATCCCTTGTATTCATTTTTCCAAATTATCGCCCCCTCCCTCTACTCCCTCCCCCCGATGACAGGCAATCCCATACATTTTACATGTGTTACAATATAACCTAGATACAATACATGTGTGTAAATACCATTTTCTTGCTGCACAATAAGCATTAGATTCCGAAGGTACATGTAACCTGGGCAGACAGATATTAGTGTTATTTCTCTTTCTTATAGATTTTTTAAAATGAACTATATCCATTGACACTGAATAGTCCTTAGAAGTATTCTTAAATCCCCAAGGAAAATCTTTGGAACCCACTAGGTTACAGCATGACAATGTGGAGAATATATCGAGGCATCCTCCAAAAGAATCCATTACTCTTACTCTCTTTTCAATGAGAAGACATCTATGACCTTTGAAGGTAAGCCTTTCCTTTTATTTGGGGCAGTTTTATTTGGAAGTTTTTCCCAGCATCAAAATTTACCCTTGGCAACTTCTTATTGCTCTTAGTTTTGCCCTCTGGGTTCAAACAGAACAAGTCTAATCCATCCTTCATATGACAAAGGCAACTATTATACATCCCTAAGTCTTCTCTAAGCTAAGCATATCTATTTCTTTCAACTGATGCTCAGGGCCCTTTCCCACTCTAGTGGCAATAGACACTTCTCCAGTTTATCAAAGTCCTTCTTGAACCATGGGGTTCAGAACTGGTTACAATTTCATCCACTCCTCTATAAAGTCAGTACTTCATGTCATGAATAAGTAAGTTTTTTAAACTTACTTTGATGCTGATTTTCTCCCCACAGATTTCTGCTCTGCTCCTATGTACCTTCTCTAAAAAAGAGTTTTTAATTTTTTGATTGTTAATTTTTAAAAATTTGTCTCTCCTCTACTTTCCCTTTGTCCTTTCACTTTTCTTTTTTATCTTAATAGTATTTTATTTTTCCAATGACATGTTAAAGATAGTTTTCAACATAAATTTTTGTAAGATTTTGAGTTGCAATTTTTTCCCTTCTGTTTCCCTTCCCTCAAAACAGAAGGTTATATAGGTGATACACTTTCAATCATTTTAAATATATGTCCATATTAGTCATCTTGGGAAAGAAAAATCACAACAAAAGGGAAAAACCACGAGAAAGAAAAAAACGGTGAAAATAGGATGCTTTGATCCACATTCAATCTTCATAGCTCTTTCTTTGGATACAGATGGCATTTTCCATCCCAAATCTACTGCAATCAGCTTGGATCACTGCATTGCTGAGAAGATCCAAGTCTATCATAGGTGATCATTACACAATCTTTCTGCCACTGCTATACAATGATTTTATGGTTCTGCTCGCTTTCTTTCTAGGTTTTATCTTTTCACTTTTCTCAGGTAAACCTATGGTTCATATTCATCCATAAACTCCATCTGTGTGTTAAGTAATATTCTTTTGTGAATTATTTTTTTGTCTTCATTGTTTCTCTTCCTAAGGGTAAAGCTTTTGAAATACTCAGAACTCTCATTTATACTATTATTGTCCTTGCCAATTATACCACATCCTCTTTACTTAAGATATCTTAATTTCTAGAAATATTAACTGGAGAAGGAAGCAATGCCAACTGGAAGTACTGTACTCTGGCTTGAGACACTCTAGACTAGTCATGACATCGAGTTTACCCTCCACTCTAACCATAATCATTCTCTAGGAAATTATTAGCACTCCCACATATCTTTTCACTTTATGATGTCTTTCTAGTGTCCCATATCTATTAATTCTTCTTCTCCCCCATTTATACAATCTATCACTGTGCTATTCTTCCCAACAAAAAAAAAAAAACCACACACACACTGATTCACTTATCAATTCTTCATTATCCTTTAAGTTTCCTTTTACTTTCAACCTCTTAGATGCTTTTTGTCTATGATGATCCCTTTATGTTATTTCTTTTAACCCCTCAATTCATTATTATTGTTAGTCATTTCAGTCAGTACAACTCTTCATGACTCCATTTGGGGTTTCTTGGCAAAAATGCTGGAGTGATTTGCCATTTCCTTTTCCAGATCATTTTACAGATGAGGAAACTAAACAGGGTTAACTGACTTGTGCAGGGTCACATAGATGGTAAGTGTGTGAGGTTGGATTTGAACACAGAAAGATGAATTCTGGAATTCCTTGTTACTGTTTCATGATCTCTGAGAAATAAGCTGGATTCTTTTTTAAATGAGGAATTCTGGTTCATTTTCCTTCCTTAAGTAATATTTGTTCATTATACTATACTCGCCTATCAGTTTGTGAATTTTCAACTGATTCTTGATTTACTTGTGAGCTAGATTTTTTTACTCAAGTCCTTGGTCTTTGGTTAATTAAACCTTCTAATTTTTTTGTATTGCCAGGCAATTTTCTTCAGTTTTTCTTTCAAGTTTTTGGATTCTTCCACCCCATTAAAAGTAATATATAAATTCCTGAAGTTGGGCAGCCTCAGCCTCTTCATGGTAGAGAAGAACAAGGGAAGACTTGATTCAAGTCCCTGCTCAGAATAAACTGGGTAGAGTGAGAAGGAACAGAGATAAAGAACAATAATTGGGTCCAGGAGGATTTTTTTATCATCCTTTACTCAAGTGGAAGTTTTTTCTCCATCTAGGCCCCTCTACCATTGTTCTGCTGTCCCCATTTTCTGTCGCATTCAAACACCAAGTCTCCCTTTCCTTCCCATGGCTGAGCAAAATAAATATCTATCATATCAGAAGAGATAAGATGAATTTGGGATGAAAGTATTGCCATAAGGAGATTCAGCAGGAACCTCCTCACCTGCATTTCCCCACTTGCACCTGAAAGTACAAGTCCACATAGCTATTTCATCCCACTGCACTCAACACAGAAAGTGTTTTCATCTCTATAATAGCAACAACAACCCTCTTTCCTTCATTCCCTTTCAGGAGACTCTTTCTAGTACAAAGTTGTGAAGAGTTTATTGACTCTCTAGAAATAAAAAATATGAGATCATTACTAGGGCTATCTCACCCAACTTTCTCTGATAGCTACAGTCAAAAACTGACCCAGGTGTCAGACTAAGCTGGGTATAATACCAACATTTTCATTATCCCTTCCCTCAAAAGCTGTGAAGTCCTAGATTAACAAGAACTGAACTCAGAGGCCTCTCATAAGGAAAGTATTTTGTAAATGTAAAAGTTTTATGCAAATGTGAGCTATAGATTTATGAATGCACATATATATACACATAGGATTATGTGAAAAATACTTAACAATCAGCCCTCCAAAAAAAATTATACATAAAACATCTTTAAGTTGAATCTGCATTTTTACATTTCATTTTTAAATTTAATTATATTTATTGTAAATAAATATTTGTAATGTCTACTTATTTAGCTTTGCTGACATCTGAACAATCAGCAAAACTACAAATCAAGTCCTGATTGGCAGCATTTGCAGATTTCTAAGATACAAATTCTCACTTTGAAAATTTATAACATACTCTTTATTGCTACACAATTTTATATACACTATATATCTTTATTGCTACACAAAGGGGCATGGAACATCAAATTATGATTTCATTGAACACAGAAAAGGGGAAGATTATTAATGCTATTAATGCAGGCTACCATTTTTCTGCAATTTATACTGTTAGAAAATTCCAGGGGCAGCTAGATGGTACAATGGATAGAACACAAGCCCTGGAGTCAGGAGGACTTCAGTTCAAATCTAGCCTCAGACTTAACACTTCCTAGCTGTGTGACCCTAGACAAGTCACTTAATCCTAATTGTCTTGATTTTAAAAAAAGAAGAGGAAAGAAAAGAAAAGAAAAAAGAAAGGATCAATGAGATGTTGTCAACAGTCATTCAATCAGTCAACAAACATTTAATAGTTTCTACAATGTACTAAGTGTGAGAATTAAAAAAAAAAAAAAAACCTGGCAAAACTGACAAGTCCTAGCCTTGAAGGAATATAATCAATCTAATGGAGAAGACAACATGCTAACAACTAGATATAAACAAACTATATACAGGATACATTGGAGATAATTGACAGAGATAATACCAGCCCTCAAGGAACACATTCAATCTAATGAAGAAGACAACATGCTAACAATTGGATATAAACAAGCCATATAGAGGATAAATTGGAGATAATTAACTGGTAAGATAGTAATATTAAGGGAGATCTGGAAAGACTTTTTAGATTTTAACTGAAACTTTGAAAGATGCCTGGAAAGCCAAGAGACAGATGAGAAGGTACAAATTTTAGACAAAAGGAACCAGCCAATCAAGAAATCTATAGAACTAGATCACAGAAGACTAGATCTGGTCAGAAGACCAGAAAGTGGGGATGGGGGCAGCTAGGTGGTACAATGGATAAAATGCCAGAGTCAGGAAGACCTAAATTCAAATTCATCCTCAGATACTTAATACTTCCTAGCTGTGTGACCCTGGGCATACTACTTAATCCCAAATACCTTGCCAAAAAAGAAGATTAGAAAGTGTAAGTGACTTGCTCAGAGTCCCACTAGAATTTAGGTTTTAGTCATTTCAAATCTAGATCTTTACCCATTATGCTGCAGGACAAATTAGTGATGCATCTATTATCAAAGGCTAGCTATAAAGGCATTTCCTTTACACAAGAATACACGCTAAACATGCAACAAATTGACCTCAAAAATAATTTCAAGTGAACTTTTTTCAGTAGCTAAAGAAACTACTCTAAAAATAGTTTTCAGTTGTCTTGTTCAGAGTGACAATGCCATCAGCAATGAAAAGAGCCTGAAGCGAAAAAAATGAGGTGGGATGATGGTCTTAAGAAACCATATAAAGGAATTGGCCAAACATAAAGGTCTTCTGTGGTCTGTAAATATAGAGATAAAAAGGAAGCATCTTTTCTCAAAAGCAAGTAAAATTAATTGTGACATGTGTAGAAAAATTTAATCCTGCCAAACTTTTTGGCCCACTATATTTCTAGACCCTTATCATTTCAGTCCCAAGAAATATGTTCATGAGCTTTCTATCCCAGCTGCAAATCTTTGTTTTACTTCCAAAGAAGGCACATGTTAATTTTTTGTTCATTATTAGGAAAGAGGAAACAAATAGTTGTGATCTTAAAATTCTTTTCATTTTTTTTCATCTAGTTTTGAAAATAAACTCCAATTGCCCAATGTTTGTGTTCAAGAAAGACATTTAGTTAAGAACAGCACATTCTTTCAGTGCATAAAATCAGGTAAGGAGGGAATTTAAAAAGAGAGGAAAATATTTTGAAGGAAAATATTGTGGTAGTTTTAACTTGGTTCAATTTATATTAATGTGGTTAGCTTGCTGATAAATGTAGAAAAGAGCTCTTTTAAAAAAAAATGTACCAGAAGGTGAGAATGTTAATATGCTAATATTAGCTCTGGGGACACATTCTTTTTAAAAATATTTGGAATTGATACTGTTCATGACCATCAGAAATATTTATTGGTCCATGATCTGTCCTGAGACCTGTACAAAATAAGTTATCAAGAGATAATCCTGACTTCCAGGAGTCAAAATGGCAGAATAAGCAGTAAATCACCACAATTCTCTTATATTCACCTCCAAATAACCATAATATAGCAGCCTGTAACAAATGCTGAAATAGCAGCACCAACAAAAAGATGGAGCAAAACAATTTTTCAGCCTAAGAAACTTGGAAGATCTCCAAGAAAGGTCTATCTCACTCAGACAAAAGAGGAATGCAGTCCAAAATAGGAAGTATCCCAAGAAAATCAAGCCCCATCTTAGCAAACCAATGGGAAATCCTGAGCCCCAGTGAAGTGGAGCAGGCAAACAAACCTCAATACAAGGATGTCCCCCCCATACTATAACATTGCTATGGGAAGGAGCAGATTCTAGCTCTAAGAACCACCATATGCTTCAAAGAGCCTTGGGCAAACAGGCAACCTCCAGTAGCCATACAACCATATGCTTCAGTGTAGCTCCAGAGAAATGCAGAAACATCCCATTTTATACACACCAGAAAACATTATTAGGACCCCAGGTCAATACCAGGTAAGATGTCAGATTCCTAGAGTCTCCAGCAGCACCAGCCACCATCACCACCCTACTCCATCAGTACTGCACCAGACACAAAAGTCCTTCATGGGCCTCAGGGCATAATCAGTGCAGCACCAGATAAACAGTCAGAGCCTATAGCCCCTCACACAAGAAACCTAAGACACTGCCCCTTCCACCCTGGGAGCAGAGCTAAAATTTAAAAGAAAGGAGAAAAAGTCAAAAAAAAAGATGACCAAAATATTACAACAACAACAACAAAAATATGATGATAGAAGATTATTATAGTGATGGGAAGATCAAGACACAATCTCAGAAGAGGACAACAATGTCAAAACACCTATGGGCAAAACCCTGAAGAAAAATTGGAAATAGTATCCAAAAGACGCTTAAAAATGATGTGAGAGTGGTAGAAGAAAAAATGGAAAACAGAAACAAGTGATGCAAGAGAATTATGAAAAAAGTCAATGCCTTGAAAACAGAAAACAGTTCCTTAAAAAGCACAATTGGTCCAATGGAAAAGGAGGTTTTAAAAAAAGCTAACGAGAAAACAACTCCTTAAAAATTAGAATTGGGTTATGGAATATTATTGTTCTGTAAGAAACGACCAGCAGAATGATTTCAGAAAGGCCTGGAGAAACTTATATGAATTGATGCTAAGTGAAATGAATAGAACCAGGAGATCAATGTACATGGAAATAGAAAAATTATACAATGATCAATTCTTATGGACGTGGCTCTTCTGAACAGTGAGATGATTCAGGCCAGTTCCAATGATCTTGTGATGAAGTGAGCCACCTATACCCAGAGAGAGGATTCTGGGAACTAAATGTGGATCATTCTTTTTGTTGTTGTTTGCTTGCATTTTGTATTCTTTCTCATTTTTTTACTGTTTAATTTGATTTTTTTTGTGCAGTAAAATTATTGTATAAATATGTATGCATATATTGGATTTAACAAATATTTCTATGACGTTTAACATATATTGGACTGCTCACTATCTAGGGGAGAGGGTGGGGGAAGGGGGGAAATTGAAAAACAAGATTTTGCAAGGGTCTAAGAATTATTCATGCATGCTTTTTGAAAAAGAAAAAGCTTTAATAAAAAAATTGAATTAGGGGGCAGCTAGGTGGCTTAGTGGATAGAACCCAGGCTCTGGAGTCTGAGGAACCTGAATTCAAATGCCCTTCAGACCCTTAACACTTACTTATGGCCCTGGCCAAGGTAAGTGGAAGCTAATGACTCTATGAGACATCAAGAATCAATAAAATAAATTCAAAGAATGAAAAAATAGAAGAAAATGTAAAATACCTCATGAAAAAAAACAAATGAACTGGAAAATACATCCAGGAAAGATAATGTCAGAATAACTGGACTACCTGAAAGCTATAATCATAGTATAGCATCTTTCAAGAAATTATCAAGGAAAACTGCCCTGATATTCTGGAACCAAAGGGCAAAATGCATTGAAAGAATCTACTGATCACCTCAGGAACCAGTGGGAAATCCTGAGTTTCTGTGAAGTGGAACAGGTAAACCTCAATACAAAGATGCCCCCTCCCCATATCTCCGCATTGCCAGGGCAATTTGCGAACTCCAGCTCCAAGACTACCATATGTGTCAGCATAACCTGGGCAAACAGACAACTTCTAGTTGCTTCAGTGTAGCCCCAGAGAAATGCAGAAATACCCCCATTGGCTTCTGCACACAATAGACAGCACCATTAAGACCCCAGGTCAACACCAGGTAAAATGCCAAGAAAGAGATCCCAAAATAAAAACTCCAAAAAACATTATAGCCAAATTATAGAACTATCAGGTCAAGGAAAAAATACTTTAAGTGGCCAGAAAGAAACAATTATAAATATCAGGGAGCCACAATCAGGATTACACAAGACTTAGCAGATGCAAAATTATAGGATCAGAGGTCATGGAACATGATATTCTAGAAGGCAAAGAAGCTAGGACTACAACTAAGAATCACCTATCTGGTGAAATTAAACATAATATTCCAAGGGGGAAATGGTCATTCAATAAAATAGATTTTAAGCTTTCTTAAGAAGATTAGAATTAAACAAAAATATGATCTCTAATCAAAACCTCAAAGTCTCAAAAGTCTCAAAAGGTAAAAGAAAGCACAAAGGATTCAATGGAGCTGAACTGTTTACATCCCTATATAGAAAGATGATCCTTTCTAATATGTAAAAATTATATCATTAATAATGTAGCAAGGAGAAAGATACATAGGAGGTATGAGTATAAGTTGAATGTGAGAGAATGACAAAAAATAACAAAGGTATGAGAAAGAGGAGTACATTGGCTGCAGAAGGAAGGTAGAGGCAGAATAGGATAAATTATTTCACACAAAGATGTACCAAAAAACCTATTAGAGTAGAGGGAAAGATGGGAGGATAGGCAATGGGCATCACTTGAACTTTATTCTCATCAGTACTGGCTTTAAGAGGATATAATATACACAAGCAATTGAATATAAAAATCTATCTTACCCAAAAGGAGAAGTAGAAAGGGAGGAAATTAAGTAAAGGGAAGGAGGACTGACAAAAAGTAAGGCAGATCGGAGGAGATGGTAGATAGAACCAAAACACTAATGAAAAAGAAAAGGCTAAAAGAAGAGAGAGAACAAAAAGGAAGAAAAATAGAATGTAAGAAAATACACAGACAGTAATGAATGTGAGTGGAATGAACTATCCTATAAAATGGGAGGGAATGAACTATCCTATAAAATGGGAGCCAATAGCAAAGTAGATCAAAAATCAGAATCCTACATGTTGTTTATATATAAGACACACACTTGAAGCAGAGAGAGACATACCCAGAGTAAAGGTGAAGGGCTGAAGCAGAACCTATTTTGTTTCAGCTGAAGTAAAAAAAAAAAAAAAAAAAAAAAACAGAACTAATTAAAAGAATTAAGGAGGAATACAAGATTTTGCTAAAAGGTACCAAAGACAATGAAGTAATATCAATACTTAATATGTGTGCACTAGCTGGTATAGCATAAAAAATTCTTAAAGGAAAAGTTAAATCAATTATAGATCTATGAACAAAAAATAGACAAAGAACATGACAAACTATAAAACATATCATTTTGAGTATATTAAATTAAAGGGCTTTTGCACAAACAAAATCAATGCAACCAAGATTAGAAGGAAAGCAGAAATCTAGGGAAAAAAATCTTTACATCAAGCGTCTCTTCTAAAGGCCTCATTTCTCAAACATATAGGAACTAAATTTATAAAAATATGAGCCATTTACCCAATTGGTAAGTTGTCAAAGAATATAAACAAAGAGTTTTCAGATGAAGAAATCAAAATTATCTACAGGCATATGAAGTGCTCTAAATTACTTTTAATTAGACAATACAAATTAAAACAACTTTGAGGCACTACCTCACATCTATCAGATTAGCTAATACGACAGAAAGGGAAATTACAAATGTTGGAGAATGTGGGAAAATTAGGATATTAATCCACACTCTTGAAGAATTTGTGAAGTGATCCAACTTTTCTGAAAAGCAATTTGGAATTGTGTCCAAAGGGCAATCAAACTGTGTGTACTCTTTGACCTATATTACCACTACTAGATAGATCTATATCCTAAAGAGATCACAAAAAAGGAAAAAAAGACCTTCATGTGTAAAAATATTTTATTACAGTCTTTGCATACTGGCAAAAATGCTGAAAATTGAAAGAGTGTCTATCAATTTAAGAATGGCTAAACTTGTGATATGTAAATGTAATGGAATACTATTATACAATAAAAAAATAAATATATAAATAGGGCAATTTCAGAAAAAACCTAGAAAGATTTGTGTAAACTGATGCAAAATGAAATGAGCAGAATCAGGAAAACATTGTACACACTATCATAATATTATGTGATGATCAACTGTCAATGGCTCAGTATTTCTCAGCAACACAATGATCCAAGACAAGTACAAAGGACTCACAAAGGAAAGTACTATACACATAAATAATTGATGGATTCTGAATGCATATCAAAACATACTTTTTTTCACTTTATTCTTTTTCATGGTTTTTTGGCCCTTTTAATCTACTTCTTCTTTCACAACTATGACTAGTATGGAAATATATTCTATATGATATTACACATATAAACTATGTCAAATTGCTTGCTCTTAGGAAGAGAGGAAGAGAGAAAGAAAGCAAGAGAGGAAATTTTGGAACTCAAAATCTTGTAAAAATTGAAGCTAAAATTGCAAATGTAATTGGGGGAGGGAATAAAATAATTTTTTTTAAAGTTGTCTTTACTATACGATTTCAAGCCAAAAATTCTCCCCCAAACACTCACGAATGAGAACACTTAGAATTAGAAGCAAATAAGAAGAAGCTTCAGAGCCAAGACCTTAAATAAGTAAATTTGGCTTTGGGCAAGAATAGAAACAGAGATGAACCCTGTGATTTAAATGATATAAAGGACTCCCAGATAAGGAAATGTTTTTATCATCCCTCTGAAAGGTAAAAACACTTATAGTCAAAAGAGAACAATACATTACACCAAGATCTACTCAACCTACATAGCTTATGATAACCATGAAGAGGTCCAGGTTTGCTCTTTCATACTGTGATTCTCTGTTCTGGCTGATCTTCAGCTCTTAGAACTTCTCTGCTTGGCCCAAGAATTCTGTTGTTCAGTTACAACCACTATTGATGGTTCATATCATAGCCTAATCCAAGATTTCCTTACTATTCTATATTCTCCATCTGCTGCCAGTCTTGGGGTCACAAGCTTCCTTGAAGGATGCCAGGGGAGTGGAAAGGACACCTTTCAGGGAATCACATTTTCCTATAGCCCCTCTTCTCTCAGTATTTCTCTATAACTTTTTAGTCTCTGCTGTTTTTATCTATAAGCTTTAGAAGGCCAAGTACAAAGGTAATCTGAGGTATATGAACTAATGATGAATTGATCAGCAATTGCCAATCCATTATTATAACATGGTGTCAAGAGGCAACCATTACCACCAATCCATCATTATCAACATAGTGTCAATAAGTAACTCTTATCACTAATTTGTCATCATCAATATGGTATCAATAAGGCAACTAATACCCAGCAGATGTCAAGTGATAAATACTTTGACAAGGAGACATAAATGCCAGAAAAAAAGTCTTCAACAATGAGTGTAATGATGGCTTTGCTCTTCATATAGCTCACTCTTTTTTTCCTTCTTTCTTTCCTTCCTTTCTTCCTTCCTTCTTTCTCTTCCTCCTCTCTTTCCCTCCTCCCTCTTCTGTCCACATAAGAAATTATACTCTTACCTGCAGGTGCACTATCCAAAGGAATATAAATTTCGATCACTGAAATTTCACATATCAGGATTTATGAGCTCTATTTCTAAGTATTGTGCCTTAAACCCAAGTCAAACAACTCTCATTAATAGGCCAACATTAGGTCCCAGCCCAAGACTCTTTTAGTCATCCTTTGGGCCCTGGTGTAAATAGCAATTATTTTTGGTTGCTAAGAATCTTCTCCTCCCAGATTCTTGTGTTGTTTGTTTGTTTGTTTGTTTGTTTGTTTTTTTGTTTGCTTGTTTGTTTGGAGGTTTTTTGCTCAATAAAAGAGGTCATTTTTTGCCTCAAAAGGCTCATTTTTGCCTATCCTTAATCATTGAATGGATGCTGCCTCAGACAAATTGAGACTTGGGAAAGATCTTAGCTTAAAAAGACCAAGGTCCCCTACAGCATTTAGGGGCCATCTCTAGTCGTCCTGATCTATATCTTGCCAATGGACCCCATGGCTTCAGAGGAGAGAGTACAACTGGTGACTTTGCATAGCCCTGCCTAACTTAAATCAAATTCATTTACAAGCTATAACATCACCTTTCCAAAGTCTTCTTTAAGAGCAAAGAATAAGCAACATAATCAGTGCCAGAAAAAAAAAAAAAAAAAAATGATCATTTCATTGGGGCAATAAGAATCCAGGGGAAAAAAAATCCCATTAAAATCATTATAATTTAAAAATGTCTATATAATCTATGGCATTTTTCAGATCCCTATCAGATACAGAGTTCTGTCAATTCAAAAGAAGTACCAATAAACTTACAAGCAAGAAAACATTGCTATGTGTCTAGTTACGGGCTCTTCAATCTGTAATTATTTATAAACTTTAATTAATCAGATTTTTTTTTCCATTTTTAAACTGTTCCTGAGATTAGATGAGGCATTTCTTGAAGCACATGAAATATGAGTCACTACAGTACCAGAAAGAATAGTGAAAATTTAAATTAGAGCATTAATCAATGATGCTATAGTTTAGGGGGCTATATAATAAATAATAATGTCTGTTATAAGTCTATTAAATAGGGTGATGGCAAAGGAAGTGTTCTGTAAAATTTAAAGAGCTATATGAATGTGTAATACAGCTTTTCTTTGGAATCATGGCACCTTTTGACTTTTAGTGTTGCTGCTAACATCTCTTCAAGTGCCTAACTTCCCTTGTAAGAATCCATGTTAGCAAGAAAACTTGACAGACCAATATATTCTGCATCTAAGGAGCTTTTGTTTGTATTGAAATAAAAAAAATTCTATCCATCAAAAAGCATAGGGCCATTAAAAGTGTTTATCTATGAGGCACATTGAATATGAAATATCAAGATAATGGACCATGTTTGAAGATTGAGTATGCTGTCTCAAGAGCTATTCTCAGAACTTTTTAGTATGGCACAATCCCCTAAGTTTCCTCACTCTCAAATTATATTTGTTTGTGTTTGTTCGATATCATGGTATAGCAAATGATACATCATCCACATTTTCCTTTTCCATCTCTCTCCCTATACAATGTCCCCCAAGAAGTTCAATAATACTGAATTTGAAGGAAATAAGATTATCATGGAAGGAAAAATTGTTATAATATAATATACTTATATATAATATTATATATTTATAAATATAAATACTTATAATGATAAAGTAAATGAAACAATTTCATATAAGAGGGGATCATAGGGTTAAAGAATTAGAATGTGTAGGTTTCAATCCCAATTGGATTAATACCTGGGTAACCTTGAAAAAGGACCTTAGTTGGACCTTAGCTTCTTTTCCTATAAAAAGGAGTTGGACAACTTTATATTGAGGAGTTCTTCTGATAAAGCCCATGAAATGAGTTACCAAAATGTAAATGACAAATGAGAAGGGTACATCGTTAAGGAACAGTGGTGAACTTGAGGAAAACCAGGAAATAGTCTGGTTCAAATCAGCATCTTACACCATATTCCACAACACATTCTAAAAGGATATGTAACCTTAATATGAAAGATTATTCTGAGAAGACTATCATATACATGTCATAGCAATAGGTAGGAGATGTATTCTTAACCAAACAAGGGGTTACAGAAGATAAAATAGATAACACAAAAAGAAAATGTTTTTGAACAAACAAAATTAATGTAGCTGGGAGGAGAGAATCAATCCAATGGGGTAAAACAATCCTGTGTCAAACTTTCCAATAAAAATGTGGTATCTAAAAGATATAGATAACCTGTTGGCCATTTATATCATGTTGTAGAGATTGATTACTAATAAACAGAGACAATATTGAATTACAATATAAAAAAATCACAAAATAAAAAAGGAAAATGGAATAAAGATGTAAGAAGAACTTTAAAACATAAGAGAAAATGATTGTGGAAAAGAAAAAAAACATCACATAGACCAACTTATGACCCTAGCTATGGGCTGTAGAAAAATTTAAAAGACAGCAAAAAGGAGGTTTGAATTTAGGCTACTGAATGGGAGGAAGACCTCACTACTGGGAGAAGACGGCTGCTTAGAAAATGTTTTTCAGTCACATACAACTCTTCTAGACTCCATTTGAAGTCCATTGAAGCAAAGATACTGGAGTGGTTTGCCATTTCCTTCTCCCACACATTTTGCAGATGAGGAAACTTAGGCAAACAGTATTAAGTAATTTTCCCAGGATCATATAGCTGATAAGTGTCTGAGGCAGGATTTAAACTCATGAAGATTCTTCCTAATTCTCAGTCCCCACTCTATCCACTGCACCACCTCGCTACCATAATTTTATACTATACAAAATAAATATAAACAGAATATTAAAGATTATATGATTTTTAAAAATTATAAAACATCTAGATCAGGTACCTGTTGCACTTATGTCTAGAGGATAAAGAGATTGAGGTCATTATAAAAGATAAAATATGTAAGAGTAAGGTTGAGCATATCAATCAAATCATCTTACCGCCTTTAAAGTCACATGATCCTAAGTCCCAGTACATTAACTAAGGAATGACATTTCTTGATTGAATCAGTAAATGAACATTATATGTGAATTCTTTGAAACGACAATTTTTCAATGAGATACAGGAAATTTATCCAGATTGGGATAGGTCAAGGACATCATACCCTGTGATTCTCATATAAAAAAGGAGGAAGGTAATTCAGAACCTGGGACAGCTGAGCAAATGCAAGGAAGAGAACATTCTACTTAAGTTCCTAGAATGGATTAGATGATGGAGATAAAGAGCTCTGGACCTTTCAGAGGAAAAAGAAGAGAAAAGGTGGGTAGTGAAGGAGAGAAGAGAAAGAGGGAGCCAGAAACAAACAGAGATAAAGAAAAGAGAGACCAAAAGAAAAGCATTTCTTAAATACCTCCTATGTGTCAGGCACTATGTTAACTGCTTTGCAATGATCATCTCTGATTTTCACAATAACCTGGGAGTTAGTACTTTTATTATTACCATTTTACAGATAAGGGAAATGAAGCAGAGGAACCTTGTATGGCTTGCCCAGGGTTTCACAACTAATAAGTGTCCGAGGCCAGTTTTAAATTCAAATCTTCCTGATTTTAAGTCCATGGTTCCATCCCCTGTACCATCTAGCTGCCCAAGGACACTTTTCAACCCTCCACTAGCAGGTTTCCCCAAATCATCTGAAGGCAGCATATGTATTAAAAGCCAAGGATAGATTAGGTGAGGATTCAAAGCACCACAAAGAATCCAATAGAAAAGCTAGGGGAACATTTTGAAAATGTTAACAAAAGGGCTTCCAAGAGGTAAGAATTATCCCTTTGTTAGTTTGATTTCTTAGCTTGGATCCATGTTACTTTGAAATCTGTATATATTTATAGAAGAGTATGACAGAGACTTTGGAGGAGCAAGGGTTATTCAAATAAACTACCTTAGAATATACCTTACCTTTTCTACTACCTTAGAAAAATGTCCCTTTCTGAGAGATAATTGAATTTGGTTTATTAAATTAAATAAGTTATTAAATATAGTAGGGAACACACCAGTAGACACTTATGAACCTGTAGCATTCAATAACAAATCCTACCATGTTCCTCAGGGCTACCCCTGAGAAAATAGCTCAAACTCATGGACTACAAATAGATATTTTGTTTCCATGAAATCAATAAGTTTTATACAATCAAGAGCAACACAACTAGGATAAAAAGGGAAGCAGTCAATGAGGAGGGAAAAAAATCTTTGCACCAAAGGTTTTGATCAAAGTTTTAAATTTTGTATAAAAATTTCTCAAAATAGGGAAAACTGGGACACTGATACATTGCTGGTGGAGTTGCGAAAGAATCCAGCCATTCTGGAGAGCAATCTAGAATTATGCCCAAAAAGTTATCAAACTGTGCATACCCTTTGACCCAGCAGCACTACTACTGGGATTATATCCCAAAGAAATACTAAAGAGCGGAAAGAGACATATATGTGCCAAAATGTTTGTGGCAGCTCTTTTTGTTGTAGCTAGAAACTGGAAGATGAATGGATGTCCATCAGTTGGAGAATGATTGGGTAAATTGTGGTATATGAAGGTTATGGAATATTATTGCTCTGTAAGAAATGACCAGCAGGAGGAATACAGAGAGGCCTGGAGAGACTTAAATCAACTGATACTGAGTGAAATGAGCAGAACCAGAAGATCACTGTACACTTCAACAACAATACTGTATGAGGATGTATTCTGATGGAAGTGGAAATCTTCAACATAAAGAAGAGCCAACTCACTTCCAGTTGATCAATGATGGACAGAAATAACTACACCCAGAGAAGTAACACTGGGAAGTGAATGTAAATTGTTAGCACTAATATCTGTCTGCCCAGGTTGCATGTACCTTCGGATTCTAATGTTTATTGTGCAACAAGAAAATGATATTCACACACATGTATTGTACCTAGACTATATTGTAACACATGTAAAATGTATGGGATTGCCTGTCATCAGGGGGAGGGAATAGAGGGAGGGGGGGATAATTTGGAAAAATGAATACAAGGGATAATATTATAAAAAATATATATATAATAAAAAATTTAAAAAAATTTCTCAAAATAAAAATTCTAAATTATTAAATACATGAAAGAGTTCCAAATCAAGACACAACTAAGATTTCATCAGCAAATTGGGAAAGATGACAAACAAGAACCATTAATGAAAGGCTAGGGAAAGACAGGAACAAGAATATATTATCGTCAGAGCTATGATTTGTTCAACCATGTTAGAAAACAATTTAGAATTAATTTTTTTATAAAAAAAAGCTAAAATATTGATACATATTGACTCTAATTCCATTGTCAGATATATTCCCAAAAAAACTCAAAGGCAGAAAGAATAACTAGATAGATAAGGATATACACATATGTATATATGTGTGTGTATATATATATATATATATGTATATATATATATATATATATTATGTATACACACATACATAAGAGATAATTGAGAGAATTGCATTTCTTATGAAGCAAGAACTGGAAACAAAGTAACTATCCATAGATTACAGAATGTTTAATCAGAGTTGTGGTACATGAATATAACTGCCTGTGATTGTGCTGTAAGAAATTACAAATATGACAAATACAGAGAAATATGAAAACACTTATATGAACTGATGCAAAGTAAAGGTCAACATGGAAACTATACATATAATGATTACAACAATGAAATTACAACCAACAGCAAAACAATCAAAACAATGCTGCCAAATATGACTCCAAGGAAGAGCTATGAGAAAGCACCATACATACACTGGCATGTGTTCATATCCCTTCCTTGCAATGGTAGAGAACTATGAGAGTGGAATCCTGTTGATAATGTCAGATTATTTAATGCACTGTTTAGTTTTCTTGGATGCTTTTTTCCAATTTTTTTTAGTCTATGTTATAAGAAATGGATATATTGGGAAATATAGACCTGGTCAAAAAATATCAATAAAATTATCCTAAGGGGGAGAAAGGACTATCCAAAAAAAAAATGAGTCTTTAGAAATTTCCTATTCTAAGATTTGTAGATGAAGAAGCTGATTTATAGAAATATATCTTACCCAAGATCCCACAAATATAAGTAGGAAAGTTTAGATTCAAAAGATTCCAATTAAATTTTTAAAAGTTATCCAAATAAAAATTATTTGGCAAATAGATAGTGTATTAGGTAGAACCTTGAGCCTGGAATCAGGAAAGCCTAAATTCAAATCTTTCCTTAAGCATTTTCTAGCTATATGATCCTAGGCAAGCCACTTCACCATGGTGTGCCTCAAGTTTCCCCATTTATAAAACAGAGTTAACAATAGCACCTACTCCCTATGATTGTTGTAAGAATCAAATAATATAACTTATGTAAAGCACTTAGAACATTGTCTGACACATAATTTTAATAACTGCTTGCCTCCTTCCTCAATAACAATCATGTTAATTCATATCATCATCCTCCTAGTTTTCCTCCTTAAAGGTCAACCTATGATCCATGCTTGGGGCAGCAAGCTCAAAATAGGGGAATGCTAATCACAGTGATGTCCAGAGGAGGATTTCATGGTCCCTGAAAAGTAGATGTCAAGGCATTCTTTATGAACACTTTATGAACATGAAATTGAGCTCTGGAGACAATACTGAATTCTTACTCACAACATCCCATCTTCCATCTCTATGTGTTTGCACACGAGGCATTTGTGCCTCCTTAATTCTACCTCAAAGAATTCCTCTGACTTTCTTTAAAATGTAGCTCAAGCAGTATCTTCTGTATAAAGCCTTTTTTGGTAGTGCCCTCCCTCCCTAAACTACAAATCCACTGGTTTGGATTTATTTCATATTTGTAAGATATATGCATATGGACTTATCTCCCCCATTAGAATGGCACATAATGGGTGCTATGTAAAAATTAGTAATTGAAAATCAAACATTTAATGTAGCACAATGACCAAAATAAGCATTTAGATATCAATCAGAAACGTTGATTTCTTGAGAAAGAAACAGAACAAATTCATAAGAAAAGAGAATGGAGAAAATGTCTGATCTGCATCACTGCAAGAAGTCTATACAAGTTGGGTCCATCAATGACATTACATACATAACAATGAATCAGAAAAACTTCATAAGGTTGAATAGATGTCACTGTCCCAAACCTCAGTTTCCAACCTACATGGAATGAAAAGCTTTTGAAGCATAAAAGTCTGGCTAAAAAGACCTTGTGGGAAACATTCCTGTCTGTTATGGAGTTGTTTCCAGAATGTGTTTGTACCATCCATTTCAGCAATGTTCATTGAATGTTTCTATCAGGACATCAATTTATTCCAGGACTATTACTATCTGAACTTCTTGAAAAAATGAGAACAAAAAAAATCATTTTAAAACTATGCTTTCAATGGATTGTTAGAGAAACTGATCTACAAGCTATATTAAATCAAAAACTTTCAAAACATAGAAACAGAGCCAAACATTGACCGACACATAACACCGTATACCAAGATAAGGTCAAAATAGGTTCATGATCTAGGGATAAGGAATAATATTATAAATAAATTAGAAGAACATAGGACAGTTTACCTCTCAAACCTGTGGAGGAGGAAGGAATTTCTGACCAAAGAAGAACTAGAGATCATTATTGATCAGAAAATAGAAAATTTTGATTACATCAAGTTAAGAAGCTTTTGCACAAACAAAACTAATGCAGACAGAATTAGAAGCTAAGACAATAAACTAGGAAAACATTTTGGCATTCAAAAGTTCTGATAAAGGCCTAATTTCCAAAATATAGAGATAATCGACTCAAATTTATAAGAAATCAAGCCATCCTCCAATTGCTAAATAGTCAAAAGATATGAACAATTTTCAGATGAAGAAATTGAAACTATTTCTAGTCATATGAAAAGGTGCTCCAAATCATTATTGATCAGAGAAATGAAAATTAAGACAACTCTGAGATACCACTACACACCTCTCAGATTGGCTAAGAGGGAATGTGGGGAAAGTGGGATACTACTACATTGTTGGTGGAACTGTAAAGTGATTCAACCATTTCTCAGATTGGCAAGATGACAGGAAAAGACAATGATAAATGCTGGAGGGGATGTGGGAAAACTGGGATACTGACACATTGTTGGAGGAACTTTGAATGAATCCAACCATTCTGGAGAGCAATTTGGAACTATGCTCAAAAAGTTATCAAACTGTGCATACCCAGTGTTACTACTGGGTTTCTATCCCAAAGAGATCTTAAAGGAGGGAAAGGGACTCACATGTATAAAAATGTTTGTGGCAGCCTTTTTTATAGAAACTGGAAAGTGAATGGATGCCCATCAATTGGAGAATGACTGAATAAATTATGGTATATGAATGTCATGGAATATTATTATTCTGTAAGAAATGACCAACAGAATGATTTCAGAGAAGGTTTGGAGAGACTGGTGCTAAGTGCTAAGAGCAAAACCAGGAGATCATTTGTACATGGTAAAAACAAGACTATATAATGATCAATTCTGATGGACATGGCTCTCTTCAATAGTGGATAGATTCAGACCAATTCCAATTGTTTAGTAATGAAGACAGCCATTTATTTACACTCAGGGAGAGGACTGTGGGAACTGAATGTGGACCACAACATAGCTTTTTCACTCTTTCTGTTATTGTTTGCTTGCATTTTTGTTTTCCTTCTCAGGTTTTCTCTTTCTTTCTAGATCTGATTTTTCTTGTGTAGCAAGGTAACTGTATAAATATGTATACATATATTGGACTTAATATATATTTTAACATATTTAACATGAATTGGACTACCTGCCATCTAGGGAAGGGGGTGGGGGAAAGAAAGGGAAAATCTGGAACAGAAGGTTTTACAAAGGTCAATGTTGAAAAAATTACCCATAAATATGTTTTGTAAATAAAAAAACTATAATAAAAAAGAAAGAAAGAAAAAGAGCTAAAGAAGTTGCTTCTCCTTTAATGTATTCAAATATGCAGGACATGGCCATGTATGTTAACTCTCCGCTAGAAATTGTCAAAGAAGTGATTTCCTATTGGTCCACAGCCTTTTCTTCATTGACATTGCAGCACACTAAAAGTCATTTCAACCTCTATGTGTTTTCCTGTCTTTCTAATTATCAGATAAAACCTTTAAATAAGCCTGCAGCTCAAATGGGGCCAAATTTGTATAAATTCTCATCTTGAACCCACAATAATCATGTTTATGAACAATATATTACAATTTTACCACAAAACATTAGACTGTCTTCTCAAGAATTTATAGCAAGTCATCAAAGTACTCTGAAAGCATCTGAGAAATGAAACTAAATTAATTACATGTCAACTGAGGTTACTAAGTCAAGAAATTCATTATCCACATTCTGAGGAACATAAATCTATTTTAAGGAGGAATTGAACCTTCTAATAGCAATAAAGTTATATACATGTATATGTTTGTGTGTGGGTATGTATACATACACACATATAGATAGATAGATAGATAGATAGATAGATAGATAGATAGATAGATAGATATAATGGATAGTTAGAAAATAGAAATCTGTCTAAATGGTTAATTGGTCCCAACTTTCAGGAGGAAAAAAATAGAATTAAAATTTGTAATCTCTGTGACATACTACAATTATCAGCCTTAGGTATGCCAAGGCCAAAAAAAGTTTTGGAAAAAAAACCAAATGCCAAAAACTTTTATACTACCATAATTATGTAGCAGGCAGTATATCACCAAAGGGGAAAAGATAACCTGGTTATCAGACAAAAGAAGACCATGGAGTGGCTTCCAAGACTGATGCTGATGGCATTCTACTTTGAGAAATTAAGCTAGGGTCCCAAATTCAGGTCATCATTGGCAACACATGCATTCCTAGGAGAATAGCCAAGTTCTTCCTATCTGAACCACTGATGATTTTACCAGGCAACCTAGAATTGCCCCTAATGGATTTTCAAGATAATTTGGGCTGGCTACCCTCAGTCAAAAGGCTGATCAGCCCTGCCTAAAAGCAGGGAAAGGCTCAAAGTGACCTTGGGGGTTTGTTCCAGTCCTAGGATTCCAGGATTAGGTTTACCATAGTTACTTGAGACACAGAAGTGAAAGAAGCTGGGGTGCATCAAAATCATGGGGGTGGAATACTTCAATGATAAAGGAAAAAGAAAGTTCATGCTGATAATATGCTATATAAATATCATATATAAAAAACTTAAAGCATGTAATAACAGAATGTAATAAATGACCATGGCAAATATTTGCTTAGTTCTCTTTGGCTATAGGAAATTCAACACCATAAATGATTCAAGTCCTAAGATATTTTTTAAGCCATCATTCAGTCAATAATTTCAACTTTACCATCCATCAAACACCTCAATACAAATTGATAACAAATGGAACTAATTTGAATATCCAACTATTTTATTTCCCATACCTTGGAAAATGATTCAAAGTTCAGTACTTTGCAAGCAGAAGGAATTTAAAAGAGGTTTGTTGAATGATTGAGGATATACAGTCGAAGAAACTAAAATTAGAAGCTTAATGACCCTCAAACTGGACCCATCTTTGGGCAATCACTTGTGAAATGTTATCAACATTGCATTTTGTAGGGAAGTAAACCAGAGAGAAGAAGAGAAGGCTTCAGATCATTTTGAGTATTCACCTAACTACATATAACTGGAATCAAGAAGAAAAGAGTTTGTGTCCTATCTTAAACAGTCATTTTGTGACTCCTAACTAAATCTCTCAGGCTCAATTTCGTTATCTGTAATGAGATGATAAAAGCACTACCCCGATGAATGGTTATGAAAATCAAATGAGATAATATCCAAAAAGCATTTCATAAACCTTAAAGTCTGGGATGGGATAGAATGGAACAAGCATTTATTAAGTACCTACTATGTCCCAGAAACTAGACTAATCATTTTATAAATATCTCAACAATGAGAAATAAGTGCTGTTATCTATTTTACAATAGAGAAAACTGAAGAGAACAGAGGTTAAGTGTTTTGCTTGGAATTAGGTAGCTAGTATCTGAGGCTGGATTCGAACTCAATTCCAGGCCCAGCAGTCTATCCACTAAACCACTTAGCTATCTCTGCTATAAATGCCAATTATCATCATCATTTTCATCATCATGGTAATTTTTATTGTATCATGTTTGTTGTTTGATCAAGCAGACTTTAAAATTATCAAAAGAAATTCAGGACAAATGAGCAGTCAGAAGATGGTATTAACACCATGATGGAGACAGGGAAGAATGGCAAGGAAAAAAAAAACCAGGAAAATGTAGAACTAAATCCAACCAGAAAAAGATCAATATGTCCCATTCATATCCATAGCAGAGGGAAGGGAGGTGTTGAATATGATAGGGAGGAATGGTCACCACTACAATAAATCTTGGCCATGTTTTCCCCAAAAATAACTCACAGCAACCCCAGTGTGGTTCCTGAAGAAGAAAGGTAGTAATCAGAGAGATTTTTTGGCAGGTTCTCCAGTTTTTATAGCATGCTCAGATGTCCCAAACTTTGTGTGTCACCAGAGCTTATCTTCATTACCCAATAAGGAGAGTCAGCAAGAGTACCCATAATTACCCCCCAAGAAGCCCACAATTCCATCTCATGAGTCAGAAATGAAAGGCTTTTTGGAAGAAGGGAGGGATTAGATTAGTCATGTGAAAGCACACAGATGTGCATTTGTCTTTGATGGAGATGGAGATGGAGAAATGGGTCATGATTGGAAATCTGAGTCATTTGAAGAAGCTCAGTTTCTAGCAACATCAGACCCAACTACAAGACAAGAATCAATGTTTCCAAAGGGTAGTATGGGAATAAGGATAGAAACACTGCCCCCTTTCCCTAGCAACATAGGTCATCTCTCTGTTTACATCAGAAGTTAAAATATATTTATTAAGTACCTCCATCTACTGTAGGTACTTGAAAAGGTCAAATGGATGATAATAAAATTCAGGTTCTCTATAGTTATTATTCCTGAAAAATTTTTGCTGTGCCTTTAACAATTAATTATGTAGAAATTAATCAGAAATGTACAATTTGATCCAATTCAGATGTTAGAAGAATGTATATAATATAAGGTTTCCTATCAATGGCATCTCTGAGAAGCCAACAACTCATTACTATCAGAAGGAAAGGAGAAGGGATGGGAAAGGACTTGAAGGTAGGTGATATTTTGATTTTATAGTTGAGGAAACTGAGGCAAATAGAAGTTAAGTGACTTCACAAAGATCATAGAGTTAATAAGTGTCTGAGACAGGATTTGAACTCAGATCTTCCTGAGCTGAAGCCCATTACTCTATGTATTGTGTCATTCAAGCAACTCTGTAGAAAGAAATATATATATATATATGTATGTATGTATGTATGTATCCTTTTTAGGCAAGAAGATACCTCTAAATATTAAGGTATTCATTTTATCACATTTAATGTTCAAAGAAAGTCATTAGCGCATACATACTTCTTTTCTCTGTGTCTATTTCCTGTTTCCTTATATATATTCTCTCTCTTTCCATAATCCTACCTCTTTTCCCTGGAAAAAGTCAGCCAGGCTCTTGGATAATTACTGCTATAATTATTATTCATAAAAATGGTTCTATGGTTACAATGATTAAAGGGAACTTCCATATGAGGAAATTCCTTCTATCAATGCTTTTGTAAAATCAGCTTTTAAAAAATCTTTAATATTAAGGATTTGCCTTGATTATTAAAAGGTTAAAAACTTACCCACTCATTTGATTAGTATGGTTCAGAGATGAACCTAGTTTTCCCATTTTCCTAGGCCAGATCTCTATCCATTATTGATAATAATGTAAAAATCAGGCCTCTAGCCTGAGCTGGGACAATTTGTGGAAGAACCAGTCCCACCTAAAACAAGTTGACTTAAACTGAAGTGTTTCCTTAGAATTATAAACAAGTTCTTAAAGTCAAAGGTTTGTTCTTAAGTTCTATACAAAGTTTTTTAATATTAGTTCGTAGTTAATAAAGAAAACTACCTTTTAAGTCCCCAAGTTGATTCAAAAGTATCATGAAGTAGGAATAGAAAATAAATTGGATTTCAAGTCAAGACTGAGTCTCAGTTTCCTCATGTGTACAATAAGGATGATAACACTTGCACTATCAATGTAGCTGGGATTCTGTGCAAAAGGTGTTTCATAATTTGAATTATATGATTTTGTAAACTTTACAATCATTATATTTGGTCCTAGATTGTGATGTCAGTTTTGTAAGAACTCTTTCCATAGATAGAGTGACAATTTAAGATCTGCCTAGAGAATTTGCAGGTCTTGCCTAGGGCCACACAATTATTATGTGTTAGAAGCAAGACTTGAACCTTCCCTCAGGCACTCAGGCAACCTACTTACCAAGTCAGAAAGTGAATTGATAGAAGGGAATTCCCTGCTGAGGAAATTATTGGTTTTATAGGTTGTTTTAAAAGTTCCTTTATAAGATCAATAGACCAAAAAGTTGAAGAGACCTTAGATATGTGCTGATCTCTAAATCATATGGGCTAGAAATAAAAAGAAATTATAAATAATTATTTGTAAAGTCCACATGCCAAAATAAAAACAAAAAAACTTTCTTTCCTTCCTACTCCACAAGATCTATGACTTGCTCTCACTGTCCAAGACAAAAGACCTAAGGGATCCAAACTTAATAAGTAAGAATGAGGCAAGTAGAATTCTTCCTTATCTCTTAATAGCAACAAATTTCAAGAATTTATCTTTTCTTCATCACTTTTTTATCTTTTAATAGCAACAATTTGTTAGAATTTATCTTCTCCCCATCAGTAATTTTACACATACACACAGTGTAATGATGGATGATGTGGGTGCGTGTGTATATGGATGTGCAGCATAAAGTATAACTTCTTTTAAAGGTGACTATAATATTCCTAATTATGTCAATGAGGCAAATTCATTACCCAAAGAGATAATTTTTTTTTCTAAGCAACTACCAGAAAATGTTTACCCAAAGACAATGAACAAAAGTTTTGCTTATTGCCTAGAAAGTATTTTCTTTTGCTTGCAAGAATGTCAGCAATAAGTTATTATAATTATAATGTTACATGTAAGGGTACTATAATATTCATAATGGAGTATATTATAATAATTAAACTTTTATGATAAATTTAAGATTTGTAGAATCCTATCATCAGTCTGTCCATATAAATAATAATAAGTACTTACTATATACCAGGCTCTGTGCTAATAACTAGGGTATAAAATGAGGTAAGACAATACCTACTCTCAATGAGCTCACAATTTAATATGGAAAACAAACAAAATATAAGCAAACAAGATTCATAGGTGTGTACATATATATCTGCTTGTATACAACATGCAAACATACATGTTTATACATAATACATATATTCGTATAAACACACATACATTCAAATATATATGTACACATATAATTCATATATACTCACACATATATAAAGAGTATAAAATAACTAAAACAATAACAATTAAAATTTTAAGAAGGCCCTGTTAACCAGAAAAGAAGAAAGGGAGGAAAATGGAAGGAATAAGTAAAAGAAGGAAAGTTATCACCCTAACTATTCAGAGAAATCTTCAGGAAACTAATGAATGGGGGCAGCACTTCCAACTACATATGAGGATACCCATCAGAAACATTTTTAAGCTAAGTTTCTGAATTTACTTGATTTGCTGTGTGAAAATAAATAAGGGGGCTTACCTATTCGCACCACTCCTTCATTACCCGCCTGAAAGGGGAAAGAGAAAAAAGAAAGAAAAAAATTACTTGAGGTCCTGTCCTGTCAAATAAGCATTTTCTCCGGAAAGTTTTCTACTTTCAAGTATTGATTTTCAGAAACTAGCTAGGCACTAAAACTATGCTGAGTGAAAGTCTTGTCACAATTTTTTTCTGCCTTAATTCTTCAATGATATTGTCTATAACCATATGTCAATGTATTTACATAATTGTACACACACCCAAACTCTTCCACTTCAGGGACCCAACTAAGTCCTCTTAACTCTGAATGTTGTATTCTGAAAATCACTGAATCTGGGCCAGGTTGAAAAGATTAAAAGGAAGAAGATTTTGGTCAGGAAAGGAAGTGTTTAAATTACAAAGGCGGGATGATAGAGGGGGTAGGGTTGCTGAAGGTCACTGGGAATGGGATTTGTCGTGGAAAAGGACAGAGCTCCCGGGATCTGAGCTCAGGGAAGAATCACAACAAATCAGTTTCTCTAACTTATAGCTTTGGCTCAGAGTAGGCAGATTGGAAGACGCGAAGCACACTCAGCAAAGCCTGAGTGCGTGCATACCACAGTCTTCCTGTCCATATTTTATTTACAAAACTCAGCTCCTTCCTTCGATTTAGAGTGCTCAAGGACTCATCTAAGTTTACAGCATTCACCTTGAGTCTCCAAAGAGTGGGGGGAGGGGAAAGAGGGTGAAAGAAAACAGAACTTAGTTTTTTTTTTTTGGTTTTTTTTTTAGAAAGAGGGGAGGAGGAGGAGGAGCTGTAGTGGAAGGGGCTGCGGAGGAGGGAGGAGAGAAGAGGGAACAGGGAACAGGGGTAGAGTGGTGGGGCAAGAAAATGTAAAAGTCAGGAAACGTTTTCAGGCCCCCCTCCCCATCTGTCAAACCCCAAACCGGGCAGCGATTCTCCGTGCACACGTGTATAACTGGCTGTTGGGTCCATCCTCGTCGATTACAATCACGAGAGAAAGAAAATCCAGGGAAAACAGGATAGGACGGAAGGAGGCAAAAGGAAGAAATTAAGGAAACTCTCCTCTAGGATCTCATTCATGATCTGACACTTAGGGGCAGGCGAATCCCAGATTTCCAAAAGGTGGATGGAAATTTGCCCCCCCCCCCACCAATAATTCTTCTGGTTATTACATAGTGGGCAGGAAGATTTTCTGAAATCTCATGCAGTTAATTGTTTTTAAAAGAAATACCACACACATACACACATACACATCCATCCATCCATCCATCCTTCCGTCCTGATCCAATCGTCACTTTTGGATCCTGCAAAAGAGAGCTAAAAGTGGGAGGAGAAATCAACTCTTTGAGGGGGGGGAGGGAGGAAGAGTTGAGTTTGTTTGTTTGTTTGTTCCACTTACTTGTCCATCAGCTGAAGTCCTAACCTCTATCAGAGCAGCTGCTACCAACCAAAGGGACAGGAGGACCATCACGAGTCGATTTCACTTTTCAACTACTTGGGCAAAGCAAAACTCCCCAAAAGGGGGCGGGGGAGGGGGAGCAACAACAACAACCCAAAAAAAAGTTTCTTTAAAAAAAAAAAAAAAAAAAAAAAAGGAAAACATAAAAAAAAAAAGACTTGCTCTTCTGCGCTTTCCTTCACCGAAAATGAAATTTGAGCTTTTATCCCAGCCTCCTTCCCCACCCCCACCCCCTCCTCCTCTGCAGCTTCTCTCCCCCCTTTGCTCTTAAACCCAGTGTGCAAGGAGAAAAAAGGAGAGTGAGAGAGAGTGAGTGAGTGAGTGAGTGAGAAAGACAGAAGAGAGGCTGGTCAGGAAAGAGGAGGAGAAGACTGAGGGGCGGCTTTCAGCGCGATCCCCAAGCAGTTGGGCTCAGTTGGGTTTTGCCCTGGGCTTTTCAATCAGTCCTGGTCCCTCCGGGCAGAGCCGAGGACGCCTGGGTCTGGCGTTAGCAGGAGGGAGAGAGGAAAAAAGAGGGAGAGAAGAAGGCAGAGGGAGGGAGGTAGCCAGACCCGGGGGCGGGGGCGGGAGGCGCGGGATGGGGGTTGGGGGGGCGGAGGAAGGAGAGCGCCCCTCGCTGACTCCCGTGGCTCTCTGAGCTGCAATCTGCTCCCTCATTGCAACCTGCGGGGCGCTAATAAAGCAGCACGAGCTCCTCCCTGCACCACCGCGGTGGGAGCTGCCCCTGCCCACGTCACACACACTCACACACACACACACACACACACACACACACGCACGCACACACACACGCACACACACACAGGCACACACACACACACACACACACACACACACACACACACACACACACACACGGCCTGCTTAGGGCTGGGGGATCTGGAGCCGACTCCCCAGAGAGCAGGAACAACAGGAGCCCGGAGCAAGCGGGGGCAGCGTGAAAGGAAAGATGCGTGCATGCATGTCGAAGTGCATGCATGATCTTGCGTGTGCATATATGCATGCGTGCTGCGAGATCGCTCAGAGCTCCAGCACTGTCCGACTGCTTTTTAGGAGACTGGGTGAGGGGATGGGACTCCTTGGCTTGAGTTGGGGGTGATCGCTGCAAACCCAGAGAAAGTATGGAGGCGATCAAGGAAGCAGAGCGGGGCAGAATCCAAGGCGGAGGATGGAAGAAATGCAGAACTACTGGGCTGCCCGGAGAAGCCCAGCTCCCACAGAGGAAGGAGCCCAGAAGCAGCCGCGGGGCTGCAGAAATCAGAAGTTTCCCCCTGAACGCGGGGCACCGCGTCGCGGGGGTGCTCGGTGCCACAGGATTCCTTCCGCTGGGGGATCCCGAGCTTGAGCCAGTGAGGGAGAAACATCCCACTAAGGCTTGTAAAGCGTTGCTTTATCTCACCTGGACGACAAAATAGAAGTTTCGTCTCATCTAACGTTTTGCTAGATGCCTCAGAGCTTCTGTTGTTCAGTCGTGTCCGATTGTTCGGGACCCATTTGAGATTTTCTTGGCAAATACAGAGAGATTTGCTATTTCCTTCTCCAGTTCATTTTACAAATGAGGAAACTGAGGCAAACAGAGGAGAGGTGCCTTGCTCAGGATCACACAGCCAGTAAATGTCTGAGGACAGAATTGAATTCACAAAAATTAGTCCTTCTGGTTCCAGATATTCTATCTACTTGGACATCTGCCTGCCCTGTCCTGTCTCTAGAAAACCCTAAATAAATGTTTTCTCAACTTAATTGTTCTTTGCTGGGGGATGGATGTTGACCACCTTGCTTTTAAACAAAAGTTACTCAAGTTTGCAGCAACACATTAAAAATATATTTAATATTTTACTAATAGTAAAAAATAATTTCTCTCCACTCAGTCAATCAACTGGCAGTTATTAAATTTCTATTGTGTACAGAACACTGTTCTAAACACTGGATTACTGTATCCTTTTACTTCAGGACTGTCCTGAAATCTATTCTCAAAGTTTTATAAGTCCATGAACTCCAGTTGAAGATAGAAGGGTTTTAACTTCATCACAGTAATTAATGTGCTTGCCTTAACCCATTTAAGAAACTGTAAGTTCCTTGAGGGCAGAAACCACATTTTAAAAATAATAATAGTTTTTCTTTACCAGATATTTGCATGGGTAATTTTACAACGTTAACAATTGCCAAAACTTTTTTTTTTCCAATTTTCCCTCTCTCCCCCCCCCCATTGGCAGGTCGACCAATACATGTTAAATATGTTAGAGTATAAATTAAATACAATACATGTATACATGTCCAAACAGTTGAAAAACCACATTTTAAAAGAAATCTTTGTACCCCCAGAACTTAGACATGGAAGGCATTTAATAAGTGATAAATTGAATAGGATGTGCCAATTCTATTCAATACTGTTGGTACTGATATGATTTAAAAGACATGGAGAAAGATTCAATCTGTGATTCAATTTTTATAGGGGGCTCTGGATAAATATTCTGCCAATATAGGTAGTATAACTAAAGGTATGTAAACAACAACAATAATAATAGTTAACATATATATTGTGCTTACAATATGCCAGGCACTGTGCCAAGTGTTCTATGATTATTATTTCATTTGAGTCTCAAAACGTTGAAAGGTATATGCTATTGTTATCTCCATTTTACAGATAAACTAAGGTGAACAAAGATTAAATGAGTTGTCCGGTGTCTGAAGCTGTATTTGAAGACTTTCCGACTGCAGGCCTAATGCTCTTTTCTTTGTACCTGTATTCCCCCAAGTATATGTCTTTACATTGTACATGTAAATACATTTATATAGAAACAGATGTATATAAATACTATATTTGCAGATCATTTGGAGGAGGGAGAAGAATAGCTCAGGTTTATGAGTTCTGGAAATTCCCCAAGAGTAATTTATTCTTAATTTAATATTAACATTAGTTTGCTCTGTGAAAAAAGATATGATTATTTGTCATTAATAAGTATTTCAAAATTAGGAAGCATAGTAATATTGCATGTTTACCTTGTAAGCAATTATTTTCCTACAAACTAGTATTTTGTAGAATTGCACAAATTTACTTTAAATTTACTTTAAAATTGGAGACTTTTAAGGTGATGTTTTCTTTCTAAAAGTTTTTGCAATTTTTTTCAGAATAGTTTTTTTTTAATTTGATGATACAGCAGATACATTTACTTAAATGAACTTTCTCCGATTTCTCCCTAAAATAATTACCTCATATTTACTCTACATAGTAATTATCTCATGAATACTCAATATTTACTTACAATATTTACTATATATTACAATATAATACATACATACATATATATATATGTATAGATAGATAGATAGATAGATAGATGTATAAAACTAAGCTCCTTCAGAGCAGATGCTATTGCATATTCTTCTTCCCAGTTCCTAGCATATCACAATTACTTAATAAAAGCTAATTCATTAATTGATTGATATTTTAAAAGTCATTTAGAGTTTGCAGAGTGCTTTACCTATATTATCTCACTTATTCTTATAGCATCCTGTGAGGCACACACATGAGGTATATACAATGGGTATTTTTGGTCCATTCTCAGAGGATCAGTGGCATCATGAGGGAGCCTTAACTCACATGTATGTGAACTGGATTTAAGTTAAGCTGAGCTGTGCAAAGTCATAAGCCTCACTCTGTCTTCCTAGTGCTCAAGCCAGAGGCAAGATAAAATCAAGACAAGTAGAAATGGCAGGTATTTTACAGATAAAGGAATTATGCTTTATAGAAACTGACTAGCTCAAGGTAACTCAACCAGTAAATGCCAAAGCAGAAGTGGACTCAAACCTAAATTACTTCTATCTCCCTGCCCAGCATTCTTTCCACTGACATTGTCTCTGCCTTCTGGTGTTCATTGGACTCACCAGTTGAATCTAGTGATCATCATATTTGTATCTCAACAGAACTTAGAATTTGACATTTGAATTAATTTCTTTTCAATGAATTCTATAGAAATGGGTTTCATCTTCCATCTTGTTCAATCATATCCCTTTTGCTTTTCTTGTCTTTTCACATTAATAAATTGGTCAGTCTGTACCCCATCAAAAGAGTTTTTAAAAGGTAAGCAGACATTGCTCTGTGTATATATCTGTTCTATCAAGATAAAGACAATCATCTGGTTGTGCTTAATAATCTAGAAAGTATTTCCATGATTGATTACTGGACAATAAAAAGCCAGCTTTTCAGTCACTTGATTAGTTTAAACTAATTTTTAATAGTTTCCCAAATTAGTTTTACAGTTTCCATTGCCCACAAAAATAATAGAAGTTACATGTGCCATTTAGCCAAGGTAGCCTTTTTTCTTTTTCTTTTTTTCATTTAATAGTATTTTTTTTTCAATTGCATGTAAAGATAATTTTCAAGTTTCATTTTCTAAGACTTTAAGTTTCAATTTTGTTTCTCTCTCCCTCCCTTTCCTCCCTCCCTCCCCAAGATAGCAGGCAATCTGATCTCAGTTATACATATAATATATATTTCCATTTTAAATATTTGTGAAAGAAAAATCAGAACAAAAGGGAAAAATCACAAGAAAGAAAAAACAAAACAAAACAAAAAAGTGAAAATAGTGTGTTTCTATCTGCATTCATTCCCCATAGTTCTTTCTCTGGATGCCGATGGCATTTTCTATCCCAAGTCTATTGGAATTGCCTTGGATCACTGTTTTATTAATAAGAGCTAAGTCTGTCATAACTGATCATCATACATTCTTGCTGTTAATTAATTATATAATGTTTTCCTAGTGCTGCTTACTTCACTCAGCATCCGTTCATGCAAGTCTTTCTCAGCTTTTCTGAAATCAGCCTGCTCATCATTTCTTATAGAACAATAATTTCTACTATATTCATATATTATAACTTATTCAACCATTCCCCAATTCATGGGCATTCACTTAGTTTCCAAATTCTTGTCACTACAAAGGAGCTGCTACAAACATTTTTATACATGTGAGCCCTTTTCCCTTTTTTATGATCTCTTTGGTATACAGACCCATTAGTGGCACTCATGGATCAAAGCGCATGCACATTTTTTAAAAAAATACATATTTTTATTTTCTCCAGTAATATATAAAACAATTTTTAACATTTGATTTTAGAATTTTGAGTTCCAGATTCTCCCCCTTTCTTCCTATACTCTCCATTGAGAAGGCCCATGTGAAGTTATGCAAAACATTTCCATAAAAGTCATGTTGCAAAAGGAAACATAGATTTCCCCTCAAAAAAAAGAATTTTCAAGAAAAAAAAAAGAAAGTTTAAAAAAATCTGCTTCAGTCTGTGTTCTGACACAATCAATTCTTTCTCTGGGTATGGATAGCATTTTTTTCATCATAAATCCTTCAGAGTAGTCTTGGATCATTATACTGCTGAGAATAGCAAAGTCATTCACAGATAGCACCTCACAACTTCTTATTAACATGTTCAATAAGAACACTTTGCTTGAGCTCATGGAGAACTTTTCTGATAGCAATCTGCTCATCATTTCTTATACAACAATCTTATTCCTTCATAATCCCATACCACAGTTTATTCACCTATTCCCCAATTCATGGCCATCCCCTCAATTTCTAATTCCTTTCCCTGAGAAAAGAGCAGCTATAAATATTTTTATATGTATAGGTTCTTTTCCTCTTTTCAAAAAATCTCTTTTAGGATTAATAATACTACTTAATAGTAGTATTATTTTTAGACTAAAGGATATGTATGATTTTACAATCTTTTGGACATAGATAATATCTTTTGATCATTTATCAATTGGAAAATGGCTCTTATTTTTTTAAATAAATTTGATTCAGCTCATTATACATTTGAGAAATGAGGCCTACGTCAGACAATCTTGCTTCAAAATTCTTTTCATAATTACTATTGCTAAATGACCAGTCCCTCTCCCTAAGGATCATATCAACATCGTATATTGCAAAAGGACTTTCTACCTGCCATACACTGTCTATCAGGGTTCTCAAACTAAGCCCATGGGCCAGATGAGGCCCGCTGGGGACGTTTATGCGGCTGCCAGGTTATGGCAAATGGGCTGAGGGATGGAGACAGTGTGAGTTTTTGTTTTTATTATAGTCCCGCCCTCCCACAGTCTGAGGGACAGTGAACTGGCCCCTATTTAAAAAGTCTGAGGACCACTCACTCTAAATCATTATTGTAATTGGCTTCTTTTGTTTTCCTGAGGCAATTGGAGTTAAGTGATTTACCCAGAGTAACACAGCTAGGAAGTATTACGCATCTGAAGCTAAATTTGAATTTAGGATTGTAGAATGTCACAGCCAGTGGGGAAACTTTGGGTAAGGTATAAGACCCTTCAGCCCAGAGGGAACCTGCTAACAACGTCTGGTTGGGCTCTCCATCCCCCCTTAGGGCTCTCAGCCTTCCTAAGAAGTCAGGGGGCAGTGACAACCTGTGTTGAGACTGAAGCAGAGTGATACCAGGTGGCAAACTATGGACAATAGCAAGTTGTTTATGTGGTCCCACGTGAGCAGTGTTGCTTTTGTTACATTATATATATGGGATAGTCCTTGAAATAAACGGTCTCCATTTTTCCACTATCCTCAGGAGTCCCACCTTATCACTTCTCCACTAGGAAGGTATATTTTAATCACCCCGGTGTGGAGGCTCTAGAAAGCAGGACACAACACAGGACCTCCTGAATTCAGGGTCAGTGCTCTATCCACTGGGTCAAATAGCTACCCCCATCCATTATAATTGTGAAGCCTGGAAAGATCCAGACTTATATTACGTCCATTGCCATGGCTTGCCTTTCCAAAAAGAATACTGCTTCACAACTATGTGAATTTTCTTCCTTTTCCTAAGAGGCAAAACTTCTCAGGAAATATTGTATTCCCCCTCCTTCTCCCTCTCCCTCTCCCCTTTTCTTCCTCTTCCTCCTCTTCTTCCTCCTCCTCCTTCTTCTCCTTCCCCTCCTCCTTCTCCTTCTCCTCTTCCTTCTCCTCCTCCTTCTTCTTCTCCTCCTCCTTCTCCTCCTCCTCATTTTCCTTCTCCTCCTCTTCTTTTCCTCCTCCTCCTTCTCCTCTTCCTCCTCCTCCTCTTCTCCTCCTTCCTCTTCTTCTTCCTCTTCCCTGGATATCTCCCTTCTCTGGCTGATACTAGGGATAATGCTTATAGCATTGAAATCTCCCCTCCTTCCTACACAGATGATTGGGGTTTATATCATTCATGAAAGATCAGTCCCTGTGAACAAGGACATGTATGCTTCTGCCATGTATTTCTGCAAAAACACTAACATTGCCCTGATTACTGCCATCTCTTTGAATAGGAAGTTCACTGACCCACAAACACAATTCAGTCTAGTCTCTGATCTAGCTTAAAGAACTTTGGGTGAGTCCATGTAAGTAGCACAGAATGCTCCTACTCTATTATATCTGATTTTGGTTCATTCACTCATCTTGAATGCAACTCCAGTCATCTTCTAGTCTGTTGTCAGAGTCTTATAAACAAGGTATCAATATTTATTTCTATACTTCTACCCAAAAGGTTGTTCTCCATCCCCATTAGAGATTCTATAAAGTTATCAAAATGATCAAGGATTGACCCATCAGCCCCAGTAAAAAGAGAATGCAGAGTCTATTTATTTTAAAATAATTGCTTTACCCTCATTTCCAAAATATATAGAGATTGACTCTAATTTATAAGAAATCAAGCCATTCTCCAGATAAATGGTCAAAGGATATGAACAGGCAATTTTCAGACAAAGAAATTGAAACTATTTCTAGTCATACGAAAAGATGCTCCAAATCATTATTAATCAGAGAAATGCAAATTAAGACAACTCTGAGATACAGCTTTCAGTTTGGCTAAGATGAAGGAAAAGATAATGCTGAATGTTGGAGGGGATGTGAGAAAACTGGGACACTAATGCATTGTTGGTGGAGTTGTGAACAAATCCAACCATTTTACAGGGCAATTTGTAACTATGTTCAAAAAGTTATCAAACTTTGCATACCCTTTGACCCAGCAGTGTTACTACTGGGCTTATATCCCAAAGAGATCTTAAAGGAGGGAAAGGGACCCACATGTGCAAAAATGTTTGTGGCAGCCCTCTTTGTAGTAGCTAGAAATTGGAAACTGATTGATAGAAATTGATGCCCATCAATTGGAGAATGGCTGAATAAATTGTGGTATATGAATGTTATGGCATATTATTGTTTTGTAAGAAATGACCAACAGGATAAATACAGAGAGGCTTGGAGAGACTTACATGAACTGATGCTGAGTGAAATGAGCAGAACTAGGAGATCATTGTACAGGGCAACAACAAGACTATATGATGATCAATTCTGATGGACATAGCTGTCTTTAACAATGAGATGATTCAAATCAGTTCCATTTGTTCAGTAATGAAGAGAATCAGCTACACCCAGGGAGAGAACTATGGTTCACTCTTTCTGTTATTTGCTTGCTTTTTTTTCTTTCTCAGTTTTTTCTACCTTCTTTCTAGATCTGATTTCTCTTGTGCAGCAAGACAACTGTATAAATATGTATACAAATATTGGATTTAACATATACTTTAACATATTTAACATGTTATTAGACATCTAGGGGAGGGGGTGGGGAGAAGAGGGGAAAAATGGGAACAGAGGGTTTTGCAAGGGTCAATGTTGAAAAATTACCCGTGCATATGTTTTGTAAATAAAAAGCTATAATAATAATAATAATAATAATAGTAATAGAATCACGAATGGGTAAGAGATTAGTAAATAATAATAATTATAAAATAATTGCTTTAAGCTAAAATATAGGCTTGGAAGTAAAAATGATCTTGTAAGCATAGTCCAAACCCTTCATTTTATAGATAAGAAATTTATTTTTTATAGTTTTTCTTTACCAGATATATGCAAGGATAATTTTACAGCATTGACAATTGCCAAACCTTTTTTTCTAATTTTTCCCCTCCTTTCCCCCGCCCAGATGGCAGGTTGACCAATACATGTTAAATATGTTAGAGTATAAATTAAATACAATATATGCATACATGTCCAAACAGTTGTTTTACTGTACAAAAAGAATCAGACTTTGAAATAGTGTCCAATTAGTCTGTGAAGGAAATCAAAAATGCAGGCGGACAAAAATAGAGGGGTTGGGAATTCTATATAGTGGTTCATAATCATCTCCCAGAGTTCTTTCACTGGGTGTAGCTGCTCTATTAGAATTGATTTGGTTCATCTCATGTTGAAGAGGGCCATGTCCATCAGAATTGATTATCATATAGTATTGTTGTTGAAGTATATAATGATCTCTTGGTCCTGCTATAGATAAGAAATTTAAACACAGACATAGTGATTTTCCAAGGTCACATAGGTAAATCAAGATTTACTTCTAGTCTTTGTAAATTCAAGTGCAGCATTTGATATAAACTTTATAAATATAGATTACATAATACACTATAGAACTTAATAGCATCTTATCATCCTTAATTATTATGCTGTTATTTTATATCCCAATCCCTCCTTACTTTTCATCTCATTTTTATGTGTTGTCTTCCCCACTGGAATGTCCACAAAGGCAGGAACCAGTCTCTATTTGTGGTTACAGTCATATCCCCAGCACTTAGCATGTGCCTGAAAAATAGTAAGCATTTAATCAATGGTTATTGACTTTGTAAGACATACTTTTTTAGAAAAATCTTAATTTTTTATTAAAAAGAATATGTTTCAAAATTTTATTAGCTTGAATTTTATTAGAACATTAGTTTAATATTCTATTTTATTCTTTATAGAGGTCTAGCTCAAGAGTAGCTCAAGATGCTCTATACAGAAACACATAACTCAATCACACCAATCAGGATTTTGTATCTAATTCACATATATAGTTTACAAATGGAAAAACTTCAATAAATGAAAGAAATCAATGCTAAAAAATTAAATATAGAAACCCTAAAAGGTCTCCCCACTACGGAACTGAAATTGAAGTTGAGATTATGAAATTTTGACTTGAGTTCCCAGTTCTGCATAAACTAAGACTATTTCTCAGATCAATCACAATAAGTCAAGAACTCTGTTTTTACTCTAGCCTCTATCATGTTTAATAATCTAGACTAATTAATAATTTGATCAGTCTTGAACCTCTTGGATTCTTAATTTATTTTCTATTAAAATGGAATATTCCCCAAAGTATTATAATTAACAAATAAAATATCTTTGGCGGCAGAAGGAAAGGAAAAAGAACAAAAAGCAATGTACATGATAACTTTAATATTATAATTAAAAGGAATAAGAAATTGTACATAATAGATTTGCAGTTTTATGTTCAATTATCTTTTTTATTACATTATGTTATGGAAATGCGTGTTTTATCCCATAATTTTAAAAATGGGAGGGAAAAAAAAACCTCATTAGTAGAATAGCTCTGATTTTGGACCCAGGAGAACTACATAGAATCAAGATTCAGTTGAATTATCCTCAAGGAATGTCAAGTCTCAGATCCATCAAAAAATTAATACATTCTGTATATAGATGTGCTAATTATACTTTTACTGAGAATCATCAGAGGATATAGGAGTCAAGATTCTAGATGAAAAATCAAACCCAATAGTGTAAGTTGGATAATATTTCCTTCCCTCTGTCTGTCCTGGACAGAAGTACATTTTGGGTCCTGATGGCAGTTGTCCACTTGAGTGAGAAGGGATTTGTTTGACAGGTCAGAAGAACAACTCCTTACAATTACTTTTGGGTCCTGAACAATTCCCTATTATTACTTCCCTTCTCCCCCAAAGCTAAAAGCCATGTCACTCTGAGGGTAATAGCTGTCAGAACAGAACCCAGTGACAATTAAGTGATGCAGTGGATCGAGCACTGGACCTGGACCCAGAAAGACCTTAGTAGAAATTTATCCTTAGAAACGTACTAGCTCTATGACTCTGAATAAATGAGTTAAGCTTTCTCAGCCTTAGCCTCCTCATATATAAAATGGAAACAATAATATCATTTAGTTTACAGAGTTGAGATAGATCAATCAGTTAAGTAGTATTTCTTTATTAAGAATCTACTGTGTGCCAGGCATTGTACTAAGTGCTGGGAATACCAAGAAAAGCAAATACTTAAATTCCTATTCTGAAGTCACCCACAATATAATTGTGTTTTTACAATCTATTACTTTAAGACACAATTTCTGTGCATCAGAATCTCTTAGCATGTTGTATATCAGAAATGAAGGACACAGTAGCCTGTGTTTTATGTAAGGAAATTGGATATTCATCCTTGGAATCTCAATGACGTAAGGATTGCAATCTTTCCATATTTCTTCATCTTGTGAAACTTTTGTTCACATCCTTTCATGATTTTGCTACAAAGGGCTCACCTACCCAACCTATTCCTTTGCCTTACTTTTTCTTGGCATAATGAATACTTTGGGCAGTGAGGTGGGGCAGTGAATAGAATACCAGGCCTGGAGTTAGGAATATCCATCTTTTTGAGTTCTAAACTGGCCTTAGGTAGATTTATCTTGAGTTCAAATAGCCTTAGGTACTTTCTTGCTGTATAACCCTGGGAAAGTCACTTAATTCTGTTTGCCTCAGTTTACTTATCTGTAAAATGAGCCAGAGAAGAAAATGACAAATCATTTCATTATCTTTGCCAAGAAAATCCAAAATTTGGTCACAAAGGGTCAGACACAACTGAAAACAACTGAATCACAAAGAGAATACCAGTGGAAGACATAACTTTCCATCAGTTATTTTTTTTGAGGATGATTTGGACAACAGGAATCCTTTATCTACTTGTTTTTTTCCTTTCTGGAAATATGTTGCAAAGTGTTTGGAATGATTATGGACTAATTTAGGAGATTTTGTCATGTTTTTTCATGTATGATACAATCAGCACAGTCATTTATCAGATGACAAAATATGTCAACCATGAATAAATATGAATTGATTTATAAGCTCATACTTAGAAGTATAATAGAAAGTTATGAACACTGATGTTTCATAAAAATAGTGAGTAGTGGAAGGAAAAAATAGCTTAGGAAAAGATTAACAAGAGACCCAATTAAACCAAGGCATCCCAACAACACTTAAGAATGAAACTGGAGAATGGATGCCCATCAATTGGAGAATGGATGAATAAATTATGGTATATGATATTACAGAATATTATTGTTCTATAAAAAATGATCAGCAGGATGATTTCAGAAAGGACTGGAGAGACTATGATGATCAATTTTGATGGATGTGGCTCTCTTCGACAATGAGATGAAACAAATCAGTTCCAATTGTTCAATAATAAAGAGAACCAGCTACACCCAGCGAAAGAACTATGGAAAATGAGTGCAGACCACAACATAGCATTTCCACTCCTCTGTTTTTGTCCATTTACATTTTTGTTTTCCTTCTCAGGTTATTTTTACCTTATTCCTAAGTCTGATTTTTCTTGTGCAGCAAAATAACTGTATGAATATGTATACATATATTGTGTTTAACATATACTTTAACATATTTAACATTTATTGATCTACCTACCATCTGGGGAGGGGGGAGGGGGGAGGAGGGGAAAAGGTGTAACAGAAGGTTTTGCAAGGGTCAATGCTGAAAAATTACCCATGCATGTACATATATATATATATATATATATATATATATATATATATATATATATATATTAAATAAAAAGCTATAATAAAGAAGAAGAAAAAAAAAGAATGAAACTGGAGAAAGAATGAAACCTGAGAGCCATCAGAGGATCCTAGTTCTCCCAGAGATTTTTTTTAATTTGCCAGAAAGAATAATGAAAAAGAAAAACAAGAAGAAATACCTTTAGTTACATTGAACAAGAGTGAAGGAGCCCTGTAGATGCTCAGATAGACAAGGTTGGAGGAAGTTATAGCACCCAAGCCTACATCAGATTTATAGACTATGGGCAGAGCATCCATGAAACTCAGGATAACCCCCAGGCATTGAGTGCGAGAGTTCCAAGAAGAGCCAAGGCCAGCACTTGGGCAGTTCAAATACCCCAGATCTTCCAAAAGAATTACTAACATTACAATCAATGGACTATATCTCTTGGCTTTTATGTTTAATGTCCTCTCGGAAATATTTGTATTCTTCATAATCTTGAGGTCTTTTTTCCTACTTTCTGGATCAATGGATTGTTGGAACTCTTACAATCTTCTTTCTTTTCCAATCAATGTTATGGCAATGATTAATAGAATCATGCCTTAATTTTTTCCTCCTTCTTGATTTTTTAAAATCCCTATGGCCTGCTGAAGCCACAGCAAGGGATGAAACCAATTCTTGGTAAAGAATATACAAGGAGAAGAAGACAGAAATTGAGTCAAGGTCAAAAAGACATCTAGCCACCAAAAGACTGAGCCAAATCAGTCCCGCAGAGCACATAGTACAGACCTGTCTACCATATCCAGAATGGGCCAGGCAGCAGGATCAGAACTACAGTAAAGTCAGAGCCAAGCAAGATCTAGGCACCAAAAGTGTGGGCAGAGCCAAAATCTGACATGAAGTCTCAACATAAAAACTGAGGGTGAGGATAGGGTTTCTGATCAGCAATAGAAAAATATGTGTGGAGAAAAGTCCGGGAGGGAACTCTTAAATTCAAATTGA
Organism: Sminthopsis crassicaudata; assembly: GCF_048593235.1. Lineage (NCBI taxonomy): Eukaryota > Metazoa > Chordata > Mammalia > Dasyuromorphia > Dasyuridae > Sminthopsis > Sminthopsis crassicaudata. Next base: position 164,664,937 of record NC_133622.1, on the reverse strand, counting down.
TACTCAGAGAAAAGGTTGATGTGGTGACAAGGATTTAATAATGCCTAGAAAAACTTAAGCAAGAGATTTTTTAAAAAGGAAATCTTGAGCTAAAATTAAAGCTCTGAAGTAAAAAATGGAAGGAGAAAGAATAACTTACAGATAAGAGACTTATCTGTAAAGGGACTGGTGGTAAGCCTAATTTTTCCTAGTTAGAAGAGACTGAATGGTCACAGAGAAAGCCTAGGAACTTTTGTCTTTTACAGATCGAGGGCGGGGAAGGAGAGGGGAAAGCATGCCAGCAGTAAACCAGTTTCAAGAAAAGATGAACTGACTGTAATCATGAGTAATTCTGCTGGGAAGAACATTGAAAGCAGTAAACTATGAAATGATTCCCATGTTTGTTGTCAAAACCTTCCACAAGATTGGTTGGTTCTGCTCAGAAACCTCCATGTCCATGGGACACTGGAGTTAGAAGACTGACAGAAAGTTGCTCCAACTCTAATTATGGAGAAAATGATCAACTCAACTATTTACAAAATAGCACCAGGGACTGGTTGGGGTTCACCTTGCTTCAGTAAACTCTAAGCAAAAGAAAGTGCCTGCCAGTCATGCAAGGACCATCTGATGCAGACAATGGATTAGAAATAGACACTTAAGATTATGAAAACCCTGTATACTATATCCGCTTCCACCTCCACAAAAACAAATTTAAATAATAGGAAATGTCTTTTCTCAGTCACAGACTCCTAGGATACAGACACACACTTTAAAGTTCAGTAATATGGGTTCAGGCAGAAAGGACAGCTGGTCACAAAAGAGTTAGGAATCTGAGCCATGACCAAATTATTATACAAGATTCTTGATTAAATCTGAGAAATGGAGATGCACACACACTCAGGAGCTAATGCCAAGGTTAATTCATATACCCATTATTACATATATTGTTGTGCATGTTAATTGTTGCATGTTTAGGTAAGCCTCTGATTCTTATTTCTCATTCTGTTTATCAGCATTCTATTGATATGACATCTATATAATAGATGCTTTGACCTTTTAGCTAGGTAGCTCTATTTTTCTGCTTCTGCTTGTGCTATGTGGAATTACATGTACTGCTATGGCATATACATATATTATAACTAGCATGAAATGTAGACTGTAATCACTGTTTTTATGTGTTTCACATAGATTTGTTGTATATTTCACGTAAATGGGATGCTGAGCCTATTACCTGGGATATTGACTTGTTCATCTTCATTCCAGCAGGTATTGACACTCAATTGGATGCTATGCTGTGTAATTTCAAATATCAAGTATGTCACAGTGAATTTTTTCAAGAGATTGCAAAATTCCAAAAGCCTGGGAGGAATGCCACCCCTTTTCTGCAAAAAGCCTGTGAGGGGAAAGGAAGAGAGGGAGGGAGAAGGAAGGAAAGAAGGAAGGAAGGAAGGAAGGAAGGAAGGAAGGAAGGAAGGAAGGAAGGAAGGAAGGAAGGAAGGAAGGAAGGAAGGAAGGAAGGGAGGGAGGGAGGGAAGGAGGGAGGAAAGATTGGGAGAAATGGAATGGATGAAAAAAAGGAAAAAAGAAAAAATGATAGAAGGAAGCTAAAAATGGAAGAAAAGGATGGAAAGGAAAAAGAAAGAAAATGAGAGTTTATCAAGTACTATGTACCAGTTATTTACTCATTTCAGTCATGTCCAATTCTTTGTGACCCTGTCTTGGTAATTTTTTAGCAAAGATGCTGGAGTGATTTGCTCTTTCCTTCTCCTAATCATTTTACATTTGAGGAAACTGAGGCAAATAGATTAATTGGCTTGCCCAGGATTATATAGCTAAGTAAGTAACTGAAGCCAGATTTGAACTCAAATTTTTCCAATTCCAAGCTCAGGGCTCATATCCAGTGTCACCTAGCTGATAAGAAGAATCATTTTCACTAGATGGAAGGACAAATGGATCATGGCAAGCAGAAGCCAGAAAGCCAAAAGAAACAATGAGAATCTTTGTTCTCTGAAGAGAGAAGAGGGGCTAAATGTAGGTAAATAAGAGTTGAGCTATTGTCAGGAGCCCTCCTATCCCTAACTGAATATGATTATTAATTATGGAAACCTGTTTTGGTTTGCTGATCCATCTAAAGAGTGAACTATAGAATTTGCTGTTTTTCTACATATATCCATTTGCTATGGAAATGAATAAATTAAAACACTTCCAAACATCATTTGCTTCTTCTGTCAATTGAGTGGTTTAAACAATTAATTTTAAATACCTTCTAACCCTGAGATTATATCATTCTGTGTTATATTTAAGGTGGCAAAACTTAGCAGATTGAGGACCAGATTTGGAGCCAGAAAGACCTGTATTCAAGTCCTACCTTTGACATATAATAACCATATGGCCATGGACAAATCATGTTGCCATTCAATGTCCCAGGCAACTTTCTAAGACACACTACAGCCAAGTTGCTGAATTGTCAAAAGGCACTGAGGGAAGACTAGAGGGAGTTTTCATACCAGGAGTTTTATAAACTAATGAAAAATACAATTCAAACCCTCTTCCTTCCAAAAATAAAAAGTATTTTTAACACATACTACCAGTGTGCTAAATAATGAAAAGTTAATTGGGAATTTCCTGTGTGGAGAGAAGCAGAGAGAGGAAATGGATAACTTGGATTTTTCAGCCCAAATAGTTCCTTACCTCAATTTTTAAAAGAGCCCTCTTAACTAATACAATAATGTTAAGGCCATCAAAGCAATTTGGAAAAAAGAAAAAGAAAAAAAAAAAAAGATACCTTACACATGGAAAAAAAGACATGTTCTATCAGCAATCAACAAACACCCTCCCAGTTATCGTGGGCCAACAAAAACAAAAGATAATTTGGATGCAGAAAAATTACAGCCAAGAATAAAGCATTTAAAGTTCAAATTGATAGACACAGATAATTAAGAAGTATCATAATGATCTTGACAAAAATATACAAAGGATATAAGCATTGTTAGGTTCTACTACACAGAAAGTGTCAGTGCAAACACTGAGAACTTACACTATGGGTAAAATAATGCCCCCATCATAAGACAATATTCCAAATGACTAATATTAAGAATAATGAAAATCAAAACAACTCTGAGGTTTTATCTTCAACAAACTGGAAAAGATGACAAAAGATAGAAATAGTCAATGTTGGCAGGTCTTCAGAAAGATGAATACATTAATATTCTGGTTATAGATGTGTAAAGTAGCCCCACAAATCTGGAAGGTAGTGTATATTTAGGTTAAAAAACTGATGAAAATGTTCATACCCTTTGATGATTCAATGCAGGGATCTCCACTACTGGGTGTTTACCTCAAAGAGATCAAAGACAGAAAAGTTCTACAATGATCGAATTAAATGATCATCACAGCATTTTTTGTGGTTGCAAAGAACAAAGTTGGGACTAATGAAATGGATAAAGGCTAAACAAATGGGTGTAAATGGACATTGCTTTACTGTAAGAAACAATGAATATTAAGAATTCTTGGGAAATGGCACAATGGCTAGAGCACCAGCCCTGAAATCAGGAAGACAGGACAAGTCACTTAATCCAATTGCCTCACAAAAAAACAAAACAAAACAAAGCAAAACAAAACAAAAATCTGATATTAAGAGGAAAACTTAAATGAGTTGATATAGTATGAAGTAAACAGATCCAAGTTAAAAAACACATAAAAAATGACCATAACAAATGCAAAAGTACAATAACAATAATGTAAAATATAGTAGCATCAAGTTTGATGCTGGACAATTAAACATTCAAACTTGGACCTGGAGGAAAGTTGATTAAAATGTAACTTCTCTTCACTGAAGATGCGGGGGTACTAGGAGTATAGAGTATTGCATGTTCCTTCAGACCACTGATATTTTGCTTTTTTTGATAAATTGATTTTTTTGTCTTTCTTTTAAAACCATTGATTAAAAGAATGGCTTGTTAGGGAGAAGAAAGGAAAGAAACATAGACATACTATAATGACACACATTATAAAAACAAACTACATTCATAAAAAAGATATTTTTGAATGACTAATAGAATAAGTGCTAATGAAATGAAAGCCTCTTTAGGTCACTATTGACTAAATTACTAAAAGTTTTAGAAGAATGTTTCACAGAAAAGGAGGCAATGAAAATGTTTGAAAAGATTCTCCCCTGGGAGGGTGTAATATGTAAGCAAAGCTTGTATCTTTTAAAAAGAGACAATTAAGTTAAATACCTTATGTAATAATCATTACAAAACACAATATATTTAGTTTGGTTGTTTTGAATGAATAAAAATCATTTCTAAAGCAAATTAAAACTGGCAAAAAACCTAATTTTTTAATTTTGAGAATTTTACAAATATCTTTGAAACACCTTATGGTGTTGAAGACAAAAAAAAAAAAAAAAAACCTATCTTGGCTATCACTGTACTTGTATCCATGGTAATGGAACTGAAGCTACTCTGGCAATTAGCAATTACCAAATAAGGGAATTTTTTTCTGAAAGCAAACATTTTCTGTGGGTTTGTCCAAATTGTACAAACTACTCTCCCATTCTCCTCCCCACCTCCTGCCATATGAAAACATTTAGACTGTGTTTTGTAGACTTCTAGAATTAGAAAGGACTTCAAAGTGTTATCTAGTCAGTCCCTCTGCTTTTGACCAGGTCTACCTTTAATGAAATCCAGACACATAATAATTCCAATTGCTTTAAAGTTTGCCAAAGGAGGACCCATACTCTCCCTTAGCAGCCTCCTTTAACATTTTACAACACTTATTATCAGAAAGATACTTTTTTCTGTTTGTGTTCCAAAAATTTGCAGCGATAAACTTAAATACTCTTTAGGCTTCAGTTGGCTCTATCTACATAGGCAAGGCTAGGCAGGTGGGAAGAGACAGTTGCTTTGGCTATGAGTTTAACTCTGCCTATTCTCAGTTTCTGCCTTTCTGTCTAAATGGAAAAGGTTTGGAGATGGAATACTGGTGAACTTGAAACTCTAGTTTTTGGCCAGTTATTGGAGAAATCCACATTATAAGAAAAATGAATAAGGGAGGTCTAGGTTTCAGAGGTTAACATCAGATGGCATAGGGAATATTCAACATAAATCAACTAAGATCTCTCACAAAATGGCAAAGTCCCTGAAGCAAGAAGCTTAGATTAAGGTGGGGGTTGGGGAGGGGGGGCAGATAGATGTGAGCCTGAGGGGAATAGCTATTTAGCTAGGAGTATCTCTGCTCTTTTTATAAAAAAAGCTCATGCCAAAAACTGAGAATGTCTTAATGAAATAGGGGTTATTTTTTCTGTCATGATCTATAGTTAGATTTTAGTAAAAATAGATTTAGAAGTAGATGGTATTTTAGAGGTCACTTTCAATTTTAGAGAGGAAGAAAAAGACCCCACAAAGGATAAGTGTCCTTTATAAAAATGTACAGCCAGAGAACTAGGGAACAGAGGGAACTGGCATAGGCTTCCAATATATGTGTGTCAGGCTCTAGCCATCTTAATGGAAAGAAAACTACTATCTAGCTAAGTCAAATTCTGCCCTTATTCCCATCCACCTCCCATCAGAAATCACTTGGGGTAAAGATTGAGGCTGTTGAAAGCGAATTTTACTTGAAAAGTGAAAAAGTGGGAGGAGACAGATTCAGTTTTTAACTGTAGAGATCAAGGGATGAACCATGAAAGGGAAAATGTTAGGAATTGAAGATGGGGAAATATAAAGGAAGAAAGACTAAAATTTCCAATGCTCTCAGGAGGAAAAAAAACTGGTTAGAAATCTGGAACACAAGCAAAGGAACAAAGAGGAAAGATATGAATAATAGAAGATAAGATAAATTCCTGGGCATCTAAATGAGTTCTAACATTTTTGAACAAATATTGTAAGAAAGATGAAAATTAATTGAGACACGATGAGGCAGAAGATCCTACCAATTTCTAAGAGAACACAGAACCATAGTAAAGTGTTCCCTAATAGTTCAAGAGAAAAATAAGAATCAGCAAATTAGAATTTATAGCCTGATGCAACAAAAATAATTACCAGAATAGATAACCTTGAATTCACAGTGGCAAGCTCACCAAAGAAGTGAGAGAATGATTGGGAAGAAACTAACTAATAAGGGATCCAGATATGCAAAAGTAAATGGAAGAAGAAACACACACACACACACACACACACACACACACACACACACACACATACACAAAAGTAATATTAAAAGAAAACAAGGTTTCTATATGAGGAAAATATATTTCTCTAGAAGATATGATGCACAGAGACAAATTAAGAACTACGAGTTCCCCCAAATAACATAATCAGGCACACAAAAATCATGAAGACTATAATGTGAAGAATAACACACTTGCACACACACACACATACACACACACACAAACTATATAGAACTTCTGAATACAGGAAACAAAGTGCTAATCAAAAGAATCTATGAACTATCTATAAAATCTTGTGCTACAATTCCAAGAAAGTTACTAAATTTAAGAATTTTCAATGATAAACAAAAACTTCTGACAGTGACCAGGAGAAAGAGCTTAGAGTTCAAAGGAAAGGAAATTCAACTAACATAAGACTATTCTGCATATTCAAGGAAAAAGAAAGAAAGAAAGAAAGAAAGAAAGAAAGAAAGAAAGAAAGAAAGAAAGAAAGAAAGAAAGAAAGAAAGAAAGGAAGAAAGAAAGGAACAAAGAAAGAAAGAAAGGAAGAAAGAAAGGAAGAAAGAAAGGAAGAAAGAAAGAAAGAAAAAGTTCCAAAGAGCAAAAGAGATCAAGATGCAAACTTAGTTCACATACTATGAAAATTTGGATTTAGTCACCAAAGAAAAAATAAGCATTTTAAAGAAAGGCATTTGAGGTTCTTACAAAAAATAATAGACTTTAACAGATTATTTGCTTTGCAAACCTTTTGGATAACAGAAACATAAAAAAAGGCAAATAAATAAAACAGCAAAAAAAAAAAACCACAGTAAATTACTCTAACAAAGAGAAAGAATTTTAAACTTAGGTTAAAAACAATAGCAACAGCAAAATATCATTGATGAGTTTCTTTTAAAAGTACACAAGAAAATAAAAGAGAACAAGAACTTAAATAGAAATTATAGAGAAAGAATAAACCATAAAAACATAGAATAAATCTAACAACATTTAGCCTACAAATGAATGAACATTTTGTTTTGTTACACAAGGGAACTAAAATGCAGAATGGATAAGAACATTTGAGAGGGAAGGGAATACAGAATATACAGAGGAATGTGTAATGCATCCTAGTCTAGTCAATGATAATAATGAAAGGGAAACTAACTCTTGTAGTGTCTCAGAAGTCTTACAGGATGAGTTGATAAAAACCAAAAACCAAAACAAAACAAAAAACTATTGAAAGTAGGAAATAAATACTAATTTAGTAGTAGAAAGGTATCCTATTGAAGTGCATTGCCTTAAAGAGTTTTTATAATTGTCATGTCCAGAGTAAACTTAATAAAGGTAGGTCAAGGTACAGACTCCAAACAAGATCAATTTATTAACAATAAGAAGGTTAAAATAGCTACCTCAGTAAAACTAGTAACCCCATGAGAAGGAGGGAACCCTTTTATTAACTTCAACAAAGAAGTCTGGATAAAGCTAATCATGTTCCTTTCTAACAATTAAGGAATGGTAATTTTGGGGGGACCCATATGCATTTTATAATTTTTGCTAGGGGATTAAAACTACAAGACTTGCTATAGAAGATAAAACAGAGAGAGAAATAGGGAGAGAGACAGAGAGAGACAGAAACACACATACAGAGAGAGAGAGAGAGAGAGAGAGACAGAGACAGAGACAGAGACAGAGACAGAGACAGAGAGAGACAGAGAGAGAGAGAGAGAGAGAGAGAGAGAGAGAGAGAGACAGAGAGAGAGAGAGAGAGACAGAGAGAGAGAGACACAGAGAGAGAGACAGAGAGAGAGAGAGAGAGAGAGAATACAACACCTCCCCTAACTGCACAAAGGCAAGGGATAAAAAAAATCCTTTGGGGGAATCATACTAAGTTAACTTGTGGGGTTTAGAGATAACAAACAGATGTCTAAGGAGTATCCCAAGAGCAACTTAAAAAAAAAAAAAAAAAACTAACTCAGAATTTAAATTCTTTAGCTCAACTCAGGGATAAAGAAAAGTAGGATTAGGTAGATGTGGACTTAATTACAAAAATCTGTAGTGAGCTGTCGTCTCCAGAAGCTGCCAGATCGCTCTCTGGGAAGAGATCTGCTGTGTCTACTCAAATCTCTCTGACAGATTCTTCTTCCTGTAACGAACCGTTGTCTCCAGGCAGTTGCTGTTAACTCTTGTCCAGAGAAGTGACTTCCCTTCCTGCAGAGAGCCCCGTCAGGCTGATGTAATGCAGAGACTTCTCCTATCTCTGGAGTGGTGTCCTCTTTTATCCTCCCAGAGATTGGGCGTGGGATAATGCAAGGGTTTCTGGGAAGAACCACTTCAACCAATGAGCTTGCTCCTTCTAGGATTCCTAAGGTGTAAACTCCCTTTACAAGTCTGAGCCAGAGAACTGTCAAGTCAACCTGAGTTCTCACCTTGTAATTGTCCAGACAACCTGAGTTCTCATCTAGTAATCCTAACAAAAATCAATACAGCATAAAATCAATCATATTGTAGAAACAATACAGGAGAAATAATTGTGATAGAAATTTGAGGTAATATTATAATTTTGATCTTCTTGGTCATTTCATGTCCAGTGAGGGTGGGGAAATCATCCTGAAAGAGTCAGAGGATAAGAATAGACCTCAGGATTGATAACAAAGGAGAATTTCTACCAAGAGCAATACTTCTATCTTCTCTATATTATGCAGGAATTGATACTTCTGAGGTACAACAAAAAAAGAGAGTTGGGGATACTAACATAGAAACTGTTTGGAGGAGAAAATGCAAAATAGATGCTATAGAAACTTCAATTTTTTGAGGAATGAAAGAACTTATGCCAATTCTCAAATCCTGTCCTTTCTTTGCAAGTTCTATCATATAATCTACTGGTTAGATTCCCTACTTCAAGTCTCTCCCCACTCCAGTTCACCTTCCACTAAGCTGTCAAAATGCTCTTCCTAAAGAGTAGGTCTGACCTTATCATATACCCTTTTACTTGCCCTCAAACTAGCATTTGTTCTATGTGTACTATGTGCCAGTCACTATGGTAAGTGTTGGGAATGGAAAGAAATACCAAAATAAACATACCAGAACTATAGCCAAATATAAGTAAAGAATTTTGATTTAAAATTTTAAAGTAAAATACTGTCAAACTACAATAATTTATCAAAGAAATCAATCATTATGACTAAGTTGGATTTATACAAGAAGTAACATTAGAAAAAATAAAATCACATTAAAGAAAAACACATCATTAAATCAATACATGCAGAAAAAGTGTGGACAAAATGCAATATTCATTTGCATTTTTAAAAAAACAAACAAAACACAAATACCCTATAAAATATAGGTATAAAGAGGCTTTAAAACAAAAAACAATGTCATTAAAAGTATTATCTAAAGCCAACAGCAAATATGGTATGTGCTGGGGATACTCTAGAAACTTTCTAGTATATCCAGGAATAAAACAAGGAGGTCTAATTTCCCCACTATTATATGATAGCATTTTAACAATTCTACTAATAACAGTAAAACAAAATAGATTAAAGGTATAAAGATGGGTAAAAAAGAGATAAAACTATCTTTATTTGCTGATGACTTAGAAACTTAGAAAATTCTAAAGAACCAAAAGACAATAGTTTCAACAAAATTGTAGACTATAGAGCAAACACACAAAAAATAACAGTGTTTTATAGTAAAATAACTAAATACTTAAAATAACAATAAAAATAGACATTCAATTCAAAGTAACTACCAAATGCTTAAAATAATTGGGGATCTATTTACCAAATCACCCAAAATACTTAAATATATCATTATAATTATAAAGTATTCATGACTGGGCATGCTCATGTAATAAAAATGATACTACTAAAATTAATTTGCATTAAGTCAAGCTATCAAGTTTTCAGAACTTGATGAAACAACAAAATTCATTTGGGGGAAAAAAACATCTAGAATGACAAGCAAAATAATAAACAAAAAAGTGTGGATGAAAGGAGAATAGTATTTCTAGACTCAAACTATGGTATAAAGTAGCATTCACTAAAACCACTTGGCATTGGTTTATAAATGAAGAAGTAGATCAGTAGACTAGTTAAAACAGAACTAGAAACTGAAATTTAATAGCCCAATGCTGATTAAACCAGAAGGCATTTATTACTTATAAAAAGAAATCCCTTTTTGATTATTTTTATCCCACTAGGAAAGCTAGAAAGCAATCTATCAGAAATTATAACTTTCTAAATCTTAGTCCAAATTTTACACAATAAATTTAAAATGGCTGGATGACCTTAATATTAAAAGTCATACATAAAAAATGAGAAGAAAAGCAGATCACATTACTTTCAGAGTTATGGTTTGGAGATTTATTTGTAGCCAAACATGCAACAGAGATAGTTGTAAAGATAAAATAGATAACTCTGATTATATAAAAATGAAAAGCTTCTGCACAAATAAAATGAATGCATCTAGGGTAAGAAGATAAGTGGTAGAATGGGAAAAGAATCTTTTTATCAAATTTCTCAGATAAGAGTTTGGCATCCAATGTATGTGGACAATCATCATAAATCAGACCAAAAGTCATTGCCAAATGGATAACTATCAGTGGATATGTACAAATAATTCTCAAAAAAACCTTATAAATTATTAACTAAAATATGAAAGAATGCTGCAATCTAATAACAAATGAAGGAATGTTGCAAATCACTAACAATAAGAAAAAATGCACATAAAATCAGTTCTAACATTTCATCTTACATCCAGCAAATTGGCAAATACAATAAAGAAAAAGTCAATGTTAAAGAGGTTGTTAAAAAAAAAAAAAAAGAAAGAAAGAAAAGAAAAGAAAAAAGAACACATGCATTCTTCTTGGTGGAGCTGTCAATCAGTACAACTATTTTGCAAATTAATTTGTAATGTATTTTGACCTGGAGATTCCATTATTAGGATGATACCCCAACAAGATAATTGATCAGAAAAAAGTTCCTGTTTACCAAAATATTTATGGCAGTACTTTTCATGGGAGCAAAGAGTAACAAAATATGTTCCTTAAATGGGGAATGGATAGACAAATTGTAATACATGAATGTAACAAAGAATAACTTGACTATAAGAAATAAAGAATTTGATAAATATGAAAAGACTTACACAATCTGAAACAATGAAGCAAAAACCAAAAAAAATTATACCCAATGACTACAAAAATATAAATAGAAAGAACCACCAAAGTATCAAAAGTGAACATAACAAAATTATAAAGAATAAGCATAGTTCTCAGAAACAGAAATTAGAAGATGATTCCATCTCATTCCTTTGCAATGGTAGAAGATCCATGGGCATGGCATATTTCATATAATGTCAGACTTTTATTAATGTGTTTTACTGATTTTTTTTCTTTTTATTCTTCTTCTCGTTTAAAAATCTTATTTGTCATAAGGTATGACTCTAGAAATGGGGAAAAAGAGGAATACTAGAAAAATTCTACTAATATAAAAATAAGATACATTCATAAAAATTGAGGGAAAGAACATAAGCAACAGTGAAAGCTAAAGACTTCAACTGAAGTAAGAAACTAGAAGATTTGTATATAGTAGAATGGTATCCAATCCAATAAAGCAAATAGATAAATGTACATCTGGAAGAACATTGTCCAGTGTCCATCAGAGTTGCTTATAGCAAATGTGTAAAAGGCCATAAGTATGCTGTAAAAGACAAGCTGGGCAATGTTTAGTGCTGTGTCATCTGGCCAAGTCTACGTATTAAGTAGAGACCAGCAGAAGCAGATATCATCAGAAGATATAATTGGCCAGCAGCATCAGAAGCATTGATTGTCCAGTCTGACCACATAGTCTACAGATATGTTCTTTGAGGAAACAAGTATGAAACCTAGCAAAATGAACACTCTTGGCTTTGATGAACTTGCCCTAAATTAAAATTGTTTTTGCCTTTTCTACTTGAATTCATACAACTTGTGCAAAAATCACCATGAAAATAAAAAGTGCCATGACCTCCTATGTTGAATAGTCAATTTCCAAGTAATCATTATGTTCAGCACACTGTGCACTGAATGACAAGGATTTCACACACTAGGGCTACATCAGAGTGAACCTGAAGTTCACTAGGAAAGCAGTTGGTGTTAAGAAGGCAGACACATTCATTCTATAGCATAGACCTGGAGTTTTCATGTGAACTGAGATGAACCCCAGCAATTTATTGCAAGTCACAAGCTGTGGTTTAGTATGAGAACACCTTTGTCACTCATACAGCCTGTGAAGAACTTCCAGGAAAAGAGAAACCAGTGGCAGCATAGAACATCCCAAGACTATTGATTCCTCCAGTTCAGAAGTAAAGTCAGAGAGCCTGACTTTGGCGTCTCTTCATGGCCTGGAGGCTTTTAGTCATTCCCGATCCCTCTTAATTCTAGGGTCATCCCTGTTTATTATCTTTAATTTATCCAATATGCTTGTTTTTCCTGGCTCTTTGTATGTTGTTTCCCCAATATATTATGAGGTCCTTGAGAATAGGGACTACCTAAGATGGCGGCGTGGAGGCAGACAGCTGCTTGAGCTCCTCGTTTTCTCTCAGAACTTACTTCATGACAAGCCTCTGACTTAATGCTTGACCCAGAAAGAAATCCACAAATTATCACCAAGAGAAGACATCCTTGAAAGTCTCCAGAAAAGGTCTGTGTTTGTTCGGGGGAGGGTCAATCAGACTGGGCGCAGACTGAGGGCAGACAGCCAGAGCAAGACAGGCAGCTCACACAGCTCAGACCGGAGGGGGAGGGGTGTGATCTCTGCCGTTTCTGTGAAAGGGCTTTTGCCCCAGTGTGGATGCTCCGTCTTGGCAGCAAGCCAGGAGCGGTGCAAAGGGTGTAAACACCGGAGGTGAAGATTAAAACCCCAGAAAGACAGTGTCTCTCAGAGCCTGGCCACCCCCAACCCCCACCTGGACTGACTCGGTGCGTTCTCAGAGCCTCAGAGCGCAGACTCAGTACAGTCATTGCTGTTCTGTTAGTGGCTCTCTGCTGCCCTACCCCCAGTCTGTAGAGGAAGCCCATTAATACCATCCAGCCCTATCCCCCGCAAAACAGATCAATTGTTTCTCTTGTCAGTTTGTTTTCTTTGATTCCTACTCTGACAAAATGAACAAAAAATTCAAAAGGGCTCTAACCATTGACAGCTTCTGTGTGGAGAGGGAGCAGACTTCAAATGCTGAGGAGACTAGGAACAGACTGTCCCCAGATGTATCCCCTGGGAGGGATATAAGCTGCTCCTCAATACAAAAGAACCTCATAGAGGAAATCAAAAAGGCTCTCACAAGAGAGCTGGAAGAGAAATGGGAAAAGGAAAGGGAAGCTTGGCAAGAGAGCCTGGAGAAGTCATCCCATGCATTCAAAGACAGAATGGATAAAGAAATCAAATCATTGAGAAACAAGATTAGTGAGCTGGAAAAGGTAAACAACTCCAAGGAAAACAGGATTAGAGAGCTGGAAAAAGAAATCAGCTCTCTAAAAAATAAAATGGATACAATGGAAAAAAATTCCATAGAAGATAAAAACTCAATTGGACAATTACAAAGAGATATAAAAAAAGTGAGTGAAGAAAATACATCATTGAAAATTAGACTGGAACAAGTAGAAATGAATGACTCAAGGAGAAACCAAGAGGGAGTCAAGCAAAACCAGAGAAATGAAACAATTGAAAAGACTGTCAAGTACCTTACCAGAAAGACAACAGACCTGGAAAACAGATCCAGGAGAGACAATTTGAGAATAATCGGACTCCCTGAAAAATGGGAGGAAAAAAAGAGCTTGGACACCATTTTCGAGGAAATTATCAAAGAGAACTGCCCAGACGTTTTGGAAACAGAGGGTAAAATAGACATTGAGAAAATTCATCGATCACCTACTGAAAGGGACCCTAAAATCAAAACGCCAAGAAATATAGTGGCCAAGTTCAAGAACCATCAGACAAAGGAAAAGATATTGGAAGCTGCTAGAAAAAAACAATTCAGATATGGAGGATCCACAATAAGGATAACACAGGATCTAGCAGCGTCCACATTAAAAGAACGCAGGGCCTGGAACATGATATTCCGAAAGGCTAAGGAACTTGGTATGCAGCCAAGAATAACTTACCCAGCAAGAATGAGCATCGTTTTCCAGGGAAGAAGATGGACATTTAACGAAATAAATGAATTCCATCTATTTTTGATGAAAAAACCAGACCTACATAAAAGGTTTGATCTTCAAATACAGAACTCAAGAGACTTCTAAAAAAGGTAAAAAGAAATCTTGAGAACTATACTTCTGTCAAAAAAATATGTAAAGAACATATGTACAATTTGTCTTAGAAACTAGAGGTGGAAAGGAGATTATATCATAAAAAAGTATAAAGTGGTGGTACTACATCTCATGAAGAGGCAAAGGTAACCTATTATATCTGAGAGAAAGAAAGGAGGGAGATGAACATAGCGTGTATCAATAGACATATTCGATTTATGGTGAAACTTCTTCCACTTCATTGAAAAGTGAAAGGGAAGGAGTAAGCTAAGGGGAAGGGAATACAGTAATTTCGTGGAAAAGGGATAAAATAAGGGGAGGATCTTTAAGGTGGGGGAGGGATCCTAAAAAGGGAGGGCTGTGAAAAGCAAGTGGTGTTTACCAGTTTAATACTGGATAGGAGGGTAAAAGGGAAGGAAAGGGGAAAAGCATAAGCAGGGGTTAATAGGATGGCAAGCAATATAGAAATAGTCCTTCTAACCATAAATGTGAATGGGGCAAACTGCCTCTTAAAGAGGAAGCAGTTAGCAGACTGGATTAAAAGTCAGAATCCTACTATATGTTGTTTACAGGAAACACACCTGAAACAGGATGAGACATTCAAACTAAAAGTAAAAGGGTGGAACAGAATCTATTATGCTTCAGGCAAAACCAAAAAAGCAGGAGTAGCCATCCTCATCTCAGATCAAGCAAAAACAAAAATTGATCTAATTAAAAGAGATAAGGAAGGGCATTATATCCTGCTAAAGGGAAGCATCAATAGTGAAGCAGTATCAATATTAAACATGTATGCACCAAGTGGTGCAGCATCTAAATTCTTAAAAGAGAAATTAAGAGAGCTGCAAGAGGAAATAGATAGCAAAACTATAATAGCGGGAGATCTCAACCTTGCACTATCAGAATTAGATAAATCAAACCACAAAATAAATAAGAAAGAAGTCAAAGAGGTAAATAGAATACTAGAAAAGTTTGATATGATAGATCTTTGGCGAAAGCTAAATGGAGACAGAAAGGAATATACTTTCTTCTCAGCAGTTCATGGAACCTATACAAAAATTGATCATATACTAGGGCATAAAAACCTCAAAATCAAATGCAGTAAGGCAGAAATAGTAAATGCATCCTTTTCAGACCATAATGCAATCAAAATAACATTTAATAAAAAGCCAGGGGAAAATAGACCAAAAAATAATTGGAAACTAAATAATCTTATACTAAAGAATGATTGGGTAAAACAGCAAATCATAGACATAATTAATAACTTCACCCAAGAAAATGACAATAATGAGACATCATACCAAAATGTGTGGGATACAGCCAAAGCAGTAATTAGGGGAAGTTTTATATCTCTACAGGCCTACTTGCATAAAGTAGAGAAAGAGAGGGCCAACGAATTGGGTTTACAACTAAAATTGCTAGAAAAGGAACAAATTAAAAACCCCCAGACAAACACAAAACTTGAAATTCAAAAAATAAAAGGTGAGATTAATAAAATTGAAAGTAAAAAAACTATTGAATTAATTAATAAAACTAAGAGTTGGTTTTATGAAAAAACCAACAAAATAGACAAACCCTTAGTAAACCTGATTAAAAAAAGGAAAGAGAAAAAGCAAATTGATAGTCTTGAAAATGAAAAGGGTGAACTCACCACTAATGAAGAGGAAATTAGAACAATACTTAGGAGCTACTTTGCTCAACTTTATGCCGATAAATTCGATAACTTAAATGAAATGGAAGAATACCTTCAAAAATATAGCTTGCCCAGATTAACAGAGGAAGAAGTAAGTAGTCTAAATAGTCCCATCTCAGAAAAAGAAATAGACCAAGCTATTAACCAACTTCCTAAGAAAAAGTCCCCAGGACCAGATGGATTTACAGGTGAATTCTACCAAATATTTAAAGAACAACTAACTCCAATGCTATGTAAACTATTTGAAAAAATAGGGATTGAAGGAGTCCTACCAAATTCCTTCTATGACACAGACATGGTACTGATACCTAAACCAGGTAGATCGAAAACTGAGAAAGAAAACTATAGACCAATTTCCTTAATGAATATTGATGCTAAAATCTTAAATAAGATATTAGCAAATAGACTTCAGAAAATCATCCCCAGGATAATACACTATGACCAAGTGGGATTTATACCAGGAATGCAGGGCTGGTTTAATATTAGGAAAACTATTAGTATAATTGACCATATTAATAATCAAATTAATAAAAACCATATGATCATCTCAATAGATGCAGAAAAGGCATTTGATAAAATCCAACATCCATTCCTACTAAAAACTCTTGAGAGTATAGGAATAAATGGACTATTCCTTAAAATAATAAGGAGCATATATTTAAAACCTTCAGTAAACATCATATGTAATGGTGATAAACTAGAACCTTTCCCTGTAAGATCAGGAGTGAAACAAGGTTGCCCACTATCACCATTACTATTCAATATAGTACTAGAAACTCTAGCCTTGGCAATAAGAGCCGAGAAAGAGATCCAAGGAATTAGAGTAGGAAATGAAGAAATCAAATTGTCACTTTTCGCAGATGACATGATGGTATACTTAGAGAACCCCAAAGACTCTGCTAAAAAGCTATTAGAAATAATTCAGAATTTTAGCAAAGTCGCAGGATACAAAATAAATCCACATAAATCCTCAGGATTTTTATACATTACCAACACAATCCAACAGCAAGAGATACAAAGAGAAATTCCATTCAAAATAACAGTCGATAGTATCAAATATTTGGGAATATATCTACCAAAGGAGAGTCAGGAATTATATGAGCAAAATTACAAAACACTTGCCACAAAAATAAAGTCAGATTTAAATAACTGGAAAGACATTCAATGTTCTTGGATAGGCCGAGCGAATATAATAAAGATGACAATACTCCCCAAACTAATCTATTTATTTAGTGCTATACCAATCAGACTCCCAAGAAACTATTTTAATGACCTAGAAAAAATAACAACAAAATTCATATGGAAGAATAAAAGGTCGAGAATTGCAAGGGAATTAATGAAAAAAAAGTCAGAGGAAGGTGGTCTAAGTGTACCTGATTTAAAGCTATATTATAAAGCAACAGTCACCAAAACCATTTGGTATTGGCTAAGAAATAGACTAGTTGATCAGTGGCATAGGTTAGGTTCACAGGACAAGATAGTGAATAAAAATAGCAATCTAATCTTTGACAAACCCAAAGATCCCAAATTTTGGGATAAGAATTCATTATTTGACAAAAACTGCTGGGAAAACTGGAAATTAGTATGGCAGAAACTAGGCATGGACCCACATTTAACACCACATACTAAGATTAGATCAAAATGGGTCCAAGATTTAGACATAAAGAACGAAATCATAAATAAATTGGAGGAACATGGGATGGTTTACCTCTCAGACTTGTGGAGGAGGAAGGAGTTTGTGTCCAAGGGAGAACTAGAGACCATTATTGATCACAAAATAGAACATTTTGATTACACCAAATTAAAAAGTTTCTGCACAAACAAAACTAATGCAAACAAGATTAGAAGGGAAGTAACAAATTGGGAAAAAATTTTTACAGTTAAGGTTCTGATAAAGGCCTCATCTCCAAAATATACAGAGAATTGACTTTAATTTATAAGAAATCAAGCCATTCTCCAATTGATAAATGGTCAAAGGATATGAACAGAAAATTTTCAGATGATGAAATTAAAACTATTTCCACTCATATGAAAGAGTGTTCCAAATCACTATTGATCAGAGAAATGCAAATTAAGACAACTCTGAGGTATCATTACACACCTGTCAGATTGGCTAAGATGACAGGAACAAATAACGATGAATGTTGGAGGGGCTGTGGGAAAACTGGGACACTGATGCATTGTTGGTGGAGTTGTGAAAGAATCCAACCATTCTGGAGAGTAATCTGGAATTATGCCCAAAAGGTTATCAAAATGTGCATACCCTTTGACCCAGCCATACTACTACTGGGCTTATACCCCAAGGAACTACTAAAGAAGGGAAAGGGTCCTGTATGTGCCAAAATGTTTGTGGCAGCCCTTTTCATAGTGGCTAGAAGCTGGAAGATGAATGGATGTCCATCAATTGGAGAATGGTTGGGTAAACTATGGTATATGGATGTTATGGAATATTATTGTTCTATAAGAAATGACCAACAGGAGAAATACAGAGAGGCTTGGAGAGACTTACATCAAGTGATGCTGAATGAAACGAGCAGAACCAGAAGATCATTATACACTTCAACAATGATACTGTACCAGGATGTATGCTGATGGAAGTGGATTTCTTCAACATAGAGAAGAGCTAATCCAATTCCAATTGATTAATGATGGACAGAACCAGCTACATCCAGAAAAGGAACACTGGGAAATGAATGTAAACTGTTATTTTTACCTTCTGAATCCAATTCTTCCTGTGCAACAAAAAATTCGGTTCTACACACATATATTGTATCTAAACTATACTGTAATATATTTAACATATATAAGACTGCTTGCCATCTGGGGGAGGGGGTTGGGGGAGGAAGGGAAAAAATCTGAATAGAAGTAAGTGCAAGGGATAATGTTGTAAAAAATTACCCATGCATATGTACTGTCAAAAATGTTATAATTATAAAATAAAATAAAAAATTAAAAAAAAAAAAAAAAAAAAAAAAAAAAGAATAGGGACTACCTTTTCCCTTTCTCTTTACCCCTGGTAGCACAGTGCCTGTCACATAATAATGATTTAATAAGTGTTAGCTGACTGATCAATCTCCTATGATTCCCACAACCCCATAAAATAGATAATATTATTATTCCCAGTTTACAGATGAAGAAACTAGCACATCAAATGTATTGACTGATTTCTCTAGATTTTGGGGACTGGGATTATACAATTAGATTCCTTTGTCAGGGGACGACTAGGAAAAGATAGTTTTCATTGGCTGAGCTAAAATTTGAGCTATTCTTCCAATTTCTGACCTGTGGTCCTGAACAAGACAATCTCTGAGCTCCAGGCATTTTCACTGACTTTCCCTCATTCCTGAAATCCTTTGCCTCCTCATCGCTGCCTCCTGGCTTCTCTGGCTTCCCTTAAGCTCCTGCTAAATTCTTTCTTTATATAGGAGGCTTTTGCTTTTCTCCCACACGTTGCTGCTAGTGCTATCTCTCTATTGATTATTTTCTAGTTACCCTGCATATAGCATGTTTCTATATAGATTAGTTTTGTGAGCCACTTAGAGCAAGAACTTTTTTCCCTCTTATCCTTAGTGTTTAGTATAGGGCCTGGCACATAGTAGATACTTAATAAATGTTTGTTAATCAACAGACTGCTTTTCCAAAGGTGATGAGGCCATTCAAGTGCATAACCATTTCTGTGTCTTCATACTCCATGAATGTCTCCACTTGTTTCTACAACTAACTTGTAAATAAGCTATTGAAAAGCAGCAGGTATCCTTAAGTACCTTGGATCATACACTCAAGTATTTAAAAGTTAGTTGGAGAAAAAATTTTATGGAAGGGGTCTTGTACCTGGATGGCTTTAATTGGAAAGATATTGGAAGAACACAAAGAAACACTGAAGAAAGTTCTTGGTTGTCTATAAGGAACTGTCACACGACAAGGATTCTCACATAGGATCTGAGCAAGGAGGGAGCACAGACTCAAAAAAGAAAGATGCTTTCCCCAAATGGCCCATCCAGAGGACTTTAGCACTTCTTGAGTACACTGTAGGGTCTTTCCAAAGTTATTTTTTGAAGAAAGATCCATGTAATTTCTTAAGTTCCTCAAGGAATGATTATTCATTTGTAGCCTCATTCTTATATCATCCAACCAAAGAAAACACCTTCTAGGAAGATTATCTGCATAGAGATGGATGAGAAATTTCCTCCCTTCAAAATGTTGTACCCTTCTCTACAATACCCTTAAGCTGCGTGACTTCAAGCTTTTTATCCCAATTCTACCAAAGCCATTCATATGCTATCCGGGCTCACATAATTAAATTTGGGGTGAATGTTGTTAGGAAGACCTGACAGGCACATTTGTGTGCTGCTGAATAATTGAGTTGTGAGGTTTCTCCCAGCCCCTGTCTTCTGGGTGGTAGGATTTTTTTTTTTGCAGAGGTTTAATTTTGTTTTCTAAAGATGACCCTGACACCATTCATAAAGCTATTTTCTAGTAGGAACACCTTCCATCAAAGGGATGTAGTTTGGTTGCTAGGCTACCATGAGAAAAGAGAACTCTCTACTAACAATGCAGACCTCTTTTTTCCCTTCAGTATCCAGGGTCTCTGCTTTTCTAGTAAAAAAAAAAAATTTCCCTTCTTATAGACCTCACAGCTAGAGCACCTCAAAGCTATACCTGATAAACCAGACAGGATCAGTCAGGCCCTGTACTAGAATGAGCATATTGTTAATATGACATCCAGCTAGAAACTGAGATAGAGCCAAATAATATTTTTAAATAGAGATTTTATTTATTTCCTTAAAATCACTATTCACATTAAAATAACTGTTCATTATCCATACAGATGAAACCAATTAAACTGAGCTGGTGTTTCGTTTTGTTTGTTTTTGCTTCATCTTTGGTGCAATCCTAAAAATGATACCTTCTTAATAAAAACCTCTGTATGCTGTGGCTTGATTCTCCAAGTGTCTAAACTTGAATTTTGTGTAGGCAAACTTGTTCAGAACTCTTCCTTTTGGTTATATATATACAGTCACAAGGCTCACAGGACAAAGGAGATAACATTGGGCACCTTCAGGTTTATTCTTTCTTTTTTCTTATGATCAACATTCTTAACAAATGGCTCGATCAGGAGTTCCAATTCTCTTACTATTTCCAGTGAAATATGAAAGAGATAGAGGGTGATAAAGGTTTGCTTGTTTTTTTAAAATTGTGTTTATTTCTGGGTGCCCTAGCTTCTGTAGCTTGATTCAATAAGATATACTCCTAGTCTTGGTCCTCTCTGTTTGAACCCGTTGTCTAGTATTTCAGACTTATGGGTGCCTCTTTGTATAGACTTGGACTGGCAAAATATACTTGCCCCAGTTTTTTTCTTTGATTTGTGATTTTTTCTTCAGTATTTAAAAAGAAAATCTTTTTTGGAGCAGTAGTGAGAAGCAAGGAAGAGGGTTTTGCTCTGCCACTTTCTTTTCTCTCTGGTTACTTCCTCAGTCTCTTCAACAACTACTTTGCTGCCTTCCCCAAAGACAATAACTTAAAAGAAAAACCCCAACAATTTTCAATTTGGGGATTTATTGTCCTAATTAGTGACTCCCTTTCCTGACACACTAATTAAGTCCCACTATTCATCTCCCTCTGCTCTAGACATCTCTAAATTCTTTCTAACATATACACAGTATGCCAAAACTCTTCTCAGCCTTTAGTTCCAACATTTTTCTTGGGAAGGATATGGCATTCTAATAATCTTTTATTGCCCCATTCATCATTCTATAACTGTACTTTCCTTCCCCCCCCCTTCTCTGGATATTATTCTCTACTTTAGAATGTAAGCTCCTTGAGAGAAAGAATTTTCTTTCCTTTTGAATTCTGTATTCTCATTTTTAACACCTTAGCATATGGTAAATTTTTAAAAATTTTTCATTCATTTATTCCTTGCCTCATGGAGAGTTCCCTAAAAGTCCTCCTCCCCACCCTCATAGATTTATATTTCAGTAGGTTGTTATCTTGCCTTCATATTTTGCCTTTTGAAATATCATATTCCAAAATTTTCTCCCTTTAAGAAACAGAGTAGCATTGTTTGGTATGGTTATGACTGTGGCTTCCTGTTCCTTGAACTCTTTTCTTCTGGCTGCTTACAGTATTTTTTCTTTTTCTTAGAAACTTTGAATTTTGGCTTTGATTTTCCTGGATGTTTTGAATTGGGAAATTTTTTCACCAGAAAGTGACCAATAGATTCTATTTTTACTTTACCCTCTATTTTTTTAGATTTGGATGTTTTCTCTTTTTTCCCCAGGCATAATTAATGATAATGAAAGATTAATAAGCATGTATTATACACACACACACACACACACACACACACACACACCACACACATACACATCATGTTTCAATAACTTTAGTTAAAATAACTGTTATTATTTTCTTGGAGACTAATACTTAAATCTCATCAAAACATAAAGCAATTTTCAGGACTACTGATTAGGCATTTTGCATTTCATCTTGGCTCTGCCCAGTTCAAACAAATCCCAGAACATCTACTGGTAAAATGTCTAGTCTGAACCCTCTCATTTTGTCAGTGGTCACCCTTTCTCCAAGAACAGTGGAGAAGATGTAGTAAATCTATGCCATTTACCTCAAATTGTTGGGACTTTCAAAAAAAAAAGTCAAAATCTTGTTCTCCAAGTCTAGATATTTTCATCTCCAGTGACTCATTCTCTTAAGATCATGAAAAAGCACATATGGTTTGTTTTTTTTAAAAAAAACAGCCTGAGGCACAAATGTTGGCCTAATTTATTCCCTCTATCCCAATTTGGGAACAATAGGGAAACTGAGACAGCAAAGTTTAGATGCTTGCACAGAGAAAGGCATCCTCTTCCTTATCTATCACTGAAAGTTTTGGGGTTCATATAATATCATTTAAAAAGTCAATGAAAGCATGATCTTTTAAATAAATATTTCTTGAAATATGTTGCCCAGGTTTTTTCTTTAGTCATAGTATTCAGTGCTTCTTGAATTCTCTCTTCTCTACTTGTTCTGCAAGTCAGTTGTTTTTTCATAGTGGATACTTTATATGCTCTTCCAATTTTTTAGTCTTTTGACTTTGTTCTAAAATTTATGGTTATGTTGTATCTCTTAAGTTCTGTCTAATTTTGTAGGAGATCTACTACTTGGGCCATATTCTCTATCTTCTATTCTAAGCTATTTATTCTTCTAATTTTTTTTTATCTACAGCTCTAGTAGCATTAAAAAAAATCTCATTTCATTTCTAGTTACTATCAAGCTATTTATGTTTATACTATTATTTTTCCAAGACTCATTTTTACTTGTGGAGTTCCCTCTTTGGAGGATGTCTCTTGGGCTTTTCTTAACCTATGGATAATTTTTAAAGTGTGAGTTATTTTCTTTTGTTTGCTCACATCTCCAATCTCAGTTTCTGATTTTAGACTTTTTAGTAGGGCCGGGATCTGTTCTTCTCTCCAACTCCCAGATGGGATGAGCAAGCCCTGTTTACTTCTGTCTCCACATAGCTGCTGGTATCATTTTGGATAGGGTAACTAAAAATATAATGAGAATATACTTCTTGCCTTGATGTAACTGATTCTACTTTCTACTAGGTCATCATCTTATAATAAAATGATCTGATTTTTTAATAATTTTTTCAATATTAAGATAAGTATATATTATGATATAGGTTGGTTGGGGGGTTTTCTAAGTGTATGTTCATAAACCACTATGGAACCCGCCCATAGACCAGACCCCCAATGGGAAAATTTGGTAAGTAGATCTGTCACTAGCTTATGTCAATCAAATTAACTGACAAACAATTTAAGTTACTAGCCCTGAATCAGAGTGAAAAGAGTCAATATTTGTTGCTAGAGCTATAAAAAATTCGTAGAAATCCCTCAGCCTTTAAGCTTTTCCCATGTAGTAGCTCCTGTATTCTCTGAATTTGTGGCTTAAGCCATGCTACACTTACTTGAAGGCAATTCTAATTAACTGACAGAAACCTGATATGTCAGGCAATCACACTGGAGGAAAAGAAGGGAGAAGCTTAGAGGAAGATATACAGTCTCCAGCTAGAAACAGAAAAACATTTGTTTACTGGGTACTATTATGAGACATTCTTACTGGAAAGCCCTAGGAAATCAGATTGATGGTTTGTTCTCTATGAGGCAATTGTTTCTGATGTCTAATAGATAATATAACAGGGAATGTGTCCCTGCCTCTGCTTCATTTCCTGGCTTCTGGATTCTCTTATGGTAGTGCAACATCAATTTTGACTTTGATTCTTCTGTCTTCTCCTTCTATTTTTCCCAACTGGTAATTGGCTCTACCCTTTCCTGTATCCCTTAATATCTCATAGATATCTTAAACTCAATATATACAAAATTAAACTCATCATTTTTCCCTCAAAACTTTCATCTCTTTCTAACTTCCCATTATTATCAATAATATTACAATCCTCACAGTCACCCAGGCTCATACCTACCTTATATGTCATTTGAAGATGACATTTCTCATTCCCTGTCACCACTACCTCATATCCAATCAGTTGCCAAGTCTCTTTGTTTCTATTTTGGTACTACTATGAAATAGAGTGCCTATTGGTCTCCATTCCCCAAGTCTTTCCTGACTCCAGTCCATGCTGTCCTCGAAGCTGTCAAATTAATCTTCCTAAAAGGAAATACTAAAGGTACAATTGAGAGTGATAGATTTCTCATCTAGTAAAGTATCAAGGTTTCTTCTCACTTTCAAGTAAGGTGAAGTGAATTGATTAAATCAGTCTACCCAACCATTATATTATCTTCTCAGTCTTAATGATTACTACTCCAAGAAATACATTGGAAGGTGTTTGACAAAGTTCAAAATCCTAGATAACATTTTAGTGACTTGAATAGGTTCTATATAACCTTTTCTTAAAATTTTAATAGTTTTTATTTACCAGATATATGCATGGGGAATTTTACAACATTGACAATTGCAAAACCTTTTGTTCTAATTTTCCCCTCCTTCCCCCCCACCCAGATGGTAGGTTGACCAATACATGTTAAATATGTTAAAGTATAAATTAAATACAATATATGTATACATGTCCAAACAGTTGTTTTGCAAAGAATCAGATTTTGAAATAGTGTACAATTAGCCTGTGAAGGAAATCCAAAATGCAGGTGGATAAAATTAAAGGTATTGGGAATTCTATGTAGTGGTTCATAGTCATCCCCTAGAGTTCTTTTGCTGGGTGTAGCTGGTTCAGTTCATTACTGCTTTATTGGAACTGATTTGGTTCATCTCGTTGTTGAAAATGGCCACATCCATCAGAATTGATCATCATATACTATTGTTGTTGAAGTATACAATGATCTCCTGGTCTTGCTCATTTCACTCATCATCAGTTCATGTAAGTCTCTCCAGGCCTTTCTGAAATCATCCTGTTCGTCATTTCTTACAGAACAATAATATTCCATAATATTCGTATACCACAATTTATTCAGCCAATCTCCAATTGATGGGCATCCACGTAGTTTCCAGTTTCTGGCCACCAGAAAGAGGGCTGCCACAAACATTCTTGCACATTCAGGTCCCTTTCTCTTCTTTAAGATCTCTTTGGGATATAAGCCCAGTCGTAACACTGCTGGGTCAAATGATATACACAGTTTGATAATTTTTGAGTATAGTTCCAAATTGCTCTCCAGAATGGCTGGATGTATTCACAATTTCACCAACAATGAATCAGTGTCTCTGTTTTCCCACATCCCCTGCAACATTCTACATTATCTTTCCCTGTCATTCTAGCCAATTTGACAGGTGTGTAGTGGTATCTCAGAGTTGTCTTAATTTGCATTTCTCTGATTTATAATGACTTGGAGCATATTTTCATATGCATATTTTCATATGACTAGAAATAGTTTCAATTTCTTCAAATGAGAATTGTCTGTTTGTATCCTTTGACCATTTATCAATTGGAAATTGGCTTGATTTCTTATAAATTAGAATCAATTCTCTATATGTTTTGGCAATGAGGCCTTTATCAGAAACTTTGACTGTAAAAATGTTTTCCCAGTTTATTGTTTCCCTTCTAATTTTATCTGTATTTGTTTTGTTTGTACAAAAACTTTTCAATTTGATATAATCAAAGTTTTCTACTTTGTGATCAATAATGAACTCTAGTTCTTCTTTGGACATAAATTCATTCCTTCTCTACAAGTCTGACAGGTAAACTATCCTATGTTCCTCTAATTTATTTTATAATCTTATTCTTTATTTCTAGGTCATGAACCCATTTTGACCTGATCTTGGTGTACGGTGTTAAGTGTGGGTCAATGCCTAGTTTCTGCCATATTAATTTCCAATTTTTCCAGCAATTTTTGTCAAACATTGAGTTCTTATCCCAAAGGCTGGGGTCCTTGGGTTTGTCAAACAATAGGTTATTATAGTTATTGATTATTTTGTCCTTTGGACCTAACCTATTCCACTGATCAACTAGTCTATTTCTTAGCCAAAACCAAATGGTTTTGGTAACCGCTGCTTTATAATATAATTTTAGATCTGGTACAGCTAGGCCACCTTATTTGATTTTTTTTTTTCATTAACTCCCTTGAAATTCTTGACCTTTTGTTTTCCAAATGAACTTTGTTGTTATTTTTTTAGGTCATTAAAATAGTTTTTTGGGAGTCTGATTAGTATAGTGCTAAATAAATAGATTAGTTTAGGTAGTATTGTCATCTTTATTATATTTGCTCCCCCTATCCAAGAGCATTTAATATTATTCCAATTGGTTAGATCAGACTTAATTTGTGTGAAAAGTGTTTTGTAGTTTTGCTCATATAGTTTCTGATTTTCCCTTGGCAGATAGATTCCTAAATATTTTGTACTATGGGTAGTTACTTTAAATTGAATTTCTGTTTGTAACTCTGATGGATTTTATTAGAGACATGTAAGAATGCTGATGATTTATGTGGGTTTATTTTGTATCCTGCAACTTTGCTAAAGGTGTGAATTATTTGTAATAGCTTTTTAGTATCATGGGGTTCTCTAAGTATACTATCATATCATCTGCAAAGAGTGATAATTTAGTTTCCTCATTACCTACTCTAATTCCTTTAATCTCTTTCTCTATTCTTATTGTCAAAACTAGCATTTCTAATACAATATTGAATAGTAATGGTGATAGTGGACAACCTTGTTTCACCCCTGATCTTAATGGGAAAGGTTGCAATCTTTCCCCATTACATATGATGCTTATTGATGGTTTTAAATAGATGCTACTGATTATTTTAAAGAAAAATCCATTTATTCCTATACTCTCAAGTGTTTTTAATAGGAATGGATGTTGGATTATATCAAATGCTTTTTCTGCATCTATTGAGATGATCATATGATTTTTGCTAATTTGGTTATTAATGCCAATTATACTGATAGTTTTCTTAATATTGAACCAGCCCTGCATTCCTGGTACAAATCCTACTTGATCATGGTGTATTATCCTGGGGATTATTTTCTGTAGCCTTTTTGCTAATATCTTATTTAAGATATTAGCAACAATATTCATTAGGGAGATTGGTCTATAGTTGTCTTTCTCCATTTTCAACCTACCTAGTTTGGGTATCAGTACCATGTCTGTGTCATAAAAGGAATTTGGTAGGACTCCTTCATTCCCTATTTTTTCAAATAGTTTATATAACATTGGAGCTAATTGTTCTTTGAATTTTTGATAGAATTCACCTGTAAATCCATCTGGTCCTAAAGATTTTTTCTTAGGAAGTTGATTAATAACATCTTCTATTTCTTTTTCTGAAATGGAACTATTTAAGCAATTTACTTCCTCCTCTGTTAATCTGGAAAGCCTATATTTTTGGAGGTAGTCATCCATTTCACTTAAGTTATCAAATTTATTGGCATAAAGTTGGGCAAAGTAACTCATTATTTCTCTAATTTCCTCCTCATTGGTGGAAAGTTCCCCCTTTTCATTTTTAAGACTAACAATTTGATTTTCCTCTCTCCTTTTTCTAATCAGATTTACCAAAGTTTTATCTATTTTGTTAGGTTTTTTTCATAAAACCAAGCCTTAGTTTTATTTATTAGTTCAATAGTATTTTTACTTTCAATATTATTAATTTCTCCTTTTAATTTTAGAATTTCAAGTTTAGTATTTGATTGGGGTTTTTTAATTTGGTCTTTTTCTAGCTTTTTAAGTTGCAAGCCCACTTCATTGATCTTTTCTTTCACTATTTTCTTCAAGTAAACCTTTAAAGATATAAAATTTCTCCTTATTACCGATTTAGTTGCATCCCACAAATTTTGGTATGATGTCTCATCGTTGTCATTATCTTGATTGAAATTATTAATTGTGTCTATAATTTGCTGTTTCACCCAATCATTCTTTAAGATGAGATTATTTAGTTTCCAATTACTTTTTAATCTATTTACCCCTAACTTTTTGTTGAATTTAGCTTTTACTGCATCGTGATCTGAAGAGAAAGCGTTTACTATTTCTGCCTTCCTGCATTTAATTTTGAGATCTTTATATCCTAATATATGGTCAATTTTGTATAGGTTCCATGAACTGCTGAGAAGAAACTATACTCTTTTCTGTCACCATTCAGTTTTCTCCAAAGATCTATCATACCTAATTTTCTTAATATTCTATTTACCTCTTTAATTTCTTTCTTATTTGTTTTGTGGTTTTTTATCTAGTTCTGAGAGTGCAAGGTTGAGATCTCCTACTATAATAGTTTTGTCTATTTCTTTTTGCAACTCTCTTAATTTCTCCTTTAGGAAGTTAGATGCTATACCACTTGGTGCATATATATTTAGTATTGAAATTGCTTCATTGTCTATACTACCCTTTAGCAAGATATAGTTTCCTTCCTTATCTCTTTTGATTAGATCAATTTCTGCTTTTGCTTGATCTGAGATAAGGATGGCTACCCCTTCTTTTCTGACTTCACTTGAAGCATAATAGATTCTGCTCCAGCCTTTTATCTTTACTCTGTATGTATCTCCCTGTTTTAAATGTGTTTCCTGTAAACAACATATTGTAGGGTTCTGACTTTTGATCCAGTCTGCTATCCGTCTCCGCTTAATGGGGGAGTTCATCCCATTCACATTTACAGTTAAAATGACTAATTCTGTATTTCCTGCCATCATGTTATCCCCCAATTATGCATTTTTCCCTTGCCCCCCCTGAACCCCTTCCCCAGTATTAAACTTATGGGCCCCACTTGTGTCATGTAGTCCTTCTTCTTTGGTATCCCTCCTTCCTCCCTTAAAATCCCTTTCCCTTTCTTGTTCTCTTTCCTTATTACTCTTTTCCTTTTCCCTTTTCCTCTCCCCCTTTTTAATGAGGTGAGAGAGAATTTTCTGTAAAATCAATATGTCAATTATTTTCTCTTTGAGCCAATTCTGATGAGAGTAAGGTTCACACAATGTTCCTCCCCCCTCTAATTTCCCTCAGATATGATAGGTATTCTTTGCCTCTTTGTGGGATGTAGTTTCCCTCTTTTTATCTCCCCTTTTCCCTTTTTCTGACACTATCCCTTTTCCATTTCTACTTCCCTTTTTTTATCAGTAAAATCAAATTATGACATGTAGTCTTAATGTATATCCACAAAAGAAATACAGTTCTCAAGCAGTTTTTCTGCTTCTCTTGAGTCCTATGATTGGAAATCAATTTTTTTGTTGTTGTTTAGATCTGGTTTTTTCCCTAGAAACAAATGGAATTCATCTGTTTCATTAAATGTCCATCTTCTTCCATGGAAGAAAATACTAAACATAGCTGGGTAGTTTATTCTTGCCTGCATTCCAAGTTCTTTTGCCTTTCGGAATATCAGCTTCCAGGCCCTTCTATCATTTAATATAGAGGCAGCCAGATCTTGAGTGACCCTTATTGTGGCACCTTGGTATTTGAATTGTAATTCTGGCTGCTTGTAATATTTTTTCCTTAGTCTGATAGTTCTGAAATTTGGCCACAATGTTCCATGGAGGTTTTTTTTTGTTTTGTTTTGTTTTTTGTTTTTTAGGGTCTTTTTTCAGAAGGTGTTTGATGAATTCTTTCAATGCCTATTTTACCTTCTGCTTCTATTACCTCTGGGCAGTTCTCTTTGATGATTTCCTGTAAAGTAGTATCTAGGCTCTTTTTTTCATCATGATTTTCGGGAAGTCCAATAATCTTCAGATTATCTCTCCTAGATCTATTTTCCAGGTCTATCATTTTTCCAAGTAGATAGTTGACATTTTTTCTCCAGGTTTTCATGTTTTTGGTTTTGCTTTAGCTTTTGATTGGTATCTCAATGAATCATTCATGTCTATTTGTTCAGTTCTGATTTTTAATGAGTTATTTTCTTCATTAGCTTTTTTTACTTCTTTTTGTATATGTCCAATTGAGTTTTTAAATGAGTTGTTTTGTTCCATGGAATTTTTTTCCATTTCATTAAATTTGTTTTTAGTGAGTTATTTTCTTTTTCCAATTCACAAATCCTACTTTCTTGGGAATTCTTTATCTTTTCCAATTCACAGATCCTACTTTCCTGTGATTTCTTTACCTTTTCCAATTCCCTAATTCTGTTTCTACACTTCCTGTGAATTCTTTATCTTTTCCAATTCACATTTCAAGAAGTTGTTACTCTCTTGCATAGCTTCTCTTTCCTTTCCTCATTTTTCTTCTAATTCTCTTTTGAGATTTTTAATAGTCTCTTATAGGAGAGCATTATTTGGGGTATTGTCTGGAGGTTGTTTGCTATTAGTCTCCTCGGGGTAGGAAACCCACTCTCTTTCTGTATAGAAGCTATCAATCATTTTCTTCATTTTTTTTACTCATTTTTAAAAAAGCCTTTAGGGTCTGCCTTCAGGGCAAGGAGGTTACCAGCTTCCTCTGCAGAGCAAGGATGGGTATATGGACAGTAACTGTCCTCTCAATGGGCTGCAAGGAACTGGCCAAGCTGCAGAAGAGCTCTGGGAAGCACTCCATAGGGAAGTGAGTAGGCCTGGGCAACAAGGGCTGATCTGTGTAAGTGCCCTGCCAAGACCCCTGCTGTGAGGATTAGCGACTGCCTTGGGGTCAGAGGTTAAGCAGGAAAAGTATCACTGCCCCTCACAAACTCCTGCTTTGAATATTAGCAGTGGCCCTATCCCTCATGGCACCAGAAGTGTCTCTGCCTGGGCAGTATAGTCGAGCTGGGGAAATTCCACTATCCCAGGCTGAGCCCCCCACAGAGAGACTGCCCTAAACTGTGCCTCTGTTGTGTGTGACTGCCCCCCCCCCCCACAAGAGCCCCTAGCTGCAGAATGTCGTGAAGAGCTGTGTTATGGTCTGCACTGAGTCACTTCCGGTTCTGGGTGGGTGCAGCCATATCCTCTTAGGCTCTGGCATCCCTCAGAGTATCCTCTACCCTAGGCTCCAACTTCTCTGCTGGTCCACTACTCGGCCACCAAAGCAAAGCAGTCAGGCTATGGCAGAGAGCTCTATGTAAACCTTCCAACCTCAGAGGCTGCCCCGCTCCTGATTCTATCCCTGTCCTGCGCCAGTCTACTCCCACCATTCAGGACAAATCTTTTCTGGTAATATTCCAGATTATCTTTGGTTCCTGAGTTGTTGTACTTCCAATCTTCATGAACCTTACCAGTCTGGCACTATTTTTGAGGCTGATTTTAAAAATTGGTAATGAGGGTGAGAGGAACTCAGATTCTCATGTGTGCCTTCTCCGCCATCTTGGCTCCACCACAAAAACAATACTCTTTTACAAAATAAAACCTAAAAATAATCCACCTGTCTTGTTGCCTACTAAAATAAAAAAAAAGAACTTAGAAAAAAAAAGAAAAAAAGAAAGAAAATCAAGCTTTTATACTGGGTAAAAACAAAACAAAACAAACAAACAAACAAACAAACAAAAAAACCACCTCATTTCCCTAGAGTATTCCTTGAATATTTGAACTCTTCTCAAAGATTAGAGACCTTGGGTTGGTTTGTGTTAGAAACCAAACTTCTTATGTAACAACAATAGAACACTGGCTCTCTAGGGGACTGAGGTCCTTGCACTCCTCCTTACTCATAGAGATTTCTCTACACAGGTCTCAGTTGGGTACCAAATGCTGCAAGAAAACTAGCACTGGCTATAGGGAAATCCGAGTTGATTTGTCTTCTGTATTTCCCATTAAATAGCCCCCTTTCCTTTGGACCCTCATACATAGTTTCAAAGAGCAATATCCTAACCCCTTTCCCTAAACAAATTAGGTGAGAAAACTGTCCCCAGGATTTAAATAGTTCATAGAACTAAGGTTTAAGCTGAGTCTCCTTTAATGTAGCGTCCTGGTAGCCTCTGAGGTCTCCTGACACCCACAGACATAAAATGACCCAATTACATTGAGTTAGGATCCTTTAGAGTTGGCAGATACCCCAAGATTGCACTAGTCACCACAGCTTTACCTGTTAGCAAGATGCATTTCCACATGGACACAAAGTGAACTATATCTATTCAAACTAAATGTTGTTATATCTTTATTGGATGTCCTTTCTATGATAAAGATTGTGTAAATCTCCTTTTGTTAGCTGTTTAATAATCTATGAGCACCTCCAAACCTGAACCACAGGGTATCAGGCCACATCAGGCCCACCCTCACACCAGATTTAATTACTAATTAACTTTAAAATGAAAAGAAAGCCAAGCTTTCCATTTGAGAATGAAGATATAATCACTACAACAGGGATCTGCCAGAAATTGGGCACATGAATTTATGTTGAAGTCATCCCCTCTACTTTGTGGTGAGAAATTAAAATATCCTGGGTGAAAACTCTTCTATGAATTTCTCAGAATATAAAGTCAGGGGCAGCCAGGAGGTGCAGTAGATAGAGAACCAGCCCTGAAGTCAGGAAAACCTGAATTCAAATGTGGCCTCAAACACTTAACACATCCTAGCTGTGTGACCCTGGGCAAGTCACTTGACCCCAATTGCCTCAGCAAAAAAAAAAAAAAAAAAAAAAAAGCAAAAAACAAACAAACAAACAAACAAACAAAAAACAGAATGTAAAGTCCACCTAACTAAAGTCTGGATGACATTTTCTAAGTGTCCCCTTCCATACAGATCATATCAAGCTTTCTTTGGGGTCCCTTATCATTAGCAATCCCCTTTAAAATCAACAAATTCCCTCAAATTGCTTATCACAAAAGGCAGCCAAAATTTTTGCAATGGATCCTAGTCAAAAGCAAAAGTTCTCTTGACTAGAAATTGAAACTCACTCAACAACAAGGCAAGAAAACTCAATTAGAGACTGAATAAAACAAGATCAAATAGGCTCCAAATAAGAATGAGGATTCAAGGAAAAGGGATTAAATGTTTGGACTGGATTATTCAGAGTTTCTAGGCCTGCAGGAAAAAAAAAAAAAAAACTTTATCCATTGGATTTAAGGTCCAAAGGAATCTAGACTTGTGTCATAAGTAAACTGAGCCTTCTAGATATTCTTTAAAAAGAAAAAGTATATGAATAATAACCAGCCATTAGTGTATGCTCTAAGTAAATTTGCTAGGCACTTGCATCTAGGGATGCAAATAATGCATTCTTTTATATTAACTATAATAGACAAAATAAATTTCAGGAATTCCACATTTATCAGTACGTAAGCATTCAAACAAACAAAGGTTATCTCAAAAGAACTGAAGTGATTTTTAAGGAAACGAATCCAAAAACAAAAGCAAAAAACTACTGATACAATTGTAGTAAGAGGCAGAGACAAAGAAAAGCAGAAACAAGAGATGGGAGGAAAGACAGAGGGAGAAAGAGATAGAGAAATGTTTATGCATACTATGATCTCTGCTGCTGTTTCTGAGGAAAAGGCTGAATCATTTAAGCTCAGAAGTTTGGAGCTATAGCAGGAATAAATAATGAGTCTCTGAAACCAGAGGACAACCAGACTGTCAAAGAAGGCATCAACCAATCCAGATCAGAAAAACAGAATGGGAATAAAGGCTCCCATGCGCCCACCAAATTTCCAGATTAGGCAAGATAGAGAGACCTAGTGTAAGAGAGGAAGATAAACAAAAAGATTACCTATTTCCCTGCTTAGAAAATCCAGGCTGTCTGATAATGAAAGTCCTAGATTATCAGGATTATGTTTACTTTTTTTTTTAAAGGAAAAGAGAAGGAGGAGGAGGAGTTAGAAGAGGAAGATTGAATACAAACACACAATTTTGAAACTCTGAGTCCATCATCATTTTGTCAAGTGGTATATAACATGCTTGATTTTCAGTCGGCAAAGATAGTCATCCTTTGATAACTTAAGTCTTTCAAAACTGTTTTTATTTATGGTATTATTATTGTTATTGAATAAATTTCTCCTTGTTCTACTCACTTGATTCTGCATTAGTTCATTCAAGACTTCCCAGTTCCACTGAAATTATTCCTTCATTTCTCATAGAAAAACAGTACAGTCAATTCTTCTGAACTTAATTTTTGAAACATTAAACTGTTACATGATTTTATTACTAACCTCATTTTTACTTTTGTGTTGGCAACACATTCACAGTTTTGTGCAGTGAGAAAAAAAAAAAGGGCTGATGTGGAGCAGCCCGTATCCTACTAAGTGCTTTACTGATCTTTTTCAACCTACCATTATGAAGAGCTCTCCACATATTCATTGCATATTTTCATTTGCATATGCATTGATAGTTGCCATTAAAATTCATCTTTTGTTTTGTAATTAATGCCCCACAAAGCATAGTGCAAGCCTTTTTGGTTCTAAGCCCATGTACAAAATCAATAATATGGTTTATTGAGAAAATAAAGGTGTTACCTGTCAGATTGGCTAGAATGACAGGGAAAGATAATGTGGAAAACTGGGACACTGATACGTTGGTGAAATTGTGACTACATCCAGCCATTCTGAGAGCAATTTGGAACTATGCTCAAAAAGTTGTCAAACTGTGCATACCCTTTGACTCAGCAGTGTTATTACTAGGCTTATATCCCAAAGAGATCTTAAAGAAGAGAAAGGGACCTGCATGTGCAAGAATATTTGTGGCAGCCCTCTTTCTGGTGGCTAGAAACTGGAAACTACATGGATGCCCATCAATTGGTGAATGACTGAATAAATTGTGGTATATGAATGTTATGGAATATTATTGTTCTGTAAGAAATGACCAGCAGGATGATTTCAGAAAGGCCTGGAGAGACTTACATGAACTGATGCTGAGTGAAATGAGCAGAATTAGGGGATCATTATATACTTCAACAACAATACTATATGGTGATCAGTTCTGATGGACTTGGCCTTCTTCAACAATGAGATGAACCAAATCAGTTCCAATAGAGCAGTAATGAACTGAACCAGCTACCACCCAGTGAAAGAATTCTGGGAAATAAGTACGAACCACTGCATAGAATTCCCAATCCCTCTATTTTTGTCCGCAGGTATTTCTGATTTCCTTCACAGGCAAATTGTCCACTATTTCAAAGTCTAATTCTTTTTGTACAGCAAAATAACTATATTGACATGTATATCAATATTGTATTTAACTTATGCTTTAACATAATTAACATGTATTGGTCAATTTGCCATCAGGGGGAAGGAGTGGGGGGAAAGAGGGGAAATGTTGGAACAAAAGGTTTGCAATTGTCAATGTTGAAAAATTACCCATGGGGGGCGGAGCCAAGATGGCAGAGAAGATACACGCCACTGTGTAAGCTCCTTTCTTCCCTCACAACCAACTAGATTTAATCAGCCTCAGAAATAGCGTTGGACTGATAGAATCCACAAGGACTGGAAGCACGACTTACCAGCTGAAGAGAATCTGGAGTTTCAGCAGGAAAGGTCGGCTCCCAGGGGAGGAAGAAGAGAGGCCAGCGCAGACGGTGGGGTAGTGGCACACTGCACCGGTCGCGCTGGGGAGGGTTCTGGGATCAGAGAATCCACTGACATAAAAGAATCTGGCACAGGCTGTTAGCTCTTCTCTGCTTATAAAACAGTAGTTCAGAGGAGAAATATAAGCCACTTTAAAATTTAAAACTAGATTGGATTTTCCCGGATCCCAGGGGTGACTCAGCAGATCTTGGCACCGGGGGTGTGGCCCACATAGGCAATCCAGGCTTTCGCCTTGGGGTAGTTAAGAGATTGAAGAGTGGGCGGGGCGGTAACTCATAGTGCCTGGCTCAGCTGGCTGGAGGCTGTGGAACAGAAGTCCCAGAGAAGCGGAACCTTTGAACTCAGGACCACGGTTCCTGGCAGACACTTCCAGTTTGAGCGCAGGGGCTTTTCACGTCACCTGCTGCAGACATCCACGCCCCACCGGGACACATAGGCTAGGCTTTGAGTCGCCTTTACTGGTCAGTCTTAACCTCAGGGAAGCCACTAAAACACAGCGCCCTCAGGGCACAGCAGTGCTAGTCACCTCTGAGGCACTTCCAGGGAGGGGGTGGGGAACTCTCTCCCAGAGCTCTATCTTAGCTCAGGCGCAGGAGCCGCTGCATCCATCCGGTCTGGGAGGAAACTGGTAAAGAAATAAATAAATAATTTCCTACCCCAGGGACAGACCCCAAAAGATTTTTTAAGTATGAGCAAGAAGCCCAAAAAAACCATAGATTCCTTCTACACAGAGAAAGAGCGGGTATCCAACCCCAAGGAAGTTAACAGCAGAGAGTCAGCAGATAACAACCTAAAAGGGAATGATTCCTGCCCCCCATCACATAACTCTCTCTATGAAGAGACTATTAAAAAGTTAAGAGAGTTTGAAGAAAAATGGGGAAAGGAAAGGGAAGCTATGATAGAGAATAACAACGTTCTGAAATTGGAGTTGGAAAAAATAAAGAATTCACAGGAGATGCAGGGAAACAAAATTAGTGAATTAGAAAAGGTAAAAAAATCACAGGAAAATAGGATTTCTGAATTGGAGAAGATAAAAAAGTCCCAAGAAAATAGGATTTCTGAATTGGAAAAAGAAAATAATTGTCAAAAAAAAATTAGGGAAATGGAAAAAAATTCAATAGAGCAAAATAATTCATTTAAAAATGAAATTGGGCATTTACAAAAAGAACTAAAAACTGTGAAAGAAGAAATAACTCCTTAAAAGTCAGGATGGAACAAATAGAAATGAATGATTCACAGAGAACCCAAGAATCAGTCAAACAAAACAAAAAAAAAAAAAAAAAAATGAGAAGTTGGAGAACAACGTCAAATA
Organism: Sminthopsis crassicaudata; assembly: GCF_048593235.1. Classification (NCBI taxonomy): domain Eukaryota; kingdom Metazoa; phylum Chordata; class Mammalia; order Dasyuromorphia; family Dasyuridae; genus Sminthopsis; species Sminthopsis crassicaudata. Next base: position 164,627,689 of record NC_133622.1, on the reverse strand, counting down.
CTTACTGGGAAAATCTATAGACCTGGAAAATAGATCTAGGAGAGATAATCTGCGGATCATTGGACTTCCCGAAAACTATGACCAAAAAAAGAGCCTAGATTCTATTTTACAGGAAATTATCAAAGAGAACTGTCCAGAGATAATAGAAACAGAGGGGAAAGTAGATGTTGAAAGAATTCATCGAACTCCTTCTGAAATAGACCCTAAAAAAAGAACACCACGGAATATTGTGGCTAAGCTGCAGAATTTTCACACAAAGGAGAAAATCCTGCAAGCAGCTAGAAAAAAACAATTTAAATACCAAGGTGCCACAATAAGGGTCACACAAGATCTGGCTGCCTCCACATTAAAAGATAGAAGGGCCTGGAACCTGATATTCTGAAAGGCAAAAGATCAAGGATTGCAACCAAGAATAAACTACCCAGCTAAGTTTAGCATCTTTTTCCATGGAAGAAGATGGTCATTCAATGAAATAGAGGAATTCCATATGTTTCTAAGAAAAAAACTAGACTTAAACAAAAAATTTGATCTACATCCACAAGACTGAAGAGAAACAGAAAAAGGTACACAGAACCCTTGAGAACTATATCTCTGTTGTGGGTATATAGAAAGTACGCATGGATAATTGGATTTTACTGATATAAAAGAAAAAAAAAGGAGGGGGTGCAGTAAAGGGAAGGGGGTAGTATCAGAAAAAGAGGAGGGAGTGATAAAAAGAGGGAAACTACATCCCAGGAAGAGGCATAGAAAATACACCATATCTGAGGGAATTTAGAGAGGGGAAGAATCATTGTGTAAATCTTACTCTCATCAGAAGAGGCTCAAAGAGTAAATAATTGTCATATTTGTTTTTCAGAGAATTCTCTCTCACCTCATTAAAAGGGGGGAGAGGAAAAGGGAAAAGGAAAAGGAGAATAAGGGAAGGGACATGGAGGGAGGGGGGAGGGATACTAAAAAAAAAGGGAGGGCTGTGCGTCACAAGGGGGGGGTCTATAAATTAAATATTGGGGAAGGGGTTCAGGAGGGTCAAGGGAAAAAGCATAATCTGGGGATAATATGATGGCAGGAAATACAGAATTAGTAATTTTAATTGTAAATGTGAATGGGATGAACGCTCCCATCAAATGGAGACGGATAGCAGATTGGATCAAAAAGCAGAACCCTACAATATGTTGTTTACAGGAAACACACCTAAAGGAGGGAGATACATATAGAGTAAAGGTAAAGGGTTGGAGCAGAATCTATTATGCTTCAGGTAAAGCCAAAAAAGCAGGGATAGCTATCCTTATCTCAGATCAAGCAAAAGCAGAAGTTGATCTAATTAAAAGAGATAAGGAAGGAAACTATATCCTGCTGAAAGGTAGCATAAATAATGAAGCCATATTGATACTAAACATATATGCACCAAGTGGTATAGCATCTAACTTCCTAAAGGAAAAGTTAAGAGAGTTGCAAGAAGAAATAGACAGTAAAACTATAATAGTGGGAGATCTCAACCTTGCACTCTCAGATTTAGACAAATCAAACCACAAAACAAACAAGAAAGAAATTAAAAAAGTAAATAGAACATTAGAAAAACTAGGTATGATAGACCTTTGGAGAAAACTGAATGGCAATAGAAAGGAATATACTTTCTTCTCAGCAGTTCATGGATCCTATACAAAAATTGACCATATATTAGGACATAAAGATCTCAAAATTACATGTAGGAAGGCAGAAATAATAAATGCCTTCTTCTCAGACCACAATGCAATAAAAGCTACATTCAGTAAAAAGTTAGGGATAAATAGACCAAAAAGTAATTGGAAACTGAATAATCTCATCTTAAAGAATGACTGGGTGAAAGAGCAAATTATAGAAACAATTAATAATTTCACCCAAGATAATGACAATGATGAGACATCATACCAAAATCTGTGGGATGCAGCTAAAGCAGTAATAAGGGGAAATTTTATATCTTTAGAGGCTTATTTGAAGAAAATAGAGAAAGAGAAGATTAACGAATTGGGCTTGCAACTTAAAAGGCTAGAAAAAGAACAAATTAAAAACCCCCAACCAAAAATTAAACTTGAAATACAAAAATTAAAAGGAGAAATCAATAATATTGAAAGTAAAAAAAACTATTGAATTAATAAATAAATCCAAGAGTTGGTTTTATGAAAAAGCCAATAAAATAGATAAACCTTTGGTAAATCTGATCAGAAAAAAGAAAGAGGAAAATCAAATCGTTAGTCTTACAAATGAAAAGGGGGATCTTTCCACCAATGAAGAGGAAATTAGAGAAATAATAAGGAGTTACTTTGCCCAACTTTATGCCAATAAATTTGATAACTTAAGTGAAATGGATGACTTCCTCCAAAAATATAGGCTTCCTAGATTAACAGAGAAGGAAATAAATTGCTTAAATAGTCTCATTTCAGAAAAAGAAATAGAACAAGCTATTAATCAACTCCCCAGGAAAAAATCCCCTGGACCAGATGGATTTACATGTGAATTCTACCAAACATTTAAAGAACAATTAGCCCCAATGCTATATAAACTATTTGAAAAAATAGGGAATGAAGGAGTCCTACCAAACGCCTTTTATGACACAGACATGATACTGATACCTAAAACAGGTCGATCGAAAACTGAGAAAGAAAATTATAGACCAATCTCTTTAATGAATATTGATGCTAAAATCTTAAATAAGATATTAGCAAAAAGACTTCAGAAAATCATCCCCAGGATAATACACTATGATCAAGTAGGATTCATACCAGGAATGCAGGGCTGGTTTAATATTAGGAAAACTATTAATATAATTGACCATATTAATAATCAAATTAATAAAAACCATATGATCATCTCAATAGATGCAGAAAAAGCATTTGACAAAATCCAACATCCATTCCTACTAAAAACTCTTGAGAGTATAGGAATAAATGGATTATTCCTTAGAATAATCAGGAGCATATATTTAAGACCTTCAGTAAGCATAATATGCAATAGAAATAAACTGCAACCTTTCCCAGTAAGATCAGGAGTGAAACAAGGTTGCCCACTATCACCATTACTATTCAATATAGTACTAGAAATGATAGCCTCGGCAATGAGCTGAGAAAGAGATTCAAGGAATTAGAGTAGGAAATGAGGAAATCAAACTATCACTCTTTGCAGATGACATGATGGTATACTTAGAGAACCCCAAAGACTCTGCTAAAAAGCTATTAGAAATAATTCAGAATTTTAGCAAAGTGGCAGGATACAAAATAAATCCACATAAATCCTCAGCATTCTTATATATCACCAACAAAATGCAACAGCAAGAGATACAAAGAGAAATTCCATTCCAAACAAATGTTGAGAGTATAAAGTATTTGGGAATCCATCTACCAAAGAATAGTCAGGAATTATATGAGAAAAATTACAAAACACTTGCCACAAAAATAAAGTCAGATTTAAATAATTGGAAAGACATTCAATGTTCTTGGATAGGCAGAGTGAATATAATAAAGATGACAATACTCCCCAAACTAATCTATTTATTTAGTGCTATACCAATCAGACTCCCAAGAAACTATTTTAATGACCTAGAAAAAATAACAACAAAATTCATATGGAAGAATAAAAGGTCGAGAATTGCAAGGGAACTAATGAAAAAAAAGTCAGAGGAAGGTGGTCTAAGTGTACCTGATTTAAAGCTATATTATAAAGCAACAGTCGCCAAAACCATTTGGTATTGGCTAAGAAATAGACTAGTTGATCAGTGGCATAGGTTAGGTTCACAGGGCAAGACAGTGAATAAAAATAGCAATCTAATCTTTGACAAACCCAAAGATCCCAAATTTTGGGATAAGAATTCATTATTTGACAAAAACTGCTGGGAAAACTGGAAATTAGTATGGTAGAAACTAGGCATGGACCCACATTTAACACCACATACTAAGATTAGATCAAAATGGGTCCAAGATTTAGGCATAAAGAACGAAATCATAAATAAATTGGAGGAACATGGGATGGTTTACCTCTCAGACTTGTGGAGGAGGAAGGAGTTTGTGTCCAAGGGAGAACTAGAGACCATTATTGATCACAAAATAGAACATTTTGATTACACCAAATTAAAAAGTTTCTGCACAAACAAAACTAATGCAAACAAGATTGGAAGGGAAGTAACAAATTGGGAAAATATTTTTAAAAGGAAAGGTTCTGACAAAGGTCTCATTTCCAAAATATATAGAGGACTGACCCTGATTTATAGGAAGCCAAACCATTCTCCAATTGATAAATGGTCAAAGGATATGAACAGACAATTTTCAGATGATGAAATTAAAACTATTTCCACTCATATGAAAGAGTGTTCCAAATCACTATTGATCAGAGAAATGCAAATTAAGACAACTCTGAGGTATCATTACACACCTGTCAGATTGGCTAAGATGACAGGAACAAATAACGATGAATGTTGGAGGGGCTGTGGGAAAACTGGGACACTGATGCATTGTTGGTGGAGTTGGGAAAGAATCCAACCATTCTGGAGAGCAATCTGGAATTATGCCCAAAAAGTTATCAAAATGTGCATACCCTTTGACCCAGCCATACTACTACTGGGCTTATACCCCAAGGAACTACTAAAGAGTGGAAAGGGACCTGTATGTGCCAAAATGCTTGTGGCAGCCCTTTTCATAGTGGCTAGAAGCTGGAAGATGAATGGATGTCCATCAATTGGAGAATGGTTGGGTAAACTATGGTATATGAATGTTATGGAATATTATTGTTCTATAAGAAATGACCAACAGGAGAAATACAGAGAGGCTTGGAGAGACTTACATCAACTGATGCTGAGTGAAACGAGCAGAACCAGAAGATCATTATACACTTCAACAATGATACTGTATGCTGATGGAAGTGGATTTCTTCAACATAGAGAAGAGCTAATCCAATTCCGATTGATTAATGATGGACAGAACCAGCTACATCCAGAAAAGGAACACTGGGAAATGAGTGTAAACTGTTATTTTTACCTTCTGAATCCAATTCTTCCTGTGCAACAAAAAATTCGGTTCTACACACATATATTGTATCTAGAATATACTGTAATATATTTAACATGTATAAGACTGCTTGCCATCTGGGGGAGGGGGTTGGGGGAGGAAGGGAAAAAATCTGAATAGAAGTAAGTGCAAGGGATAATGTTGTAAAAAATTACCCATGCACATGTACTGTCAAAAAAATGTTATAATTATAAAATAAAATAAAAATTTTTTTAAAAAGAGAGAATTGCAAGGGAACTAATGAAAAAAAAGTCAGAGGAAGGTGGTCTAAGTGTACCTGATCTAAAGCTATATTATATAGCAGCAGTCACTAAAACCATTTGGTACTGGCTAAGAAATAGAACGGTAGATCAGTGGAACAGATTAGATACAAAGGACAAAAAAGGGTACATCTATAGCAATCTAATCTTTGACAAACCCAAAGATACCAACATTAGGGACAAAAATTCATTATTCGGAAGAAACTGTTGGGAAAACTGGAAATTAGTATGGCAGAAATTAGATATGGACCCACACTTAACACCATATACCAAGATAAGATCAAAATGGGTCCATGATTTAGGCATAAAGAATGAGATCATAAATAGATTAGAGGAACAGAGAATAGTCTACCTCTCAGACCTGTGGAGGAGGAAGGAATTTATGACCAGAGGAGAATTAGAGATCATTATTGATCACAAAATAGAAGATTTTGATTACATCAAACTAAAAAGTTTCTGTACAAACAATACTAATGCAAACAAGATTAGAAGGGAAGTAACAAATTGGGAAAATATTTTTAAAAGGAAAGGTTCTGACAAAGGTCTCATTTCCAAAATATATAGAGAACTGACCCTGATTTATAGGAAACCAAACCATTCTCCAATTGATAAATGGTCAAGGGATATGAACAGACAATTCTCAGATGATGAAATTGAAACTATTTCCACTCATATGAAAGAGTGTTCCAAATCACTACTGATCAGAGAAATGCAAATTAAGACAACTTTGAGATACCACTACACACCTGTCAGATTGGCTAAAATGACAGGAACAAATAATGATGAATATTGGAGGGGATGTGGGAAAACTGGGATACTGATACATTGTTGGTGGAGTTGTGAAAGAATCCAGCCATTCTGGAGAGCAATTTGGAACTATGCCCAAAAAGTTGTCAAACTGTGCATACCCTTTGACCCAGCATTGCTGTTATTGGGATTATATCCCAAAGAAATACTAAAGAAGGGAAAGGGACCTGTATGTGCCAAAATGTTTGTGGCAGCTCTTTTTCTTGTAGCTAGAAACTGGAAGTTGAATGGATGTCCATCAATTGGAGAATGGTTGGGTAAATTGTGGTATATGAAGGTTATGGAATATTATTGCTCTGTAAGAAATGACCAGCAGGAGGAATACAGAGAGGCCTGGAGAGACTTACATCAACTGATGCTGAGTGAAACGAGCAGAACCAGAAGATCACTATACACTTCAACAACAACACTGTATGAGGATGTATTCTGATGGAAGTGGAAATCTTCAACATAAAGAAGATCCAACTCACTTCCAGTTGATTAATGATGGACAGAAATAACTACACCCAGAGAAGGAACACTGGGAAACGAATGCAAATTGTTAGCACTACTGTCTATCTACCCAGGTTACTTATACCTTCGGAAGCTAATTATTAATGTGCAACAAGAAAATGGTATTTACACACATATATTGTATCTAGGTTATATTGTAACACATGTAAAATATATGGGATTACCTGCCATTGGGAGGAGGGAGTGGAGGGAGGGAGGGGATAATTTGGAAAAATGAATAAAAAAAAAAAAAAACAGATCAACATAACCAACAACAAAAAAAAAAAAAAAAAAAAAAGAAAAAAAGAAAAGAAAAATTACCCATGCATATATCTTGTAAATAAAAAGCTATAATAAAAAATAAATAAATGAATAGATAGATAGATAGATAGATAGATAGATAGATAGATAGATAGATAGATGAAAATAAAGGTGTTAGATATCCAACATGCTGAAAATTCTACAGCCACTGCATTGACTTTGAGTTTAGTGCTAATGAATCACCAATGTTATGGTGTTAGGAAAAGTGCATACTATCAGAATTAATTTTTTGTTATAAAGATGTATATACAGAAAAGTATTTTTTCAGCGATCTCCAGCAAACGATTATAGGTTTTTGTGGTCACAGGCATCTAAATCCCCATTTCCCATAGGTTAAATATATCAACATCTAGTTTACTTTCACACAATACTTTCTTTTTCTTTCTTCTTTCCTTCCTTTCTTCCTTCCTTTCTTCCTTCCTTCCTTCCTTCCTTCCTTCCTTTCTTTCTTTCTTTCTTTCCTTCTTTCTTTCTTTCTTTCTTTCTTTCTTTCTTTCTTTCTTTCTTTCTTTCTTTCTTTCTTTCTTTCTTTCTTTCTTTCTTTCTTTCTTTCTTTCTTTCTTTCTTTCTTTCTTTCTTTCTTTCTTTCCTTCCTTCTTTCTTTCTTTCCTTCCTTCTTTCTTTCTTTCTTTCTTTCTTTCTTTCTTTCTTTCTTTCTTTCTTTCTTTCTTTCTTTCTTTCTTTCTTTCTTTCTTTCTTTCTTTCTTTCTTTCTTTCTTTCTCTTTTTTTTGCTGAGGCAATTGGGGTTAAGTGACTTGCTCAGAGTCACACAGCTAGGAAGTGTTAAGTATTTTAAACCAGATTAGAATTCAGGTCCTCCTGACTTCAGGGCTGGTGCTCTAGCTACTGCACTACCTAGCTGCCCCTCACATTACTTTATAAGAATATTTACCCTCCAAAAAGATTTGAGGAGCATTACATTACAATTTTATCCATTTGTTCAGCCAATTGTCAATTAACAGATACCACCTACTTTTCTTTTCTTTTCTGCTACAAAAACAAAACCAAATGCTGTTTTAAATCTTTTAATACATATAAGTTCTTTTACTCCTCTTTAAAATCTTTTTAGGATATTGATCTAGTAATGAGATAGCCAGACTAAAGAATATGCATAGTTTAGTAAGTTTTGAGGGATAGTTTCTACTTATTGTCCAGAATTTCTGGACCATTTCACAGTTTTATCAACAGTGCATTAATGTCCTCATTTTCCTAAAATTTCTCCAACATTTATCATTTTCCTTTTTTTGTCCTTTCTCAGTCCTATAGATGTGAAGTAGTATATCACAGTTACATTTGAATTCCTCTAATTATTAATGATTTGAGGTATTTTTTCTTGGGGATAAAAAATAGCTTGGATTTTTTTTTCCTTAGACAACTGTAACTGGGTCACCCCAAGCCACTGGGAGAAGGCTTGTCTGGGTCATGCTGAGCTCCATGCTCAAGAAGTATTCCTTGACTGGGGATGCCCAGACTTGGAAATTCTTACAATTTTCAGCAAAGTTTCTAGAGAACCTTTGCCACCTTTTCACCTCTTCTGGAATACCAGGGGAGACAAAGTGCTATAGGATGGCTTTTGGAAAAGATGGGACTGTCTTCTTTCATGTCATTTTGGTCTGTGTCTGTGTCTCTGTGCAGAATGAAATGTTGCGTTATGTTTGTTCTATGAGCTAGATTTTGTTACCTGGAAAGATTTAAAACACAACCAGTAAGGGAAAAAAAAACTTCTATGCAGTAGTTAGAATGCTGGAGAAATTTCTTAACATCCTTGACTCCCCATCTTAAAAAGGGAAAAAAAACTAACTTTTTCCTGTGGAACTCAGCTCTGGCTAAGCTGGGGACTACAGAAGTAAAGTTAGCTAATTAAAATTAAAATAACATCTTTACAGATTCTCAAAGTTTTGAGAGCAGTGATTAATAAGTTTGGCAATTATTTTAAGATTACAATAAAAATGCAAAAAACATTGGAAATAATTCCAGTACTTTACTCCATTCTGAAAGAAAAGAAAAAGAAAAAAACAAACCAGGTAAGTAGCAACTTTTTGCTAACCCTTCCTTGACTCCTATCTTGTCCAGAGTTCCCCTTCTGCTCCTTTGTGAAAGCACCCTAGAGGGTCCAGGAGTAGCCTTGAGTGTATCTCAGTTGTGGGGATTGCTAACAAGATCACCATAGCCCAAATCCCTCTATTTGCTAACCCTTCTCATTGCAGATAAATTAAAACTCAAATTCTGCCTCACTTGTAGAAGTAGGGGATGCAGCCTACTCACACAACCTTGGCCAAATGCCTCCCCAATCCATCTTGAGGGAATGGAGATGAAGTGGGAGTCAGGTTCAATGATCAGCATTCCCTGAACCCTGGCACCTGAAACTATCACTGAAGAGAGATCCTCGCACCAATCACCCCAGCTTTCAGCAGGTTCTATCCAGAAACTGCCTAGGAAGAATTGGGATACCCCTTGAACCACCCAGCATGGCAGCCTGAGGTGAGAAAGCCAGTCAGCCTTTGCATTTGGTAAGATCACCATTCTCTGTTTCAATTGCAGATATGTATTAGCTATGTAATTTATGGCAAATTATTTTATCTTTGCCCAGTTTTCTGATTTTTAAAGAGGAGTAATAATTGTTGTGAAGACCATGATTGCAAAAGTTCTTAGCATAAAACATGCTATATGAATGTTAACTGCTTTATTGGATATAATTGCTTCATATTTGATAACTTTAGCTTTAGGAAGACAGAAAAGCAGTTTGCTACTACTTTAAAAATTCTAGTTAACTAGAATCACACTTCTCAGGGTCCTCTCAGTAAAAACTAGCACCCTAACCCTTTTCCTGGCTCACAAAAGAGAAATGATTTGTGTAGATTGGAAAATAACCAAATAGCAATTCAGTTTGTCGAGAATATTTAATCAGAATTTAGAGAATCTCATTAACTAAAGTTAAGTCAAAATCTCCGATGTATATAAATCCTGGTAAAGTTTTAAAATAATATTTCTAGCCCTAAGCTGTGATTGGTAGAATTTGCTATTAGACATAAAATCTCTTTGGACTGTAAATGATATTCTTTTGAGTTCCGAATTTCATTGTCTGATCATTAAATCAACAATTTATCCTTAAGTGCCATAAATTACTCAGAGAATGCCTTCCTGACATGTCTAGGTAGACAACTTATCTGGGCAAGAGCTGGGAGGACAACCTTAGCCTCTGCTTAAGATGGAATCCTTCTGACTCAGTTTCCCAGTTCTGTTTCTTTGCTTCCCACCTGATTATTCTTGAATCTGGCTATGAGGTGGAATTGTTACTGCATAATTGGTTGTCAGAGCTAAGGGTGCTTTATCCTGTCATGTAGGCTGAGGCCTGAAGGACAAGTTTTGATGCTGTTATAATCCTGTCCCTGCTTTTTCCTCTCATAGCAAATTTCTATAATCAGAACAAGTGGTCAGTAGAAGCCATGAGCCCAGTACAAGTATCCAGGAGGACACAATGGTTTTCTTCCTTAGATCTTAGAGATGCTTTCTTTTGCATACCATTGCATAATGACTCACAATTTCTTTTTGCCCTTGAAGGGGCAAATGCAGGGGAATGTAACCCCTCACTAATGAATGGATAGTTATGTCCATTACATGGAGGTAGCTCAGGGTTTTTGTGACAGCCCCCCATACATTTGAACAAACCCCTAACTTCCAGCCCCTTCCCTACCTGGGGCCATGAAGTTGTCTAAAATCTAAAGGCCCACACTTAGTTTGTGAAAAACCTGAAAGCTAAACTAATCTACCTAAAGCCTTTTACACTGTACATTGATGGAAGGCGGGACCAGGTCCTAGGAGTCCCAACTACTTGCCCTAGAGCGACCTGCCATAGCTCTTCTAATTGAGGAAACCTCTAGGCTCACCATTTGGAAGCCAAAGGGCATCAGTGGCTGCTAGTGGGAGGCTGACCAGCTATCAGGCTCTCCTGCTAGACACTCCTAACTAGACTCTCCTCTGTGTCACAATCTTAATCCTGCCACTCTGATCCCTGACTACACTCAGTCAGGTGCAACCTAGATGGGGAGTGGCTTACAGATGGGTCAAGTTTTCTTGAAAATGGGGAAAGGAAGGCAGGTTATTCTGTGGTGACCCTAAATAGCTCCTTGGAGGCTAAGTCACTGCCTCCTGGGACTTCTGCCCAGAAAACTGAACTCATTGCCCTGATCAGAGCTTTAAAACTGGGGAAAGGAATGAGAAGAACATTTATACAGACTCCAGAAATGCTTTTCATATTTTGCACACTCATGGAGATAATGAGAGAAAGGGGGAATACCCTTTCTCTTTCTGGGGGGTTTCAAACACCCTCAGGCCAGCTTCTGGCTGGTCCCCACAAACCAAACTCCAGCCAAATTGCAGGGACCACTCCTTGATCCTAACTCTGGGCCATAAAATTAGCATATCTATAACATGAAGAACTAGTTAAATGTGTCCTTGCTCCTGTTTCTTTGCTAAATTCTCTTAGAATTTAGTCTGCTTGTAATGGTGTTATAGTTACAATAAACTTTGCTCTTTGACCGGGAAATGGGTTCAAGCCTGCAAATTCTTTTGAGACACCTTATGACCTTATGGTCTGTGACTCCAAACTTTTGGGGTCCTTTTTCTAACCTCAACAATTACACATGTTCTTTAATTACTTTAAATTTGGGAAAACTTCTTATTCTGATAAATTTGATTCAGTTCCTTATATATATTCAAGAGTTTTCAGAGAAATTTATTGTAGAGATTTTCTCCCCATTTGATTATTTTTCCTTTCTGATTTTTAGCTGTGTTGATTATATTCCTATCCAAAAAAATCCTTATTTAATTTTCTGTAATCACAATTATCCATTTAATCTTCTATGAGTCTTTCTGTCCCTGCTTTGGTCATAAACACTTCTCCTATCCATAGATCTAAAAGTTAATTTCTTATTTGTTCCTCTAATTTCTTAATGATGTTTCCATTTGTATTTAAGTTATGTATCCATTTGGAAGCTATCTTGCTATATGGTGTGAGATGTTGTACTATAACTAGTCTCTCCCAAATGCTTTCCCATTTTCTCATCAGTTTTTATACAATAATATCTGTGGGTTTTGAGTTTATCAAACATTAAACTACTGTGCTTATGTGCTTCCATATATCATATACTTAATCTGTTCTACTGTTCAGTCTTTATATTTCCTATGCAGTACCAATTTGTTCTTATGATTACTGCTTTGTTCTGTGGTTTGAGTTCTGGTTCTTTTAAATGTAAAGAAAAGAGCAGAAGGAAGTTCAGAAAATATTGGATAAGAAGAACAACTTTAAACATAAACAATTTAAATAGACAATAAGGGTCATATTGTATTAACTTAAAACATATTTGAAACAGTCTCAGTTTAAAAGTAATCCTCTTTTTCTGTTGTTTGTATATAGAAAGGTACATATTTGTTGATTATCAAGGCCAGTTTTTTTAATTGATTGAAGAAAATAAAATGGAAGGGCAGTGGAAGGAGTGGAAAAGTATATGTTTGTTGATTATCAAGGTCAATTTTTTAATTGATTGGGAGGAAATAAAATGGAAGGGCAGTGGAAAGAGAACTGGCCTTAGGAACATGAAGAACAGTGTAATGACCGTATTAGTACCTTGGATATCTTAGAATCAGTAGGAGTCAGGATAAGCAAAAGTCTTTATTCTTGCTCTTTTGGGATCTCCATCAGGGGATTAGATATAGGAATCTCCACACCTCCTTTCTCTCTCTCCAAAGAATGAATCTGCTTGTCCTACTCTACCCTCTGATCTCTTTCACCCTTCTCTCTCCACACCCACAGATCTAGCCAGCACAGAATAATTGAGCAGGTTCATCCTCCAAGAATATGTTAATAGAGTATTGTCCAATTGGTAATTAGCCTCAAGTGCTTGGTTATCTTGGTTAAGTGCATCTGCTCAGTTCTAACCCTTTACATCTCCAGCTTTCTTTTGTTTTAGAACACAGGTGGTCACTCCATCCCTGACTTCTCAGGGAGGCGAGAACCCCAAAAAGGAGGTGATCATGCCACCACTGACTTCTCAGGAAGGGAGATGAAAAGCACCAAAGGGAAGTGGGGATTGCTAGCGAGTTTCTGAGCTGACGGGTCATATTAGAGACAGGTATGCACAAATCCATCAGCATAGGAGGTATTACACAAGCACATAGCAATAAGGCACAGGCTATCAGTGATGACTCTTCCCACAGTCAGTGTAGGCTCGATGTGGTATAACAAACATGAATCGTACATGCAAGTAGTGATATAACAAACAATGTAAATCAACATGGTCTTGTAAAAGATTTCCAGAAGTCCAAGAAGAAGGGTATGTAAACATCAGTCACACATATGCCTTCTTCAGCAACCAAGAGATAGTCCAAAACCAATCTATTGTCCACTGCTTCAGTATCAAGGAATCCAATGATCCCCACAAGTTTTTGAAGTCCTGCAACAGTCTTTTTATATGTTAGGGAATCCAATGATTCCTGAGGGTTTAGAAGTCCTACAACAGTCTTATGGTGTCTCAGAGAATCCAATGATTCCTGAGGGTTTTCAAGTCTTAAAACAGTCTTATGATGTCTCAAAGAATCCAATGATTCCTGAGGGTTTAGAAGTCCTACAACAGTCTTATGATGTCTCAAAGAATCCAATGATTCCTGAGGGTTTTCAAGTGCTACAACAGTCTTATGATGTCCCAGAGAATCCAATGATTCCTGAGGGTTTAGAAGTCCTACAACAGTCTTATGGTGTCTCAGAGAATCCAATGATTCCTGAAGGTTTTCAAGTCCTACAACAGTCGTATGATGTCTCAGAGAATCCAATGATTCTTGAGGTTTTGAAGTCCAATAATTTTTGACGTCCATGAATCAAATGCCATAACTGCCAGGCTCTTTCAGTGGTGGGCACAGTCAGCAATGGAACCACCCAATGATTCTTGGGTCTTCATTTCAAGGGTCTGCTCCGTCTCTCTCTGATGGACAAGGCGAATACAATTCATTGGCACCCATCTGATTCCTTCTCCATCTGTAGAGATACAAGTAAAACCTCTCCCCCAAGCAGTTAGCCTATCTGGTCCCTTCCATTCACTACTTTCTGAGTCTCTCCACATGACCTGGAGATTATCTAAAGACAGTGTAGCTGCTCACATTGGACACTGCCCTTCTGGTGGGTTATAAAACCTGTCTTCTGGAGCCAGTACATCTTTATCAAAGATTAAGAAGTTAATAGTATAAAGGGCTCCCCCCTTTCTTTTGTTTTTGGAGGAGTGTCTTAATGTCTCTGTTTCTCCTCTCTATTATTGCCTGTCCTTGAGGATTAAAGGGCATGCCAGTGGTATGCAAAATCTTATACTGTGCACAAAAGTATGCAAAATGTTTAGAAGTATATGCAGGTCCATTGTCTGTTTTTATTTCTTGTGGCACACCCATAATTGCAAATGTTGGTATAAGGAATTTAGTGACCACTTGGGCTGTCTCCTTTGCTGCTGTTATTGCAAAAGTGAATCCTAAAAAGGTGTCTACCACAATGTGGATAAAAGACAGACGACCAAAAGATTTATAATAGGTCACATCCATTTGCCAAATTTCATTAGGTCTCAAACCACGAGGGTTCTTCCCTGGAGGGTGTTTAGGAGCGTGGAAAGGAAGGCAAGCTAGACAGGCTTTTACTATGTTCCTAGCTTCTTCTCTTGTTATTCCAAATTGTAAACGTAAAGCTCGGGCAGCCTGGTGATATTTAAAATGAAATTCTTGGGCTTCTTGAAATAAATGGCCAACATAGTTAGGCTATCTGCTTTTGAATTACCATAAAAAATAGAACCTGGAAGTCTACTATAAGAGTGGACATGCAAGATATAAATGTTACCTGGATGCTTTCTCACTTGCTCTTGAAGTTCTTTAAAGAGCTGATATATATTAGAGGCTACAAATTTTATTTGGGCTGTGGCAATTCTTTGTACCACACCTACTGAATAGGCCAAATTATATTTATATCTCCTGTATAATAAGTAAGAGCTAGAATGATTGCATACAATTCATGCTGCTGAGTGGACTGAAAAGGAGTTCTGACTACTCTCTTTATAGTTAAGTCACAAGAGTATACAGCACAAATATTATGTTTAGATGCATCCGTAAAGATAGTTGGTCCTTTAAGAGGAATTTTAGAAGCCTTTTCTTCAAGAATCCGTTGCCAATTATATAATAGTCTGGTTATCTTTAATGGAGACCTGTGTGTAAAATTTGGAGCCATGGCTAATAAAATTTGCCACTCAGGGATGGTTTCACAGCACACAATAACTTGTGCATTAATATAAAAGGTATATATCTTGTCAGGTCTTATCCCACTGAATCGTATTGCTAGCTTAATGGCCTTTAATAAAATTCTAACCATAAGTACTGGGTAAGGAGTAAGGCTTTGTTCTGGTTGTGCTGGGAGGTTCACCCACTCTATCACACTGTCTCCTTAATGAAGGACTGCTGTGGGTGCCTCTTGTGTAGCAAAAATGATATTTCCAAGGGTTTTATCCAATCACATTGGATAAAGCCAGTTCAACGTCTCTCAAAGCCTCTTGAGCTTCTTTTGTAAGCTGGCATGGTGAGTTTAAAGCACCATATAATGGTTGCAATTGATAGGTAGTCAAGCCTAACACTGGATGCATCCATTGGATATCTCCTATCAATTTCTGGAAGTCATTTGAGGTGTTTAGCTTCTCTATTCTTAAAGAAAGTGTTTTGTACTATAAGCACCTTAGGATATACTCCATATCCTAAATATTGAAAAGGAGCATGTCTTTGAATTTTTTTCTGGAGCTATGTGTAATTTATAATTCCTTAGTGTTTCTATGTTTTTTGTAGACATGATTATAACATTTGTTCCTCAGGAGCACATTCCAATATAGCATCTATGTAATGTAATAACATTACTTTTGGAAATGATTTTCTTACTGGAGTAAGAGCAGCAGCAACATATATTTGAGATATAGTAGGGCTGTTTTTCATTTCCTGTTGCAAAACTGTCCATTCATATCTTTTATAAGGCTCAGCTAAGTTAACGCTGGGCACTGAAAAGGCAAATCTTTTCATATCCTCCTTATCTAGAAGGATAGAATAGAAACAATCCTTAATGTCTATAACCCACAGAGGCCATTCTCTTGGCAACTGAGTAAGAGATGGAAGTCCAGGTTGAAGAGTTGTTTCCATTTGTTCATTTACCTTTCTTAAATCAGTCAACATCCTCCATTTTCCAGATTTCTTTCTTACAACAAATACTGGGAAATTCCAAAGACTTAGAGAAGGTTGTAAGTGTCCTTGGTCGAGTTGCTCCTGTACTATATCTAATAAGGCCTGAATTTTATCACTACCTAAGGGCCCCTGTTCTATCCACACTGGTGTATCAGTTTTCCATGGGATAGGAACAGGTGAAAGTGTTGGCAGGCCTTCAACAGCAGCCCTGCCTAAACAACTGAAGTACTCATTTTTAATCCTAATTGTTGTAAAATGTCTCTTCCCCACAGATCGATGGGGATTTTTTCAACTATAAAAAGAGTAAAAACTCCTGTTTTGCCTTCAAAAGTCCATCTCAAAGGGGTAGCACTAACTTCAGCTGCTATTGATCCTCCTATGCCAGACATGTAGGTGTCTGCCTTAATCTTTGGCCAGTGACTGGGCCAGTTGGCACCTCTAATGTCTGTATGATCTGCACTAATGTCTACCAATCCTTCTAATGGTGTGCCATTTATATAAATAGTGAGCATAGGTCGGTCAGCTGTCATAGTTGCTGTCCAGTATATTCCTGGATTTTGTTGCTTGGAGTCAGAATCTGGGCAACTGTCACCAGATTGCTTATTAGGAGTCTGTATCAGTAAACCTGATGCTTCTACTTCTCCTGGTTGATAAGTCACACATTGTCTACCTGTGTTAGTGACTAGGATATTATCTACACATTCCTCAGTTTCCCACATCAGTGTATGGATTTTATAAGTACTCTCAGGAAGTGAAATGATCAAGCCTACTGTGACTGGAGGCAAGGTATCCATAGGCTGGAGAGGAACAGATTTCACCTCTCCAGGGGCTATCTCAGTTGTCCCAGCTGCATACAACTCTATCCTCCTCAATTGTAATCCCTTTCTCCCATCAGATGGCTTCCTGGCTGATTGGTCATGTCTGGGTACTGAACTTCTAGGCATTCTCTGGGTGTAGCTGCCATCATGTCCCAAATGTTTTTTGCCTAGGGCCCTGGAGCTGGGCTCCTCATCCCATTTCCCTGAATCAGTCTATATTCTGATGCCCAATGGAAGCCTCTGTTGCATTTTGGACATGGGGTATTGGGTCTTGTTCTCCCAGCCTGTTTTCTCACTCTGTCTCTATGCCAACATTGAGTTTTCAGATGGCCTACTTTACCACATTGAAAGCATTGACGAGTCTCTCTGGAAGTCCCTTGCCAAAAGGGACCCTATCTTCCCATTTTGGGATCTTGGAAAGTCTGCATCATAGCCTGGCTATAAAAGGCATTTGTGCCCACTATGGCACAGGGTCTTATGATCTCCTCTAAAGGAGCATCCTTGTGTAGTCCTAGTATAATCCTTCTACAAATCTCATTGGCATTTTCTTTAGCAAGTTGCCTTACCAAAGTGTCTGTTACTGTATTTTCACCATTAGTCCACAGCTGTCTGAAAATATCCCACAAAATCAGCAAAAAGCTCATTTGATCTTTGTACAATTTTTGTGAAGGCCTCTCCCTTGTCGTTTTTATTGGGAAGAGAAGCCCATGCTTTGATAGCAGCAGCAGCAATTTGCTCATATGCTGCTAAGGGATAATTAATCTGTACTGAAACTTCTGCATAAGAACCTACACCTGTTAGTTGGTCATAAGTGATTGGAGGATTAGCTCCACTATGACTATTTTATTGGGCTTGTATCCTACAGAGCTCACTACAGAAAGCCACAACAAGTTTTGTCCGATTCTAAGCATACCCTTGCTATAGATTTCCAGTCACTAGGGGTTAAGTTTTCTTAAGCCAAATTCTGTAATAACATCTTAACATAAGCTGATGTAGCCTCATGAAGAGAACAAGCCTTTTTCAGGTCTTTGAGGATTCTAGATCAAAAGGAGTGTATCTTCTACTCTCTTGACCTGAAGAATTAAACTGTTGAATCACCAGATATATTTGGAGCATCAGATCACCTATATCCTTCCCTTCCTTTGTGGCTTTAAGTACTGTGTTTTGCAATCTAGTCATAGGAGGGGGTGATTGCTGGGGGGGAGGTGCTGGTGATATTACTGCCCCTCCTACTACTCCTCCTCCCTCCATCCGGGAAGGTGGAGTTGATGGGGGCATGGCAGGGTTGAAGCTTCCTCTAGAGAGCCAGAATCACCATGCCCTTGAACCTCATTTAAGTTCCCATGCCTTCTGGCAATATGGTCATTAGGCTGTTTTTTGTCTTCCTCTTTTTCCTCATATTTCCTCATCTAGTCGTTTTTAAAACTTTTACTTTTTCTATAACTTGCAAGATTCTTTAAGGCCAATTGAATTATGTTGTACATAGAATGCTTCTGTGGAAATTGAATGAGGACATCTATTGTTATAGTATTCACAGAGTTTTTCTCCTACAAGTTTCCAATTATCTGCATTTATTTCTTCTTCCTCTAAGAACCAAGGGGGCGTGCATCCTAATGTACCCTAATGTACCTATTATACCTAGCAATCTGTTCCCAGGTTATAATTAAACCTTTCCCTCTCAATTAACTTAAGCATGCTTTCTAAGCATTTCTTTCACCCTTTGGGGTGGTGGTGGGGCTGAGGTCGAGGGGGGAATCTTTTCCTAACATCTTCCCCATTTCAGCTAAAAAAGGTTACTAGTTTAGCACTTAACAAAGTAAATTCCCTGTTTGTCTATTAAAATACTCACCTAATTTCCTGGTCACGGGAGGACTTCTTCACTGAAAGTAGGGTGTTTGACCCCACCTTGGGCACCAAATGTAGTAACTGCATTAGTACCCTGGCTATCTTAGAATCAGCAAGAGTTAGGATAAGCAAAAGTCTTTATTCTTGCTCTTTTGGGATCACCATCAGGGGATTAGATATAGGAATCTCCACACCTCCTTTCTCTCTCTCCACCTCCAAAGAATGAATC
Source organism: Sminthopsis crassicaudata (assembly GCF_048593235.1). NCBI lineage: Eukaryota > Metazoa > Chordata > Mammalia > Dasyuromorphia > Dasyuridae > Sminthopsis > Sminthopsis crassicaudata. The sequence goes on along the minus strand of NC_133622.1, from coordinate 164,608,637 downwards.
TGCTTGTCCTATTCCACCCTGTGATCTCTTTAACCCTTCTCTCTCCACAGCCACAGATCTAGCCAGCACAGAATAGTTGAGCAGTTCATCCTACAAGAATATGTTAATAGAGTATTGTCCAATTGGTAATTAGCCTCAAGTGCTTGGTTATCTTGGTTAAGTGCATCTGCTCAGTTCTAGCCCTTTACAGAATAGAGCTCATTCAAGTCTTACTTATGAGAATGATTCAGTGGATTATGTAATCCTTCAGTGCCTTCATATGACTCCCGAGGACTTCAAACAGTTTGTAGAATGTTTCCACATATATACACTAGTGGTAGAGTTTCTTGACCAGGAGTTCCATACATTAAATCCCAAATCCCAACTGAAAGAAAGGGTGAAAGGTGAAGGAAGAAGAAGGGAAGGATGGAGGGAAGGAAGGAGAAAAAGTAATAACAAAAAGAAAGAGAAAGAAATAAAATGAAATTGAAAATCAGATTTTTAAGTTAAAGATCAGATAATTATAACCTTTTTAGGAAAAAAAAATCCAGCCAACTAAATTAAATTGCTTTTCTATTTCTGTGTGGCCAGATTAATTTTCTCTGTGGCTTAGTGGTCCTTAATAGAAAAAAAGAAGTTTGCCACCTCTCCAACAAATCATTTTCACCATATTGGCAATAGTTAGCAAAAACAGATGCATGAAAAGGAGTGGAGCATGACTCACTCAAATGATTATTTCAAGGTGACATGATTCCTCTGCCCTCCTTCTGGTTTCAGTCTGGAGCATGCTCAACAATTTGGCTTTGGCTCCATTGCCCCTTTACTGGATGCAACGGAAGGAGGTCTACAAGGAACTGACATTTTCAGTAATAGGCTGTGGCAACTCTGGCTTCAGCTTCTTGTTATTAGCTAAGTCACTGGGGCAGCCTTCTACATCCTGTGAATTTTAGAAGGGCCCCCTGGCAGGCATTTTTCCCATGACATCAATGCCCAGTAGCAGACATTTGAAGTCAGTGTAAAACAATACAGAAGGGGAAGCTAGGTACTATACCTGGCAATTTTGAGTTCAACCATCAGGAGCAAGTCTGTGAAGGCTAAACCAAGGAAAAAAAACAGACCATATGAATATAAATATATTGAATTATTTTTGGTGAAGTGGTGGCCCAGCTCAAGGGAGTTCAATTAAATGCTTGATAGCTACTAATAGCTAACATTTCTATAGTGCCTGTGTGCCAGAAACTGTGCTAAGCACTTGACAGATATTATCTCATTAATGTCCTTTAATACATGAATCATTTTCTTTATTGTCTTTCTGTGACCTAGCACCCATGAAAGTTCCTACATAGCAGGTGCTTTAAAATATTTATTCAGTGAATTAAACACAACATTTTCTAACTGTTTCTGATTCTGTCCATCCTTATTCTTAGCTTCTCAGGAAAATCAATTTTTAAAAATGTTTTATAAAAAACTTCCTTGGCTTCAACTTCTTTTTATTAGCATAGAATAGGCAACTAACTAACTCCCTTCATGTTAAAGGTTCTTAACTTTGGGTTTGGAAACTTGTTTTTGTCAATATTCTGATAACTTTATTTTCATATAATTAATTTCCTTTCTAATTCCGTTAAGCATTTAATCACATTATTCTGAGAAATCCATAGCCCCTCATCCCCAGATGACGAAAGAGGTCTAGGATGAAAAAAATAAAACGTTAAGAAGGTTTAGGTTGTTTTTAAGGGAATGATTGATTAAAAACTAACCCAAAATAATAGCAGAAAAGAATGAAGATGCAGTTGGGCCTTAAAAATCTTTACCCCCTCTATGGAAAGAATTGATATATGCATAGATAGTTTCAACATTCACCCTTGCAAAACCTTGTATTCCAATTTTTTCTGTCCTTTTCCCCTGCCCCCTTCCATAGACAGCAAGTAATCCAATATATGTTAAACATGTGCAATTCTTTTATATGTATATGTCTACACTTATCATGCTATACAAGAAAAATCAGATTAAAAAGGAAAAAATAAGTAAAAAAGCAAATAAAACAACAACAAAAGTGAAAATATTATGTGTGATCCATACTCAGTCCCCACAGTCTTCTCTGGGTGCAGATGGTTCTCTCCATTACAAATCCATTGGGACTATCCTGAATCACCTCACTGTTGAAAAGAGCCATGACCATCAGAATTGATTATTGTATAATCTTGTTGTTTCCCTGTACAATGATCTTCTGGTTCTACTCACTTCACTCAGCATTAGTTCATGTAAGTCTCTCCAGGCTTTTCTGAAATCATCCTGCTGATTGTTTCTTATAGAACAATAATATTCCATAACATTCAGTGAGAAATTTTACTGTCTTCTCTCTTATTTTGACTCACATTTTGCCATATGAATAGTTTTTCAAGGCTCATTTCTCTCCTTGATTTCTGCAATTATCTAAATCAAGATAAATCTAATTTAATTAAACTTTAATAGTCTCTATTCAGAGATGAAATAGATATTTAGAGTATGAACAGTGATAGCTCAATCTATTCCATTTTTCAAAACATATATATGGTTCTTAACTGCATAGGATTCTGAATGTCTTGTCATAAATCTAAGGGAGAAGCCCTTAGAATGCACAGGGAAGCTAAGAGGGAATTTCAAATTATGAAACAAATCTCTCCTTGCAGCTGCTATATCAGGTCATACACGAAAATATGGGAAGAGGACAGAAGAAAACTTTTCTTTTATCTTTTCATTAAGAGCTTCAATATACTTGCAAAAACTTAAGTCTCTCTCAGAGTCCCAGGCATGAATACAGCTGAGAGTGCTGAGATAGTGAAAACTATGATAGGAGATTTAAAATGGATTCATTTTGAATGCAAAAGGGAATAAACAGATGATGCTGGGATAGCTAGGTGGTACAGTTGATAGAAGACTGGGCTAGGAATCAGGAAGACTCATCTTCCTGAGTTGAAATATGGCCTTAGACATTTAGTAGTTGGCGATTCCTGTTTGCCTCAGTTCCTGTAAAATGAGCTGGGGGAGATAATGACAAATCATTCCAATATTTTTGCCAAGAAAACCTCAAATGAGGTCACAGTCACACTGACACATAAAACACACACACAAAACAGTTGTTTTGACTGAACAATGACACAGATGATGCTGAACTATCTGAGTGTAGAATCCTTTTAAAACAGGAGTGTGTCAAAGAAGTAAAAAAAAAAAAAAAAAAAAAAAAAAAAAGACTTCATGTTAGTCTAGTGCCATCTTACACAAGTGGGCTCTTGTTAGCTGGATAAGATGACTAAGACAGAAGAGTTGTCATTCTGCCCTTATGAGGGAGATATTAGATTAGATTAGATTCTAAAGGCTTAAAAGACAAAAGAAAATGTTTAGAAGGTGGCCTTTAAAATGAATATAGAAACTCTAAATGCTCTACATAGATTCTACATGAAATAATAATCCCAGAAGTGGGTAGCCTTTACAAGACTATCTGAGACCAGTGAAGTAATACCCAAAAAATCATATCAAGTCATATACAATGACATAATTAGGGTCCATGATCCTGAATAACAGAGGTGAATTATCACTTCATGATTAGGAAAGGTCATGAAAGGGCCAAAGGTATATCCTATATGTGTACTTCTATGCATGTTCTCTCTCTCTTCACCAATGGTGTCTATAATTGTAAGCGAATGAGTCCTAAGTTTGTCAGGTGAAAATTCTTTTTCTACTTTTAAAACAATGCTATTTCATTAATGCCTTTGTTTTTTAACTAATTGTATCCTCTGACTAGAAAAAAGTAAACATGAATGGGGACTTGGAAAAAATATGATTATGGTTTCAAGTGGCAGACTGTGAATCCATTAACAATGGTAGTTACATGAAAAAACAAAGCACTCTGGAATCAGAAATCTGAGTTTAAATCCCACTTCCAATGTTTACTCACTGTGTGATGTTAGGCAAGTAAATTTACTTCCCTAAGTTTCAGAGTTTTCATCAGTAAAATGAAGATACAGAATATGGTATGTAAGGTCCTTTTAATATTTTTTGTTGATGTTATTATTTGTAAAACCAGTATGTAGTACCCAGAATAAAATTTAAAATTTTCAAAAAAGAAAATTTATATATGCATGTGAAGGCATGAAGTGTTTGAACCTGAGGTAGCTATTATAGGAACCTCCCCTTGACATCAGGATGCCCCAGATGCTAATTGAACATAACTTCTCTCATCCTTCTTACCAAAATTCTCAATGTGTGAAACTTGCAAATCAGTTGATTTTAACTTTAATTAAGGAAAAATTTCCTAACAATTAAATCTAAAGAAGTGTAATAAGTTGCTTTGAAAGGTAGTGGAATCCTCCTAGTCACTGAAGGACAAATTATAAAACAAATTTTAAAGGGGTATTCTTGTTTGCTCTGAGTTGAACTCAATGGACACTTCCACTTCTCTTCCCATATTGATGCTTCTATGTTCATTTCTGGTCTGTACAATCTTTCTTTCCCAATAGTTCCTGTCCATTATGACTGTTTCCAGATGTCAATGGCCTCTCCCCCGTCTTGGGCCCTTTTTGACGTCCTATGTTGCTCTGCCCTGCAGCTCCCATTTCCTGAATTTCTTCTAATTTCCCAGAAGATAAACAGTTGCCCAATGCTCTCTGTTGAAGAATGCTTTGCATTGCTCTGACTGTTTCACCTCAAAATGCAGCTCAAAATTGTTTCTCAAGCTTATAATGAAATTTCTGCAATAAAGTGATGCAGTGAATAGTTTTAGACCTGAAGTCAGAAATTCCGGAGTTAAAATTTGGTCTGATTCTTAAATTTATATGACCCTGTGTGATTTAACCTCCTTCTGTCTTAGTTTTCTCAACTGTATAATGGGATGTTGCAATGATCAAATGAAATAATACATAAGTATGCATATATATACACATGTGTGTATATATAATACTATAGACATGTATATTGTATATATGTATGAATTATATATTATACATATGTGAATTATATTGTTATATTAAGTAATATAATAATCTATAATAACCTATTATAGGATATATTTATTATATTATAGGATACATATATATTACATATAATATATATGTCATTTTATAGATTAAATATATACAAATTATATGTTATTATAAAGTATCAGGCATATAATAAGAACTTAACAAATGTTTGTTTCCTCTCTCCTTTTTCAGGCCCTCTTTTCTAGGTCCCCTACTCTTTTTTTGTCTGATGGTCTCCATGGCTCTTGTGAGTTCAAATGTGCCCAATAAACAGACTATTCCAGTCCATTACCAACTGCCTACCAGACATTTCCAACAGGACATTCTTTGGCCATCTTAAACTCAACATGTCTAAAATAGAAGTTATAATTTTATAATTTGATTTGATTTTATCATTATGTTATAGGGTAGATATTATCATATCTACCAAATCCCTCTTTCTAATTTCTCTATTTTTTCCAAAGATAACCCAATCCTTGTAGTCCCTCAGATTTAAACCCTTGGAATCATCTTGGTTTTTTCATTCTCCCTCACTCTGGATCTAATCTGCTAGTAAGTCCTGGCAATATCTGTCCTCTTCTTTCCCCTCAAAAAGTGGCTGCCTTAGTTGAGGTCCTTATTTCTTCTTATTTACATCATTACATTATTCTTGAGATGAGTTCCTTTGCTTCCATTCTTCTCTAAACTATTCTCTACCATGATATTCCTAAGGCATAGTTCTGACTACCTCATTTTCCCAAATGATAAAATGCAAATTTCTCCACTGGCTATTTAAAACATTGCACAATCTAATTTATTAGTCTTTAATTTTCATAGTCAGGCAATAAACAAAAAAGCACCAAATATGTACAGGGTATTGTGCTAAGCACTGGAAATACAAAAAAAAAAAAAAAAAAAAAAAAGAAAGAAAGAAAAAGAAACCAATCATTAACTCTGGAGAATCTCATAGTCTAACATGGAGACAACAGGGAAACAAATGTGTACAAACTAAATATAAGATACATAGTAAGTAATTAACAGAAAGAAGGCACTGGAGAGGATCAGTGGATAGAGCACCAGCCCTGAAGTCAAGAGGGCCTGAGTTCAAATCTAGTCTCAAATACTTAACACTTCCTAGCTGTGTGAACCTGGGCAAGTCACTCAACCCCAATTGCCTCAGGGGAATAAAAAGGCATCTGAATTAAGAATGGTTGGGAGAGGCTTCATATAGAAGAGATTTTTAGCTGGACCTTGATAAAAATTCTGGAAGTCAGTACTCAGAGATGAGGAGGAAGAGCATTCTAAACAGAAAAAAATGCCCAGAGCTGAGAGATGGAGTGTCTTACTTATGAAATAATCAGGAGGCACTGGTAAGGTAAAAAAGAATTGGAAAGGTAAGGGTTGGAGAGAGGGTAATTGTTAGGATTACTAAGTGAGAACTCAGGTTGTCTGGATGGTGACAAGGTGAGAATTCAGGTTTTCTGGACAATTACAAGGTGAGAACTCAGGTTGACTTGATAGAGGGGGCAAGCTCATTGGCTGGGGTGGTTCTTCCCAGAAGCCCTTGCATTATCCCACGCCCATTCTCTGGGAGGATAAAAAGAGACAGCATTGGGCGCAAAGGGCAGATCGGCCTGGAGAAGGATAAGAGCTGGAGGAGATTCAGAGCCAGGATTCAAGAGAAGACTCTCTGCATTACATCAGGCCTGACGGGGCTCTCTGCAGGAAGGGAAGTCACTTCTAAGGACAAGAGTTAACAGTAACTGCCTGGAGACAACGGTTCACTACAGGAAGAAGAATCTGTCTTAAAGATTTGAGTAGACACAGCAGATCTCTTCCCAGAGAGCGATCCGGCAGCTTCTAGAGACGACAGCTCGCTACATTTGGCGTCCACACGTGGGGCAAGGACTTTTGCTTATCCTGACAAGAGGAGCTAGACCAGACCTTCGCAATTTGGCGCCCGAACAGGGACAGACACAGTCCTGATTCCAGTGGAAAAGCTTCTGATCTAGATCTCAGTCTCTCTGACCCAGAACCGTGAGTAACGAGGAAACTTTGTTAAAGATTAAGTGAGCGTGCTAATAGATAAATAAGGAACTTAACTTGTTAAGGGCTAAACCAGGAATCTCTTATAGCTGAAATGGGGCAGATGTTAGCTATATTCAATCCCTGGACCTCAGCCAACTCAACCCCAGCCCCAGAAGCAACCTCAGCTCCACCCCCATTCAGGAGTGGTACTATAGAGAGTATAATCAACATAATTGAGGAGCAGAGTTTACTTGTAACCTGGGTACAGATTGCTAAACTCTTGGCTGCATTAAGACGCACATCCCCTTGGTTCTTAGAGGAAGAAAAGATAGATGTAGATAAATGGAAGCTAGTGGGATATGAAATGAAAGAATTTCAAGCAAAAAATGGGCCTCGTTCAATTTCTGCAGAAGTATTTTATATCTACAACATAGTTCAATTAGCCTTAAACTATCAAGCAAGTTGTAGGAGAAGGAAAAATTCTAAAAATGAACAGAGGAGGAAGTGTGAGGAAAAAAGGAAAGATCAAGATCTTTCCCTAGAGCAAGAGGATTTAAATGAGGAATTATGGTATGATTCTCTTGAAGAAGCTTCAACCCTGCCTAGAGAACAGATTATTGACAGGCCCACATCAACCCCACCTTCAGAGATGGAGGAAGAAAGAGGGGAAGAGGCAGAAACACAAACAGAATTGCCTGTGAAGCAGCCTAAGCCTATGACAAGATTAGAAAAAGCATTGGTTAAAGCTAAGAGAGAAGGACAGGATATAAGTGATTTTATACATGCATATCCTGTGATTGAAAATACTGACTCTGTAGGTAAAAAAAGGAGAAGATATGCACCTTTAGATTTGAATAAAATTAAGGATTTGAAAAAAGGTTGTACCCTTTATGGGACTACATCAGCTTATGTCAAAATGTTACTAGATGGTTTGTCTTATGAAGTCCTAACCCCGAATGATTGGAAATCCATAGCAAGGATATGCCTGGAACCTGGAGAAAATTTATTATGGCTTGCGGAATTTCATGAATTATGTAAAATTCAAGTCAGATGCAATTTGGAAATAGGAGTTAACACACAATTCACTTTTGAGCACTTAGCTGGTGAAGGTCAGTATGGAGAGAATTCGGAACAGATTCATTATACCATGACAATATATGAGCAAATTGCTAAGGCTGCAATAAAAGCTTGGGGTGTCCTTCCTGGACAGAAAGATCGTGGAGAGGCTTTCACTAAAATACAGCAAGGTCCCAATGAACCTTTTGCAGATTTTGTGGGACGTTTGCAAACTGCTGTCAAAAGAACTATTGGAGAAAATTCAGCTACAGAAATAATGACCAGACATCTGGCTAAGGAAAATGCCAATGAGATTTGCAAAAGAATTATATGGGGATTAGACAAAGATGCTCCTTTAGAGGAGATCATAAGACGCTGTGCTACAGTGGGAACAAATGCTTTTTACACCCGGACAATGATGAATGTGGAAAGACAGGGTCCCTCCTGGCAAGGGACTTCTAGAGAAACTCGGCGATGTTTTCAATGTGGAAAAATTGGACATCTAAGAGCTCAGTGTAGGTATGGAGATACAGTGAGAAGACAGGGTGAAAGAAGACCTAAAACCCCATGTCCAAAATGCAACAGAGGACTCCATTGGGCATCAGAGTGTAGAATAATTCAGGGAAATGGGATGAGGGGCCCAGGTCCAGGGCCCCAGGCAAAAAAGACTTGGGGCATGATGGCAGCTGATGTTACACCCAAAGAACCTTTAGAAGGCCAGGACTCTGATTTAATCAACCAGCAGAAAAGCAATCACATGGCAGAAAGGGATTACCTGATAAGTGAGTCAAAAGGCAATCAGATTGCAAAAATGGATTACACTTGGGGAGAATACAGGCCTTTTAAACCAACAGGGCTGTGTCCAGTGCAAACAATTCCAATGTAATTGCCAGATGATGAGAAGAGATTTAGAAAATGGTAAATAGAAAGTAATTAGATAGGTTAACTGCCTGGGAGAGAGGGTTTGCTTGTATTTCTTCAGCAGGAGAAGGAATCAGATGGGTGCCAACGAGTCATATTCGCCTTGTCCATCAGAGAGAGACAGAAAAAGAGAAAGACCTCAAAATAAAGGAGAAGATCTAAGAAACATCTTACACCGAAAGAGCATGGCTAATTAAAAGACTGTTAAAGAACTTTAAAACCAGCAGGAATCATTGGACTTCCTCACACAAGATGAGACTAATGGACAATGGACTTATGGACATTTATAAATTTTCAATTTATGATTATTTGATTATGTTATATACTTCTAGCATGTGTTATGTTACTATGTTACTATATGCTTATGTAATTTATGTAATTATCTGTAATACTTCCCATATTGATGGATTTATGTTTCAAGGTCATGACTGTCCTATGTTCTAAATCAAAAGAAAGGGGGAGATGTTAGGATTACTAAGTGAGAACTCAGGTTGTCTGGATGGTGACAAGGTGAGAATTCAGGTTTTCTGGACAATTACAAGGTGAGAACTCAGGTTGACTTGATAGAGGGGGCAAGCTCATTGGCTGGGGTGGTTCTTCCCAGAAGCCCTTGCATTATCCCACGCCCATTCTCTGGGAGGATAAAAAGAGACAGCATTGGGCGCAAAGGGCAGATCGGCCTGGAGAAGGATAAGAGCTGGAGGAGATTCAGAGCCAGGATTCAAGAGAAGACTCTCTGCATTACATCAGGCCTGACGGGGCTCTCTGCAGGAAGGGAAGTCACTTCTAAGGACAAGAGTTAACAGTAACTGCCTGGAGACAACGGTTCACTACAGGAAGAAGAATCTGTCTTAAAGATTTGAGTAGACACAGCAGATCTCTTCCCAGAGAGCGATCCGGCAGCTTCTAGAGACGACAGCTCGCTACAGGTAATTATGAAGGACTTTCAAAGACAACAAATATTTTGTTTTGATGAATATTTGATCTTAGAGTTGATAGGAAGTCATTAGAATTTGAGTATGAGAAGGATATGGTCTGAAGAGAGGAGAGGTTTGAGGCAGGCTGACTCAGCAGCAGGCATTTCTAATAGTCCAGGAGTGGGGTGATGAGGACTAGTGTCAGAATTCAAAATTAGAATAAGGCCAGTGTCAGAAAAGAGAAGGCAGAATATTTGAGAGATATTGCATTGGTGAAATTGGCAGTTGGCAACAGATATGGGAGGTAAAAAATAGTGATAAGTCCTGAATGACCCATAGGATGTAACTGGGACATAAGTCCTAGATGACCCCTGGCATGTGAAACCTGAAGCTCTGGGAAAATCTCTAAAAAGATGATAATTCAAAGCACTTAACATAATGTCTGGCACAACATAGCCACTAAACAAATGTTTGCTCCCTTTATTCCTCTAAAGTTTAGCCAAATAGGACTACTTGCTGTTTTTTTTCCCCACCTTCGCCCCTGCAAAAAGAAAGCAGAACAAAACTATCTCCTTCTCTATCCCTTTTCACTTGCTATCCTCCATGTTTGGCATAGACTCCCAAATCACTTGAGACTCTTGGAATTCCCAGTTTTCTTCAAGGCATAGTTCTAGTTATTTCCTACATGAAGGCTTTCTTGTTCTTTCCAAGTGCTAGTGTTTTCCCTCCCTAAAAATTGCTTTTTATTTACTTTTGTGTACTTGACATACGTTTTTACATTACATTTTTTACATTTTACATTTTTTACATTAATATTACATTTTACCTTATATTTACATTACATATTTACGTACATTTACATATAGAAATATTTGGCCAATTTTTCTCCAGTGGATTCCCCAAACTATGACGTCCAGTAATAGAAGCCTCATGTAAAGAAGGGCTTCATAGTTCCTGAAAATGCAAAGGGGTGTGATTTTATTTCAGACAAAGGAATAGACATACCTTAATTGACTCTGGACTCATTCTTTTGGAATATAGCTCCTAGGGTAAGTCTATCAGCTCAAACCCCATTCCAGTGCATTTTCCCCAAGGTTAGCTGGTAACAATTAGCATTCCTTTTACATTTAAACAAATTAACATCAATTAGTTTTAAAAGGGCATATTTAATTTGATGGTACAGCAAAAACAGAAGTTCACATTTTTCTCTTCCCCAACACGTGGGGGCACATTGTTACATGTTACATTTCTCAACATCTCTGGATCTGGTTTCTTAAGGCTTTCTTCCTGGGCTGATTGCAATATGCTGCCTGGAATCCTAGAATCCAAGTCCTATAGCTCAAGTTCTTAGTTCAGGAACTCTCCTTCTCCTACCTCAAACCAAAAAGGATAAAATAAAATATAAGGCAAAAGCCCCAAGCTCATTTTAGGAGGTCAAATGGTTTAAGCAAAGGGAATTGGTCACAAGCTTTATCCCCTTTCCACATGGTGTTACCTGCTGTAAGTTAAAAAGTCCATATCTCTACACAGAAATGTAGGAAAAGAAAGAAACAGTAGTTAGTAATGGAGATTAAAAGACAAATCTAGCTAAGTAGTCAGTGGGAAAAGACTGTTCTTAAAAAAATGTGGGTAATTCCCTTTTAGATGATCAGGGCATATACTAAGCTTGTTTAATCTTTACCACCTAGGTATCTAGAGAGAATAAGTTCAAATTGAAACTAGCCCCTGACTAGTATCAGTCCCACCAAGATTACTTCCAAATGCAGCATAGTTGCTGAATGAATTTTCATTTTAGCTACCGCTGGACTATGTCAGACAGATTGGTCGCTCTATCAATCTTTGCCATCACCATTCTGACCTTTCAGAGATCCCAAAACATAGATAAACATAATTTCCTCTACCTAAAAGCAGACCTAAAAGAGAAAGAAATAACCAAAGAGCTACAAGCTCATTGGTCACATGGTGATGGTTCTAATTAGAAGATTTAAAACCTGAAGTCTTTCTCTTATCAAGAATTGAATCCTTAATTTTCCACTTGAACATATCAGGTAGAAAAAGGACAGAATCAAGCCAAGAGACAAGCCCTGGATGACCATCCACCTTTGCGTCTGATAAATAGTTTGTCATCTCATTTTAGGGTTAAATGATTGGAATCAGCTATAGAATGTCCACATGCTTCAAATTAGGGATCAGGGCATTTCTATTACTCATCGTTATACTTTTCCAGAATTGTGCTCCTTAGTCTTTTACTTGTGGGGAATTGTATAAAGAGATAAAGCTCTCTTTATACATAGATTAGTTGAAAAAAGACTATTTCATAAGAACTGCTGGAAGGTAATCTGTTAGAAATTAAGCTTAGGTCCACATCTTATACCATTTCCCAAAGTACATTAAAAATGGATGCACCTGAATATTAAAGATGAAACTTTTTAAAAATGAGTAGAAAACAAGATCATATATATTTCACAGCTATGCATTGATAAATTCTTAATCAACAAAGGATAGAGACAATTACCAAAAATACTTAAATAATTTTGAAAAGAAAAGTTTCTGGACAAGTAAAATTCATATTATGTTATGTATACAGAATTGATATGAATGCCTTGAATTAAAATGGTTCAATTTTTTAAGAAAAATCCACCTATTTTGATATTATTTGGACTTTATTAATTTCATTTTTAACGTTCCATTCACTTTTTAAAACTTAGCATCTCCCCCCCTCAGTAATTAAGTTTCATATTTATTTTTTAAGTTTTTGCCAAACTAAAAAATTTTGTAAAAGGAAAAGGGCAATTGGAAAAAATCATTCCATTAAATATCTTTGATAAGGGTTTCATATCCAGAATACATTAACAATTGACAGAAATGTGTTTCTGTTAGAAGACCTAAAACCATTCACTAATAGACATTTTCAAAAAGTGTGAACAGTTCTCAGAAAATTCACGCTATTAATAAACATACAAAAGAATGCTCCAAGTCACTAATAATAAGAGAAACAAAAATTAAAATAATCTTGAAGTTGACAAAAAGTGGGGGACAAAAGGTGGGGTTAGTGTTGGAAGGGTTGTACAAAGGCAGGCACAAAAATGCAGTGTTGGAGTTGTAAATTAGTGCAACCATCCTAAAAAAAAGTATTTAGTTTCAGGTAAATAAAGTTGCTAAACAATTCATTTCCTTTTGCAACAAAAATCAGAAAGAAAAAAAAGAAAAGAAAACTCCCACATAAATCAAAATATTCCTAAGAATATTTTCTGTAGTAGTAAAGAAGTTGAAACAAAGGAGGTGTGAAATGAATACATAAATGCAATACGATATCATTGCTCTCTACAATATCATGAAACATTGAAAGATTTAAATGAATAGCTCCAAACCAAAATAAGTAGAGCCTACCTACACATTGTCCAAAATTAGGTAAATGAAAAGAACAGCATCCATAAAAGAATTGAAAATTAATGTTGTGTATTGGTCAATCTGTCATCTTGGGGGGGGGGAGAAGGAGGGGAAAAATTAGAAGAAAAGGTTTCCCAATTGTCAATGTTGTAAAATTACCCATGCATATACCTGGTAAATAAAAGCTATTAAAAAAAAAGAACTTTAAGATTAATTGCATCAGGGTGGTGGGAATGTCAGAGGACAAGAAGGGACTATATCTAAGAGATATTACAAAGGTGAACTAGAGTGAGGATTCAAGTCTACCTAGGTTGTGAACCTGGAGGATGGGGAGAATAGTGGTATATCTTAATAGGGATGGTAGTTTCTTGATAGTAATAGGGAAGTTTGGAAGAAAGGGATTTGGGGGGGGGAGAGATATAATGAATTCTATTTTATATATCTTGTTTAAAATGTCTATAGAATATCCAGTTGAAATATCTAGTAGGCCATTGGACATGTGTGGGGAATCAGCAGTGAGAATAGGACTGAATAAGTAGATTTGAAGGTCAGCAGCATAGAAATGATCATTGAATCCATGGGAGCTAATGGGATCACCAAGTGAAGTAATCTAGAGAGAAAAACAGAAGCTAGTCCACGACATGAGTGCTGCTAAAAGTGACAAATAGTGGAGTATACCCATTTGTCTGTTCACCATCTGCCTTGCCTTAAAATACTCACAGCTAGTGCATCAGAAACATCCCATTGTAATAAATCAGGTGTCATATTTGGAGCCTGGAAGACCTGAATTCAGGTCCCCACCTTTGCCATTCACCTCTCTTAACACCAGTTTCTTCATCTGTAAAATGAGGAGTCAAACTCTATGACCTTTACAATCTAGCTCTAAATCCTATAATCATTTCATAAAATGGATGTCATAAAATGGTTCCCCGCAGAATTTCTCATGAATGTTTAGCCTCTCATGCCGTGACACATTCGTGAACCATCTGTACTTTGGTAGAAACCAGCTTGAGGTATTAAATAGCTTGTTAGAGCTTCTATAGTCAAAGCCCATTATAAAGACTTTCAGCATATGTGAACTGCAGTTCAACTGCAGTCTACTCAGAAAATCGTCTACTTCCACTCTGTTATTTTCTGCTTTGTTGAAGCCAAGGCAATTATGGATTTTTTTTTTTCCTGGAAGAGAAAAATCTCCATTGATGTGAACAGTTTGGGAGACTGTTAATTTAATGTCAGTTGTCTCCCAGCTGGGCAGCAACTTTCATATAGTGCATGGCATTCATAGAAAACAAAAGGTCTTTTGTTGGAAATCCTGATGTTTTACCCCCTTTTTTTGTTTTTGTTTCTTTTAGCTTTATAGCTAAAGAATAGAGAGGAGAGGGTGGGTAAGGCAACAAGGATGGATGGGGTAGCAGAAGCCAAGTTGTCTTTGACCTCTGGTCACTGGGCTTCTGTGAAATCAAGGTTCTGTTTGGGTTTTAGGCAGTTCATCCCCTTCCAAGGATGCCATCTCAGCAGTTCACCACAGACTAGACAGAAACATGAACTACTCACTAGCGTACTGTTGATGTTGGCCCTCAGGTGCTGCTAAAGCCAGCTCTACTGGAAAGTGGAAGATTCGACCTTTTCACTCTTGGTTCATTTTATTAGACAGCATTTGAGGTTGGCTTCTTTGGAAGCTTCAGGAAGCAAATATCAACCACTCCTTGGCTTTCTTTGCTGTATCTTTTTTCTTCTCTCATGGCAGGTTCATTTATAACAAGGATTGGTTTTCCTTGCCTTATTTGTTCAGTTATCTAAAATGGATTTGAAAATATAGGTGAGGAGAAAAAAAAATTAAAGCTAAGGAAGACCACCCAGAAAAGGGGTTATTATATCCTCCTGTGGTCTTTCCAATTCACTCAACTAATTTTTATTTGTGATCTCGACAAAATTAAATTGAATCCTAAGAGATGAAAGGAAAAGAAAGGCATCTAAAATACCTCTCTATCCTTCAAAGGAGTTGTGTGTTTGTGTGTAAGTGTGTGTGTGAGAGAGATAGACAGAGACAGAGAGAAACAGGGACAAAGACAAAGAGAAGAGAAAAAGAGTGTTCTAACTAACTTTAATAAAGTCAGAATTTCCCTTTGGAATTTAGGGGACAAACCATAATTGAAACTTAGCTATTTTCTGTTCGTGGAACATTCCTCTGCCATGTCAGCCTCTTTTTCCACTGATGAGTTCTTCCCAGGGCCTCCATTTTGGGGAGAGGCCCAGACCAAACAACTTTTACCTTCGTCCAGTTTCAGCTTCATACTTTCTCAGTTTCATTGAGGCCTTTGCACAAATGTCTCCCCCATCTTGCTTTTCATCATTCTTTTGTGTGCTGTTTCCCACCACCACCACCATCCCATGATAATGTAAGCTACTTGAGGGCAGAGATTGTGACTTTTTTGCTTATATTTATAATCATAGTGATTTTTTTTCTGAGGCGGAATGACCTTCTGAGCTTTGGAAGGCTGGAAGAATCATCAGAAGTCTAGCAATGGGAGTCTTGAGTAAAGTTTTCCTTAGCTGTATCAATTGAGCCTGGTAAGCTCAGTTATTTATGTTAAAATCATAAGCTAACTTCAATTTCATTTGGAGCTGGTAGTTGTTACAGAGATTTCAGGTAAAGTTCAATTTTTTGAATTCATAATTCAATGACAAACTAGATCTTACAGAATAGAGTAGAGAGGAAAGCCCCTGCCTGAGAGTTAGAGAGAAACAAATTTCTCCTTTAGCCTAAGGTGACTGAGCATAATTGACTTACACTAATGATGGGTGGGCAGGTAGATAGTACAGTGGATAGAGTGTTGGGCCTGGAATCAGGAACACTTCCTGAATTGAAAAACTCAATTCTTAGTCGTGTGATTCTAGGAAAGTCACTTAACTCTGTTTGCCTCAATATCCCCATCTGTAAAATGAGCTGGAGAAGAAAATGGTAAACTACTCCAGTATCTTTGCCAAAAAACCCCCAAATGGAAACATGAAGAGTCAGAAATGACTGAATATCAACAGCAATAATGGATGCTATAGGTATTCCTAAGGAGTGAGGAAAGATCAAAATAAATCTGTCAGATGATCACCTGTGGAGTTTAATTTTGAAGAAAAAACTAACAGAGAACTTATACTGCGAGCTTTACCTGTCCTAGACACACGCACACACATACTTGCCTTTAGCCTACTGACCCTCAGGTCCCCATAGCTCTTTTCTTTGAAATGTAGAGTGTACATCAGATGAAATGTTACTAATAAAATAAAAATTATTAATATTTGAATAGATACTCAGCTCCTGATCCTAATTAAAATTTGTGTATTTCCATCTTAACCCTGACTTTCTCCACTTCCCTTTTCTTACCATGGACTAAGTAACCTGATATAGAATACAAGACTTTATGACTAATGATAAGTTTCCATATGAAGCAGAATCCAGGACATGAGTGGATCTTATCATTCTTCTTTCACTCAAGGGAACAGACCAAGACTGATGATGTCTTTGTTTCCCCTTCTCCTCACTTGGAAAGCTTGTTTCCCCAAATTCCCATTCCTCAAGAATTTGTTTGCTCCCTCTGGTCTTTTGTTTTTTTATAAGCACTTTGTTCAGATAAATGTGGTTAACCATTATGTTATTGATCTGTGTGTGTCCTTACACAAATACAGCTCAGAAAATAAAATAGAGAAGAAATGTCTGGGCCAGGATAAAGAGGAATAGATTTCAAAACTGCAATTTATATTCATTTAGGAGGCAGCTACATGGCACAGTGGTTAAAAAGCTCTGGTCCCGAAGTCAAGAAGATAAATTCAAATTCTAGCTAGTGACTGGGCCAGTCACTTAGCTTCTGTTTGCCTCAGGTCTCCCAACTCTAAAATAGAAAATAATGATTGCACTTTCCTTTCTGGATGTTGTGTTGGGAAGGACAGGGCAAGGCAGGGAAGGGTAGGACAGAGAAGGGAAAGAGAAGGGAAGGAAAAGAGAAGAGAAGGAAAAAGGCAGGAAAGAGCAGGGCAGGGCAGGGATGGGCAGGGATGGGCAGAGATGGGCAGGGAAAGGAAGGGACACAGAGAGAGAGAGTCAGAGACAGGAAGATAATCAGCTAGAGCTAATCCCCAGAGGGACATCACTAGAATTAAGGAGGATTTGGAAAGATTTTCTGTAGAAGTCAGGATTTTAGTTGGATGTTTTTAAAGGAAGCCAAGGAGGTCAGTAAGTATAGAAGAGGAGAGCAAGTTAGTACAAATCTGGAGATTGGAGTACAAGTCAGGAGATGGAGTATCTTATTTGGAGAACTCCCAGAAGGTCATTGTCATCAGAGGTAAGGAGGGGCAGGCTATGAAGAATATTGAATACCAAACAAGATATGAACAGGACAATTTGGAGAAGACCAACAGAGAAAAGGCACAATTTCTAAAAATTACGCAGTTCCTTCTTCAAAGAAAAAGAAACATCATCCATTTTGGGTTCAAATCCCATTTATGACCTAAATATCTACTTGATCTTAGGCAAGTTACCTAACTTACGTACCTGAGCCTCAGTTACCTCTTCTGGAAAATGAGGGGTTTGGACAAAATGACTTGAGGCCCCTTCCAGTTCCAAATCTTAATTTGAATTTACTAAAATAATGTTGAATAAAACTTTGCACTCTATTTCAAAAGAAACAAAAATTCTTCATTAGCATATTTCAAATAGGTCATTGGGAGGGTAAGCTTTTTTCTTTACTTCTTTTACACAGATATATTCTCAATATCTTTCTCCTGACAAGATAAATACTACATTGTTATATCCAATGTTGATTCAATCAAGGATAAAGCCATCAAGAAGATGGCTAAGGAGCAATTTCAAGATTATCTAATAGAAATCAAGAGTCAGTTTTCAAATAAGGCATCAAAGACATTGAGATAATAATTTGATGGCCCCATAACTTTGTGGTCTGAATATGGAAAACTGTACATTCTAATCCTAACCATGCAGCTGATTCACTGTATAATCTTCAGCAAATCATTTTAACTACCATCTGTCTGCTTCCTTGTCTGTTCAGAGCATCATAATATTAGATTCACTCAGAAGGATATTGTAGAAGTTAAGTAAATGAATGTTCATTTATGACCTGATTCAAAAATTTGAGAAACCACAAGTGGGAAATCAGAGGACTAGCTGGAAGATGTTTCCTATAAGAGGATCTTGTTGTGCTTTGAAGCATGAATTCTTTTTCCATTGCCAAATTATTAATGATGCCATCAAAATATGAGACTTTAGAAAAATCTAGATCTTAATGTACCTGGAGAGACGGGTTTCTTACAAAAATTAAGGCATAACTAAGCAGTTACAAGAAGTTTGGTAGCACAGGAGATAGAATATCAAATTCACTCCACTGTTTTATCCTCTCATTATAATTATAACTGCTCATTGAGTATCATGTCTGTGTTTTCATCCTTTTCCTAGCTTTTTGAAATATGGGATATATTTTTAACCTCCTTAGTACTGCCATATATAGGGGTAGACATGATGTGTATAGGATGTTCTTAGAAGACTAGCCCCTGGGGTGTGAGGGCTTGCTAAGTGTTTTCAGGCTGCTAATGGTGTCTACCTGGTACTCAACGCTCATTGTGGCTACAAGAAGCTATAGCAGTGATCACACCCTATTCAACCACCTTGCTAGGCAAGCTAAATGAGAGTAACTGACAGCCTCAATCCTGTCAGTGAATTAGAGGGATATCTACCCTAAGCATGTGAAGACTTAGTGGAATGAGAATATGAGAACAATTTGTTTCAACAGCCATGAAAATTGCTGAATCGCGTGCTGTAGAAAACTTAGAGTTTGGTCAGCCATAGAAGACCCTGGGCCATAGTCAGTGGTCCTGACTTTTGTCCCGGCATTATACTTTGATGACTGTGGAAGAGAGAGTGACTGTATGGAACTATGTCTCTCCTAAATCCAATTTATATGTAAGTTAAAACCTCACCCATAATGTCATTGTCCTCTTTGAAAATAGAGAACAAACAACAATAACAAGTCTTGTGGGATTCTGAGATTTAGATGTAGAAAGTACCTTAGAGATAATTTATCTATTCTATTATTCTAATTTTATATAATTGAGGTCCAGATAAGTGACAGTACTGACCCATGTGGACACACACTAAGGATTAGTCTCTTTTGGACTTCAGCTAATTTGTAAGTTATAGAAAACATGTTACAGAAACAGTGAGATGAAATTGTGTTGTTCTGAGATGGGCCTGAGTCAAGTATTGACAAAATGAGACAATCACAGGTCTTCTAACAGTTTACAAAAAGAGATTGACTTAACCATAACAGTAGAAAAGTATTCAGCAGGAATATGTTTTGAAGATTTTGCTGTTGAAGTTCAATCACGTCTGACTGTGACTTTTGGAGGTTGTTTTAGCAAAGATAATGGGATGGTTTGTCAGTTTCCTTCCCCAGCTATTTTACAGATGAGGAAACTGAGGCAAACAGGTTTAAGTAACTTGTCCAGGTTCACATACCTAACAAGTGAATGAGGCCAGATTTAAAATCAGGAAGAAGAATCTTCCTAATTCTTAGCCTAGTGCTCTTATCTACTGAAAACAATCACATCACGCTGATTCAGAGTAGCAAAGCTTCTGTGATTGAGTTGTCCATTTGGGTCCTCAAAGCATTGGACAAGACCCAGAGCTTCCTGGGTTGTTTTGTACTCAGGTGATCCAGAAGTTATATCAACAGCCTGAGTTTTAGTATCCTGAAGAATAGTTTGTCCGCAAATTTTAAAGAAAACTTCCATGGCTAATATAGAAGGAAAAAAATAAAAATAAAATGAACACAATTGCTCATCTAACCATTAAAAAAAAAAAGAAAGTAATACTTACACTTTGAAATCGGATGAGACAACTGCCATTTGAAACCTAGAAATTTGAATTATATTCATAAGATATCTGCACGATGATAAGATGGAAGAGAATGTGTTGTTTTATCATTGGTTAACAGGATGTGCCATTGAGGAAGACATTTTAAATGTAATTTATTCATACTTTGAAGAAAAATACATCAATTGGTCCTATTGTTAAATTAGCACAGATGGAGCAAAACTGATGCCTGGAAAAATTTTGAATGCAATTTAATATTTTAAAACACTAATGTGAATATAATATGGACATGCTGTTGTACATACAAATCAGTTTTGGCACCAAACATAATGTCACAACAACTTATGTCATAATAATTAATGATGATGAGTAATTATTTTTATAAAATCAGGACCCACTAACGCTCGGCTGTTCACCATTTTAAGCAGAGAAATGGGCAATGAGTATGCTAAATTTCTAAGACCCATAGATATTTAGTTACTTTCCCATGTCAAAATTATTATTTGTCTATTTGATTAGGAGAATAATTAGCTGAGTTCTTCACAGATCATTCTTTTCATTTGTCTGAGTATACAAATGATATGACATACAAAGATTAGCATAGTTAGCAGACATCATTTTAAAAATTAATGAACTTAACACATCATTACAGAGTGCAAATGCTAATGTATTCCATATTCAAGACAAAATAAAAGGTATGACTAATTAAATTTTGTGACCACACATTTAAGAAAAATACTGAGTCCCTTGTGACATTACCTAATTTCTTATTAGAAACTGAACCATCTTTGTATCAAAATGCCAAGTAAAGCATGAGATGATCATCTGAAATTCTTAAAAATGATTTTCGATTAATATTTTTCTGAAAATTTAAATAAATTGGACTTTCAACCATTTGTTATATTTTTATGACTTTAGCTGAAAAACTGACAAGGGATGAAAGAAGACAATTTAAATGATAGACTAATTGGTTTTGACTACAAACATCATTCAAAAATAATGGCTTTATAAATTTTTGTCTAAAAATAAAAAATTTAATTTCTCTCTCTCATTAAAAGAACTTATAAAATTCATCCACTATTTCCATCATAAGTTTATGTGAGGAAGCATTTTCACTTTATTCATGTTTCAAATAAAAATACAGAAATAAATTCAGTATGGAACCATATTTGATTGTGTTTATCCAGTGTTGAGCCAAATATAGCACATTTTTGTTCAAATGAAAAGTCCAATATCAAAATTAAATTTATATGTGATTATTACATTATGTGAAATACCTTCCAAGTTGTAATTTATTTTATTGAAATGTTATTTATGTTCAGCAAAATTTATTTTAAAAAAGAAATTTAATATTAAATCTGCAGGCGATATGCTATGAAGTTTTTCTGGATACTTTATTTTAATTCATACAGAATGTTCATAAAATATTTTTAATTATTAGCATTATAATTTCATATATAGCTTTCATAATTTTCTGTATTATTGAGCCCTTTCCAGTAATCTCTGGCTCTTTCTGATCCCTCTTGAGGTTAGAAACTGGAGTAGTTTGCTAATTTTTTCTCCAACTCATCTTACAGACAAGGAAACTGAGGCAAATAGGATTTGGGTCATACAACTAAGTGTCTGGAGCCAGATTTGAACTCACAAACTTCAGGACTAGGACTCTTTTTACTGTGTCATAATGCAGCATAATCCCTCGATCATCACAAGCATTTCTTTCATAAAAACCTCCCAGAAAACAGATCTCACCACTCATGCAAGAAAAAAATTCAATATTTTGTTTGTTAGGTACAAGTTAATCCAGAAGAAAAAAAATATATTGATTATTTAAATCCAATCATTTCTGCTCAAAGAGAAAGAAATCCAAAGATATATTCTTCTACACAGATAACCTCAACTGTATTGAGTTGTTTGACTCAGGAACACTTAGAATGCATTTTAAAGCTACTCATACAGGAAGAAGTAGATTGCAAAGTATTATTGCTCTATCACAGTTTCCACAAAGAATAGCCCATTTAACCTTTGTCACTGTATATCTTAAGGCTGTCCAGGGCTCATTCCAGCATCCAACTCTTTGACTCTTGGCTCCAACAGTAGATTCAATTATGTGATTGCTTAAACATCAAAGCTTTCTGCACTAATGTCCTTACCAGGAGGCATAAGTAGGCAGGTCCTTTCTGTGTAGTTCCTACTGTCCATTCCTCTACAATTTTATTTCTCTGATTGTTGGCAGATGGAAAATCTGCTTTTCCCATTGCTATTAGTTGAATGTGTACAATGCACACTAGCTGATGCCAGATTGTTTGAGAGGAAGTCGGGGTTCCTTGCCCTAAAACAGTCCTATTTCTTGAAAGTTCCATCAATATTTTAGGTAATCCTTCTTCAGGTGTATAGCAAAGAGAACTCTAGGGAGATTTCAAAGGATTCCTTTGCATAAGTGAGGAAAGAAAGCACACGCATTTGCCTTGAAAGAAGTAAGGCAGTTCTTCACAGACTGCAGCGAAGTGAACTCCTTTCCAAAGTAGCAACTTGGGATAATCTATTCTCTGGCTAGCACACTAACAGACATAATTTATATTTAGGTCATTTTTTTAAGATTTGTGAAATGCCATTGGCCATTTCTTTACTGCCCTTTCCCTTTCCTTTCCTACCCCGAGAAACCAAGTCCTAGAGGACTTTATGTTTCAAATGTCTAACAAGGGGACTCCCTGGCGTGGTTGGTGGTTGCCTCAGTCATCCATGGCCTGAGGTTCAGATTTCTTCCAAGTCTCACATCATCTCCCAAACTCTTGCTCATCACATACTCCACGTTGTTTCCCCTCCTCAGAAAAAACAGCTCCTTCGCAGAGAATGCTTTTACTTTTGTATCTCTATTCCTAGCACTAAGCACCAAACTTAGAACATAGTAAGATCTTAACAAATATGTTTTCATTCATTCACCTTCAATATATTATTGCATTTGTTCCTCAGATCAACTGTGTAATGGTGATAATAGGTGCTACACTCACCATTTTGCAGAAAAAGATACTTCATCTCTTGTTCAAATGCCTTTGTCCAAGATGGTCCCTCTCCCTGGAATGTATGCCTTCCTCACCTCTGCTTAGATATAGATAGGAATCATTAACTTCCTTCAAATTTAGGCAAAAGAATTATCTTTTCTATAGAGACTTCTCTGATTCTTGACCCCTATCTTCACCTGCTAATAACTCTCCCCAATTAACTTGCATTTACTTTGTATATGCTTGCATCTATATGTTCCCCCACAGAAAATAAACATCTTGAACACAGGAATTGTTTCACTTTTCTACTTTTGCAATGCCTTTGCCTATTATATAGTAAATTCTTCAAAAGTGCTTGTTAATTATTGACCGAATGATTGACTGAAAAGGAAAGAGCAAGTAAATGAGCAAAAAACTGGGGAGAAATCTTCCAACACAATGAATAAATTCTATAACATGAAAAACCCTAAACTGATATCACCAGAAGGAAAAAAAAATAACAAATCAAGTTCACCAACAGCTCCAAGAAATCAAGTTTGAGCTACCCTGAGAAACGTTAAATCAAGCACTTTAAAGGCCATGAAAAAGGATCATGTGTCAAGTAAAACCTAACATCTATAAAGAAAACTCTGTCAGCAAAAACAGAAGACACACTACTAACATATTACCAACAATGATGTGGAGAGAACAATGGAAAATTGGGGGGGGGGTAGGTGAATGAAGCCAATAGGAAATAAAAATCTTGAGCAGGAAGACACAACAGAAAAAATAGGAGAAAATCAGTAAAATAAGATGAATGGAAAGTGCAGGTGGACATAGCTTTGAAAACATAAGACAGAACTATAAGAATTTAGGAAGACAATATAAAAATCATTCTTATAACTCTAAAATGCAAAGAGTCAAATAACAGTTTTCCAAGAACTTGCTCAAGAAAATTTACAATACCCAGGGAAAATTGCAAATGCCACCATCAAGTAAAAGTGTATTTTATAATATGTAAATAATATTTAACTCACTGAGATACTTTCATTTTTTTGATGTGAATTCATTGAATGACTCCTCTAAGAGGATTGGGATAAATGTACAAAGTTAGAAAAACAATAGTGGGTTGAACTTGGGGATGGGGGCAGATTTTGGCAGATTTGTTATAAATGTTATTCAAAATTAGCACAAAGCCAGAGGTGACTGTTAAATGTTGCAACAAGACTGTAATTATCTTCAAAAAATGTGCAAAGTAAGGTACTGGAGAAGGGGTATCATAGTGGCAACTATTGGTCTATTCTCCCTTTGGAATCTTTATAAAGAAATTATAAGACAAGATAGACTTTGACTCAATTGGTAGTAGTCTATTCTTTCTCCTTAGATGTCTTTAAGCAAAGAGTAGGTGATTTCTTGCCATACATGTAATTTTAGGGATTTCTTTACGTATAGGTCGAACTAGATGGCCAATGAGGTCTCTTCCAACTCTCATATTCTATTATTCTATGATCAATTAAAAATGACCAGAAGTAAGATAATTTAATTAATTCATTAATAATTAAATGACATTTGAAGAATATGAGAACAATTAATTTTAACTATATTTTAAATAAATTTAAATTTTATTTTAAATAACATTTTAAAATATATTTAAATAAATTATGAAATAATAATGATAATTAATAGTTACATAAGACTTTAATGCTTTACTTATATTAATCTCGTTTTATCCTTCAACAGTAGATGCTGTTATTATTTCCTTTTTACAGATGAGGGACAGTAACAAATAAGGAAAAAAACATATAAATTTAAAAAATATTTGCCTAGGATTATGCAGTAAAATAAGAAAAGGAAAGAAAGATTGTGAAGAAAAAATTATTACTTCGTTATTGTCAATAGAAACATCAAAGAAAGAAGAGTATAGAAATTAGAAGAGAAAATAATTTGACAAAGGAGAGGTAGGAGTAAAATTAATAATAATAAAAAATCTCTACAGAGCTGAATTATCTTAAAAACAAAAATTAGGGTTATGATTGTTTTTAGGATGATCATTAGTGTATAAAAATTGTTGTCTAAGGCTATGGATGGTTGTCAGAAGGAGCTTCTTGGTGTACATGCAAAACTAGGATTTCACTAACTCAAAGAAAATGAGGGAAATTTTATAATAAGAAATTACTCAG
The DNA here is from genome assembly GCF_048593235.1 of Sminthopsis crassicaudata. Taxonomy (NCBI): domain Eukaryota; kingdom Metazoa; phylum Chordata; class Mammalia; order Dasyuromorphia; family Dasyuridae; genus Sminthopsis; species Sminthopsis crassicaudata. The sequence goes on along the minus strand of NC_133622.1, from coordinate 164,583,335 downwards.
AGCCTAAGCACAATGGAGGGAAAACCAAATTTATAATATTGAATGGTAATTGATTTAATTTCATTTGCTACTTCAACATGTTTGTACATCCTTGCTTTCCCCTTGAAGATCTCAAAACATCCTTAAGCTCTGGTCTTATCACTTCCAACCTACCTCTTCCCCTGAGTAGTAGGGTCAGCAAGAAGGATTGTCAGACTTTTTAAAATGCAGAATACATAGTTTCTCAACCTTTTTTACTCCATCAAGTTTTTTCTCCATACCAGTACTGTCTACACATCAGAGTGATCACATTGTAGATCTCAGTATCTCATAGAACTGGACCAACTCCATGATCTATACCTTTGAAAATTCACTTTCACAACTCTTATTTATCTATTAATTCCACTATGCAGTCATACTAGATTTACTATTTTTCCATTGTCATCTCTTTTCACTAAACCACACTCTTCATTTTATTCTCCTTTTACTTTTTTCAAGTTCAGTCCATCATTTCACTTGCCTCTACTCCTTTCAAGTTCCAATAGTTTGCTACCATAATGCTCATTAGCCGTGAGAATCCTTCAACACCTTAACCCTCTCAGAATTTCAGGCTTGCCAATCCTCATCTATGGATAATGCCATTCTTAAATTTCTTTGCTCTTCTTCAGTGTCACTAGAAAAAAAATCAATAAATGGTACTGACTTCATCTACCAAAAATTACAGCTGATATCCTCAACTCTATAAGGTTTCTCTTTGGTACAGATTTGACCTTGGGTTTCTAATGCCATGTTACCAAAATATAGATTGTAGGAACTTATTATATTCTAAAAAGGTTTCAGGCATGGTCCCAGAAACAGATGTGTCTGCTTTCTGAGGAGTAGAACATTTAAGAGAAGAGAAGCTCATCAAACACTAGGCTGATTGACTTCATGGTAAGTTCTATAGGTAGGATAACTTGAGTAGAAGGGGAGGGGAAGATGGCTCCAAATGGTCTGCAAGATGGATATGGATTCCCAAGTCATTTCTGTAATGATGTGTCAGAGTTATGGGGAAGATGTGAAGCATTTGTTTTCTCTCACACCCACTCTCCTCCCTATTAGAAAAGAAAATTAAAAAAAAAACTCTTTTAACAAACATACATAGTTAAGCAAATCAATTGCCAACTTGGGCATGTCCAAAGTTGTATGTCTCATTCTACATCTTGAGTTCATTGTTTCTCTGTCAGAGGGCCAAATGGTTTATCTTTAGTCCTCTGGAATTGTATATAGTCATTGCTCTCTGTCTCTCTTTCAAAGTATTTTCTCCTTTAAAATGTTATTAAATAAATTGATTTCCTGGTTTTGATCAATTCACTTAGCACTAGTTCATAGAATTTTTTGTAGGCTTTTCTAAAACCATCCCTTTCATCTTTTATCTGTTCAATCATCTTTCTCCAATTAATGGGAAATTTATTTCCAATTGTTTTGGGGAAATTATTTGGTTCTCTTTTCTTTTTAAAATCAAATTATCTTTTTATCTACTTTATGTTCAAAAGAAGCTTCTAGCCTTATTTAATTATTTGTTTGATTTGATTTTGTTGATATTTTCTTTGATCTTTATAATTTTTGCTTTGGTGTTCCTTGAGGTTTATTAGGTTACTAGTTTTCTAGCATAATTTTTTTTTAATCTTGTGTCCAATTTGTTGACCCATTCTCTTTCTCTTTTGCTGATGAAAGAGTTTAGAGGTATAATTTTGTTATGCTGTTTCATATTGTTATTTTTATGAAATTATTTCTATGAGTTGATCTGTGATCTCCTCCTTAAGATAAAAATATAGTTTCATATTAATTTGTAATACTTTTAAAAACATATGTGTTTTATTGTATTATTTATTATTGTATTGAATATACAACTTTCCTGTACTTGTATGTGAGAACTGAGCTGTATTCTCAATTCTATGACTTTAGCAGATCAGATCAGAACATTTCTAGACTTCATGCTTTTTCAGATTTTTAACCTTTTCAATGATACTCTACATAGAACTTTTTTTGAGGTATTATTTATTGCCTCATGATTTAGGGCATTAAAACTAGAAAAGTTAACTTATGTTATAAACTTTCTATAGAACTTCTTGAATAATGACCAGCCAATTTTTTTTTAAAAAAATTATCCTGAAGGCCAAATTGAGTCATTAAAATGGAATTAATTTCTAAAATTTTAAAAAACAAAAGAAAGAACAAGAGAAAACAAATAGCAAGTTTTATAAAAACAAGAAAATCTAATAACAATCTAATAATAAAAGTAGGAAATCTCCTAAAAAAATCCAATAACAATCCAATTCATGATAGAAAATCTCTCAAATAAATAGGTCCTTGTAAAGGCAAAGGCACTAATATAAATCCTAGATGAGCTCCTATAGGTAACCAAACTCTGAATTTATTTTTCCCAGAGCACTTCCAGGTTCATCTAGTCCTGATGGTACTGGAAACAGTCCTAAAGACTTAAAAAGTCTTAATACTATAGTATTAAGTATCCATTCCAGTGTTTTCTCTGAAATATTATTTGATCCTAAGTTGATTATATGTCCTTGGTATTATCAATAAAATTGTTTAGCATAACACTGTGAATTTAGCCAATTGACATTTATTAAATTAACTTATAGCTAAAATAATTAACACTAATTTTTATTAAGGAATGTTTAGTGAAAAGATATATCAAGAACAAAAGTACAAACATAACACCCTAGACCCAGACATATTATCCTTTCCACTACTCTGATTCCTGCATGAGAGCGGGCTCAAGCTCAAAGTAATTATTACAAAGCAAGTGCCTCACCACATTTATTTCTAATGCAACATGACTAATGGAAGAAATTATTGTCCTGTTTTCAGGACATGATATCTTTACTATTGAGTTGGGGTTATATCTCACTAAAATTGCTTGAGAGTAAACTCTGGTTCTTTGAACTTTTGAGATTTCACAAGATCCTGCATCAAATGAAAAAATATACAAACTAACCAAGTAAAGACTTACATAGGAAGCCACATATAACCATAGATTAGCATAATGATAATAATAATAATAACTTGTTATTATTCAATTCTTGTTAATCATGACTGACTCTTTGTGACTGCATTTGGGGTTTTCATGGCACAGATACTGGAGTGGTTTACCATTCCTTCTCCAGCTCATTTTAAATGAAGACACTGAGGTAAATAAGATTAAGGGACTTTCTCAGGGTCAAATAGCTAGTAATTATCTAATAACAGCAAAAACAATAATAATCAATAGTTAGCATTTATTACTTTGTACTTTTTAAAGTACTTTACATAGGTTATTCCATTTGAGCTTCACATATGAGCAAATGGAGGCTGAGCAAAATTTTTTGACTTGCATAGGGTCATATGGCATTTTTTAAAACTCAGGTCATTCATAATTAATAACTTCACCCAAGAAAATGACAATAATGAGACATCATACCAAAATGTGTGGGATACAGCCAAAGCAGTAATAAGGGGAAGTTTTATATCTCTACAGGCCTACTTGCATAAAATAGAGAAAGAGAGGGCCAACGAATTGGGCTTACAACTAAAATTGCTAGAAAAGGAACAAATTAAAAACCCCCAGACAAACACAAAATTTGAAATTCAAAAAATAAAAGGTGAGATTAATAAAATTGAAAGTAAAAAAACTATTGAATTAATTAATAAAACTAAGAGTTGGTTTTATGAAAAAACCAACAAAATAGACAAACCCTTAGTAAACCTGATTAAAAAAAGGAAAGAGAAAAAGCAAATTGATAATCTTGAAAATGAAAAGGGTGAACTCACTACTAATGAAGAGGAAATTAGAACAATAGTTAGGAGCTACTTTGCTCAACTTTATGCCGATAAATTCGATAACTTAAATGAAATGGAAGAATACCTTCAAAAATATAGCTTGCCCAGATTAACAGAAGAAGAAGTAAGTAGTCTAAATAGTCCCATCTCAGAAAAAGAAATAGACCAAGCTATTAACCAACTTCCTAAGAAAAAGTCCTCAGGACCAGATGGATTTACAGGTGAATTCTACCAAACATTTAAAGAACAACTAACTCCAATGCTATGTAAACTATTTGAAAAAATAGGGATTGAAGGAGTCCTACCAAATTCCTTCTATGACACAGACATGGTACTGATACCTAAACCAGGTAGATCAAAAACTGAGAAAGAAAACTATAGACCAATTTCCTTAATGAATATTGATGCTAAAATCTTAAATAAGATATTAGCAAATAGACTTCAGAAAATCATCCCCAGGTTAATACACTATGACCAAGTGGGATTTATACCAGGAATGCAGGGCTGGTTTAATATTAGGAAAACTATTAGTATAATTGACCATATTAATAATCAAATTAATAAAAACCATATGATCATCTCAATAGATGCAGAAAAGGCATTTGATAAAATCCAACATCCATTCCTACTAAAAACGCTTGAGAGTATAGGAATAAATGGACTATTCCTTAAAATAATAAGGAGCATATATTTAAAACCTTCAGTAAACATCATATGTAATGGTGATAAACTAGAACCTTTCCCTGTAAGATCAGGAGTGAAACAAGGTTGCCCACTATCACCATTACTATTCAATATAGTACTAGAAACTCTAGCCTTGGCAATAAGAGCCGAGAAAGAGATCCAAGGAATTAGAGTAGGAAATGAAGAAATCAAATTGTCACTTTTCGCAGATGACATGATGGTATACTTAGAGAACCCCAAAGACTCTGCTAAAAAGCTATTAGAAATAATTCAGAATTTTAGCAAAGTCGCAGGATACAAAATAAATCCACATAAATCCTCAGGATTTTTATACATTACCAACACAATCCAACAGCAAGAGATACAAAGAGAAATTCCATTCAAAATAACAGTCGATAGTATCAAATATTTGGGAATATATCTACCAAAGGAGAGTCAGGAATTATATGAGCAAAATTACAAAACACTTGCCACAAAAATAAAGTCAGATTTAAATAATTGGAAAGACATTCAGTGTTCTTGGATAGGCCGAGCGAATATAATAAAGATGACAATACTCCCCAAACTAATCTATTTATTTAGTGCTATACCAATCAGACTCCCAAGAAACTATTTTAATGACCTAGAAAAAATAACAACAAAATTCATATGGAAGAATAAAAGGTCGAGAATTGCAAGGGAACTAATGAAAAAAAAGTCAGAGGAAGGTGGTCTAAGTGTACCTGATTTAAAGCTATATTATAAAGCAACAGTCACCAAAACCATTTGGTATTGGCTAAGAAATAGACTAGTTGATCAGTGGCATAGGTTAGGTTCACAGGGCAAGATAGTGAATAAAAATAGCAATCTAATCTTTGACAAACCCAAAGATCCCAAATTTTGGGATAAGAATTCATTATTTGACAAAAACTGCTGGGAAAACTGGAAATTAGTATGGCAGAAACTAGGCATGGACCCACATTTAACACCACATACTAAGATTAGATCAAAATGGGTCCAAGATTTAGGCATAAAGAACGAAATCATAAATAAATTGGAGGAACATGGGATGGTTTACCTCTCAGACTTGTGGAGGAGGAAGGAGTTTGTGTCCAAGGGAGAACTAGAGACCATTATTGATCACAAAATAGAACATTTTGATTACACCAAATTAAAAAGTTTCTGCACAAACAAAACTAATGCAAACAAGATTAGAAGGGAAGTAACAAATTGGGAAAAAAATTTTGCAGTTAAGGGTTCTGATAAAGGCCTCATCTCCAAAATATACAGAGAATTGACTTTAATTTATAAGAAATCAAGCCATTCTCCAATTGATAAATGGTCAAAGGATATGAACAGACAATTTTCAGATGATGAAATTAAAACTATTTCCACTCATATGAAAGAGTGTTCCAAATCACTATTGATCAGAGAAATGCAAATTAAGACAACTCTGAGGTATCATTACACACCTGTCAGATTGGCTAAGATGACAGGAACAAATAACGATGAATGTTGGAGGGGCTGTGGGAAAACTGGGACACTGATGCATTGTTGGTGGAGTTGTGAAAGAATCCAACCATTCTGGAGAGCAATCTGGAATTATGCCCAAAAAGTTATCAAAATGTGCATACCCTTTGACCCAGCCATACTACTACTGGGCTTTTACCCCAAGGAACTACTAAAGAAGGGAAAGGGACCTGTATGTGCCAAAATGTTTGTGGCAGCCCTTTTCATAGTGGCTAGAAGCTGGAAGATGAATGGATGTCCATCAATTGGAGAATGGTTGGGTAAACTATGGTATATGAATGTTATGGAATATTATTGTTCTATAAGAAATGACCAACAGGAGAAATGCAGAGAGGCTTGGAGAGACTTACATCAACTGATGCTGAGTGAAACGAGCAGAACCAGAAGATCATTATACACTTCAACAATGATACTGTACGAGGATGTATGCTGATGGAAGTGGATTTCTTCAACATAGAGAAGAGCTAATCCAATTCCAATTGATTAATGATGGACAGAACCAGCTACATCCAGAAAAGGAACACTGGGAAATGAATGTAAACTGTTATTTTTACCTTCTGAATCCAATTCTTCCTGTGCAACAAAAAATTCGGTTCTACACACATATATTGTATCTAGAATATACTGTAATATATTTAACATGTAGAAGACTGCCTGCCATCTGGGGGAGGGGGTTGGGGGAGGAAGGGAAAAAATCTGAATAGAAGTAAGTGCAAGGGATAATGTTGTAAAAAATTACCCATGCATATGTACTGTCAAAAAAAAATGTTATAATTATAAAATAAAATAAAAATTTAAAAAAAAAAAAAAAAAAAACTCAGGTCATTTAGGTTTAGCACTTTAGCATGGAGAGAAAAGAGACCTTTTCACAGCCCTCCAGAGCTCAAGGAGTCTTCCTTATACCTTATGAACAACACAAAAGAAAAAAAAAAGGTTTTCTCTATATGGATTTTTAATTGTAGTTTAGTAATCAATCAGGAGTCCCCTTTTTAACCATGTAGTGAGTACACATAACAGAATCACAGAATCTCTGTGCATGGTGTGAAGCTGAGAACTGGGTTTCTTCATTCTGTATCAATATGTATTTCCAGGAATAGACACACCAAATATCTCCATGTGTCTCCCGTCTATAATATAATAACTGGGCTATCATCAGACAATCTCCCATTATGTTTCATTTGGATATGGGTTGGATCTTGAATCTATATTATCTTCTAGTATCTAAAGAGGTATAAAGGGTTAAAGGATAATAAATTCTTTCCATTATTAAAATCTTGAAATGATAATTAAAATGATTAAGTTAGTGAAAATTGCATTTTCTCTCTTATTGTTCTCATATTTTTTCTCTATCCCAGAGACATTTCAAATAATCCAAATACTTTTTATAAGTAGATTTAGCTTTGCCAAGAATGCTGGCAGATTTGATTGTAATAGGGGAATGTTGGCTTCTCTTCACTAATTTACTCAAGGGTTATTAAGGTGCTTGGAAGAGTTTGTGTACAAGGAAGGTCACTGCATCAGCCTTTGAGTAAATTATACCTCACAACAAGTGGGCCCCTTTCTTTCAAAATTGTGAACCTTTTCTCATTTAACTTCCAAAAATCTCATTAGAATTTTCCCTTTTGGCAACTGAACTGTCTGACAATAAAGGATTTATTACTCTCAGGAGGAAAAGAAAGAGGCTGTAAAATGTGCAAGGTTTAAAGAAAAATTCATTGATTTTATTTCTGGATGGAACCAGGTTATGCTGAATAGGTTCATCATTTTTTCTTTCTTCAGAAGGACTCTTGATGCATAATTTAATTGCTCTTTCATAATATACCCTTCACAATGTTGGACAAAACATCAATTTCCCTTCCGTTATTCAAGATGTCTAATTACTACAGATAGTGTGATTCTGATCATTCCAATTAATTCACCAAGCATTTATTAAACACCATTTTTAAACACCAAACGTCAGAGCACTAAATGTACTCAAGATTAAAAGTTTGAATATGCTTTGTTCCCAGAATTTATGCATTTTATAACTGCATGGGAGGAAAAGTGAGGAAGAAAAAAATCTCTCTCACTGTAAGACCCTGTGTAGTAACAAAACACTTTATGTATACTAATTCAATACTCACAGAAACACTGTGAAACAAAGAGTATGAGCATTATTTTCCTTCTAAAATATTGGAACTGGGGCTCAGTTTGGCTTAGCAGCCAATCAGAAGTCGCCTTGGCTTCAGCTTTTTACTGAAAAGATGACATCAAGTAAGCACCAGATCCAGGATTTGAACCCAACATTTCTGAGAAGTGCTTTTTCTACTATGCTACACTGACAGCCATCTTCAATGTATTTTTCTAGTCTCTTCTTTCCAGAGTGAATGAGAAGAAGCAATGATCTAGGTTCCTTTTTTTTTCATAACTATCCTTAGCTAGTCAATTTTGGTGATCTCTGAGATAAAGGGAAATCAATAGTTTAAAGCAATTACAAATATAGACAGGATGGAAATTAGGTTTCTTCCCAGGCCCAATGTGTGTGTATGTTTGTGTCTAGATGGATGCCCATTAACATTTCATTTAATTTTCAGATGGTCTACCTTTTTGTATATTTCCCTATATCTGATTTTTAAAAGGCTTTGCCATCATTGAACTTTTAGAAAAAAAATTCCCTGAATTGATAAATAGAACTGAGACACAGCTCTGGAAAAATAGAAAATAATAGACCAAAATCACACCCCTAACATTTAAAAATCACTTTGTCTCATTTTGTTCCATTATGCCTCTTTCTAGGTTTATTACCATGCAGAATTAACAGATTAAGGTTAATGTTCACCATTCCCCAGTGTTCCCAAAATTCCTGTGAGTTTGGAGTGGCATTAAAGACCCTAAAGCAGGGAAACTAAGAATATATATTCAGTAAAGCCTGCACAGGCAGGTAGAAAGCTTGAGAATGAAGAAATATCCCTCAGCATCCATGTTTACAGGACCCTTCCTGGATTACAAATATTCTTAGGTGGGGAAGAACACAAGATAGAGAAATTGAGAATGAGAATGGAACCAAAGTACTCAACTAAAAGAAGTCATGAAGGGAGACCAAGGCAAGCCAGGGGGAAGATCAGAGAGATATGCATGAACTCAATTTGTACCTTTCTCCTCTCCATCCATCCCTCTAGAAGGGAAATCATTATCCCATTTGTCAGTCCATCATTACTTCCTCCTCCCTGTTGCAGGCAAGAGGAGTGTTTTCTTACTCCTTCTTAACTTCCAGTGGAAGTAAGTGACCTTTGGAAGCTTTACTTCCTTAACTGTTTGCTTTCAGTTTCTATGCTATTTAAACTGCTATTGAAGAAACCACATGACCTACCATAAGCTTATTTGTCTATGATTGCATACTCTGGGATTGAACGAGGGAAACCAAAACCCAATGAGAATATTGAATATACAGTGGCATTCTGTTACAACTTCATTCTTGAGCCAGAGTTCTCTCTCTCTTCTTTTACCTTCTACATTAAACACACACACACACACACACACACACACACACACACACACACACACAAGAGAGTTTCTCTTCAAGACAACATGGTACAGAAGGAGCATCTCAGTTTGAATCCTGACTCTGCTACTTACCACTTGTGGGATCACATATAAAGCACACAACCTGTGTGGGCTCAGTTTTCTCATCTGTAAAATGATGGTGTTGGACTAGATTGTCTCTAAGGTCCTTTCCAGCTCAAAACCAGTTTGTTGCTTCTACTTCCACTCTCTCAGAACTACAGAGCAGACAGAAGAATGAGGAGGAGAGGGGATGAGGCTACCCTTATGATACGATCATGCTTCTATTTCCTGCCAAACCACAATCATTTCCTATGTTTCCCAATATACACATAGGCTGTATCTGTGGGGTGCTAAATCTAGGTGAAAGTGGAAAAATTCAGTCAAATATTTCCTAATTCATCATTATCGGAGCTAGAAGTTATATATCACTTTAAGTTTATAAAACAATTAGTAAATATTATCTCATTTGGTCCTTACCACAACCTGGGGGCTTAAATCCTATTATTATTTCTATTTTGATATAAAGAAACTGAGATAAAAAGGGTCAAATAGCTCATTAACTGTATGAAACCTGATAAGAACCGAAGTCTTCCTACCTCCAGATCCAATACTGTCAACTTCCATTCTCTTTGTATTCTCTGAGTCTCATAGCATTGTGTACCCTAAATAGTTACATGGAGTCAAAAGTAAACCAGTGCAAACATGTCAAAACCTCATTCGAATGAGCAAGTTTCTTTATATCCTTTTCTAATTTTGGCTACACTTAAATTGTTAATTTGTAGTACTTGGGTAGTTTTAATCCTAACTTACCTATTCCCCCCATTATCTATATGAAACTTCTGAGCACTGCTTGGGTTCATAAAACCGGGTTATTCCATGTTTTATTCCAAATTTTTGAGAATTTTTCTGAGGATAAGTGCCTAAATTTATGAAATATTTCAGTAGCTAAGTGCTTCTAAGTGTCTTAAAATTGGAATTTTTGTCTTCTTTTATAAGAAATAGACATAGACAAAGAGAGAAAGAGACAAAGAAAAAGGAGGAAGGAAGGAAGGAAGGAAGGAAGGAAGGAAGGAAGGAAGGAGGGAAGAAAGAAAGGAAAGAAGGAAGGAAGGAAGGAATATATCAATAATTCCCCCTTCTTCAAGTACCACACCTTTTATTGTCATTTAATGACTTCAGAGGACATTTTCACAGAACAAATAAAGGAGACACATTAAGTATAAACAACATAAAAAATTAATATTCCTCATCTTCATCTTCCCCCCCCCCCAGACTACTTGCTCCTACTTCTTCATAATCTTTTCCAGGGAAGAGATCCTGCCATGACTCGGAGAACTCTCCTTCCACCACGTTCTTCCCCACATACCAATGAACAAGGGCACACTTGACATACATCAGATCAAACTTATGATCCAGGCACACCCAGGCCTTAGCAATAGCTGTATTGTTGCTCAACGTGTACACAGCTTTGGCCAGGTTACTAGCAGGATCCATAGAGAGAAGCAGATAATTGATGACATCCTTGAAGTCAGTTGGCTACCAATCCACAAACTGGATGTCATGGTTTGTCTTGATGGTAGCAATGTCAGCTTTGACATCTTTAGGAACCATATCACCACAGTACAATAGGCAGCAAGCCATGTTTTTACTGTAGAAGGTCTCACTTCATTTGGTCGGCAGGCTAAAAGCAAGCACTGGTGATCTCTGCTACAGGTAGCTGCTCATGACATGTTTTATCATTAGAAAAGACTGGGGCATATGTGGATAAAGAGAAATGGATACAGGGATAAAGTGCCAGATCAACATTCAGGGCAATATCAAATCAGAGAAAGGCAGTATGTGAAAGGAACGATTTAACTAATAAAGTTTTACAGAATAGTATAATTTGAGCATTCAACATCAAGGTTTGTTGTCTACCATGAAGGCACAACCAGAGTAATCCAGTGTTGTGTGAGTGGTCAGAATGGAATAGTAGGGCTCAACTACAACTGTGTAAACCTGAGGAAACAGGTAAATGGAAAAGTCCAGCTTGGCTTTATTGCTATAAATCAATGGACTGAGACTCCATCAGCAGAGAGGTAAAACCAAAGCCAGTCCCACCACCAAAATCTCACCAAGAAACCTGGAAGATCTGTGTTTTGATCAGCAATATGTCTTCTTTCTGTCTCTCTCTGTCTCTCATTCTCTTTCTTACAAAAGAAGACAAAAATTCACATTTTAAGGAACTTAATATATTAGAACTGTGTCAATGATTTTCTTGTCAATGGTAGTGTCCACAGGAATAGATATTGTTAGCATTTTCCTTGCCAGTGATCAGCTGCTCAGGATGGAAAAACCGGTGATAGGTTCTAGTTCAAATTTCATCAATAACAATTGGTTCCAGGTCTAAACATGGTATAGAGAACATCCATTCTGGCCCCCATGTTATTGAAGAAGGTGTGTAGTCAACCCCACCCTCAATGGTCTCATCACTTGGCATCTACCCATTGGGCTGGATATCATGTTCCAGGAAATATAATTTCCAACAGGCATTGCCAACCTGGAAACCAGCCTAGCATATATGGATATGGATACCCAAGGAGAATGACATGAGTTTCTCACCAATCAAGCATTAGAGAGCTTCCAGAAGAAAAGTAAATGAGACATAGATAACTTTTTGACTATTGCAATTTTCTTCTAGATTCTTGGTATGATGTAGACAAAGCTGCAGAAAACCCAATCTTTGCCAAGAACAAATAAAGCAATGGATTTAGAATTTTAAAAACCCACATGTAGATGTTAACCTGTGTGACCTTTCATGAATCACAATCTTTTGGGGCTTTAGTATCATCTTCTATTCAACAAAAGGTTTGTCTCTAAGGTTCCTTTTAACTCTAAATCTATGATCTTATGTAATTAAATACATGCAAATTAATACTGTCATGAGATGATATTCTATGGGACCATGCTCCATATAAAATCATCCCTTTTATCATGTATAAAGTATTTCACATAGTAGATGCTTAATAAAAGTATATTGAATGACAAGAATGACCCCAAAATACTATTATTCATCTGAAACAGTTCAGGCAGCTTCAAAAGAGGAAGGCTTGATTTAATGTCCATGCTAAAGGACCCTATTAATATGAGATCATATTTTAGAAATTGTTGGAAGTTGATAGCCAAGATATACAGACCTTATACTAAATTTTTCTCTAAGATGAATCTGTGACTCATTTAGATAGATAGATAGATAGATCATAGACAGACAGACAGATAATGATGTGAGAAGACTATTTGCTTTGCAGATATCCTGGACAACAGAAAGACAAGAAAAAGACTTGAATATGGATTAGAAGAAAAACAAACAATAAAAGAAATTGGGATGGGGAACTAAAAAGAGAAATACAACTATAAAATTAAAAACAAAAAAAGAACAGAAGCTCCATTGAGACATTTCTTTTCAAAAATACATAAGGAGATAAGGATGAAAGGTTTAAATAGAAGAGATGGAAAAGGTCAAAAACATGTGAACTAAATCTCACTTAGCAATTTTTGCAAGGTTGTTTTTGTTTTCCTTTAGGTTCTACAGTGTGCCAGGTACTATACTAAGTATTTTACAAATATTATTTCATTTTATCCTCACAAATTGAGAGGTTCTATTTTTATTATTTTTTTACATTTTACAATTGAAGAAAATGAAGCAGACAAAGGTTGTGATTTGTTCGGGATCACACAGTAAGTATCTGAAGTCATTTTTAAATTCAGGTCTTCTGATTGTAGGTCCAGTGCTCTCTCCACTGTAACTTCCAACTGCCTCATTTAGGGAAAATAATTTGAAAGGGGGAATAAAATTATTTTTATTTTCTTATTGCATTATTTTGGGAATGATTCTGCAAATATTATAGTGAATTTTTATTTTGAAATCCATTATTTGTTGTTGCCATTAAGTACATCAAATAATAGAATTGATAGTTCTTTCTTAAACTTTCTGTCTTAATGTTTCCAGAACATTATTCCATCTAAGGTTTTTTTTTAAATATGTATATTTGCATTTGCAACAATTAAGTAAAATTCCAAAATTTGCCTTTTAACCTATATAGAAAATGAGAGTTTAAGCAGCTAATTGTTGGCAGTTATTCTGTTTCAGAATAGAAAATTTTTGTGTTCCAGGATGAAATATGAAATTCCTTTTGCATCAGGATCAATGTAAAAAAATTGACGCAGTTCACTATGAAAAGAAAGTTTGCATTTAATAAGAAGGTACATTATTCTGTATTCTAAGGCATATTTTAGAGGGATTGATATGTTTGAAACTATTCTAAAGCTGTTACATTAAACATTGCAAGTTAAACAGAAAAGTATAAATGGCATCAATAAGAACATGGATAACGATGATAGGAAGTAAGCAAGTCAGGTAGCAAGGGGAAAGAATAATGGATAACCTGGTACATATTCCCCAATTATTAAAATATCTAGAAAACTTTAATTTCATTGGTAATTTGGGGAATAACATGGGCAAGAATCACAGAAAAATAAGACATGGATGAGTTGTGATAAAACATGGGTGTTGATGGAACCATTAAATATGAAAAAATTTATAGATATTCATGAAAAGCAATATATAATGGTCAATTAGGAAATTTGTTTTTCTGGATCATGTATTTCTGTTATGAGTACAGTTTATTTTTATATTTTATTGCTCCATTGTGGGTGTGGAAAAGATAATAAATATTTGTAAAAATAAATGAATGAATACTAAATAAATATAAGTAAATTAACTGAGGTATAAATACTTGAATGAATTAATGAATGACAATTAAAAAACGTGTCTATCCTATAATTTTAGAGGTTAAGACAGTCATTAGTAATGGAACTGAGGAATGATTGTAGATTTGCTCAAGATTCAGAAATAGACTTTGGGTACCTTGGAAAGTTTGTGTCCTGATATAAAAAAAAATCATTAAATCAAAAATTCTTGTTTCTCTAGGTAATGTCATTCATGCAATCTCCAGGTCCTAAAGTCATCCATTCCCCAGAGATCTGCAAGGGTTCTGCCTAAGGCAACAGCTATACCTACTTTTTCCTTACTGAAAATAGCATTCCAGAAGAAAGGTACCAGGATGTGACCCCAGAAAATTCTGAATCTCTTTATTTTCCCCAAATTGACACAGATGATAAGCATCTTCCAGATTAAACTTTTCATGCATTTTTCAGAAAAGGCCATATCCAAATCAAGTGTGGCATCTACACACACACACACACACACACACACACACACACACACACACGCACATACGCACACACACATGTACATATATGTATATGTGTGTATATATATTAGCATATATTAGCATATATTCTCATCAAGACAATTCATCCTAGCTACTAGAAGAACTCCACATCATCTCTGGGTACCTTTTGTTCCTCTGCACGTAAAATCTTTGATATTGCTGACTCAACCTTCCTTTCCCAACTATTTTATATTTAATGAGTAGATACCTATAAGCAACCTCAAAATGTTTGAAATCTATGTGGATAGAGGCATTCATGGATGCTAGTTACAATGAGTATTGTCTCCATTGGACAATATCACCTTATAGTTCAAGGGCAATTAGGTGGCACAGTACCTTGAGCACTGAGTTAGAATCAGGAAGACTCATTTTTCTGATTTCAAATATGGCTTTAGACATTTACTAGCTATGTAACAAGTCACTTAATTCTGTTTCCTATAGTTCCTCATCTGTAAAATGAACAAGGGAAGAAAACAGCAAAGCACGCTAACCCTGATATAAAGATATTGATCTTTGCCAAGAAAATTCCAAATGGGGGCAGGAAGAGTTAGACATGACTGAAAATGACTGAATACATACCTGAATAGTTTCACAAACAGATCTGGAAAAGATATTCAAGGCTTGTTACCCTTTGGACAAGAGAGAAAAAAAAGGAAAGATAATGTATTGATTATATCTAGTGCCAATTATTAAAATAGCTAATAGCCTTACATATGACAAAAGTCATAAATTAAAATAGTGGTGAATACTAGCCAAACCATCTCCCAAGGCTTTTCTTGTGGATCACAAATACTCTTAAGTAAAGTTGTTATATTTGTTTCTAGCAGCAAAGAAACTTTGGAATCTTAACTATCAACAAAGAAAAATTTGGCCAGGCTAAGAACAACATGGCAGCCCAAATTCTTGCCTCTTATGATCCAACACTTAGTACTTTCCCTTCTTCAAGATATTGTCTATGTCAAGTTTTCTAGTAATACAATCATTGTTAAAGTATGTACAGTGGTCTATCTATTAAGTGAGCTCCTTCACTTCAGAATAAATGACATCCACATGTAGCTTATTAACCATCTGAATTATGAGTAATATCTGCCAGAGGGCTAGAAACCACTGGAATTCAAGAAGTGAGCAATTTACAGATGTTTCATGTGGTCCTAAGTAAGTATTAGATACTGTCTTCTTTGTAATGGGATGATGAATTAGATCAGCATCTGAATACATGTACACAAGCCTTTCTGAATTACAATGCCTTCAAAAATTTGACAATGGTTATCAATTGGATATGTTTCTCTAGCAGTTCTCCCTTTATTGTACATGGAATTGTAACATTCTTTTCTTTGTGTCAATTGAAAGCCATGGTCACTGATTATATTCTTGACTAATCAGCAAGTCCAATGGTGCTATTAAAACAAAAGGAAGTTAACTGAAGATAGACATTAATGGTCACAAGTAATTATAGAAATGATCCTAAAAACTGAAAATGGCACTTATACATTTTGAATATGGGGAGAAATGCCACTTATCATATGTGTCATTGGAATCTAGTTCTATTAGTAAATGAAACCATATTTCCCAAAATTCTTGGTGGAGACATCAATGACTTGCTCTTTAATGAATTAAATTTTGCAAAAATAAATAAATAAGTGGATGAATGAATGAATGAATCAATCAATCAATCAATCAATCTCTTAGGGAGAAAGCTATCCTTGTAGTCACTTCCAAAATTTGAATACTATAGTAATCTAGACTAGTCACTTCACGTGAAGTTTTTTTTTCTTAATTTATAACAATGGTACTTGAAAGTAAAATATGCTAGGAAGTAATGAGAGTGGAATATGATCTATTTTCACTGGATATTACAAATGCTTGAATCTACTGTCTTCTGCAAACTTTAAGAATAGAATGAGTTTTGATGAGTTATTTCAGTCATGATCACTTCATGATCTCATTTGGGGTTTTAAAATTGGCAAAGAATTTGCAGTATTCTTCTCCAGATAATGAGGAAACTAAGGTAAATAGGGTTAAATGACTTGCATAGGATCAGCTTAGTAAGTATTTGAGGCAGATTTGAATTCCTGAAGATTCATCTTCCTAATTCAAGCCTAATGTTCTCTACACAAATGAAAGAGTTGAAAAATACTCATTATTCTTCCCAATTCAAATTCTCAATAATTTAAAAACATTTACTCAGTTCTGAATTAGTCTATATATTGTAAACTAATACAAGAAGTCAGATTAATGTCTATATTTATTATTTACCAAATAAAGTCACTTAACTTTATCATGTTTTCCTGGGCAAGGGAGAAATGAGGTGAAAGAAAGTTTACAACAGAATTAGAAAAAAAAAGTCTTTGTCTTCAAAGGCAATGAACATACACATATAAGCTATTTTTGATGGATGTATATTTATTCTTTAGCACTAGGTGCCATAGACAAGCAAACAAGAATCAGTCTACCATTGAAACTATGGGCAATGCACAGAAATAGAGAAAGAAAAAGATTATAAATTATGAACAATATGGGATTAAAGGAAAAAGCATAGAAGAAAGTAAGCTAAATGGCTTTGTGAATAATATATTGAACCCAAATAACTGAGTTCAATACTGAGTCAAACTTGTCACCTGAGTGATTCTAACAGCTTCAGTTTCTTCATTTGCAAAAGGGGAATAATAATAACACCTACCTGACAAGATTATTACGAGAATCAAATAAAATAATATGAATTAAGCTAAATGCTAGCCACTTTCCCCTTCTTTCTTCTTTATTCCCTCCTTTCTTTTTCTTTCATTCTTTCCTTTATTCTTTCTTTCCCTCTTTCCTTTTTTATCTTTTCTTCCTCTTCTTTCTTAAATCTCTTTTTCTGACTTCCCCCATTCTTTCTTCCTTTCTGATCTCCTTGAAAGAGTAACATCTCCAATATTATCTCATCTGAACTCAAATGGAGAATTTGATCTCATTTTTAGTCCTCATTCAGGGAAGTGCTGGCATCTTCAATGAATTAAGTCATTAAGTTGAACTTTTTCAAAAAGGAATGTAGTAGATATGTTAACCCATCTATATATTAATTCAAAACACTTTCTAAGGATAAACTCTTTTATATTGATGTGAGACTCTAGAACTGAAGTCTTCAGGGAACAATGAGTTTTCAATTTTAAAATCCTTTATTTAAAAACAGGAATAGGTACTGGACTTGATATTTCATTGGTATGCTGTTATTATTTTTGTTTAGTCATTTTAGTTATGTCTGACTCGTTGTGATCCTATCTGGGAATTTCTTGGCAAAGATACTGGAATGGTAAACCATTTCCTTCTCCAAATCATTTTACACAAGAGGAACTGAGATAAACAGGGTTAAATGACTTTCCTGGGGTCATCCAGCTAATAAGTGCCTGAGGGTATAGAAATCAGGTAAGAGAAATCTTCCTGACTCCAGGCCCAGCTCTCTATTGTCCCACCTAGCTGTCCATCATTGGGATAGAGGGTTCCTATTTGGGAAAATTGACTCTCTCAATGTGTTTGCATTTTCTCTAATTTATGCTCTTAGAGAGTCATCTAAAACAGAAGTCTAACTACTAGCTGGTTTTATATGGCTCGCTTTATTAAAAAAAGGAAAAATCTTAGCTCAGGCTAGGAGTAGCCTACCAGCCATAGTTTGCAGTATCCTGTATCAATACAAAAGTTTATTCTTAGAAAGAAAGTGAGTGTTTTGAGTTGGCATATACATGAGTTAACACATCTACCACTTTCCTTTTTTTAAAAAAAAAATTCAATTTAGTGACTTGCTTCATTAAGATATCAGAACTTTCCTGGATGAGGACTAAAAATGGATTCAAATTCTCTATTGAAATTAGACAAATTAAAACTGGGGATGTTAATTTTTTGGTTGTTCAAGGAGATCAGAAAGGAAGCGGTATGACTTGGAGGAATGGAAGATTAATTTACTTTTCCAGAGTACATCAGTACATCAGAGTTGGAATTTGAACCTAGACTCCCCAAGCTCTGACGTTGTCTTTCTCTCTATTATGTCATGTTGTCTCCCATTTAGACATAATAAGGTTTAATATGGAAGCATTGATAAAAATGAGTGTTAATAAGAAACATAGTTGTTGTGATTTTTTATTCTATTGCATCCATTGAATAGACCATAATTACCTTTCCTAGCTCTGCTACATCCAAGTACGTGCCATAAATAAACATTCTCTCTCTTCTCCTAACAGAATAGTTCCCAGGCTATCTTTTCACTAGAGTCCTCCTGATGGTTAATTTCTACAAAAACCCATTCAAATTGAATTCTTCTATCATCCTAATAGGGACAGTTGTATCTCTCTAAATAGACTCTTTTCAAGCATCTGATGAAATGACTGAATTCCCTGAACGGTCTTACTGCATCTCTTTGCTGCCCTGTTGTAATCCTCCTTGAAGGAAAACATCTGCTGTTTTCTCTGGGGTGAGGGTTTTTGTTTTGTTTTTCTCTGGTATCTCAGCACTTTTCTCCCTCAAGTTTATTTGGGAACAAGGTGGTGATGTATTCTCTGATAGTTTTTTTTGTTAAAAATCCTGATTGGCTTCACTTCATTCATCTTCTGCACCATCCATAGTTAGTCAATTCTTGGGTTCCTGTTTCTTTGACATGAAGTTTGTTTTTAGAAGATAAAGCATCTTATCCAATGCTTTCTTTTCCTTTTTATTTTAGGAAAAAGTTTCAAACTGGCCCTATTCCTAAATGATCCTCTGCTCTAAGAAAGATTGACTTAGTATATTAGCCTCCCTCCATTGGTCTTGGCTCCAAATGATTCAAGTTTTTAAAGATTGTCCCTTGTCTTTGTGATGTTATGATGGGTTGAAGAGGCAATAGAAAACACACATACACTTATGTATGATTAGAAGCATAAAATATTGAGACATACAGTCAGGACAGAATAGCATGATAGGAACTGAAATCATTTATTTCAATAGTCTTCTGTGCCAGAGATCCTCTGGCTTCAAAATTTATTAATATAAAACATATCATATATACAAAATTAATTTCAGTTTATAAAAACTGAACAAAAAAGGAAAAGAAAAGAGGAAAAACCTAAGAATAAAGTAGAAATCATTTTAAATGGCTTAAGCATTCCTAACTTAAGACATAAAATAGTTGGACAAGTAGTAAAAGCTTCTCTAGGGTAAATATTTATTTTTTGATTGTTAATTTTTCTCTTTAGAAGATAGTCATGAAAAAGCAGCCCAGATAATATAAAAGTGAGCCTCAACATAAAGCATGTAACCACAGTTTTATATAATAGTCTAATAATTACATCTGCAGCTGGGCCACAGGGATGGGGGAAATGAGCCCTCTCTCTCTCTCCAATAAAGGGCCTCTTTTTGTTCTGGACTCAAATACATGGTAACTAGGTTCAGTCCTTGTTGAAGCCTGATCTTTAATGAGGCCTGGTCTTTATTCCTCTCCAGACCCTGATTCTCTGGGGGTTCTTCTTACCAGGACACAGAAACACTCTCACTCTGGAAGTTCACTCTACTTCTGTAACCTTCTCCTCCATTAACCAGTTCTTCCCAAAACCTCCATTTTAAGGAAAGCGCCCAAAATAGCCATGTTTTTATTCACCCCAGGCTCCTGATTCTCTGGATATTCTCTATCCAGAATGATTACTTCCTATGCCCTGTATCCCCTGCTTTTCAATTCTCTTTTATATGTTGGATCCTCTCATTAGAATGTAAGTTCCCTGTGGTCAAGGACTCTCTTCTCAAAATCCCTGTATTTAACAAGGTGTCTGATACATAATAAACAATAAATACTTATTGACTTGACTTGGATTTCATTTCTCATAGAATTTTTCTACTTTACACCCAACCCACCACTACCTATAGTCCAATGGAAAATAACTTAAATCTTAAACCCTAAACATTGGAGTGTCAACAAATGGAGGAACAGTGTACAAAATGAATCAAGCATAAGGTATGTACTACCCATACAGTTTGTTTATGTCTATATGGGTTGTTTAAATATATGTGGAATCTTGCCCATACCTCTATAAGACGGACTGATTTCTTTCTTGAAGAAACCATAGAAAGGTCTTTAAGTCAGGCTATTCTGTTCTCCTCTGAGAAAGGATATTATACAATAATTATATTTTATCTGCTCCTTCCTATATTACTGTTGTAAGGGTATGATTTTTAGTTTCAAAAACTGCTAGCTTCCCTGGTTGTTAAAATTTTAAGAAGGGAGGTAGCTTAACCTTACACTTGTGAGTATGACTCCTTTTTACCAAGGGTTAGTTGCACAAAAGAGCACCACAAATAGTAAAGAGTGAGTAAGTTCAATTATCCAAGCAAATAGTTAATGGAAACTGAAGAAGTTATATAAACTGGAATATCACAAAAAATTCATAAAAGTCGATAAGCTCTCTGGTTGGGAACAAGCTAACTCAACTCAACTGAGAGAGGCCCTCTTCATCCAAGGGATCATTCCTAGAGTCTCCAGAGAGGCAAGTTGGAAATGAAGAACATTGTGATGAGCTTGTTTCCCCTAAATTCTGACCACTTCCAATGTCTTTTTTTCTCTCTCTTTTCTGGAGTTAATTCCAAAGAAAGTTTAGAGCATGGATGTCCTCTCTAAAAGCAAGGACAAAGAGTCTGTCTTGGTTCCACTTCTGAATGAGTAATTTTACATTTATGCTTAGCACTGTCCAAATATTTCTTTCTGGCCCCATAACCTCTGGCAAAACTGGAAAGGAATTGGATTATTTCTGCTCTTGATGGTCATCCCTTTAGTTGCAAAAATTCCCCTTGCTTTCAGTCACCTCCAACCAAAGAAGGTTAATTTCTGTCATCTTGGACTCACAAAGCTGTGTCTAAAATTCTCCATCTCAGGACTGATATTCAGTCACCTACACTCAGGAAAGAAATAAAACAGGAAAGGCAGTCAAGCCCTCAACTTCAGGCCTACTAAGTAGTTATGAATCCTCAGGCACTGTATTAAATACTGGTATTGTTTTAAGGCAAAAAACAATCCTCTTCTTCCTTGGCAACTTGAAATATTCCTTTTATCTCTTCCAAAAATGTCATTCTGATGAGACAACTCACAGAATTAGATCAATATATGAATGAATGAATGAAAATCACTTATTAAATGATTACTATGTACCACGTACAGTGCTAAATTCTGCTAATAAAAATACAAAAGTAAGAAAGTCCCTGCCCTTAAGAAACTTACATTCCAAAGAGGAAAACAATGTGGTAGCCAATAAAGAGTGTTGTGTTTTGGAAGTCACGGGTCACACAAATGGTGAATGGAATATTAGATGAACTCACTCATATACTCTTATCACAGTTCTCAGGGAACAAGATGGGAACAATATGTGCCTTTGGGGAGGCTGGGAAAGGGTTATACACAAAAATGAGGATGAGTAGTGCCAGAAAGAATAGATTGAATAAATTCTTTCCTCCCAGCTATGGCCTCTGGTGTCTAAGAAAAAAAGTAAGAAGACCAGTATATTAAAAGATATAGTATAGCAGAAACTAGGCATTGACCCATACCTACCATCCTATATCAAGATAAGGTCAAAATGGGTTCATGATTGGCCATAAAGAGTTAAAAGAACAAAGGATAGTCTGCCTTTCAGATCCATGGAGGAGGAAGGAATCTGTGGCCAAAGAAGAATTAGAGTACATTATGGAATGCAAAATGGATAATTTTGATTATATTATGTTAAAAAAGTTTTGTACAAACAAAACAATGCAGACAAGATTATAAGGGAATCAATAAACTGGGAAAAAAATTTATATCCAGGTATAATATTCTCTTTAAAATATAATGTTCTCTTGTTGGGGTTTTCTTGGGGTCTCTGGAGGCAGCCTTCCTTTCAAGTCAGTAATCACAAGTGCAGCCAGGAATTAAAGTCCAAATCCTTTATTGTCTCTTTCCAAGTCTTGTCTCCTTTCCTGCAGCCGAGTTAGCTTTCTTATAGTCCATATCCTTTATTATCTCCTTCCTGGGGCTGGGCAGCTTTCTGGAGAGCCTTTCAGTCTGGCCTTGGTTCTGAGAGCTTGAGCTCCTGCATGCCTTCTCTGGCTTCTGAATCTCCCTGACTGAATCCTGGCTGAGGCTCGGAGAGCTTCTATTGTGCTTGTCTTTCCTGTCCCTGAGAACTTCTTGCTTATATGCCCCACACTGAGTAAACACCAATCATTATATCTCCATTATTTGTTGTAGAATTAAATCAATGCTAAACTAGATTTAACCATTGTCTCCTCAATTCCACTTAGTACCTTGTTTCAAGTTCTGGCCCATAACATCTCCTTATAGGATTAAATCAATCATACTGAACCATAATAAATTAGATAACGATTGTCTCTATCAATTCCACTGACTTATTACCTTGTAAGAATCCTTTGTTTCAAGTTCAGAGTTCTGGCCCATAACACCAAGGGTTCTGATAAAGGCCTCATTTTTAGATATAAAGAATTGACTCAAATTTATAAGAATTCAAGTCATTCTTAAATTGATAAATGGTCAAAGGATATGAATATACAATTTTCAGATGAAGAAATTAAAACCATTTATAGCATATGAAAAAATGCTATAAATCATTATTGATCAGAGAAATGCAAATTGAGACATTTCTGAGGTACTACTACTACTACACACCTCTCAGATTGGCTAAGATGACAGGAAAAGATAATGTTGGAGGGGATATGGGAAAACTGGGACACGAATACATTGTTGGTGGAATTGTGAACTGATTCAACTATTCTAGAGAACAATTTGGAGCTATGCCTAGGGGCTATCTAGCTGTGCATACCCTTTGATACAGCAGTATCTCTATTGGCCCTGTATAACAAAGAGATCATAAAAAAAGGGGAAAGAGACCCACATGTGCAAAAATGTTTGTGGCAGCTCTCTTTGTAGTGACCAGAAACTGGAAACTGAGTGGATGCCCATTAGTTGGGGAATGGCTGAATAAGTTAAGGTATATGAATGTTTTGGAATATTATTGTTCTATAAGAAATGACCAGCAGGATGATTTCAGAGAGGCCCCTGGAGACTTACATAAACTGATGCTGAGTGAAGTGAGTAGAACCAGAAGGACACTGTACACAGCAACAGCAAGATTATATGATGATCAATTCTAATGGACATGGTTCTTTTCAACAATGAAGTGATTCGGGTCAAGTCTAATGGTCTTGTGATGACGACAGCCATCTACACCCAGAGAGGGCTGTGGAGACTGACTATGGATCACAAGATAGCATTTTCACTTTTTTGTTGTGGTTTGCTTATATTTTGTTTTCTTTCTCATTTTTCCCTTTTTGATCTGATCTTTCTTATGCAACATGATAGATATGTATAGAAGAATTGCACGTGTCTAGCATATTGGATCACCTGCCATCTAGAGAAGGAGGAAGGGGGAAGAAAGGAAAAACTTTTTTTTGGAACACAAGGTTTTGCGAAGATAAATGTTAAAAATTATCTTTGCATATGTTTTGAAAACAAACAGCTTTAATTTAAAGAAAAATAAAGGTATTCTATATCTTCCCTATTCTTTTTCAAGGACCTATATTTCAGCCAAAAAATGTTGGGTAAACTAAGTGCCATGGATATCAGTTTGCTAAAATTTCCAACTAATGATTAGGGAGGGACATTATTTATTAACACATTTCTCTAATCCATAGGTAAGAGACCACTAAACTATGAAGGTAAAATATTGAAATTTTTATAAGTTTGGGGAACATATCTTTACATCTTACATATATATATTTATTTTATATAATATATTTGTAATATATTTCCTTATATATGGGTATGTATGTGTGTGTGTATGTGTGTGTGTGTGTGTGTGTGTGTGTGTGTGTGTGTGTGTTCTACTCCCAGTCCTTCTTTCCTGTCACTGAAGACATAGGGTTCAGTTAAATCTCTTAAATTCCCCATGGACAATTCTAAGTGTTCCTAGAAGGTTGAAATGTGTTATACCATCTGCTGACTATTTCAAATTCCAGAGAGAGGGGAAAACAAGCTCATTTGACCTCTGCAAATAAGGAAACCTATCTTTCTACAGCATGTAAAAAGTCTCTGATCATTTGGTTGTCATGATAGTGAAGACCACCCTTGAGATGAAGGCTCTGTCAAAGGTACTAAATCCGTTGATTTAAGGTGGAAACTATAAAAATAAGCAGATGATTGTTCCCTATCATTAATTTTTATCTCTGTGTCATGACATGTAACCTCAGATTCTAGTGTGATTGTCTATAGTACCCAGTCCTTTGTTGAATTCTCCCCATTCATTTTCAATCCCTTAACGCCGAGAAAGCCTCCATGCTTTTTCTGTGCCTTCTTCTCTTCTCTTTCTAGACTAGGGGTTTTAAACACTTTTTGTGTTATGGATCTCTTTTGCAGTCTGGTAAAAAATATGGACCTCTTCACACACACACACACACAAAAAGTTTTAAAATACTTGAAATAAATGTGAAATTTCAATCAAAGGTTAGCATTAAAAATGTTATTTTTCCCATTCAAGCTCTTCTCCCACCCCCGAAATCAATCCATAAACCCTAAAAGCCTCTGTTCTAGACCATCTCTGTGATTTTATCAGTAGCTTTTTTTTCTTTCTGTCTCATCACATTCTTTTTCTTTCTTTCTTTCTCTGAAAAAAAAATGTTCTCCATTCATTCACCTTTTAAATGTAGTTTCAAACAGCTTTTTAAAAAATCTGAATTTAAAACTGTATGGAGAATTTATATATAGTAAAGGTAAATTAAAATTTCTAATACAAATCTATATTGTTTTTGACATTTAAATCAATGACTCATTTCCAACTATAACACTCACTAGTGAATATGTGATTTATCTTTTTTTCTATCTAAAAACCAAATGGGACCATAAGGAAATCCATCTGTGTGGAGGATGGCTTGCAGAAGGAAGAGATTTGAGGAAGGAAGCCCAGTTAAGAGCTTATAATTGTCTAGATGAGAGGTAATAGGAGTCTGAACTAGGGTGATGGCTATGTGGATAAAGTGAAGGGTACCACTGCAGAAATAATAACAATATAATTTTATATAGATTATTTTTATCATAGTAAAAAAAAAGATTACATTTATGTTTTAAACGGTTTTTAGCATGCCTGAGTGTTGTACTTTGACAGAGGCCTTTTCTGTACTTATTGATATTAGCATGTGATTTTAGGTGCTTTAGTCTTTAATTAGTCAGTTAATTGTTTTTCTAATGCTTGCATCCCTGGTATAAATCTAACTTAATCACTATGAATGATTCCTTTGGATAATATTTTATCATTTTACCCTTAAGGTTTAACATTACATTTTTGAATATTCTTTCATGATTTGGGTTTTTAGTCCTCTTTTTTTGTTTTATCTTTTCCTGGTTTATATATTAAGACTCTATTTGACTTGTAAAGGAAGTTTAATAAAATGGTTTCTTTCTCAGTTTTGGAGAATAATATGTCCAATATAATTATTAATTATTTAAAAGTCTGATAGAATTCTCTTATAAATCAGTCTGAAGCAGTTTTTTGTTTTTGTTTTGTTTTGTTTTTGTTAATTCTTTCATGGTTAGCTAATTCAATTTCTTTTTCTAAAACTGGATTACTTAACTTCTCCATTTGGCATCTATTAATTTGAGCAAATTGAGTATTTACATATTCTCTGTTTCTTTTTAATTCTTAGTTTGTTGGCATAAAACTTTATGTCCAGATTAGTTATTAATAGACATTCAGATCAAAATGCTAATTTTTAAAGTCAATCTTTCCCAGTAGGTGGAGCTATAATGCTTGTTGTATGCAATTGTGATACAAGGGGGAAAAAACATTTGCTACTCATTTATTCTTCCTAACTCATGGGTGAATATTTAGAAGATCATAGAGCTTACTTCCCCTATATTAGTCATGAGTTTACTGTAGCAAGAGAATGCATGGAACTAACTCCAGTTGGCAGAAATACAGAAGGTAAAAAGAGTTAAAAAATGAAGTTCTCTTAAAAAATTAAATATTTAATTCTTAAATGGGAAACAATGAAATACATTCATAGTATTTTCTATTAAAAATTACAATTACCCCTTAAATCATAAATTCATAACCTGGAGTCCATTAACTTCTTTTATTAAAAAAGCATTTTGATAATTATATTTAAATATACTAGTTTTTCTTTGAATTATATTTTTATAAAGCTTTTTATTTTCAAAACACATGCATAGTTTTCAAAATTCACCCTTGCAAAACCTTGCACTCCAAATTTTCCCCCTTCCCTCCCCCACTCCTAGACAGCAAATAATCCAATATATGTTAAACATGTGCAATTCTTCTATACATATTTCTACAATTATCATGTTGCATAAGAAAAATCAGATCAAAAAGGAAAAAAATGAGAAAGAAAATAAAATGCAAGCAAAAAACAAAAAGTAAAAATGCTCTGTTGTGATCCGTACTCAATCCCCTTAGTCCTCTCTCTGGAAACAGATGGTTTTCTCCATAACAAAACCAATGGAACTGGTGTAATTTGCCTTACAGTTAAAAAGTGTCATGTCCATCAGAATTGATCATCATATAATCTTTATTTCCCCTGAGGCAATTGGGGTTAAGTGACTTGACCAGGGTCCCACAACCAAGAAATGTTAAGTGTCTGAGGTCAAATTTTAACTCAGATCCTCCTGACTTCAAGAGCAGCACTCCATCCACTCTACCATCTAACTGTTCCTGATCATATAATCTTGCTGTTGCTGTGCACAATATTCTCTTGGTTCTACTCACTTCAATTAGCATCAGTTCCTGTAAGTCTCTCCAGGTCTCTCTGAAATCATCCTGCTGGTCATTTCTTAAAGAACAATAATGTTCCATAACATTCATATACCATAACTTATTCAGCCAATCTCCAATTGATGGGCATCCATTCAGTTTCCAGTTTTTTGTCACTACCAAAAGGGCTGTCACAAACAGTTTTGCACATGTGGTCCTTTCCCTTTTTTAATGATCTCTTTGGGATACAGACCCAGTAGAGACACTGCTGGATCAAAGGGCAGGCACAGTTTGATAGCACTTTGGTTTCCATTGTATTTTTAAAAATGTATTTAAAAACATTATTACAAGACGAGATCCATAGGTTTCACCAGTCTGTTAAATGGGTCCATAACATTAAAAAAAAGTTAAGAAAATATGAAAAAATTCTACTCTGTCTCCTACCTGTATTGTACAAAAATTATATTTTATCATACAACATTAGAAGAGGGATCTTCCTTTTACAGTAAAGTGAAACCTGTTAGAGTCAGGGAATAGACAACATGATTTCTAACAATCATTTTTTCCATCTATTGACTGGTTCTTTGCCAACAATGAGGCAATGGTGATAATGAAAAGAAATAGCTTCTAGGATTTTGAAAAAAAATGAATGTAGGGCATTGAGAATGAACAGGAGATACTTAAGTGGCAATATCAGTATCAGTTTCTCAGTCAATTAGTTCTATGACTTTGTCTGTCCCAACACTTCTGTGGACCTCACTCGAAGAATGAGGGATTCATATTGAGATATGAACTAAGATCCCTTCCATGGACATTCTATGATTTTGTTTTCTTTGACATCTTTAAAGACCAGAACTGATGGAAATCAATGGTGAATGGCAAACTCTCCCTAGCCACAAAAGTTTTTCTATTGCAATATTGCCAATAAGATTCTTATTTAATGATATCATACTGCTGAAATCCCCCTTCTTATATTACAGATCCCAAGATAGTAATTTTGTAGCTTATGTATTTCTATTTAAAATTGATTGATTTGAATCTAAATCCTAAAACTTTTTCCTCTGACCACTAGGAAAGTCTTTCTTGGTTTTTAGCTTGATCTTTATATGCCCTTTATATTAGATCTTTGCTAAAATGAGTGCACTTATTGGAGGAGGCAATTGAGGGGGTTGCATCCCCAGAGAAGAAAGAGAGAAATTAAACTGTAATGTGCTTTGCCAGAATTCTATCTCAGGCTAGGGGCTTGGAGATAAAGATAAAATTACAAATCCTTTGATAGGCCTTCCTCAAGAAGGAACGTTTACATCAGGAAATCAGCAGAGGATTTAGAAGATAAAATAAGACTGGTTGATCAGATCTATTCACTGTATCACCCCACAATTGCTTCACTCGATCTGTTTTTTGTATTCAACTCATAACTCAAGCAGCTGGGTTATGTACAGCAGAAAGATCTGAGGTCAACTCTTGCCCCAAACATTGATTGGCTGTTTGGAGAAGTCACTTTACCTCTCTCTGTCTGCCTCTGTTTCCTCATCTGTAAAATGGGAAAAAATATCACAAAAAGTTGTAAAGATAAAATGGCAATATTTGTAAAGCACTTTTGCAAACCTTAAAGTGTTATGTAAATACTAGCTATTGTTACATTATTGTTATTGTTCTTTATATGTAGGAAACTGAATGTGGAAACTCCTCTCTTAGTGTATGTTCATATTAACAATTTGTCACAAGTCTCAGAAGGGTGTAGGAGAAGGATGCAGCGGCTTCTAAGGGTTAAGATACTTAGCTAGCATTCACACAGCCAGTATGCATCAGAGGTAAGACCTGCACTTGTACCTTTTTGACTCTTAGGTAAGCACACTATCCAGGTAGATTTTTAAAAATAATTAAAATCAAATGTTGCTTTTTCCCCCTTGACAGCTCATTATCCTGCCTCAAAGCTCTGTTTCATTGTCTTCTTCTCCATATTTATTTTTTTTCTTTCATAAGTAGAGAAGGACTTGTAAATATAATGCAAATGTGAAACTAGCAAATATTTTGGGAATCATGTGGCCAAACATCTGAATTCACTGAGACTATAAACATTTGATATTTGTGTTCTTTTCTGGAAAAATGCACAATTGTAAAAACATGTATTATGGCTGGGTCTGGGGGTATTCATTGAAGGTTTAGATCTTATAGTATGGACAGCATGCTTTGCCTGTACTTCCTCGTCTCCTGTTCCATATGTTAATGATATAATTCCATTTTCTGTTTATCCTCCCTATTCAGTAATAGCTGATTAGTCATCTGTCTATTTACAAATGATTAAAAAGTATAAAGGAAAAGAGACCAAACAAGAGGAAAAAAGAAGAAAAATGATTTTGAAGAAATAAATAGAAAGAGTAGAGAAGGCAGATAAAATTAAAATATACATGATAGAAATAGATTACAATAATGTCATAGAATTGCACAATAGTGTTTTATAATTACAAAGTGCTTCTTCATAACAATTTTATGAGAGAGATTGTATTAAAATTATCCCCATTTTGCAGATGGAAAAATTGAATCTCAGAAAAAAAATTAACTTCCTCATAGTCATAGTCACCTAGTTGAGGGTGACAAAATCAGATAGACCCTAGTCTATCTTCTTAGTTTGAAGCACTTCAGAGAGAATAAACCTAAAAAAAAAAATTACACATTCAAATAAACATATACCAACATATCAATGAATCTGTCCCCTCATAAATGGGAATGTGCCTCACTGTAGTGTAGAACTCAACCAATCCACTCCTTCTGTCTGGAATACAAATAATTGCTATTTACACTCACTCCGAGCCATCAGAACCCAAACTAGGAGGGAGGGAGAGGGAGGGAGGGGGGAGGGAGGGAGGGAAGAGCAGCATAGCTTAACTGCAATAGTCCAGCTGGGTCCCCAGTGGGGCTGCTACTACATTCACAGATTATTTCTTATCCTTCATTCTCCAAGAAGACCAATTGAGAAGGTGTTCAATGTTAAGTGTGTTTGCAGAGGAATTGATAAAAATTAATCCTTGAGGTAGGCAGGGAGAAAGTTCTGATAGAGATCAGTTTAGCTATAAGGGTCTCCAGTAGTCTCCTTTTACCATGCCTTGTCAGAAATTCCAGTCATGTCATTGAGGTTACATTTTCCCTATCTGCTTATGGGCCATCCCATGGCTGCTGCCTTCCTTTGGGTCAGTCCACTACAGCACTCTGCCTCTTGGTGTCTTTCCCCTTTCCATTCCCCCATGCCATGTAGTATCTCCCCTAACTCCACTATGCTCCCCCATCCTACTTCCCCTCCTTACAGCTAATTCTTTTAGAGTACTAAGTCCCTTTCAGGATTTAACCTTGTGGGATGTTTCCTTTCTCCTGGGTAATTGTAAATTCCACTAAGGAACTTGTCTTTTTCATATGTTCTCCCAACTCTGTTTCAAATTTACCATTCCCAGTGTCAATTGTATCTCTTCATTTTATCCGTAACCTATTCCCCTAAATAAATCTATCTTTTGTCAAAGAGCATGGCCATTGTGAATTCTTCAAATGATCAAACCCAACTTTTGATGTCTGCCATTATTCATGTTTACATGACTCGTATCATTTTGGTCCTGAACCCCACATGACAATGGCTTCAGGAAGGTGATGTCTTGACTTGTAAGTGAATTGGATTTAAGTGAGGTAATGCTTCACTCTCTCCTCCATCTGGATCAGTGACAAGATAAAGATTGGGATGATTGGAAATGGCCCCAGATGTCCATCCCCATTTTAAGGATCTAGGGTTAGATTTGAATTCAGTCCTAACTTCTGTAGTTCTATCTACTAGATATTTTACCTGCCTCATCCTTGCCAATTTATTGAACATAAGGAGAAACTTCAGACTTTTTTTTTAATTTAATAATCTGAAGCTATCTTACATATAATTGTTAATAGTTCAGGATTCCCTTCTGAAAAGTATCCACTTCCTCCAGGGAAGAATGGCTCTTTGTCTTATATGTTAATTTCAAATGTATTTTAATAATAGATTCTTTTTAGGTGCTTGATGGAAAGTCATTTTTCTTTCCAATTCACAATTGTTCTTTAATCCTAGTTGCATTGATATTTCTTCATATAAAACTTTCACAATTACCTTTGTAATCAAAGTACAATAATTTATAAGCAGAGAAGTAGATCTCTCTCCATCACTCCCACCTACCCCAACCACCTCTCATTTCGCTTTGGCTAGACTATAGCCCTAAGCAGCAGTCTCACAGTGGATAGAGTGTTGGGTCTGGAGTTGGGAAAACTCATCTTCCTGAATTCAAATCTCACCTCAGACACAGGCTAGCTGTGGGACTCTGGGTAAACCACTTAAGCCTGTTTGGCCATTTTCCTCATCTAAAATGATATGGAGAAGGAAATAGCAAACTATACCAATATCTTTAACAAGAAAATCCTAAATGGGATCAGGAAGAGTCAGACATGACTGAGAAACAACTCAACACTCATAACCAGTACAACAAAAAGTACAGTCAGTTCTGCTATCACTTGAGTCTTAAAAACATGAATTTGATCCAACTTGACCGATAAATTAGGGAACATTTTGAACATAACTTGAACTTCAAGTTTCCTTCTGCTCAATTTCTTCTGCAAGAAACAAGGAGAATGTAGAAAATTGCCCTACTTCACAATAACTCAGAAGCTGAAATCCTGCCTACTTCTGCTTGTAAGCTTCTGGTTTTTATCAAGGTAAAGTACCCTATTTTTGTATGTCCTTTAGTGTAGTAGGAGCTATAAGCAGAGGAGGAGTGATGTGCACCAGCCGCACTCCATCCCCTTTGCCAAGATTTTCAGTCTGGGGCCTGGAGTAGCAGCCTGCCCATCTTTCTCCATGCAATTCCCAGATACAGCCCAAGAAGTAGCCCCAAGATCTTGGCACAGGTCATTACTTATTAAACAATGTTGTATTTCTTAACCATTCAGCACGTTTAAAACTGTGCTACTGCTTTTACTAGGTTTCTATATTTTCTTTTTATGTGTCAAAGATAAAGTTTTTGAGTATTATACCCCTAACCTTATTTTCCCCATAAACTATGTAGTTTTTTTTTTTTTTAAGATTGGTGCTTTGAGAGAATAAATGTCACCTTATAGAAGAAGTGACACTACAACTTATGGAGAATGCCTGGAATTTGGCCCCTTCCCATGCTGTCTTTAGAGCCTATTCCCTTCAGGTAACACATTTGGTTACTTGAACACCTTGGTGCATTTAGAATAAATGCAAATGGGGGCAGCCAGGTGGTGCAGTGGATAGAGCACCAGGCCTGAAGTCAGGAGGACCTGAGTTCAAATGTGACCTTAGACACAACACTTCCAGGTGGTTTGACCCTGGACAAGTCACTTAACCCCAATTGCCTCAGCAAAAAATGAATAAATAAGTGAATGAATGAATAAGCAAATAAATAAATAAACAAACAAATAAATAAGTGGGTAAATAAATATGTAAATAAATAAATGGGAATGTCCATTCATCCTTCTCCTACCCATGACAGTGATGGAGAACTAGGGAACTAGCTACATCTAGGACTGGCCACAAAAGCCAGGGGACAAGCTACTTAGAAGATCTTAAGGGTGATGAATCCTTCATATATTCCTCTCTTCCTTTCTGAGAACATATGGTAAAGCACTCTCCCTTTTGGGAGCTTCCCATTAAGAAATGAGGGCAGGCTGGCCCTTGGTCTGACTTGCAAGGGATATTTAATTTGAGAAAGCTGATTATCACTTGGTGAAGGTGAAATTTTGATTTAGTTATCTCAAAAATATTTCTAATTTTGGATATTTTAAATTTTAACCTCCTATGAAATATAATAGGAATTATAAGTTAATGCTTCATGTTAAAAATCTTTTGTCAAATTCATGATGAATCTACCTCCAAGTGAGAATTGATGAACTCTGAGTGCAGAATAAAGCACTTTTAAAACTTTTTTGCAAACAAATATATATAAGGCAAGCTAATAAGGAAGTAATCAAGAGGAAAGCACTAGAATTAAGAGAGTTTGGGGAAGGCTTCCAATAAAAAATGGAACTTTTGTTGGGACTTAAAAGAAGCCAATGAGATCAGTAGGTGGAACTCTTCTAAGTCATCCTCCTTATTTAGATGATTTCCAAATCTAAATATACAATCCTAACTTTTCTCCTGTATTCAAGTCCCCTTTTATCAACTACCTATTGAGCAGCTCTATCTGTATGTCCCATAGGCATATTAAATTTTATGTCTAGCAAGGAACTCTTATCTACCATCGAAACCTGCCCTTTACTGTATTTTCTCTAATTTCATTTGGTGGTATCGCCCTCTTTAGTAACCCCTAATTCTCAACCTCAGAGTCATCCTTCACGCTCCCCTCTCCTTCATTCCTTCATGTCTACTCAGTTGCCAAACATAACTGATGGCCTCAGGTCCTTCATCTCCTCCAAATCTCATTTTGATCCTGAGAGCTAACCCTAAGGGATCATTTTCTGTCAGTTTATTGACCCTATCTGGATTTACTACAAGAAAATCTTAAAATATTTTCACAGCAAAGCTTATGTCTAAATTTTCTAAAATATGGTTAAAAGAGTTCCTAGATCTTGTACAAGTATTATGGTACTAAAAGTATATTAGGCATAGGACAGCTTTTTATTTCACCCATAGAAAATTCAAAGGACTCAAAAGACTTAGAGGAATCCTAGATAAATAAAATATGTTTTTTTTTTCTGGCTTTCCTCATACCTAGAAAGCTCTTCCTCTTTCTTATCTTTCCTTCCTAGCTTCCCTGGCTCTCTTCATATCTAGTCTAGACCTTCTGTAAGAAACCTTTCCCAGCCTTCCTTTGTCTTAGTGCTATATCTTTAAAATTCCCTCCTCCTTCCAATTTTACCTTATATATAAAACCTATTGTTTGTACATAGCTATTTACATGTTGTCTCCCCCATTAGATTGTGAACACCTCAAAACTAAGGATTTAAAAAAAAATTGTATCCAATCCAATATCCTCAGTGATGGGATTCTGATGTTGCCCCCGGTCTTACCGTTGACCCCAGTGCAAACCTGCCCTTAGCCAAACCCCAGAGAAATCCTTAATCACTCACTGACAAGCAGGCCAGCACGCTATGTAACAACATCATCTGCTTCAGACATACTAGACATACCATAGAAATTAGCCAGTGAGAAAGTAGCACCAACAGGATGTAGAACAGGACACTGGACCACAAAACTCAGTCTTTCCTCTGACATGTACCTATGCTCTATCTTTCTTTGCTATCCTTTGGCTAACCTTGGGAAGAAGTCAGGCTAATTATAATATCATTACTATACATTAATAGCATCCCCTCCCATGGACTTTTTTCTTTGCATTCCAGGTAGCTATGTGCACAGTTCAATCAAGGCTATAGGACCTCCCCCTTTTAGCAAACTCCTCCTGTAGCCTCCAAATCTATATATCTTGTGATGTAATCAGCACCATTTATTCTATAAATATTCTTGTCTTGGTCTGCTGGGTTGCTCCCTCCATATATGGTAGCATAGCCCACTCTGATCGCATAAATCTTAATAAATTCCTTTATTTGATTTGAAGACAATCCGTGTTCTGAAATTTTCCAGAGGCAATACCAATGCCCCATACCTCATCATCAATGCTTAGCACTGTGCCTGGCACACATAAATGCTAATTGGCTGTCTAGCATAAATGTAGTACAAAAAAGTATTTATGAAGTACCTGCTATGTACCAGGTACTATGTTAAGTACTTCACAGATATTTTCCCATTTGATAAAGCAGTCAATGTCTTGTTGACTCCTTAAAAAGGGAACATCTATCAGGGCTTTCAGGGCAGCCCTTTTACATTCCATTAAGTTCTTTCCCATTGATTCCTATATGGTCTCCTCAAGACTTATAATACAACTATAAAATTTAGGTTCTTCCAGAAGGAAAATATACTTTGGGGGACTGATGAACAAGTAACCCTCTTTTCATCAGATTTGCATTGTCAAAGTAACTCATGGTAAATTCAAATCTTATTCCTCCTCACCATTAGTTCTTCAATTTCAAGAGTCATTCAGGCAATCTTCTTCCTTATTTAGAAAGCATACTTTTGAAGAACCGTGGTGCACTAAAGGGAACTAACAAGTTGGGAGCTATTTATCTGGTAATTCCCAAAGTTGGGATGGTCTTCTCACAGGATCTCTCATCTTAGACCACATGCTTCTGAAGGTTCTCTGTCAGTTCTTTGTTACTATTGTTATCCATTCTTAGGAAATCTAGTCTCTGACTCATTCAGAAAAAGGAAATAGAAAATGAAAAAGGCAGCCATGAATCTGAAATACAGGATCATTTCTCTCAAGCTACTTGGACAAACATATATAACCCAGCCTGAGGTTCTGCCAGAAGTCACCATTAGCTATTTCTGGGTGAAGAAGATGCACCTGGAACAAGTTTCCCTTTGCTGAAATGCAGGTTCATTCTACTATATACTGAGGAAAAGATAAAATGGGGGGATAAAGAAGGCAGGAGGGAAGAGGATTTGGAAGAAGGGAAAGAGAGGAAAGGGAAGAAGGAGAAAGAGAGAGGGGAGAGAGACAGAGAGACAGAGAGAGAGATGGAAGAAAGGAAGAAGAAGGGGAAGCAAGAGAGAGTGAGAGAGAGAAAAAGAGAGAGAGGGGGAAGAAAAACAGAAAAAGGGAGAAAGAAAGAGACACAAAAACAAAGAGAGAGGGAGGAAGGGAGGGAGAAAGGGGAGCAAAAGAGTGAGAGAAAGAGGAGGAGAAAAAGGAAGGAGGGGACTCAAGAAACAGAGTGAGAAAGAAAAAGAAAGGGGAGAGAAAAAAGAGAGAGAAGGGAGGAGAGAGAGATAGAGAAACAGACACACAGAGATAGAGAATGGATCACTTCACTTTTACAGACCATAGAGCAAATATGTTCTACTTAGTTTGTCCCTTAATACCCAATAGACCAATGCAGTTCCCTGTTCTCTCTCAGTATGATACCAATGAACACACCAGCACTCTGGGAAAAGTTGCTCCTCATGTGGGACTCACATTATTGAAGTCCTCCTAACTTGTCAGTCCTATCTTTACAATACTCTTTGCATCTAAACCCCTTTCTCAAATGCTATTTCCAAAAGGAGTTCAGTCTTCATTGCCTCTGGATTATTGCATTTCAATCCTATCTGATCTCTATGACCCCCTTTGGCGTTTTCTTGGCAAACAAATTGAAGGATTTTGCCATTTCCTTCCCCAGTTCAATTTATGGATGAGGACACTGAGGCAAACTGAGTTAAATGGCTTGCTTAGGATCACACAGCTAGTATGGAGACGTCTGAAGCCACATTTGAGCTCAGAGAGAGGAAGCTGCCTGACTCCAGCACTGGTGCTACCTAGCTGCCCCCAACTTCCTAATTAGCTTCTGGAATTATTGTGTCTCCTCTCTAATCCATCTGTCCACATGGTTGGCTAAATAATTATGCTGATTTGAACTTTAGCACTGCCCTGCTTAAGAAACCTCTTCTTGCTTCCCTCTACGTTCTCATGTTGATGCCTGAAATCCTTCACCTTCAGCTTTTTCAGGCTTATTTAACATTACCTTCCTGCTTGCCCTCTACATATTCTGGCTAAACTGGTCTATCCCCAAACTCAGATTTTCGCTCTCACTCCTTTTTGCCCTTCTTGGGGCTATCTCACAAACCTGAAAGACTTTCTTTCCTCATCTCTGCATCTCAAGGGCTTTCGCTTTGATCCAGGCTCAGTTCAAATGCTAACTCCCATAGGAAACTTATTCCTGACCCTTCCCCATTAGTGGTTCCCCCCTTTAAATTACACTGCATTATGTGTCCATAACTAGTAGAATGTAAAGTCTTGGAGAGTGGGGACTGTCTCTGCTTCTAGCTCCGTGTCTTATATGTCATAGGCACTTAATAAATGCATGCCAAAAGAAAATAAATTGAACTGAATATAAACTACCAAAAAATTAACTTATTTGAAGTATGGTGTATTT
This sequence comes from Sminthopsis crassicaudata, assembly GCF_048593235.1. NCBI lineage: Eukaryota > Metazoa > Chordata > Mammalia > Dasyuromorphia > Dasyuridae > Sminthopsis > Sminthopsis crassicaudata. The sequence continues at coordinate 164,545,795 of NC_133622.1, read as the reverse complement.
ATATAGGCAACAGTAGCTGAGGGAAGGACCTCACTCACCCCATCTCCTCAACAAACCACTCAGAAGAGAGGGCAGGGGCAATATATGGACTTAGGAGCCTTTTGCCTCTGCCTTTCCGAGAAAGGTCTGGTTTGATTTATAGTACTGTAATTTACTTCAGCATCTGGTGACAAAGAGGCCAGGAAGATTTAGGAGAGTGGAGGGCCTGGCTGATGTTTTATAATTAAAACTGACAATCTTTGGAAAGTTATGGTTAGCATTGCTCCAGGAAGTAGAATGGTCCCAAATGCCTTACAAAGCTAGAAGGCTACATCCCAAGCTGGAGGGCTGGAGCACTAGGGACTGTCCTTTCCAACATGCTAAAATTTACCTTTTGGTCATATCTCAAGGAATTTCTGAAATCCCCCATCACTCAAAAAGACAAGACAAGCTGATCCAGATGCTTCTCCTTCAGCTTATTGCTTCGAATTTCCATTTCAAGTAGCTCTTTGTGTTTATTTGGAATAAATACTAAATAAATGATTTCTTTAAAAAAAATTAGAAACTTTGGTTTTAAAATATCAGCTTCCCTAAGAGTCTGTGATGTTTTGATAACAGAGGGGCATGGAAAAGAGACATGGAAAAGAAAGAAGAAATCTGGTTGTTTTTCTTTTTCTATTTTACAAGGAATATCTCACGCAGAACAGACATACTATACTAAAATGGTAAAGAGCTGGTAAGTATCCAAATGTTTGCAGTTCCTCATGCAGAGATTTTTTTCATCTCTCAATTCTACAGTGTTTTGAACATTTTTGTTATTCAGTCATACCATCATGCTCAACTCTTCCTGACCTTTAACACACCAGCTCTTCTAATCTTTACTATTTCTGTACCTTCTGACCAGAGGAATTTATCTTCTGATGTCATCTCTTTTATCATTTTATGCACATAGTAGGTGTTTGATAAATGTTTATTGAACTATTGCATTTTATTTGATAAATTCTTCTTATGTTGTTTTTTTTTTTAAAAGGAATGAATAATACCTTCCTCCTAGGATTTGCCATGGAAGAGGTCTTCTATGATATCGCTCAATAAATCAACAATCAATCAATCAACATTTTGTAAGTGCCAACTATGTGTCAGACACTGTGCTAAGCCCTGGAAATATAAAAAAGATAAAAATCCTTCCCACTAGGATCTTATGATCTGAAGGGAAGGACAATGCATAAATAAATATATAAAAAAATAAATGTTGAGTTGTGTCCTACTCTTCCTGATTCTCATTTTAGGATTTTCTGGACAAAAACATAGGAGAAGTTTGTCCTTTCCTTCTCTAGCTCACTATACAGATGAGGAAACTGAGGCAAACAGGATCAAGTGACTTTTCCAAAATCACACAACTTGTAAGTTTCTGAAGCTTCCTATAGAAAGTGGAGTTTTAGTTGGGATTTAAAGGAGGTCAGGGAATCTAGGTGGAAATAAGGATGGGGAGATTCAAAAAGTAATCTTGGACAAGTCATTTAAAGAAAGTGCTTTGTCTGCCTCAGTTTCTCAATAACAACAGCATCCATCTCCTATGGTAATTATGAGGATAAAATGAGTTAATTTGTATAAAGTGCTTTGCAAACCCTAAAGTGCTATATAAAAACTAGTTATTAGTATTATTGATATGCATTCATTCCTCCATAAGCCCATTCTATTTTTGGCTTTGTACTCTACTCTTCCCCCAGGGTCTGTACATAGAAGTTACTAAATTAAAGTCTGTTGCCCCTACTTCCTTCTCAATCTTTTTATACTTTATTCCCTACTACATACTCTTCTTTCCAAGCACAAAGACTACTTGGTTGTTGCATGAGACACTTCATCTCTCAGTTCCAGGAATTTTCCCTGTCTGTTCCTCATATCTGGAAAATCTCCTTTCTCATCTTCATCTTCTGGCCTCCCTTCCTTCCCCACTTTCTACAGAAAGTCTTTCCCAAGCCCTGCAGTGTCTTCCCTCTATTAATTATTTTCTATTTATCCTATGGGGCAGCTAGTTAGTACAGTGACAAAACACTGGGCTTGAAATCAGAAAACTTATCTTGGAATAACACTACATATATTTTCAAGATGCTTTCCATATGAAGCATGTGAACTCAACCCACATTCACACTAGAATGTGGAATATTCAGAGGTCACCTGGTTTTTTGTAGGGGGTTCTACTATGTGGTTGTGGGGTTTCCTGGTATTATTATTCATGAGCCCCCACCAGAGTGCTGGCATTGGTATTATATACCAATTAACATCAATTAGCAAGTATCAAAGTATACCAACATTCCCCAAACCAGAGATACATTCTTTGTTTTAATACACCAATTTGGTCTCTGAAGAGAGAAGATTCAAACTTAAAGTGACTGACAAAAAATACTTCCCCTCCTTTCCCTCTCCTTATCTGTTGTATTTAGAAAGAAGGTGTTGGAAATGTTTCTCAATGTAGGAGGTACAATTGAGAGGGAATTGCTCTTTACAATTTTCCTTGTGCCTCTTCAGAATACAGCAGAGTGAAAAGAGGGAGTATTTCTTTCCACCAACCCCCGCCCCCCACAAAACAATGGTATTTTGTGGTAAAATAACTTTTCCAGTTAAAAAAAAAAAATGTCCTGCCAATAGAGAACAAGTAGAAGATAATCCTCTCACCTGCACTATGGAAAGGAGCAGGTCCAAGGAACCCCATGAAGTGACTTGCCTCATGAACACAGGATGAGGAGATTATCTATTCCAAAACTGAGAGATAGTATTATTTGTAAGAGAGACCTGATAAGAGCCTTTCCAATAAGATCAGGAATGAATCAAAGATTATGATTGTTGATGTTCATCTAATTGGGATAGAAATAGGCAATGCATTTGTGATTTGGGTAGAGATAGGGAAAAAATGTCCCTCTATTAATATCACCCAGAATCTTTTCTATAATCCATAGTCTTTGAAAGTTGCCTACAGCAGAAGCAGTCTATAATATTCCCAATTACAGCCTGAACCAAATTAAAATATAATTGAGAAATATTTAATAAAATAAATAAAAATACAATAAAACAGATCAAATATTTAAAAATATTCAAAATGTACCCTCCCAGGAATCCTTATGCATTAGGCCCCATTTTTAGTTGATTTTAACACCACTGGCTTAGAGCATTGAGAAGTTAGTTGATTTATCTAGAGGTCACACAGTTAATATATGTCCAAGTCAGGACTTTGGTCTGAAGATGCAGATGAAGGCCAGTTCTTTATCTACTACATCATGCTGTGTTGTATTTTTATTTTATTTCATAAATCTTAACAATGTTTATAAGAAAAATAAATTAACAGAATAAGCATCAATAAAAAGGAGTTGAAATTGTCTCCAATTGCAGATAACATGCTGATTTATACAGGGATTCCCAGAGATTCAATACTGAACTGAAAACTAATAACTTCAACAATACAGAAAAATATAAGATATGTCCATAAACAAATCATCAGACTTTCTAAAGTGAATTCAAAATACTCAAAAAATGTATAAAACACAACAAAACTAATTTACTAAGACTTTCAAAGTGATAAAACATACCTTCAAAAAATCTCTATAGAAATAAAGGAAAGCAGATAATTGGAGAGATATGCAGTTTGGCATTGGATATGCCAATAGAATAAAAATGATGATGCTACCTAAATTAATTATAGATTTAATGTCTTGCTCATTGAACTTTCAAAGAATGACAACTTTATTGTTCTCTCGTTTTGGCTGTGTCTGACTCCCAGAGCTATTTAGTATCCTAGACCAGATTTGAGCTCAGAAAGATGTGTCTTCCTAACTCCAGGCCCAGTGTGCTATCCGCTGAATCACTTAGCTGTTAGTTGTTCAATAAATCTAAGTATGTAACCATCATGGCAAGGATTTTTTTATTTGACAAAAATTACTGGGAAAATTGGAATATAATTTAGCAGAAATGAGATTTAGACGAGCTTCTGCCATGCTATGCCATGGTAAACATTACAATGGATATTCAGATTCTCAAATAGATTTATGATCTGGTTGGTGGGGATATAACCTCCAATTAAGGAGAATTCAACTCATCTTTGCCTACCTATCCTGTGCAATTCTTGTCACTGTCCTCTCATAAGCTTCCAATTCAACATGCTAAGGACCTTTCTCATTTTCCTTTGATATAACAAAGGTGCCAGTGGAACCTTGGAATTGACCATTGGTTATTGCTTG